>NC_064420.1:31986500-32694500 GCF_023375975.1 Astyanax mexicanus
ACTATTTTATATAACTCGTGGAGTGTTTATCTTATAACCAAGATCTCTAGATCTCAAGCAGCTTGAACTGTGTGTTTCTCCACTCTTCCTCCAGACTCTGCTCCCTTGATTTCAAAATGAAATGCAGAATTAAACTTCCCTCTTTTGACAACTTTTATGGAGATGTGGATTTCATTTTCCAGCAGGATTTGGCACACTGCCCACACAGCCAAAATTACCAAATGGTCTTGTATAGTATTTACATTTTCTGAGACATTGAATTTTGGGGTTTCATTGGCTGTAAGCCATAATAATCAACAATACAACATTAACAATTTCACATTTGGAACTGAATTAGTGAAACAAAGTAATTTGTTTTGTTTTGAGATGCGCTAGTACAGTACTGTACCAGTCAAACCTTTGGACATTTTGGACACCTCTCCTCATTCAATGCGTTTTTTTACATTTAAAAAAATTAAATTAATGTCTATATTAAAGTTAAACTGAAACATGCAGAATTATTTTGTAAATAAAAAGTGTTAAACAAAGCAGAACATGTTTTATACTTTTGATTATTTAAAAAAAAGTAGCCACATTTAGCTTTGAGGACAGTTCTGCACACTCTTGGTATTTTAATCTCAGTGTCTTCATGAAGTACAGTACAGTCACCTGGAATAGTTTTCTCAGTGTCTTGAAGGAAGGAGTTCCTGGAGGTGCTGAACAATAGTTAAGTGCTTTTCTTTCACGCTGTGAAGCTCCAGCTCATCCCAAATCACCCATCATCTCAGTTGATCCATATGTGACTTAATGCCTTTAATTTTAATTTACAATGTAGAAAATAAATAAACTAAAGAAATAAAGAAGAAAATTTATTAGAATTAGAAGTTGTGTCCAAACTTTTTGCCGCTAATGTAGTTTTTTCCGTTGTACTTTGACCATGTTGATGTGAAGCACCACAAATGATGTGATGATATCTTATGCTTCAAATTCTCATTTTTTTTTATTAAAAATGCTTTTTGTTCACTCGTTCTGTTTTACAAATAGTTCTCCAATTATAGTTCAAAGAAATCTCAATATTGCCACAACATTGCCTCATACAGTATCATGCCATGACAAAGTATGAGGCAATGGTGAGGTGATGAAGGAAAGCCATGATTGTTGGTTGACATTGGTTGACATTGCGATACTTTTTCTACATGAGCTTGATTTCATTGCCTTTAGCATGTTTTCAGTAGAACTTCTGCTGTTTGTTTTGTTACGTTTATTGAAATTGTGAAATCGTTTTGGAGAAAAGAACCAAAAAAAGTAATGCTGCATGAAGGTTTCTGTGCCTGGCTGTCAGCATGCCCTGCCTTTTTTCTCCCAGAACCAGAACTCAATTATGTTTAGTCACAGTGACTTACTGCTTCTGTTGGTGGGTCTGGGAATTGTACGACATTCTGGGTTTGGCTTAGTGTTTTATTCTGCCTTAAAACATGATTTTCAGACAGAGACCTTTCACAAATTCACAGATTCTGCTTCACTTGGGACATATTTTTAATATTTGGAAGCATTGGGGAGATTACATCTTCTAGTAACCCACTCAGATGTTACCTGTGTAAGCTTTAATAACCTGCCATAGCTTTCATTTTATTTATATAATTTTATTTCTAATATTTTCCTCATTTTCTCCGCAATGTACAAGGCCAATTACCCAACCCCCTATCACTAGTAATGCGGCATCACCAGGAGGGTGAAGACTAGCACATGCCTCCTCCAATACATGTGAAGTCAGCCACCACCTCTTTTCTAGCTGCTGCTGATGCAGCATTTCTGAGTAGCATCACAGCGCACTCGCAGGAAAGCGCAGCGACTCAGTTCCGATACATCAGCTCACAGATGCCTCATGCTGATCGACATCACCCTCTGGAGTGATGTGGGGAGAGAGCGTGCAATCTACCCACCCAGAGAGAGCAAGACCAATTGTGCTCTCAGGGCTCCGGTAGATGATGGGCAGCTACATAAACGGGATTCAAACCACCGATCTCCTGATCAAAGTGGCAGAGCTTAGCCCACTGGACCACTCAGAGCCCTCTTTCATGGCTTTTGACAAGACAATACAGTAAAGTAGGGTCTGGTTGTTTGTGATGACCACCATGATGAGCCATTTTTTACAGAGTATTGATAACTAGCTATTTAGGAGTGTATTATTTAAAAACACTAGAGAATGAATCTACACTCTCATTGTCAAAACTAGCTGCCCCTGATAGGAAGTGTTTGTTTGGTATGATATTTGAATTAATAAATGATTCAGGATTGATTCATTCTTCTTAGCACAGTTGAATCTGAGAAGGCCCTCCAAAGACAGACATTACTACAATAAATGCTTTTTTTTAAAGGTTAGTAAATGTTCATACAAATTTTAAGCAGGACTGGTATGTTTCACAACTTCAAAGGAAAATATTGCAGCTATTAATTGAAAGATAAGTTTAGTGGCTTTTTAAAACAAGTATGTCATTATGTGAGCCTCGGCTGGGATACAGCGAGATGCTAATTGTTTTTCTGAGCTGGATTACTCTCTGATAGATGATGATAGACCAAAGTCCCTGTATTAGCTGAGACTTTACTCTGCCCTGTGGCTATAGGGAGTCCTCCTCTCTGTTGGTAGCTTTAAGCTAACTCTAAAGTATTTTTAGGCTTCAGACTCAGAAGTTTTATGACTTGGAATCAAGTTCAATTCTGCCACCTAAATCAGTCATTGTTTTGTATAAATTATTGAATATTTTCACTTATTTGCCTGAATGCCAAAAGTGTTTTTTTTTTTTTTTTTTTTTTTTTTTTACAATTTTCCAGTTATCATACATTTGGTGCATCTTTACTGGTGAGGATCAAGCTTGGTCATATACAGCCTCCAGCATTCGCTCGTCCGCAGTGGTTTAGCCATGATTGCTAACAGTCTTGTTAAAACAAGTATGTAATGGTGCAAACCTCGGCTGGGATACAGCGAGCAGCTAACTGTTTTCTAAGCTGGATTATTCACCGATAGATAATGATAGACCAAAGTACTTGTTTGAGTTTAGACTTCGCTCTGCCCTCTGGCTTTGGGGCGTCCTCCTGTCTTGGTAGCTTTAAGCTAACTGTGAAGTCTTTTTTTCTAGGCTTCAGACTGCTAACAGTCTTGTTAAAACAAGTATGTAATGATGCGAACCTAGGCTGGGATACAGCAAGATGCTAACTGTTTTTTTTTTCTGAGCTGGATTACTCTCTGGTAGATGATGACAGACCAAAGTCCTTGTGTTACCTGAGACTTCACTCTACCTTGTGGCTATAGGGAGTCCTCCTGTCTGTTGGTAGCTTTAAGGTAACTCTGAAGTCTTTTTTGGCTTCCAACTCTATTTTGTATCTTGGAATTAAGTAAAGTTCTGCAGCATAAATCAGTCATTGTTTAGTATATATGTTTTAGTATTTTCACTTATTTGCTCTTTCTTTTTTTCTCATTTTGCCAAATATTTGGTGCAAAACTGGTACACCGTGTTCTGTTATTTCTTTTTCAACAAAAGAAGCTACAATGTCAAAAAAAGTTTCACTTTTGGGTTAGCATTTGCAGAATGTTTTTTTTTTTGTATATACTATCTGCACAGACTGTACGGATTTTAGCTGACAGCAGTAAAAAAAAAAAAAAAAGAAGCTCCCACAGTGACAAGCTGAAAAACTCCAACAAGATCCTACCTGCAGCCTTTTATTTTGTTCTGTAGAGAGTAAAAAAATGAGTGTGACAAATGCAGTAGGAAGGAAAACGAAGAGATGTCTTGCTAGAGTGGGTGGAAAATACCAACTTAGACAGAATCTGGCAGGTTAGTTCAGTCCACTGATCACTGAGAAGTTCTGATGCGGAGGGGACAAAAAGCAAAGCAAAGGAAAATAGAGAACGGGGGCGGTCAGACTGTTCTGGCAAAGTCAGCAGAGTAGCTCTGTGGTAACAGGCTTGAGAAAGAAACAGTGAAGTAGTCTGAGAACATTTTGAGAACATTTTTTTTTCTTACTTTAGACTATGTACATTGTGTCAGTTTGGATTAGGGCTTAGTATCTTGGGTTTTTCTTACTATGTTCTTACTCCAAATATTTGTACACTCTTTGGTATAACTGGGGTAGGAAGTAGCTCTTCATGGAGGACCCTACACTTAATTTATCAGGCGTTATTTTACCACCAAAGTCAACGTTTAGTCATTCTTTCCTTTTCTCTGTTCCCTGTCTGATTTTGCTCTCTTTATGGCTGCATTCACACTGCAATCTGCAAATCATATTTGTTTCTCAAATCAGATCAGTTGAGATGAAATGTCCACGCTGTTAATGCAAGTGATTAGATCGGATTCCTTGCCCAGATATCTCAGATGTATGTGAATGGGTTGCTGTGGTAACAAGGCTGGTGTCAAGTAACTAGCCTTTAGCTCTATCCGTACGGGATTAGTTTCTCAGGGGGTCGTCTGTAAAAAAAACATTTTTACACTTCTATTCAGTGATAAAACTCTTGCTTTCAGACTGCAATACATTTTTTTTGGCTTTCTCGGTCACATGACATCACGTTCAGTAGCTCCTCCATTTCCACTCGCTGTAGGGTTCACGTGGATCTCCATGGAAACGCGAGGTGATGAAACTCAGAGATGTGGATCCGGATGGGACTAAACTTACCGGAGGACCACGGAGTTCAGCGAAAAACAGTAGATAATTAAGCCTGTAATTTTCTCAAAGGATGTCTGAGAAAAAACATGTACATGGTCATTCTGGATGGGAATAAAATCACAGAGGACCCCCATAAAAGAGAAAATTACCCCAAGACCCCAGAACTATTGTTCAGCACCTCCAGAAACTCCTTCCTTTAAGATGCTGAGAAACACGTGACACTATGGTGTTCCGGTTCACTTAGCTTTTGATTGTTTGCACCTGCACTATCATTATAAACACCCCTCAGTTTGCTCTCAACTTTACTGAGCATTGAATCTAGGTTCCCTAGCTCTTCTACAACACGTTTTCCTTTGTTTATTGACTTTTCAAGTTTGACCCATTTCTTTTTTTTACTTTGCCCACTTTATTGCTTGTTTTCTGTTTCTGACCTTGCTTGGATTTTTGACTACTCCTTTGCCTCTTCCCGCTTCTGCTGGATTACTCGTGTTCCAAACCTGCTTTCTCTACTTCTTTTGGTATGTTGTTTGTTTATGCTGCCATCTTGTTGTTGACCCTGCTTACCCTAGACCCTCCGTATAGGCCTGCCCCCCTTGTTAAAAAACAGTTTGACTAATATAAGTATGTGTCTCTCCTCTCTCCTGGTCTACATGTGTTTCTCTATGGTTATAACATCTGTAATATTACATTTACATTGTAAAAAAAAAATCATAAAAAGAAAGAAAACACATTGAATGAGAAGAGGTGTGTCCAAACTTTTGACTGCTACTGCACATTTGAGTTATTGAAAAATAGAATTTCTTGCTGTATGTGATATGATATGTATTCTGGCTATTTCTGTAGTAAAGCACTGGATATGGTTCTTCTCATCTTTTTTTTTTTTTACTGATTTATTTATATATTTTTACAGCACTTTACAGCCTTGTTAAATGTTGGCACTGTGCCAGCCATGTTCTGTTAAGTCCATATGTTCTAAAAGCAGTAAATCTCCTCAGGTTTAGTTAGGACTTTGTTTTTTTTTGGTGCACACCCAAGTTTTTTATTAACTACAGACAAAAACAGGCAGAAGGACAAAAGCGCAGGACAGCAGATATAAAACTGATCTCTGACTGATCACAGGACAGCAGGTACTTAATAAACCTAAAGCCCAGCAGGTTCTCACACATAGGTCAAGGTTATTCAACCCACATCTGTGGGTCCTGCTGGCATTAGTTCTTGGCGAGTGTCGTATTATCTGAATAAAAGTAAGCAGTGACCTTTGCTGGCTCTGGACTGATGAGCTACGTATGAGAGCATACCCAACACATCACTGGAGGACATGTCTCACCATCAACCACACTATAATGAGGGCAGCTGCTGCACCATGCTGGAACCTCGTTAGTGAACTTGACGAGACACTTTTATTGAGAACATGCTGGGCATTTCCATTGACTTTGGATCAGCAGAATTGCCAGACCTTGATCTCAGTTCTCAATCTGAAGCAGCAGGTAAAATTTTGATATAGGTTTATGCAAACTCTAGCAAAGCTGTGCACCAAGTTTCTGAAAGTGTTGATTATAATGGACAGGACCTCTAAAAAAATATGTAATTCTTACAAATATGAAAGTATAGTTGGTAAAATGTATAAGCAGTAAGAATGTAGCTTTAGCTGGTGGTGCAAATGCTGCAGATGTCATTTTACAGACCTATTTTAAAAAAAAAGTCAAGTCAGTAATTTTGATGACTTACAACTCGACTTAGACTTAACCTTCATTGACTTGTACTTCAAATCGGACTTGGAGCCCTGTCTTACACTCTGAGCAAGACGTTTTTTTATGCTCATTGCTATCTTACACCCCGCTAATAGTATATTTTCATGCCTTACATTTAAATTTACATTTACGGCAATTAGCTGATGCTTTTATCCAGAGCGACTTCTGAGATTAATCGATAAGAGTCTTGCCCAAGGAATTGGAATTGAACCCCGGTCTCCCACATGGTAGCTTACTAGCAGGCGGTGGTGTTATCCGCTGCACCACAGCAACTGTATGCTTGTTTAAATAGCAACTGTGCTTGTGAATATATCTACGCCAATGGGCGTAGGGTTTTGAAATTAATTGGAATGAGTGTGTTTAGGTAAATTTCTGGTGTACTGCTATCTTGTCAACGGAAAACACAACTGAGCCAGTGACTCAATACAACCTAGACAGACATACAACACTCAGACATTCATTAGTATCTTGGGTCTTGGGAGTGAATTGTAGATTGTTTTTCTTTTCTTTCTTTTTATTTGTTTTTAAATGTTAAGAAATGCATGGAGTGTGGAGTGTGCTTTTACCAGCAGGGTTCTGTTGTGTAATGTTTTTTTTTTTTGAAGAATTGAAAATTGAAATAGAAATCTATTATATTATTATAATAAAAATGTATTAGAGCTCTCAACATTCAACATCTTTTAAGATCAGCCATAATAATATTAAACCCACATGAATGTTAACATGTTGTGTTCAATAAAATCATGCAAACACATCATTTTTTCTGTGTGGTATTAGTTTAAGCAGACTGTGTTTGTCTATTGTTGTGACTTAGATGAAGATCTGAACACATTTAATGACATTTAATTTATGCAGAAATCCAAGACAGTACTTTTAGAGAAGCTAACGTTAGCAATAAGTTTTAAATTTGTTTAAAAACTCTCATTGGTTGTTGCTAATGACTGCTAGAGTAGCTGAACAAGATGTGTTTCATTTTAAGCAATTTGTATTTAGCGAGTAAACAGGTTAACCATATTCCTGAGTTCTCTGTTCCACCTTAAAGGGGCAATATTTACATTCAGAGTACATTCATTGATAAAATAATACATTTTAAACCAATTTACAGCTATTTTAAGGTATTTTTTGTTAATGAACTTGTGTGGAAGTGTGCAAGAATTACAGCCAGGCATAGACTGTGTATAGATGGACAGAGCATACTCTCTCAAAAGTGAAGCCACCACAGGTCGGGCGCCTCTGCTGTTCGGTTGCAGAAAGCTGTGTAACCCCACCCATCCCCATAAGTTTCAATGGCAAAACAGACAACTTTCAAAATTCAACGTTTTTTTCTAATAAACTATAATTCTACCTCCATTATTTAAGTTCAGCAGCTAGTGTAACCTCTGCTTATATTGTTTAATTTTTATATCCCCACAGAATTTGTTATTAAAATGTTATTCTGCTCTATTTAAAAAGGTGTGCTTATTGTAAAAGGGCTGGGTTACACCTAGCCGGGGTGGGACCAATGACTGTATGGGCGGGACCATAGACTGTGTGAGATCTGTGGAGGCAGCCCTCAGGGGCGGAGTTATTTAAATGAGTCTCTCCACAGTCTTTCTCCCTCCTCTGGTCTCTACTGCGAAGACTCGGGTTTCAGGATCGCCAACATGGCGGAAGATTTTGGCTTCATTTTCATTGAATGAATGGGAACGGCGACACGGCGTCCATCTTTTTTTACAGTCTCTGCAGCCAGGTATGGAAAAGATTATTACTACACTGTTGTTGAATTATGGACACATTAATTAGAAAAAATAAATACATTTTGTAAAGTAATGTCTTGGGTTAATTCTTCAAGTAAAGACTAATATTTTTAACCATGATAGATTGAGTGTTCCTTGGTTCCTTTGGCACCACAAAGCATTTGTGCTTAGGGCACCCAAATGCAGCGCCCAGTCTGTAAAAACGAAGCTGAAACTAAACTGGAAGCCATTTTTTTTTACTGTTTAGACACAGTAGCTCCACTGTCTAAACAGTAAAGATGAGTGGTTATGTGCTTTATGCAACACACCTGCTACCCACTGATCTGAGAGAACAGTGTAATATAAAAATAGAAAAGAACTGAAGAAACTATTGAAGAAAAGAACAAGTGTGTGTATTGAGATACGCTGTACTCAACAAGAGATTATTTCTTTTTTCTCTCTCAATAACTGAACATCAGAACTACAACCTTGCAGTTCTGCATCCAGCATGAGAGCAGCTGTGATTTTAATTGTTTGAAAGACAGTCTCTTCCCGTTCCTCTGAGTAATTATCTTCAAAAAAAAAATTATTCACTTATTTCTTTCTGTCCAACTCTGTCCTGCATGTCTGTGCTTTTCAAAGTGAACCCAATTTTTTAAATCCAGGTTTAGCTCCACTGTTTGAAGCCCCAAAACAAAACCCAACAATAAAAGGCTTCCTAATCCACACACTGAATAATGAACATATTTCAATTAAGGACATGTCATTTGAAATGTCCATGTTTCAGGGAAGATCACACAACGAACAGCATAATTCATTTGTAATGAGAATTGGGAAAAAAACTAATTATTGCATTGAAACTTAATTAATAGGGTTTCCAGTTGACCTAGTACCTACACTCTCCAGCCAAGTCTTTTATTCACTTGTAGGCAAAATATTGGGCATATATTTTTGTACTGGATGATTGTTTATTTGATTTGCTAAGTAAAGAATTAGTAAGCATTTATTTGGGTTGTAGTTAACTTGTGGATTCTGAGGCTGGTACCTCTGATGAACTTAACCAAAAGACAGAGATACCTCTTGGTCTTCCTTTCCTGGGGCAGTCCTGATGACAGCCAGTTTCATCATAACCTTTTTGATGGTCTTTGCGACTGCACTTGTGAATACTTTCAAAGTTCTAGATATTTTTCATATTGACTGATCATCATTTTGTTAAGCATTTTTTTTCTTTACGTAGTTGAGTATTTCTTTCCACAATATGGATTAGAACATTTACTCAAATAGGGCTATACACTGTATTATACCAACTGTACCTCTTCACAACTTTACAACTGATGCTTTTAAACACATTAAGAGGACAAGAAATTCAAATAATAAACACTTGATAAGTTCAGCACAGCTGTTAACTGAAAGATGATCAATCCAGGTGCCTCTACTTTATAAAGCTGATTAAGAAAACCCAGCCAACATGTGCAAAACTGTTATCTAAGCAAGAGGAAAAGTAAAAAACACTGGAAGATATGTCCAACATCTTGATTGGTACTCTTTGTATAAATGTGTAGGTCGATACCACCCTAAACTATTATAGAACACCCAACAAACTAGCAAAATATTTAAAATGACAAGTTTCTTTGATTTTATCCAAATTTAAAACCTCTGGAATATAATTAAGAGGAAATGGATGATCACAAGCCATCAAACCAAGCTGAACTGCTTGAATTTTTGCACCAGGAGTGGCATAAAGTGATCCAAAAGTAGTGTGTAAGACTGGTGGAGGAGAACATGCCAAGATGCATGAAAACTGTGATTAAAAACAGGGTTATTCCACCAAATATTGATTTCTGAACTTTTGAAACTTTATGAATATGAACTTGTTTTCTTTGCATTATTTAAGGCCTGAAAGCTCTGCATCTTTTTTGTTATTTCAGACATTTCTTATTTTCTGCAGATAAATGTTCTAAATGACTATTTTTATTTGGAATTTGGGAGAAATGTTGTCTGTAGTTTATAGATAAAAAAAAACAATGTTCATTTTACTCAAACATATACCTTTAAATAGCAAAATCAGAGAAACTGGTTCAGAAACTGAATTGGTCCAGAGCTGTATATTTAAAATGTATTCAGTCTACAGTTTTGCTCACAGTCTTCATCTTGACAACTAGTATTAAAAGTATTAATATTAAATCTGCCCTGATTGCCAGTTTGATGACCCTTGGCTCATTAGTCCTCATTTGGCTATAGTTGCTAGGATTCGCTTGTTAGCAGGAACCAATCAAAGAGGACGTGCTCTCCCAGGGTGTGTTGAGGGCGGCTTAAATGACCTTTTCTCATTAAGTCCTGACATTCTTTCACTCTTCGCTTTCTTTTATGAGCCTTTAAAACCCTGCTTTTTCGGCAGACCTCTCTTTGACTCTTCTCTGATTTCGGGAAACGGTGACTCGGACTCTTAAGCCTGAGTCGTTTATGGAGCGCTGATGTGAAATGAGTGTTTGAACTGTTGGCCTGTCTGATTGAATCAGGATTCAGAGGGAGTAACAGGAGTGTTCTGCTTGCCTCGTCCAAGTCTGAGTTTTTAGAGAAGGGTAGATGTCAGGGGGGACCATCTAAGCCTGTTTTGGCAACAGGTGCAAGAAAATAGAAAAAGAACAGCACAGCTGGTAAAACGTCTGGAAGCAGGGCTGTCGGGAATATGCCCTGTTTTAAGACGGTCCTAAAAGGCCCTAACACCTTGCATCAGTGAGCTGATGTTATTTGAAGGGGGGGGGGACCTCTGCGGGGAGAGGTTTTCACCAACATACCTCCCCCTTCCTTCATTTTCCCATTCCTTGTAAAAGTTAATTTGGTCTAATTGGGTCTACACCCAATTGGGTACACCTTTCTAGTACCGGGTTGGACCTCCTTTTGCCTTTACTGCTTTAATCCTTCATGGCATAGATTTAACAAGGCACTGGAAACATTCCTCAGAGATTCTGGTCCATATTGACATGATAGAATCACGCAGTTGCTGCAGATTTGTCGACTGCACATCCATGATGTGAATCTCCCGTTCCACTACATCCCAAAGCTGCTCTACTGGATTGAGATCTGGGGACTGTGGAGGCCATTCGAGTACAGTGAACTCGTGAATTGTCGTGTTCAAGAAACCAACCAGTCTCAGATAAGATTTACGCTTTATAACATGGCTCATTATCCTGCTGGAAGTAGCCCTTTAGAAAATGGGTACACTGTGGTCATAAAGGGATGGACATGGTCAGCAACAGTACTCAGGTAGGCTGTGGCGTTGATGCTCAATTGGTCACAAAGTGTGCCTGGAAAATATCCCCCATGCCATTGACTGTAGTGGCTCCCTGATGCCCGCGAGTCACACATAATCTCCCGGAATTCAGAACGAGTGCCCCAAGAGTGCACTGCACACAAACGTGCACACAGGCAACAGACTTTTTTTCTCTAATCGCGTGTGGGAAGGAGAGAGAGAAAACAGAGAGGGTTCTGATTGGCCTGTTCTTCAAAGAGTCTTTAGTGTGGGCGGGCAGTGTTTTTCCCCCCCTCCCGGATGGGATTTGTTCAGTGAGTGAGAGAAAGCAGATCATGGCGGAGGCAATATTAATAATTATTGTAATATGATATGAAATGTTTTTGATGTTGTGCAATTTTTTGTGATGTTGTAACAGAGGCAGGGCCTTCCAAAAAGAAAAAAGATAAAACTCATTTCACCTCTAAATACTCTAAATTTTATTTAAAAAAAATAATAATAATAATATAAAATTAAAGTTTCTTTGGTGTGTGTGCAAGTTTTTTTTGTTTTTTTTTTTGGCGGTGGGGTGGGGGGTGGTTGGGTAACCTCCCTGAAATCAACTTTTGCAACTTGGGATGTCTGAGATTGTGAGGTCAGAACTAACTTTTGGATAAACTACGATAATTGTAATGGTAAGCCATCTTACCAGTAGCCATCTTTCCAGTAATTTTACATGATTTCTGTATGGAGGTCAATGTAGCCCCAATCCTCCACCCTACCCATGTACCCCAACAAGAATCAGAACCCCCTATGTCTATACGTAAGTGAGAATGCACAGAATAAAAACAATAATGAAGGGTAAAATTGGACTGGGCCTAAGTAAAGTCCCTTAACCTTAATGCTGCCGGCACATCTCAATTATGTAGTTGTTCAGTACACTTGCTGAATCACACCATTGCCTAAAGAAGCTCAACCAATATAGAGAGCATATGCTTTAGTCCCAGAGCCATCTTTATTCAGTTATCACTGGCCACGGAAATATAGTTTGGGCACAGAATCATGTAGCCTAATGATATCCATCCTTTGAGGCTACGTTACGGCCATTCTTAGAATGGATATGGAAAAGCTCATTAGATCGTAGACTGCTCAGCGTGAGCTTCAGGGGTCTGAAGCCTGCTTGCTTTTCCTATTCTCTCTCACACGGTTGTGTATTATTAGACACGTCTGGGTGCCGCTGGCTAATGGTAATGGCCATGCTAATGATGCCGCCATTCTCGGAGTCCACTGCTCATTCACATTTTACGATTCAAATTCCAGCACTGCCTCTTCCTGCCTTTTGCTCCACATTAAGCCAGCCCATTCGCGCTCTCTACCAAAAATAGCAATAGAAAAGACGTGATGAGTGAGGGATCGATCAGGGATCGTTTGAAAGAAGTAGAGTTTAATGGATTTATCGGGGAAAACAGTTGAAAGTACAATTAAAAGAAGTCTCCAGTACTTTGTGGTGCTTCCTCTTGCTTATATACTGTACTCGTGCATCTCAAAAGATTGGAATATCATCAAAAAGTCACTTTATTTCAGTAAATCAGTTCAAAAAGTGAAGCTCATACATTTTATAGATGTATTACACACGGCAAAATCTATTTTAAGGGTTTTTTTTTTCTTTTATTGTTGATGATTATGGCTTACAGCCAATGAAAACCCCAAAAAATCATTGTCTCAGAAAATTTGTGTCGTAGAGGCATGTCTAGCAGTCAATGATCTCTCACCAGGAGGTACACTACCCAGAACTAGCATTTGAGAGCCTTTATAGAGCTGTATCTAAAAAATAAAGACCAAGTCAGTTTCTGAATCAGTTTCTCTGGTTTTGCTTTTTTTCTGAAATAACAAACAAAAAGATGCAGAGCTTTCAGACCTCAAATAATGCAAAGAAAACAGGTTAATATTCATGAAGTTTTAAGAGTTAAAAAAATCAATATTTGGTGCAATAACCCTGTTTTTTAATCACAGTTTTCATGCATCTTGGCATATTCTCCTCCACCAGTCTCACACACTGCTTTTGGATAACTTTATGCCACTCCTGGTGCAAAAATTCAAGCAGTTCAGTTTGGTTGGATGGCTGGTGATCATCTATCTTACTCTTGATTATATTCCAGAGGTTTTCAATTTGGTAAATCATCATTTTTAGGAGGTCTCATTTTTTCCAGAGCTGTATATTAATATATCTATATTGCTTTTGGTCATGATCATCACTCCTATTGTTTTAGGTAGTAATTGCTTTTAATAGGGTATTTCTGGTACATATGTGGAAATGGAATGGTTTGCCATTGTTTAATTGTAGACAGGCTGTGATTGACTAGCTAGTTAATTTGTGCTCTCCATTAATATTGTGTTTAAAGCTCACTTTCCGCGAAAATCCGATTTTTCTTGTTTTTTGTGGAATACAGTAGGTCTCTCCGAGTTGAATGTGTACACCTGCACATTAAACTGTTTTGCAGCCCCCATTGTCTGCAGGAGCTAAGCAAAGAAATCCCCCCTCCCCCCCTCCGAAAAACGGGTGAATTTTGAATTATCTTTCTGCCTAAGTAGGCAGAAACTCACAGACCAGCCCACCTCGGCTCGAGAAACTCCCAGAGGCGGAGCTGAAGCGACGCAACATCACCGCTCATCAGTTAGGAGGTGGGAGGCAGTGAGCGGCAGAGCGGTGGAGGGGCGTCGCAGTGCTCCTAGCCAATCAGAGGAGAGATATTTGCATGCTGTTTGCATGTATGAATATTCATGAGCAAAGCTGGAATCCGGTCATTTTGGACACACCCCTAAAACAGTCCATTAAAAAAGAGCTATACAGAGACACCTGAGCACTTTT
This sequence comes from Astyanax mexicanus, assembly GCF_023375975.1. Lineage (NCBI taxonomy): Eukaryota > Metazoa > Chordata > Actinopteri > Characiformes > Acestrorhamphidae > Astyanax > Astyanax mexicanus. Next base: position 32,000,706 of record NC_064420.1, read on the forward strand.
TTTTTTACAAAAACGGCTCACATGTCATTCATTCATACTAGAGACCACAACTAGACATTTTAAAATGAAAGAAAAAATGACGGAAGGTGAGCTTTAATAAATGAAATCTGGAGCAGCGGCTGAAGGAAACATTATCAATAATTATACTCATGCAGAGGCTGTGTCGGAGTGGCACAAGGTGTCATTAAACATGAATGATAAATGGACAGTGTGACACGAGGTAGTGATATAAGAGCTAATTGTGCACTAATCTTCTCTCCTGTGAGCCAGTGTATCTAGAGTCCTGATCTAGTTAATGAGCTTATGCTGACCGATGACATGCTAATGGCTTCTGCAAAGTGTTTTCTCTTGTTAGTTTGCCAAAGTAATATGCTTTCTGTTGTTTTTGGAATTAGTTAAACCCAGAAAGTTAGAAAGTCAGAAAGTTCACATTCACATTTTGAGCCACAGCTTAAGTAGGGCACACTTGCATGCATTTCTGGACAAGCTGAGAGATACAGAACCATCCCTGAAAGATTTTATACAAATATGACTCCTATGATGAGGTTATGAGTTCTCACAAGCCTTTACTGGCATGCTTTTATAAAAGTTGCGAGAATCACTGGTTCCAATCCCGGATCATGCTGTTCGGCATCAGCAGCCAGACTACAAGAGAACAAGATTGTTCATATTCTTTTAGGGGTAGATTAATGGTGCTGCCCTCCCACATGTTAATTGCCAAAGGCATCTGTTAGCTGTTCCATCAGCTGTTGCACCTTTTTCAATATGATATACAGTCCCCTCCAAAAGTATTGGAACAGCGAGGCCAATGCAATTATTTCTGCTGTAGCCTGAAAACATTTGGGTTTGACATGAAAGATGTCAGAATATGAGACAAAGTATTTACGTCTGGATCTGATCCACAGTTCAGAAGATAGCACCTTTGGTCTAAACCCACCATCTTTTTTTTGTGAGCAAAATTATTGAAACAGATTAACCTAAAACAGATTAAAGTGAAAAAGAAACTGTTTCTGTAGACTTCTGCAGAGTTCTGAGTTCATTGTGCATCAATGAAGATTAATGAGCTCATCCCAGGATAAGCCATGCAAGCCCAAGCCCAGACACTACCTCCACCGTGTTTCACAGATGAGCTGGTATGTTTGGAATCATTAGCAGATCCTTTCGTTTTTTTTTTACCAAACAATAATCTTTTTCTATTACATTGGTAAAGGTTCATCTTTGTCTTATCAGTCCATAATCAGTCCACAGGCTTGTCTCTGTACTTCGTAAATTCCAGCCTGGTCTTCCTAGTATTCACCTCGGTAATAATGGTTTTTATCTTCTGGTGAAGCCTCTGTACTTTTGTTCATGAAGTCTTCTGCAAACAGTAGATTGTGATTCCTTCACTCCTGCCCTCTAGATGTTGTCACTAACAGTTCCTTCATGTTTTAGGGTCTTCCTTTACAGCATGCACAATGTTTCTCCCATCAACTGCTGAGGTTTTCCTGTTCTACATCTGTTACTTAGTACACCAGTGATGACTTTCTTCTACAGGACATACAAAACTGTTGTACTGGCTATGGACAATATTTTCCTTTTTGTCTCGGCTTCACAATTGCTTGTTTTTCACCCATAGACCCATCTTCACGGAAATTACTCTACAGCAGAAATAAAGAGATCAGCCTCACTGTGCTCTACCACATAGTTAAGCAGAAGTTAAAGGATTAAAAAGCTTCCACACAGCTGAAAAAAACACCTTTCCCAATGCTAGTTGTTATTTGATAGAAGGACAAAAATGTCATTGTTTGGTTTAAATTATTGTTTAATCCAAACACTAAAAGTCCTTTTTTCTTGCTCTTTTTCAACAGAATAATTTTGGTTGGTAGGTATTTAGGGCAGCAAAAGTTTTGGCATTTGAAATTATAGTCTCAGTCATTTAAAAAAAATACAAAACTAAGTCTGTAACTAATATTTTACTGCTTAATAAATATAAAAAAAAATCCCAATGTCTAAGTGTTAAACAAACTATGAGGCAACACCCTGGAAGAAATCCATATTTTTTGTGTTTTTTAATTTTTTTATGTTTTACTTCATGTTTTCTTTTCTTTTTTTTTCCAGTTTTGTCTGTGTTTTTCCTTTCCAACTCAAAGAATTATGTAAATGTGACAGTGTTGCTTTTGGATGTGAAGGCATGTCTGTGGGTTTTCTGGTTAAACACATTATCATAAGCCTGATAAAAGAACAGCTTCACAGTGTCGGCTCCTCAGGTGTCTTGTGCTGATGAAGCTGTTGACTAATGGATGCTTTCACTCTAAAGACTGATAGTGATTTGGTCTGTTGTCAGCTCAGAGCTTCAGTAAAGCTACACAGTCTGAGCAGAAATATACACCAGACCTACCTGTGAGTTTATAAATACACATTGATAATAAATGAAAGATAAGTAGGTCTAGTGGGGAATACCTGTTTATAGGAATGTCCTTGTTTGAACCTGTAGATCAGGGCTGGGTGAGGTGTCAGATATTGTATTTTAAGTCTAGTTCAGATGCACTGCTCTATTCTGTAAATGACAGAAAGGATTATACAGATTTGTTTCTACTTTCTTCTTAGGTTCAGTATATTGGATAATCTGGAGTTAGAGAAAAAACATGTAAAAGCGTTTTTGAAAAGTTAAAATGTGTTTTTAGCAATAAACTTACTTCAGCAAGTCCATTAAATGTTACTAAACATAGTGCACCTTATGTACTAAGAAGAAATAAATCACATATACCACATGCAAAAAACTCCTAAATGATCGACTGCAAAAAAATAACCTGTAGTATAGGGACACTTTTACAAACATAGATTAACCCTCTCATGCATGAATTATAATAAACTCAGTCAGGATTTTTTTTCTAAGTGTTTTTATACATCCTTAGGGATGTAAAACAAGGTTTGAAAAAAATATATATTCTATCTTTATTCGATAAAGAAATATTTATCTGTCCACTCAAGTGTACTTCATGCATTTTTTGTTGTAAAAAAACACAGATGTAATTCAGTTATACAGTTGTAATATGGTATTCTGTTGGAATAGTGGAACTGAGGAGGATATTGTGACACAAGAAAATGTCTCTGAACCGTAGAACCTTATAGAATCTTGATTGTGACTGGTATTATCATACTGTATTCTTGTCAAGTCTCTGAACTGTTAAGTGAGCATATTCTCTTATAGTATTTTATAGCATGTATCATATTTCCTGTCAAATCATGCTTGTTGCTAATTTCTGAGACTATTTTCTATGATGGTTGCCAAAGCATACAGGGCACAAAGTTACAAGACACTGCATGCAGATGTACTTGGTTCTTTGTGTGCTGGCATTTTATACTTTCTTGAGCTGGGGCCAGTGGTTTCCAGGGGCATACTGGATATTGGGGTGCCCTTAGTTTCAACAGCCTCATCTCCTTCATCTCCGTTCCTCAGCCTCAACTCCCTCAGTAACATTTCCAGACTCACCTTCACTATCACTGCTTGACCCTACTTCTCTGCTTGCAACTGTCTGTACTGGCAGACATTCCTCAATTAAAGAAGTTGATTTACAGCCAAAACATTAAACAATATGAATTATTTTAAAAACAACACTGGAAGTAATTGACATTGCATAAAAGTTGAAAAATAGCTAATGATGCATGATGTACAATTAAGTGGACAGATGATTAATCTACAATTCCCTCAAATATAAAATCAAAATTTCGAAAATCTTTACATAATATGTCACCTTAGATGTTACTTGATGTAATTATATATTTTTTACCTGCAGTGATATAATTTTATAAAAGGTAGAAACAAAAATAGCCAAGGTGTTTGGTGGTTTTCCCTGTCTGCCGGCCATCTTGATTTCATTGACTTCTTTTTCCCATTACAATGACCAACCAATGGGATTTTTTTGTATAGGATGATGCAATAGCTTCCACTACAGTGGACTATATGCAGCAGTGCCCAAAATTGCAAGCATATTTATAGAAAAAAAAATTTTAAACAGCTGTACACTGTAGTGACCTCTATGCATGAAAGGGTTAAGCCTACTCTTGGACTACACAGCATTTTGAATATAGATTTCAAAATGTACAGCTCTGAAAAATATAAGAGGCCAATTTCTCTGATTTTCCTATTTATAGGTTTATGTTTGAGTAAGTATAGTTATTCTATAAACTACAAACAACATTTCTCCCAAATTTCAAATAAAAATATTGTCATTTAGAGCATTTATTTGCAGAAAATAAGAAATGACTAAATAACAAAAAAAGATGCAGAGCTTTCAGACCTCAAATAATGCAAAGAAAACAAGTTCGTATTCATCAAGTTTTAAGAGTTCAGAAATCAATATTTGGTGGAATAACCCTGGTTTTTAATCACAGTTTTTATGCATCTTGACCTGATCCCCTCCACCAGTCTTACACACTGCTTTTGAATAACTGGTAGACAGAGTTAAAATGCAGGAGTGCCCATTAGGCATATAAATAATAAAGAGTAAACATTAAAGTTGAACTTTTTTGTATAAAGAACAAATAAAATGTTAGGTAAAATGTACCTTTACTCCTCAAAAGTAGAAAAAAAATATCAACATCCAGTAGAGTCTTACATTAACTCGAGAGTTCTAGAGTTTGTTCGATGGCCAAGCTTATGCACTCTTAAAAAATGAATTGATTGGAACTTACAGGGAGTTTATGCCAAAATTGGCATTCTACAGAACCTTTATCAACATGCCACATCACCCTTTAACAAAATTTAATTCTTAATTTTTTAATTTGGATTTTTTCATTGCATATGTTTAATATTTGATTATTTAAACCATCTAATAATTTCCATGTTTGAAAACGTCCAAATTCACCTTCACCATCATTTTCTGCTGATACTCAACATTAAGAAATCCTAGATCTAACCAGGGAATAAAGGTTTGATCATACTTGTGTGAAATGTGTGCAAATTTGTGGCTTATAAAGCAAAATGGTGCATTTATTTCATATTAGGAATAAATCTAAGCCTTAACAGGACTAATCCTTTGTGTAATAGCTTGTTTCCAAGCTCAATTTTGCGGAATTAAGAATAACGGCCTTATGAATATTGAATCATTAATGTGTCTTACTGCTAACTCTTACATTCTGGTATTATATGATCACTACAGAGCGCAATATACAGTAATACAATACTGAAGAAAGCTGTAGCTGTGGGGGAGCTTTCACTCGTGGTCTTTTACATCCTTTCACTTCAGATTTTAATCTGAATTTGAATTTCATCTAGAGAAAAAAGGAGAGAGAGAGGGAACAAAGAGAGACTGGTAATTAATTCCATTCACATTTTCAGCCACTGTGTAGAGAGTGCGCTTGAAATAGCGGAGTAGTAGATGACGACATTGTTGGGTGTGTGTGCGAGGAAATGAGTGAATAATTTAATTATTGAAAGAGGGAATAAGGGAATAAGACATATTTCATCAAGTCTGTGTGTGTGTGTGTGTGTGTGTGTGTGTGTTATAGAGAATTTGTGTCACATCTAAAGGGCTCGACTGAAGATAACTAAATGAAGTAAAGCCATTTGAATGGAAGGCACATCACTGTGGCTCTGAGCCTCTGAGGCTGATACGTGGAGACCTTTGCTAATTGGAACCGGAAACCAACTCATACCCTCCCTACCACACACACACACACACACACACACACACGCAGCAGCAGCTTTCATGCCTGTAAAAATTTGGTATTCTTTGTCAAATGTATATATTTTTTGTAATTTTACGTTCAATAATGTACAGTATAGACAAAGGGACACACTTTTCTGTGTGTGTAAATGTTTGTGTGTGTGTGTGTGTGTGTGCAATGTAATACATGTCCAGCTTTAGTTTGGCAACAAGTGAATTGTCAGTGCATAGCAAGTGCAGGTTGCTGAAAACTGGAGGAGGTCACGTCAGCCCAATTGCTATCTCACAGTATCCATATTATTTTTAAGAAACCACAAATTGAAAAGCTCTGAAATATAATCAAGAGGAAGATGGATGATCACAAGCCATCAAACCAAGCTGAACTGCTTGAATTTTTGCACCAGGAGTAGCATAAATTTATCCAAAAGCAGTGTGTAAGACTGGTGGAGGAGAACATGCCAAGATGCATGAAAACTGTGATTAGAAAGCAGGGTCATTCCACCAAATATTGATTTCTAAACTCGTAAAACTTTAGGTATGTGAACTTGTTTGCTTTGCGTTATTAGAGGTCTAAAAGCTCTGCATCTTTTTTGTCATTCGAGCCATTTCTTATTTTCTGCAAATAAATGCTCTAAATGACAATATTTTTATTTAAAATTTGTGAGAAAAGTTGTCTGTAGTTTATAAAATAAAACCACAATGTCCCTTTTACTCAAACATATACCTATAAATAGCAAAATCAGAGAAACTGAAATGGTCTCTCAATTGTTTTCCTGAGCTGAATTTTGCTGTATTTTAACAGTTCAGCTGATGGTGTTGGTTGATGCTGATGATAAGGGAATGCATTAAAGAGGAAGATGATTTTAAGAAAATCAGTGTATGGAGAAGATATAGTGGGAAGAAAAGCAATAAAAAAGCTAGGATGGGTAAGTAGGAAGGAGTTAAATAAATAAAACTATTTGTTACACTAATCTGTAAATGTTACTTTTCTACTACCATTGTATGTTGATTGAAAAAAATGCACTTTCTTATTGTGTAAAGTAATTTTTTTATGTCATTGCGTGACATAATGTGTAATTCTGTGTTATGAAGGCTGCATGATGCAAAGTTATGCCTATTAATTGGGTAAAATTATGAATATTCATTTGATTTCGACATGTAAAAAATATGAGAGTATTAGTATTTTAATCTGGATCTGATACACAGTTTAGAAGATATCACCTCTTGTCTGAACAAATAGCGTTGGATGTCTGTTTCGTTTTTATTTATTTATTTTGTTTCAGCGTTTTGCCTGTGCAGACTGTGCATTTATAATTAGAAGTGTAACCAACATGAAGCCCAAAGATCCCAAATGTTGGCCATAGCCAATACAATACAATGTTCGTAATGTCCTGAAGAAGAAAGTCGTCACTTGTGTACTCATCAGACGTTCCTGTAACCGACGTTCCAATGCTGTTTCAAAACTTTAAGAGTGAAGTGTATGTACAGTACAGGCCAAAAGTTTGGACACACTCTTTTTCAAAGCGTTTTCTTTATTTTTATGAATATTTACATTGTAGATTCTCACCGAAGGCATCAAAACTATGAATGAACACATGTGGAGTTTTATGTACTTAACAAAAAAAGGTGAAATAACTGAAAACATGTTTTATATTCTAGATTCTTTAAAATAGCCACCCTTTGCTCTGATTACTGCTTTGCACACTCTTGGCCTTCTCTCAATGAGCTCCAACCTGAAATGGTTTTCCAACCGTCTTGAAGGAGTTCCCAGAGGTATTTAGCACCTGAAGGCCAGGTAATTTTTTGTTAAGTACTTAAAACTCCACATGTGTTCATTCATAGTTTTGATGCCTTCAGTGAGAGTCTACAATGTAAATAGTCATGAAAATAAAGAAAACGCATTGAAAACGAGAAGGTGTGTCCAAACTTTTGGCCTGTACTGTACATACACTTCACTCTAAAAGTATTGGAACAGCACTGGAACGTCTGTGGTTCTTATACATAGCTTGTTTCTTTAGCTTAGCATTCAATTGTTAATTAAGTCAAGTCAAGTCAAGAGGCTTTTATTGTCAATACATCTGAGTACAGGTACACAGTATAATGAAATTATATGGTGCAACATGGAACAACAACCAATAGACAACATAAAGTGCAGGAGTGACGACAGTGCAACATAAAACTAACACTAAATAACAATAAATACAAAAGCCGAGAAAATTTAAAAGACAGGTCTGTGTGTGTGGGTGAAGTTCAGTCTTTGTGTGTGTAATGGGGTTGGGGGTCAGTTTAGTTTTGTGTGAGTGTGTTGGGTGAGTGGTGTGTGGGGTGGGGGTTCAGTTCTGTCTCTGTGCGTTGAGAAGTCTGACTGCCTGGTGGATGAAGCTGTTGCAGAGTCTAGTAGTGGAGGCTCGGATGCTCCTGTATCTTCTGCTGGAAGGCACCAGAGTGAAGAGTCCGTGTGAGGGATGGGTCGGGTCATCCACAATGCTGGTGGCTTTGCGGATGCAGCGTGTGGTGTAGATCTCGGTGTTGGAGGGTAGAGTGACTCCGATGATCTTCTCGGCTGTCCTCACTATCTGCTGTAGGGTCTTGCGGTGTTGCAGTTCCCAAACCAGACGGTAATGCAGACAGGGATACTGTTTTAAATAAAACCGTAACCCAAAAACATTTCTGTTTGTGACTCGAACATGTGTGTTGATATGTTTTGCATAAACAAGTAAAGGTCTCTGAAGGCTGGCATTGAAAAACTTCACTAAAAGCTGACACTTCAATAAGCACAGAGCAAGAGAGTTTCGTTTTGAAGCCTGATGCCCTCACTACTCACTAAATCCAAACATCACTGAACTTTTTTAGGCTTAGAGTTCTAAAGTGTGAAATAACGTTCCGCCTCATTCATGCCTCAAAGAAATGGAGGATTTCTTCTCCCACTACACACAGTTCAGGACATCTGCATTCCAGAACAGACAGAGCTTTTTGAAGTACAACCTCAGGTCCAAAATAAATGTAAATAAAAAAGGACTGCAATGATTTGGACATTTCATAGACCCAGATTTAATTTAAAATAGAAGATAGACCCCATATCAGTTGTTGAAAGTGAGACATTTTATCATTTAAAGTGGCAGTGTGTATTATTTTGTTTATAAACTGAAAGCAGAAGCATTTCTTTGACCATGCTAAGCCAAATATATTCATTCTAAAAACTGGGGTGTCGGGTCGCTTTTCGCAGGAGTTCTTCTGGCCACGTCACGCGTCTTTTACGTCATTACGTTACACGTGCAGCCTCTAAAAGAGGATCCGGCTCAGTTTTACTGAACACAAGAGGCTGGTGGAGCAATGGAGACTTCAGAAGGGGAAACTCAGACCTCAGTAGCTCATTCAATAGTAGCTCTCTCTCTCTCTCTCTCTCTCTCTCTCTTTGACTGAACATAACCTGGAATCAGATTCATTTGCTCTGAAAGGAGACCGCATCACACCCGCCCAGTTTAAAATGATTCTTCCGCATGCTCGGTGCAATTACCCATTCTCGCCAGAGAGGTCCCTAAATCCCCCAAATCCCAAAACTTTCGTACATCAGCTTTAATGAAATTTATTTATTTATTTATTTATTTATTTTTACGAAAAACTAATTAAGAAACTCAGAAAATTTGGGACAGGGCAATAAAAGTTTGGAAAGTAAAGTGGAACTAATAAAAGCTGCAACAGAAGTAATTTGCCACTAACTCACATGACTGGGTACAAAATAAGGATTTTGGAGAGGTTCAAAAATATCCCAAAAAAATACAGTACATTTTTCCATCAAAAGCTTCAGGAAATCTGTAAGATCCACATTTTTTATTTTATTTTACATTCACTTTTATTTAACGTTGTTCCTAAACGTTTAGATTTGGGATTATGCATTGTTAAACATTTCTATTAATATATTCATATCATAGTTCACCCAGAAAGCTGTGTAAGGGGTCCCTGTGAAACTATTTTCTATTTGCTATTTTCTTTTTACCACTACAATCATAATTTTTTACTTTTTAGAAAAAGTAAGTATTAAATGTGCACATAATTTATCATGTAAATAAAATGTTTTAGCTATATTTTACAAATTATTTTATATATTATCAAATTTAAGTATCACTAAAATGTTAACTTATTATCCATGAAGAACTTAAATAAATGGGAAGTATGCTAGTACAATATTTCCATAATTGTACAAATTAATTACATACTTGTTCTGATTTGTTATTCAGTAACAACAAAAAATAAATAAGAAAATAATTAATAATAAATATAACTTGTTACCATAATATTACCATGTCATTACTTACTTGTTGCTGATTTGTTACCTCTACAGTTATATACAATTTATTATTTAGTAACAAATTCAAAAAGACAAATTATTTAATGTGTAAATACAACTTGTTACTTTAATATTATGATATTATTACCCAGTTTTTACAAAGCTGTTACCTCCACAATTACTGATTTATTAATCATTTACATAAAGTTGAACAGAAAACACACTAAGAAAAAAATACATAACATATATTTATATTGTCCTCTTGAGCTGCACTTACTTAAAAAGAACTGCTTTGTCCATTTGTCCTTGCAGAGAAGTTTCAGGTCAAAAACGATGGGCTTCTTTATGTTTTCCACAGCATTTTTATTGATTCTTTGACTATTTTGACCATTTTTGAATGTTGAATTCCTTCTTTCACTGCATTCCTGCGTTGGTTACTGTGTGTTGGAGTGATTGTTATTGGGCAACCTCTCTTTAGAAATTCTTTCAAGAGTTTTAAGAGTTTTTTATCAGCTGCCTCACAGTGGATTGGCCTCACTTTACAAATGGGTTTGTTCTCTTTTCCAGCCTGGTGAGCTTTGATAAGTCTTTTTCTGAGGTACTTGGGAATCTCCTTAATTTGAGGCATGGCACACTTCCATAAATCTGTGTGCTAAAGACCAAACTTTGATCGTGAAGACTCAAGTTTCCGTTTTTTGAAGTTGAGAGGTCCTGTTGCATTCACTGTTGCAACAGTTTTTCTTCTTCTTGTTGAAACACATAATTATTTTGGGTTGTGGGTTTTGGGGATTTAGTGACCTCTCTGGTGAGAACGTGTAATTGCATAGAGCGTGCTGAAGAGTACTTTTAATGCAGGTTAATGTAAATAAATTGCTGGGTGAAATTGTGTTTTTAAATGTATTGTTTTTTTTTTCATTATATAAATTTATGAAATACTATTAAACTGTAGAGAGCAACTGTGTTCAACAAACCTGTCACTAGGGGTGTGCCATATCGTATCATATGCAATAACATCTCCAATATTTTTGAATATCGTAAACAATATTAGCGAAACCTAATTATCATATCAGGGTACTACGTTTTTCCTGTTTTTAGCAAAATATTAAAAAGAAACAAATACTAAACATAAAACCTGTGCAATTATTGTATTTAATTTAAGTGAGTAGCGTAGTATCCAGAAGTGTGAATATACATGATGTAACATAAAGTGTCCATAGTGTCCAAGAGTGCAAATATACAGTAAATTATCAAATGTCCAGGAGTGCAAATAAATAGAATATACTGTAAAATGTCAATAGAGTTGCAGGGTGTAGATGTACATGTTACAGAGTGTGATTACAGTACAGATAAAAATAGGCTGTGATTAAGAAAGCATATGAGAGACTCGTTCCTCTTCTGTCCTCCTCTCTCTTCCGGCTCCACTGGAAGGAGTTGAAGAGTCTGGTGGCTCTCGGAGCAAAGGATCTCCTGAGTCTGTCTGTAGAGCAGCTTTGTGACAAGAATCTGCCACTGAAACTGCTCCTATGATCCATGATGATAGAATGCTGTGGGTGACCAACATTTTGATTTAGTATTCTGTCATATCATCAAGAGTATCGTTTTCACGAAATACCATGAAATATCGTGATATTATTTAAGAGACATATCGCCCACTCCTACCTACAGTATCAGACCACTCTGTTTTAGCATAATAATATAATGGGTTGCAAGGACAGTTGTGCAAGGACACTGATGCCATTCCTTAGAATAGTTTGTCCCTTCCTAAGTCAATTTTTGCATCCACTGGTTCTTGCTTGACATAATTTTCTTTTGCTGTACATGTTGGAGTCCAATACTTAAGAACGTATCCAATAAAAATCGTTGAAGTTCCCTGATGTGTTTTAGGTCTGTTCTGAAAAAAAAAAAACTAACAGAAAAATCCAGCATGCCTTGAGAATTTAATACAGATGTGCATGGCAAAAGATGCTGCAAAAGAACCAAATTATATGTTTTTTTTTAAGTTTCTGTATTTAAAAAAACAGCACATTTGGTTCTGCTTTAATGAGGCTTAAAAATGAGGCAAGAGATAAGTAATAAAGTTCAATATAATCATAGTTCTTCTAATACAAACAACGATTGTTTATATTTTTATATTGTATGTTGTTGCTCATATACCTTAGCTTTGGGTAACAGTGACTACATTGAAAGGCAGATCTTATTGTGTTAATCTACAGTTTTAATATTTCATTTAACTTAAAAAAGTAGCCAGTAAACATTATCTTATTATAACCTTTGTTCTTGTTTTCTTGTGAGTTTGTGCTTGTAAGTTAACATATCAAGAACTTTCTCATGTTACTGGTATTAAGAAACACCTGTTGAAGTAGTGAAGACTGAAGTTTATGTTCTTCAAAATTAAGAGGGTTAATGTTAATGTCACAACTGATTACTTTCTTTTTGATTAAAACCTACTTTAAATGAACTTCTACACAGAGTGTCACATTCTTATTTAATGTTAATAATAATTTAGTTTTCAAGATTAGATGAAGGTCATTAATGAAGACTATTTTTAACCATGTCAAGCTATAGTTGATGTCATTCCACCATATTCTAGGTCATCCATGTTCTTTAGACGACTAATTTCATGCATGGCTCATTCCTGAGCTCCTTTAAATGAGTGCATTGATTTCTAACTTAATAATTACAGCTACTCATAGGAGATCATCTGCTGACTATCAGAGCATGGACACATTTTGTGTAACTCAAGAGACATATTTCCAGTGTAAGTAATGTGCAATATATTTTAAAATCAATACCAAACTGTATCCTGCATGTATCAGACAATATGCTTAAATCTACACCTTTTCTTTTTTTTGTGGGAAAATCCAAATCTGTGTGTGTATATGTGTGTGTAAAAAAATACGTTTTCGAATCAGTTTCTCTGATTTTACTATTTATAGGTATATGTTTGAGTAAAATGAACATTGATGCTTTATTCTATAAACTACAGACAACATTTCTCCCGAATTCCAAATAAAGATATTGTTATTTAGAGCATTTATTTGCAGAAAATAAGAAATGACAAAATAAGAGTTTTCAAAAAGACCTCAAATAATGCAAAAATATTCAGAAAGTCTTATGAGTTTAGAAATCAATATTTGTTTTTAATCACAGTTTTCATGCATGTTGGCATTTTCTCCTCCACCAATCTTACACACTGCTTTTGGATAAATTTATGCCTTCACTCCTGGTGCAAAAATTCATGCAGCTCAGCTTGGTTTGATGGCTTGCAATGATCAATCTTCCTCTTGATTATAATCCAGAGGTTTTCAATTTCGTTCCTCAGAGGTTTAAGGAACCTTACAGTTCATACATTCTTGTTGTTTACCCTCCATTCTCTCTCTATCTCTCTCTTTCTCCACCAGGTGAATGCGCTTCTGTCCTTCATCGCTCCCATGGTGGTGATATCAGTGCTGAACGGTATCATCGCCAGTCAGCTGCTGCGCATGTTCCGAGAGGCTGCGCAGGACAACCGCCTCTGTGTTGTCGGGGGCAACGCCACCATGCTTAACGTTACCGTGGAGCCCAACCGAGCCCAGTCGCTGCGGCACGGTGTTATGGTGTTGCGTGAGTATCAGTCCAGCAGAAGATGATCTGTGTAATCTGTGTTTCATTCTTTCATTCGTTTAGACCAATTCTCAGGTCCTAGATTTTTTTTCTAATTAACGGGATATTTTAGTGGTGTAATCTTAGGCCCAGTTCTATTTTACCCCTTGGCCCTTCCCTTTAGCCCCACCCCTCTGTTTTGCACGCTTACACATAGGGGTTAGGGTGTCCAGATTCTTGTTTAAGGCTGGAGGGGTAGGTTAGGGGAAGTGTTAGGACTACAAGGCCCTTCAAACTGAGTTTTTTTTTTTGAGGCACACAAAATTTGAGAATCACTGGTAGGATGGCGGCACAAGCAATCAAAAAAACACACAAATTTAGTGAGTATTTTCCTTGACAAAATGTATAACAACAACTATATTAACATCATTTTATGTGTAGTTGGCCATTTTCTTCATTACAAGCTTTCTTCAAAACAAGCCTCATAAAAAGCCAATTTTATTTCCTCAACAAAGAGAATATAAGGAAAGGACAACAATAATGAATTGCTGCATCACCTGCCTACATTTCTGAAGACATATAATTAATATACTATAAAGCCCTAAAGTTAATGAGCCAGTTAACCAGCAGCTACCGTAGGTTGCTAAACTTTAGCGCTCCACGGCTAAAGCTAAGCTATATCTGTATCAGGCAGAGACTGTAAAAAAAGATGGACGTTGTGTCGCCGTTCCCATTCATTCAATGAAAATGAAGCCAAAATCTTCCACCATGTTGGCGATCCTGACACCCGATTCTGCGCAGTAGAGACTAGAGGAGGGAGAAAGACTGTGGAGAGCAGCCTACTCATTTGAATAACCCCGCCCCTGAGGGCTGCCTCGCGGTCACAGGCTGCAAAGTGGGGCGGAGCGGAGCTGTTGGTCTGTTATTGGTCCCGCCCATAACCAGCCCTTTTACAATAACCACATTGTATAGAGCTGAATAACGTTTTTAAAAACGAATTCTGTGGGGATATAAAAATATGACAATATAAGCAGAGGTTACACTAGCTGCTGCATTTAAATAATGGAGGTAGAATTACAGTATATTAGAAAAAAACGTGATTGAACGTTGTCTGTTTTGCCATTGAAACCTACGGGGACGGGTGCGGTTACACAGCTTTCTGCAGCCGAACAGCAGGCGGCGCCCGACCTGTGGTGGCTTCACTTTTGAGAGACGATGCTCTGTCCAGCTATATACAGTCTATGGTATCAGGTGACTGAAGGGTTGTTCCAGCTCTTAGTGGATAGAAATTCACCTCTTTTCCCTAATAATTCTGTTCGAAGGGGAAGGGTTACACTAAAAAAAAACAAGGGGTAAAGGTAAAAAAAAGGTAAATAAAATTGGGCCTTAGTGTGTTTTGTGCTGGTATGAGCGGATCAGACACAGCAGTGCTGCTGGAGTTTTTGAACCCTTTTTTTTTCTTGCATTACACTTTTTTCTAGTTGCTGTAGGCTGGGTTCCAACTACACAATTTTAGGCTAAACATTTTTCGCAGACTGTTTTTTTTAGAGGTTGCCATCAGAAGCCTTGGATTGAAGTTATATATGTAAAAGATTGAAAAACACAAGCTTAGTGACCACCAATGCCTCGCAAGCTCCTCGCAAATATCTAGCAGGTTTTATATCTGGACCAGACGGCGTCTTCTAGAGCCAATGAGAGCAGAAGATACGGACGGGGTGAGGAGAAATCCGAGGTTGGAGTTTGATGCTTTGGAGAACCACTTTCGAAAGCTTTCACCATCGCCTTCACTGCAGAATCCTACAAGAACCCCCTTGAGGAGTGCAAATCAGGTGTATAAAATTACAGTTATGCACCATATCACTTGTATTTCAGTAGCACTTTGTTTTTGTAGAATAGGATTCTCATTTACCCGTCATTCACACAAGGACATTCTTTTCATCTTCTCACGCCGCTGAGTGTCCAGGCTTCATCGCTGCAACAGCACTTCTGAGGCGCGCTGTCTTTTTGTCCGAATGCTTCTTATCTGAGAGGGACAGAGAGTGGCCCCAGGTGCCCAGAGAGATATGCCCACTCGAGCATTCTGCCCTAACCATCTACATGAGTCACTGCTTACATTAACCACCTTTCAGCAGAAAATTCTGAATATATGCTTCATCCACACTTAGAAAACAAAAGCTTTCAGATTTTAGAACAGTGTGTGATGAGGAGGGTTTTATAATCTGGCAAAAAAAATTACAAGAAACCCAGAACATTTGATTTCTATATGTGTGAGCTTGTGTAGGTTAGCTAACTGTAGAAAAAATAAATATTAGTGAAATGTCTCAAAACAAAATCAGAATGCAGATTATCGCATGTACAAGGAGCAGAGGGGTGCACACATAGACATCAGGTGGTGCTAAAGCACCACCAACTCTGCCCTTTATCAACCAAAGTGCCCTTTTTTATTATTATTATTATTATTATTATTATTATTATTATTATTATTATTATTAAGATTTTACTGAGCAAAAACCTGAGCGATTAAAAACAAGTGAAAACAGAATGCCCTGAAATTAGCTCGCACACACCCGACCTCTCTCTTCCTCTGTCACGTGACCCCGCGCGGTCGCAGCAGCAGTTCAGTTCAGCGAGTCTTCAGCACAGCACGCACGGCAACAGATAGGCTTGTTCTCCCCCCGTGTCCCACCAGCTAAGTAACATACACATCAAGTAAAATCCTACCGTTTGCCCTCTAAGCCCAACGTGAAATCATTTTGCTGTGCAGTAAAATGTCTCATACAGCACCAAACTACTAAGCATCTTTAGCCGACTGGTCACCAGATAAACTAGCCGCTCCAGCCCAAATCAACGATAGATAACGTGAGGACGACCACATACAGCCCCGGTTCTGGACTGATTTGCTTGGGGGGGCAGTAAAATTAAAAGTGTGTTAAAAAGTGCCCTTTTTCCCCCCTGAGCACTTGCCCCCCAAAATGTCTGTGCACGCCACTGACAAGGAGCATTCTAATGGTTTGTAATAGGGTTTGAGGAATTAAGATGTTTTATAATTGTATCAATTGATTTATAAAATATTTTGTGATTAATCTTAATTGATTGGAGCTTTTAGTAATGGATAAAATAAAATAAACAATTTCAAAGTGGAATTATATTTACATATTTATATTTACCAGTCAACACCTACTGAAGTTATGCAGACTATAGAGGAAAACATAAGAAATCATGTAATAAATTAAAAGTGTTAAACAAACCAAAATACTCTGCTCTTGTCCTGGGTAACAGAGGTATCTCTTGCTCTTCCTTTTTCTGAGGCAGGCCTGATGAGAGCCAGTTTCCTCATACCATTTTTCAGACTGCGTGACCTTCATTTCTTCAAGTATTTTTTTTCTTTTCTTTTTAAAGCTGAGTAGTTCTTGCCATAACATGGATTAGAACATAACTCAAACAGGGCTTTTTACTGTATACCTGTAACTCTACCTCTTCACAACTTCACAACTGATGCTCTCAAACACACTAAGAGGAGAAAAAATTTTGAGTAATTTACTCTTGATAAGTTCAGCACAGCTGTTAACTGAAAGCTGATCATTTCAAGTGATTCTACCTCATAAAGCTGACTGGGAATATTCAGCTAAGATGTGCAAAGCTGTCTCTGTCTAAGCAAGATGTGGTACTTTGAAAAATCTAAAATATAAAGCATATTCTGTTTCTTCATAGTTTCTCTTCCTATAACAGTATTGTGTGATTAATCATACTTAAAATCATGATTTAAAAGGTTTAAATGCTAATTCTTCTCTGTATTTTTAAAGGGTGACAGAAATAAGTGTGTACCTGGGGAAAAATGAAATGAATAAAATGAATCCGCCTACCCTAGAATGTACACATGGTCCACTGTTTTCCTCGGGCAATTTGTAACACTTTGGGAAAACCTCCAGCAGACACAGTTTAAAACGGCTAAAGTCTAATAAATAATTAATAAAGGCTTGTTAATAAAGTATGAAAGGGAATAAAACGTACTGTGCATTAAATTTAATGTGCATCAGATCTCATTCACTTTATCACCTCTGAAGCCTCAGCCCTGTGGTAGCTGTCAATCAATGTCTATATTTGATCTAATCAATATAATAAGAGCGAACCATAAATGCAACCATTTTTGTGTATTGTGTATTTGATGTATCAGAATACAATGATAAAAATGTTACACTTGCGTCACATGTTACATCATTCAGAACAGTACTTTAGGATTCATTTAGTGTTCCTTGTTTTCCTGATGGTAAACTCATGAACATGGATATTAACCAATGTGCGAGAGGCCTTCAGTTGCTTTGAAGTTACCCTGGGGTCTTTTGAGACCTAAAAAACTATCTGTCTGACTATGAATAGGAATATCTATTGTGGAGGTAACACATGCTAGCCTTCAGGTCAGTACTTTATGATGATTAAAACTACATTCATTCAAAGACAAAAAATTTGGATTAAGTCCATCATTAAATTTGACCAATAAAAAGAACTACTGTCTTATTCAGATTGTCCAAATGTGAAAAACATAGGTTAAAAAATGGAGAAACAAGTTTTTAATGAGACAGCAACTAAATAAAACACTAATAATACTAGTAATCCAGTATAAAATAATATTAAACATATGTTGCAATGTTTTTTTATGTCTGTAGTTTGGAGAACACACAAGACAGACATTGTTGAGAATTCCTCCTGCAATTGTAAGATCTTTTAAGCTGTGGCCTTTTGTCGCTAATCCATCATGTGTTGTACAAGATGTATCATGGTGTATGTAGTGTGTAGAGTGAGAATTACAGCAGTCTCACAACTTTGAAAGTCATGTAGTTGGTACTTGCCGTTAGTTGATGTAACTAAATTAACAGTGGAGGTGGGCGATATGGCCCTAAAATAATATCATGATATTTCATTGTTATTTTGTGATAATGATACTCTTGACGATACGACTAAACACAGAATAAAAACAAAACAAAAATTCAAGAATACACTGCTGCAAAATGAAAATTATTTTTTTTATCGCATACAATATAATACTGCACACCCTAATTTATAAATCATTCAAAATGCTGGGTGTATTTTATGAGTGCAAAGAGTGCTGGATGAAATGGGCTATTACTAAATTAGGGAAATCTGATCATTAAAATAACACCCTTGGTATGCAGCTTTGTTTTATCCATATATATACAGGGAGCAATGAAACTGAAACACTTGTCATTTTAGTGTGGGAGGATTCATGGCTAAATTGGAGCAGCCTGGTGGCCAATCTTCATTAATTGATCATTATTGTACAGGAGTACAGAGAACTGACGCAGTGAAATGGTGCCAGAGGAACTGCCTGCAGATCAACGCAGGAAAAACCAAAGAGCTGGTGGTGGACTTCCGCAGGACCAAACACTCTCCTCCGGTGCCTTTGAACATCCAGGGTATGGATATTGAGATAGTGAGGTCCTACAAGTACCTGGGTGTCCACCTCAACAACAAGCTGGACTGGACCGACAACACGGCTGCTCTCTACTGGAAAGGTCAGAGCAGACTGCATCTCCTGAGGAGACTTCGGTCCTTTGGCGTGCAGGGGAAACTCCTGATGACCTTCTTTGATGCTGTGGTGGCATCAGCCATCTTTTATGGAGTGGTCTGCTGGGGCAGCAGCATCTCCACCACCGACAGGAAGAGACTGAACAGAATCATCAGGAAGTCCAGCTCTGTCCTGGGGTGTCCTCTGGACCCAGTGGAGGTGGTGGGAGACAGGAGAATGAGGACTAAGCTTAAGAACATGCTGAAGAACCTGTCTCACCCCATGCACCACTCTCTGAAAGCACTGAGCAGCTCCTTCAGTGTCCGGCTGCTGCACCCGCGCTGTGTGAAGGAGAGATACCGCAGGTCCTTCCTTCCACACGCCATCAGACTTTACAACACACCACACTCAAACTAAACACTAGTTTATTATCTCAGTACTTCATACAAACTTACATACTACTCAGTATAGCTGTAATGCTTACCGTGTGCAATATCTACCTCACTACATGTCACCTTATCCTTCACCATCTGTGCAATATGTTTAACGTGCAATATTTCTCTCACCTTTTTATCTACTATTTATTTGATATTTATTTACTGCTACTCTTTGTGCAATAATACTGGTCACACCCTACCATAATTATATCTCTATGCACTAGA
This sequence comes from Astyanax mexicanus, assembly GCF_023375975.1. NCBI lineage: Eukaryota > Metazoa > Chordata > Actinopteri > Characiformes > Acestrorhamphidae > Astyanax > Astyanax mexicanus. The sequence goes on from NC_064420.1 coordinate 32,020,410, forward strand.
TGTATATATATATATATATATATATATATTTCCTTTACTATATATAATTTTTTTAAAGTAGCTTTTATATATTTCCTGTAATTGTTTTTGTATATATAGATTTATCATTATTTGTTTTTATATATCTTTTTTTCCTGGCCTGTTTCTCTGTCCTTTCCTCTGTACTGCTGTAACATTGTAAATTTCCCCATTGCGGGAATAATAAAGGATTATCTTATCTTATCTTATCTTATCTTATCTTATCTTACCAGTAAGAGCAGAGTGTGAAGATTCAATTAGCAGGGTAAGAGCACAGTTTTGCTCAAAATATTGCAATGCACACAACATTATGGATGACATACCAGAGTTCAAAAGAGGAACAATTGTTGGTGCACGTCTTGCTGGCGCATCTGTGACCAAGACAGCAAGTCTTTGTGATGTATCAGGAGCCACGGTATCCAGGTTAATGTCAGCATACCACCAAGAAGAACGAACCACATCTAACAGGATTAACTGTGGACGCAAGAGAAAGCTGTCTGAAAGGGAAGTTCGGGGGCTAACCCGGATTGCCTTAAAAAAACATAAAACCACGGCTGCCCAAATCACGGCAAAATTCAATGTGCACCTTAACTGTCCTGTTTCCACCAGAACTGTCCGTCACCACAATAAAATATTGTGGTCTAAAACCAGGTGTTTTTGTTTCATTGTGCAACCCCTGTACATCAGTGTTTCACAACAGCCAGTCTTCCAGCACACTGATTTAACTAATCAGCTAATTAACAAGCCATTTCAATCCTTTCAAAGCTACAGTAGGTATGTTAAAGCTGGAATTCCACTAGAATATGCTGGGTCAGGATTGGGAAACCTGCAATAGCAGTGATAAATCATGTTTTACTGCGAGTAGAGCAGTTTTTTTTTGTTTGTTTTATGACATTGGCATTAATGTTTTACCTAGTGTGGTGTTTTTTTTTTTAATCCTTTTTTTTTAAAGATAAAATGAACAACCCTATTTCACCTGAGCACATTCCGCTTTAAAGAGTACTGAGTGCTCCAGGCTTTTGGATGTGTGATGCCCGCTGACTCGGTAAGAGGTGTAAAAGCTTGTAGTCAGCTCCCTTTGCAAACTGGCCATTTCCAACCGTTTAAGTCCCGGCTGGCCCCTCATAACAGGTACAGTGGTTGCTTTAGTTCAGGTTCAGGAGGGACGAGGTGGATGTACCGGGCTCTGGAGTGCTCCCCTGCGTTGGTTTGTTTTGTCAACAGCTTGTAACCTCCATTAGAAGAACGCCACGGCCGCGTCAGGATCAACACTGTACTTCCCCAAGCTTTCAACACCACAGGAGACAACATTTGTTTAAGCCCACACTGTTTACGCCGCTCACTCACAGGAAGTAACTCCAAGTAATGGGCTTTTGTTTTTCTTGGGGTGTTCACAACGCTCGTCTCTTTACTGGGAGCCCATTCACTTCTGAATTATTCATGAGGCATTTATGCAAGTGGCAGTAACACAGCTTAGACCTGTATGGTCTATGAATGCGTCTATGTGTTAGTGTAGGATTAAGAAGTGTAGGCAAGATCATTAGAGGCGAGACCAAGACGGAGACATGCTAAGGGCTTTAGAAGACTAACAAACTAATATGAAGAATATGCTCTGCTTTTATTGGCTGGCTTACGTTTTATACTCTCATCATCGACAAAAACATCGAAAAATAGGTGCACCCAGTAGAAAGTGTCAGATTGCAATGCTAAACATAGCACCAAAAATAAGAAAATTTGCTTTGGTAGATCATTGCTTTGTTATATCAATGCTTCTTGGTAATAAATCTTACAATGTTGGAAAGCCTGTTAATTTATCTTTCGAATGGTGTCACATTTTTAAGAAACATCCACACAGGAAATTTGGCAGTGTTAAATCAACACTGTTAGTGTCAAACTTTACACTCTCAGATTTAATTTAATACTAACAGTGTTGATTTAACACTGCCAGAGCTAAGTATGTGGGTTTCATTTTGCTTGGGGCCTCCAAATGCCTTGAACTGGCCCTGAGTGCATGATGTGGTGATATGGTGTTAAGCAGGGGCAATTCAAGGATCAGAGGTTTAGTTTTCTCCGTCAGATTTATGAGGTAGAGTCACTTGGAATGGGTCTTTCAGTTAACAGCTGTGCTGAACTTAATCTTCCTTCTTCCCCTCCTTCACTCCTCTATCCCATTATTTCCCTTTGACCTCCTTTAGGCGCTATGTAAATGTTTTTACCTTTAACTTCTATTACTTTTGTACTTCACTATTGTAAGTCGCATTGGACAAAAACGTCTGCCAAATGAGTTTCCTTCGAAAAATAGGTGCACCCAGTAGAATGTGTCAGATTGCAATGGTAAACATAGCACCGAACATAAGGAAATTTGCATGGTAGATCATTCCTTTGTTATATCAATGCTTCTTGGTAATAAATCTTACAATGTTGGAAAGCCTGTTAATTTCTCTTTCGAATGGTGTCACGTTTTTAAGAAACATCCATTTGTGGGAGGAGAAGTAGACCTCAGTATGTGGGTTGCATTTTGCTTGGGGCCCTCAAATGCCTTGAATCAGCCCTGACTGCATGACATTCTTGATAGTCGCAAAGACTATCAAGAATGTCATGATGAAACTGGCACTCATCAGGACCACCCAGGACGGAAAGATTAACAGAGAGTTTCCTCTGTTGCACAGGATAAGTTTATCAGTGTTCCAGCCTTAGAAACTACAAGTTAACAGCACCCCAGATAAGAGCCAATTTAAATGCTTTTTATGAGTTTTTAGTTTTGTTTAACACTTTTTAAGTTACTACATGATTCCTTATGTGTTCCTTCTTAGTCTGGATGACTTACAGTACAGAAAAAAATACTGTACTGTATATATTTAAATTATTATGCATTCTTCCTGGAATTCTTTAGGCTGTTCACATCCTCTGTTCAGAACTCCTGACTGAACCTGCAGGAGAGGTAACTGTGCAAAGTGCTGTGCAATTTATCGCCACAGCACTCACCTGTCAATCACACTCATGTCATGCTCCATACAGGCCCGCTACACACACACACACACACACGTATATATATATATATATGTTCTCTCTCTTAGCGCACAAAGGCACGGAAGAGTGAAGTAAGTCTCACAGCGAGCGTCTGATGGAATCTATCTGGAGTAAATCCACAGAGAAGAAGGTCCAATAGTGAAGGGTCACAACACAGCCAAGACCTTTTTATTCTTCTCCATTTATTTAATATCTGTCCCGCTCTTGCTTCTGCAGCCTACCAAATTGAATTTATAGGAAGCGCTGTAAAAGGCTTCGGATGGGTCAGGGTAAGCAAGAGGCTTTCCGGAGAATGATTGGCTCTCACTGTTGAATATGAGCCAAAGTAGGCACTTAATGAGTAATCCACAGGAAACTCACGTCTGTAAATCTGACTTAAAGTTTTTTTTTGCATCTGCTATGTATGAGTTTATGAGAGAAAGGTGGAGGGAGGTGTCCTTTATTTTGAATCTACACTCTAAAAACAAGCCTGGACTTTCTATAAAATATCCTGCATTTGCTAGTATTGACCCATGCCTTGACTGGGCAGAGAAGAAGAAAAGAGGGGGAGCGAACTCAGAGTGTTGGGGTGGAGTTCGGGGCAGCTTCGCTGTAAAGCGTGAAGCCGAAGCCCCCTCTCACACGAAGAGAAACATGAGGAAAAATAATGAAATTAAAGAAGGAGGAAGATGGGGAGGAGGTGGGTGTGAGGTTGTTCAACGAGCAGGTAGAGAGGAAGTAACGGTTTAAATGGGATCGCAGATAATGTGCTGTCATGGTTCAGATCATACCTCACTGGGCGCTCGTTCAAGGTGTCGTGGCAAGGACAGCTGTCCTCAGCCCGCTCCTTATCCACTGGGGTTCCCCAAGGTTCGGTACTGGGACCCCTTCTCTTCTCCATATACACCACCTCTCTTGGTCAGGTTATCCGCTCACACGGATTTTCCTACCATTGCTTTGCTGATGACACCCAGCTATACCTGTCATTCTCACCTGAAGATCACTCAATTTCTGCACGGATTTCGCAGTGTCTCTCTGACATATCCTCATGGATGAAGGAGCATCACCTTCAATTAAATCTCTCAAAGACTGAACTTCTGGTTATACCAGCAAAACCATCTTTTCAACACAAATTCTCTATAAGTATCGACTCTCTCTCTCTCTCACCGACAAAGGTTGCTAGGAACCTGGGTGTCATGGTTGATGACCAACTCTCCTTCACGCACCATGTGGCCTCAGTTGCTCGGTCCTGCCGCTTTGCGCTCTATAACATCCAAAAAATTAGACCGTTCCTGACGCAACAGGCCACCCAACTCCTGGTGCAAGCGGTCGTCATCTCACGCCTCGACTACTGCAATGCCCTGCTAACTGGCCTCCCGTCCTGTGTAGTAAAACCACTCCAGATGATCCAGAACGCAGCAGCACGTCTGGTCTTCAACCAGCCAAAACGGGCACATGTCACCCCACTGCTGATTGAGCTCCATTGGCTACCAGTTGATGCTCGCATCAAATTCAAAACTCTTACAATCGCCTACAAGGTGATGACAGAACAGCTCCTTCCTACCTGCACTCGCTCCTGAAGGCTTACGCTACCTCCCGGCCGCTGCGCTCCTCCAGTGAACGTCGCCTCGCTTTGCCAAACAAACACTCACACAAAGCAATCCAGACTGTTCTCATACGGAGTTCCCCAATGGTGGAACAAACTACCTTCCACTACCAGATCAGGAGAATCTCTCGCTATCTTTAAGAAACTCCTGAAGACAGAGCTCTTCAAAGAGCACTTACTCTCTTAACACCTCTAACACACTAACTACTTCTAACCTCATTTCCTTCTTCCCCTCCTTCACTCCTCTATCCTATTATTCCCCTTTGTCCTCCTTTTATCCCCATCCAAATATGTTTTTCCTTTAAACTTATTTTACATTGTACTTGACTATTGTAAGTCGCTTTGGACAAAAGCATCTGCCAAATGTAATGTAATGTAATGTAATGTAATGTAATGTAAAAATAGGGAAGGAAGTGGGAGGAGTGAGGGCATGGATCAACTCCCAAAACTAAGCTATAGTACATAGCTCCACTTGTAGATTAATACTAAAATCATACAAACTATTTTAATAAACAGAAAAGTCTTAAACAAACCAGAATATGTTTTATATTTTACATTCTTCAAACTAGCACCTCTTTCTTAGGTGACAGTTTTGCACATATTGGTTGATTTTTCTCAGTCAGCTTTTTATGTGGTATTAACCTGAACTTGTCAGAATTTAATTACTTGAATTTCTTGTCCTCTTAATGCATGGGGTTCTCAACTGGTCTCAGCCTGGGACCCACATTTTCTCATGGTTATTAAGTCGCGACTTTTTTAGAATACAAACCAAACAAATTCATTTAAAAATAATAATAATGGTAATAATAATAATTAAAAACCCATTTACACATAACTTAAAGTTAATTTAATTTAATTTATATTATATTTTGTGGCATGAGAATAACCTATAACATAATAACTATGTGTATAAAGGTCACTACAATACAATTAAAAATCAAAACTACACAGAATAAGGCCACAAAATTTGGTAACACTTTACTTGGATGGTCCATTTGATGGCCTCTTTGATGCTCAACTGACATTCAACTAACACTCAACTACATGTCTATTAAATGCAAATGAACTAAAAGTTGAAAGTTAAATGATTCTCTATTGAATAAAACCCTACACTCAACTCTGACCCAAACGCTAATCTTAATATTTTAGGATTGGGGTTAGGGTTAGATTTTAAGCTTAGGTTAAGGTTAGGGTAAGGGTTAGGTGTAGGGTTTGATTTTATGGTTGATTAAGGGTTAAAGTTAGGGTTAGGTTCTATTTTGAATCATTTACATTCAACATAGGGTTAAGTTCAATTTAATGGACATTCAATTCAGTGTTAGTTGAATGTCAGTTGAGCATCAACAAAGCCATAAAATGGACCATCCAAGTAAAGTGTTACCCAAAATGTATTTTTTCGCTTCTCTGCATTCAGAGTGCATTAGTAAGAAACCCTCTGTCTCTTTTTTCCCTCTATATAAAAGTCAAGTATAATATATATATATATTTTTTTTTTTACAAGTTGCAACGTGTCTGTGACCCACCAGTTGAGAATTATTGTCTTAATATGTTTAAGAGGATCAGTTGTAAAGCTGTGAAGAGGTAGAGTTACAGATATACAGTGAATAGCCCTATTTGAATAATGTTCTAATCCAAATTATGGTAAGAAATACTCAACTAAGTAAGAAAAAAAATACTTAAAAAAAATGAAGGTCAGTCATTACAAAAAAATCTAGAAATTTGAAAGACCATCAAAAACGTTATGTTACGTACGATGAAACTGCTCTCATCAGGACCACCCCAGGAAAGGAAGACCAAGAGTTAGCTCTGTTGCACAGAATAAGTTTAGCAGAGTTACCAGCCTCAGAAACTGCAGGTTTACAGCATCATCTATAAGGGCTACCTAAATGCTTCACAGAGTATTTGTTGGTTTGTTTAACACTTTTAACACAAAGAACAGTTAAAAGCCTAACAAGAATGTGTGTATTTCAGCATTAAAGCTTCACTACATAAAAGCTGTATAATGTTTTTAACAAGAGATGAACAGCAAGATCCACAGCCCCAGCTGTGTTAAAACCTCTTAACTCACTTTATTTTTCCTACTTTCTTTTCTCTGTAGTGCATCAGAGGCGTAACCAGTTTTTAGTCTTTTAGGAACATGTTTAAATTGTTGAAAAATAAATGTGATTTCTCTATAGCAGTGGCTCACAAAACCTTTAGACTACAGGTCTGGAAAAAATAAAAGACCACTTCAGTTTCTCTGATTTTGCTATTTATAGGTATATGTTTGAGTAAAATGAACATTGTTGTTTTATTCTATAAACTACGGACACCATTTCTCCCAAATTTCAAACACAAATATTGTCATTTACAGCATTTTTACATTACATTACATTACATTACATTTGGCAGACGCTTTTGTCCAAAGCGACTTACAATAGTCAAGTACAATGTAAAATAAGTTTAAAGGAAAAACATCTTTGGATAGGGATAAAAGGAGGACAAAGGGGAATAATAGGATAGAGGAGTGAAGGAGAGGAAGAAGGAAATGAGGTTAGAAGTAGTTAGTTTGTTAGTAGTTAGAGGTGTTAAGAGAGTAAGTGCTCTTTGAAGAGCTCTGTCTTCAGGAGTTTATTAAAGATAGTGAGAGATTCTCCTGATCTGGTGGTGGAAGGTAGTTTGTTCCACCATTGGGGAACTCTGTATGAGAACAGTCTGGATTGCTTTGTGTGAATGTTTGTTTGGCAAAGCGAGGCGACGTTCACTGGAGGAGCGCAGCGGCCGGGAGGTAGCGTAAGCCTTCAGGAGTGAGTGCAGGTAGGAAGGAGCTGTTCTGTCATCACCTTGTAGGCGATTGTAAGCACTTTGAATTTGATGCGAGCACCAACTGGTAGCCAGTGGAGCTCAATGAGCAGTGGGGTGACATGTGCCCGTTTTGGCTGGTTGAAGACCAGACATGCTGCTGCGTTCTGGATCATCTGGAGTGGTTTTACTACACAGGACGGGAGGCTAGTTAGCAGGGCATTGCAGTAGTCGAGGCGTGAGATGACGACCGCTTGTACCAGGAGTTGGGTGGCCTGTTGCGTCAGGAACGGTCTAATTTTTTGGATGTTATAGAGCGCAAAGCGGCAGGACCGAGCAACTGAGGCCACATGGTGCGTGAAGGAGAGTTGGTCATCAACCATAACAGCCAGGTTCCTAGCAACCTTTGTCGGTGAGAGAGAGAGAGAGTCGATACTTATAGAGAATTTGTGTTGAAAAGATGGTTTTGCTGGTATAACCAGAAGTTCAGTCTTTGAGAGATTTAATTGAAGGTGATGCTCCCTCATCCATGAGGATATGTCAGAGAGACACTGCGAAGGTGAGAACGACAGGTATAGCTGGGTGTCATCAGCAAAGCAATGGTAGGAAAATCCGTGTGAGCGGATAACCTGACCAAGAGAGGTGGTGTATATGGAGAAGAGAAGGGGTCCCAGTACCGAACCTTGGGGAACCCCAGTGGATAAGGAGCGGGCTGAGGACAGCTGTCCTTGCCACGACACCTTGAACGAGTGCCCAGTGAGGTATGATCTGAACCATGACAGCACATTATCTGCGATCCCCATGTTTGAGAGTATAGTTAGGAGGAAGTCATGGTTGACCGTGTCAAATGCGGCCGAGAGGTCCAGCAGAATGAGCACTGAGGACTGTCCTGCAGCTCTGGCAGTTTTCAACGCTTCAGTCACAGACAACAGAGCCGTCTCGGTAGAATGTCCTTTTTTGAACCCAGATTGGTTCTGGTCCAGAAGGTCATTCTGGGAGAGGAAGCCAGAGACCTGATTTAAAACTGCTCTTTCTAGTGTTTTAGAGAGAAAGGGTAGCAGTGAGACCGGTCTGTAGTTGTCAACCTGGGCGGGGTTGAGAGAAGGCTTTTTAAGTAGAGAAGGCTTTTTAAGCATTTATTTGCAGAAAATGAGAAATGGCTGAAGTAACAAAAAATATGCAGAGCTTTCAGACCACAAATAATGCAGAGAAAGCAAGTTCATATTCATAAAATTGTAAGAGTTCAGGAATCAATATGTGGTGGAATAACCCTGTTTTTTAATCACAGTTTTTATGCATCTTGGCATGTTCTCCTCCACCAGTCTTACACAATGCTTTTGGATAACTTTATGCCACTCACTCCTGGTGCCAAAATTCAAGCAGTTCAGCTTGGTTTGATGGCTTGTGATCATCCAGCTTTTCAATTTGGTAAAATCAAAGAAACCCATACATTTGTTTGGTTTCCAGAGCTCTATATGCCACACATGATCAAGCTGTAACATCAAAAAGTAATTTTACACTAACACACCTATATACATCGGCAAGATACAGCCTCCACAAATCATGCCAGAACTTGCCCGCTATTGCAGTCTGTGAGCGAGCATAGTAGGATAATTGAATATTTCTGTTTCTGGTCAGTGCAGTATAGCCTAGTGAAACAGTGATAAAATAAATAAAACAGAAGTGCATGGTAGGTAGTGAAATAGGATATCTATATGGCTACTGTAGTATCTTGAGCTGTGATGCCATGTAGATGCATGAAATAAGTCTTCGCTGATACTGTTCTTTGTATATAAGAACATTTATTACAGAAAAAAGAATAATTAGTACAAAAGATAACAGCATCATTAACAAGCAAACCGGTTTTGCAGGGAGAGAGCTCTTTTCCCAAATCTGATCCCAAGCTCTCTGGCTGGAATTGCTGAAGTCCAGCCTTTATGTTTGAAAAACACCTCACAGCTGGAAACACTTAACATACGCTCCTATAGCGCACATACATAGAACATACACAAGTTAGTCTGAAGCAATGCATGGCAGGGGAAAGAAGTGCTCCCCCACACTAGCCTATGCTTGAAAAAACAAATGTGTTTAAGTTAGGGCTAACTCCATCTGTTCCCTGTGGTCCAGTGGTCATTCTGTGTGGAAAATATATATGATAATGGTGAATATGGTGAATATCCCATGTGTTTACAACTGTGTATGCTCAAATATACGTCACTACATTTCCTTGAACCCTAGTTGATTAGTTTGCTATTAATCTAATCTAATGTAGAAAAAGTTATGCATTTATTTACTGACCAGATGCTTTTGCTTATATTACAGCATTCCACAGGGTTCTAGTGTAGGGTCTGTAAAAGTGCTGTTAATCATTTTAATACTGAGGTAATTTTAGGTCATCCTTTCTTCAGGCGGTCCTGATGAGTGCCAGTTTCACCATAATATGGATCAGAACATTACTCAAATAGGGCTATTCACTCTATACCACAAACTGATGCTCTCACAGTTAACACATTAAGAAGGAAGCTGACTGCAAAATGCTTAAATGTGAACTTTTTTTTTTTTTTTTAAATAATCCCATGTTTTTCTTAATGAAGACCATAAAAAAAAACTAAAACACTGAATTTAACCCTCCTGTTTTTTTTTTTCAATTGCAGTCCGAATGCAAGAATTTTATCACTGAGTCGAAGTGTGAAATATTTTTTATTGTCATTTTGTCATTGTCTTTCTGCATGACACACCTTATCTTGAGATTTAGTTTACATGCATCTTGGTGTGTTCTCCTCCACAAGTCTTACCCACTGCTTTTGGATAACTTTATGCCACTTCTGGTGCCAAAATTCAAGCAGTTCAGCTTGGTTTGATGACTTGTGATCACCCATCTTCCTCTTGATTATATTCCAGAGGTTTTCAAATTGGTAAAATCAAGGAAACTCATACATTTGTCAGCGGTCTCTTATTTATTTCCAGAGCTGTATATGCCACAGATGATCAAAATGTAACTTCAATACATGTGGCACACACACCTATATACATAGGCAATAAACACATACACACTAGTAGTCAGTAGTTCGTTTTTTTACTTAAGACTTACCAGACCAGTGCTAACATCCTCCTCTATATAATCTTTTTGGGAATCAGCTGCTGTGTGGAGCAACACTCTAAAGGCTAAACTGATTAGTGAGCAGATGAATCGGATGTGGTAGCAGCCATTACAGTCCAGCAACAAATATCATGCACGCATACTAAGTGGGTCAGTGAGAGAAAGAAGAAGAAGAGCCGGTCTGTCCACCACCTGTCCCCAGACATCACCACTTTCCTACAAAGGCAGTTGATTGGTGATACAGTGATAAAGCAGTTCCTCTCAAAGAGCTCTCGAAGCAAGCTGCCGTACTTCATATCTCCGAGGTCATTCTTATTTCCTGGAAGACGGTCAGAAAAAAGGGAAAGGTGTTGTGGTTTTGTTCGCATTTTGCCTGCTGATCAAAGGACCTTAATCCTTTAGAGCCTGTATGAAAGCTCACATCACTTCATTGCTTTCAGGACTGTATTACTGTCTTAATAAGCATCAGCTTCATATGACCCAAAATATAACCATGTGGGACTCCAAAATACAGCTCTAGAATATAATCAAGAGGAAGATGTATGATTAAAACCATCAAACCAAGCTGAACTGCTTGTATTTTTGCTCCAGGAGTGGAATAAAGTTATCCAAAAGCAGTGTGTGTGACTGGTGGAGGAGAACATTCTAAGATGCATGAAAACTGTGATTAAAAACCAGGGTTATTAAATCTTTATGAATATGAACTTGTTTTCTTTGCATTATTTGAGGTCTAAAAGCTCTGCATCTTTTTTTCTTGTTTCAGCCATCTCTCATTTTCTGCAAATAAATGCTCTGAATTAATTTTTATTTGGAATTTGGGAGAAATGTTGTCTGTAGTTTTTAAAATAAAATAACAATTTTCATTTTACACAAACATATACCTATAAAAAGCAAAATCAGATAAACTGATTTAGAAACTGAAGTGGTCTCCTAATTATTTCCAGAACTGAATATAAGAAACCAAAATGAATAAATAATATAATCCACATTAATCATATAACTGCATTGTGGATGATAATAGCTGTATTAAAGTGTTATTACTGGTGTACAATTACTTACTATTATCTTATAGTGTTGTGAATGCACATTAATTTGCATGCATTAGCCTACTCCTCTCACTTTCAAACACACTGTTAGGCGCTAGTTTAAAACCAAAGAAAAGAATCCAATTATCCTATTGCTTAATCAGTACAGGCTCATTTTAAACCATCCATCCGGACAGTCCTCTGTGATTTTATTCCCGTCTGGAACAACCATGTATGTGTTTTTCTCAGACATCCTCTGAGAAAATTAAAGGCTGAATTATCTACCGTTTTACGCAGAACTCGCAGTGGTCGTAAGATGATATTTGTCCCATCCGGACGCACATCTCTGAGTTTTATCACCTCACGTTTAAGAAAATAGCTATTTGTCCACTGCCACACACCGTAATTACGCTTCAGGTGCGAGTTTCCATGGTGATCCATGTAAGCACAACAGCGAGAGGAAATAGAGCTACTGAACGCGATATCATGTGGCTGAGAAAGCAAAAAAAAAGTTTTTTTTTTCAGTTTTTTTTGCAGTCCGGATGCAAGAGTTTTATCACTGAGTAGAAGTGTGAAATATTTATTTCTGCATAAATGTGACCTTAAACATCAGATAAAGAGAACACAGTTAAACAAATAGGACAAAAACTATACTTATACTTGGTCATTTATTCATTGAGGAAAATGACTTGTGTGTAGCAAAAGTATGTGAACCTTTCAGCTTTCAGTATGAGGTTTAATCCCCCCCCCCTTTGCATAAATAACTATAACTGTTGCTCAGTCCTTCACATCGGATTGGAGGAATGTAAGGCCAGCACTCTGGAATGTTGGTGAGTTTCCTCACATTAAGTGCCCACTTCAAAAACTTTTCACTGCCTTTTAATTGTATTAAGGTCAGGACTTGTGTCTTGACTTGTCCATTCCAAAGCATTAACTTTATTCTTCTTCAAGTCCTGATCTTGATCCAATCGATATCTTGCTTCACATACCCGCTTACAAATATGAAATATTAGATAATTTTCCTTGGTCATAAATAAATGACCAAGTGTAATGTTTTTGTCTCATTTGCTTAACTGGGTTTTTTATCTACCTTTGAGACTTGTGAGAAAATCTGATGATGTTTTATGTTCACATTTATGCAAAAATTTTGAAAACTCTAAGTTCTAAAGTTAACATTTTCAAGTCCCACTGTATATTTGGTGTCAAAAACTGCATAGAAATGTATTTAGGAAAAAAAAAAAGATAATGGAGTCAAAAGCTATTTTTTTTATCTGTAAAAAATAAATTTTAACCCAATTAAACCCAGAAGGCTCTCTGCTAGGAAAATAAAATATATTAGCTTTTAAATTCCCACAATAATACCCATCTAGTTTTAAAAAATATACCTGAGTTGGCTTTAGTTTTAATCCAATGGATAGAATAGAATCCCAAGTGTAAGCAGTGTCCAAACTAATAATGATACGTTATTCTGATAATAATGATATGAAATCTACGCCAGAACATGACTTCTGATCAGTGGCAGGTAAGCAGCTATTGAGCTGAGCATGTAATGTGTTATTCATCTCAAGCAGGCAGTCAGGACGCATGAAGATGTATTAACACATGGTGACCCTGATTTCTGTGATCAAAGAGCACTTTAAGAGCACACATGGGAGATTGAATAGGAGTCTAAGTGGTGTTGAGTGTACCCTCATTTATTTTAAACATTTTCATACACCCTCATGAACCATAAATTGCAGGCACTGCCATACTTGTCGAAACATTGTATTATTTGCCTTGGTGTGTATCGTTGCCTTTTCACAGAGTGGGATGTCAGTACAAATTTATCAGTTCAGGGGAAGTGTGGAGGTGCTCTTGTGCTGGTAAGACAGGCAAATCAAAAGCCCCATGTGAATCCCAGCAATGTGCATGATTTTATAACCCACCTTCTCTTGCAATTGAGATTTAGTTTATTCACAGGAGTTCGGACATTTTCATTTACAAGTGTGTGTGAACCTCTACGATTCACAGTTAGTTTGAAAATGAAATTAGAATATTTTAAACGTTTAAATTAAACGTGTTATGTTTGGAGAAAGGAAAACCCTCTTTCGCAATGTTTTTTTTTTTGGACAGCAGTGGCTTCCTCCGTGGTGTCAGTCTTTAGCTGACACTCTAGGATTCTTCCTCACCTCATTGATCATTCTGCGCTGTGCTCTTGCAGTCATCTTTACAGGACCACCACAGCTAGGGAGTGCAGCAACAGTGCTGAGCTTTCTCTTTTTTCATTTGTAGACCGTCTGTCTTACCGTGGACACAGGATCAAGGCTTTTAGAGATACTTTTGTAACCCAGCTTCTTTCCAGCTTCACACAAGTCAACAGTTCTTGAACGTAGGTCTTCTAAAAGAGCTCTTTTGTGCGAGGTATGATTCACATCAAGCAATGCTTCTTAAGAACAGCAAACTCAAAACTGGTGTGTTTTTTTATACGGCATGGCAACTTTAACCTTTAACTTTAGCACGTTCAATCTCATCACATCCTGACTCTAATTAGCTCTTAGAAAAGTCATTAGCCTAGGGGTTCACATACTTTTTTTTACCCCCTTACTGTGAATGTTAGCATGTTGTGTTCAATAAAACCATGCAAACATATATATTTTTTTGTGTGGTATTAGTTTAAGCAGACTGTGTTTGTTGTCTATTGTTGTGACTTAGATGAAGATGAGAACTCATTAAACCCAACACCAGGAAGGTGAATAACACACAATTAGTGAATCCACACATACACAAACCCCCACATACAGAAAAAAACTCTAATAACCACACATACAAAGAAACATACAGAGCATGCACTCTCTGGTTACCCAGATTTAGATTGGTAGTAATAATATAAAGCTCTGGAAAAAATTAAGAGACCACTTCAGTTTTGAATCAGTTTCTCTGATTTTGCTATTTATAGGTATATGTTTGAATAAAATGAACATTGTTGTTTGATTCTATAAAATATAGACAACATTTCTACCAAATTCCAAATACAAATCAATATTTAGTGGAATAACCCTGTTTTTTAATCACAGTTTTCATGCATCTTGGCATGTTCTCCTCCACCAGTCTTACACACTGCTTTTGGATAGGTTTTGCCTGCACTCCTGGTGCAAAAAATTCAAGCAGTTCAGCTTGATTTGATGGCTTGTGATCATCCATCTTCCACTTGATTACATTCCAGAGGAACTCCCAACAGCTCTCAATCAATCAATCAATCAACCTTTATTTTGACTCGGAAGTACTTTGAGGGCAACCCTCATTTTCAATGTAGCCGAGCATTTACAAAAACAGGGATTAACATGACAAAGAAAATAAGAGCTAAATTTAATTCTTTTAAAATAACAGTAAATAAAATATAAAAATAGGTAAAAACAAAAATTAAGAATTAGAATAAAAAATAATAATTATAATAAAGCTTTATTTAATTGATAAAAAATAAGATAAAAAGATAAGATTAATACAACAAAAATTAGTTAAAATGAGCTAAAACTGACTTTTACATAATACAATAAAAATACTAATAAATAAATGAACAAAAAAAATTTAATCAATAATAATAAAAATAATTGTAATAATAATTAAAGAAAATCAAAATAAGTTAAAAAGCAAAAATACAAAAATATTATTACTAATAATAATAAGAAAATAAGAAAATAAATAAAAATGAAATAAAAAAACTAAAAGAAGAACTAAAATAAAAAAATAAAAGTTATGAATAAATAAGATTAGGTAAATCAGGTACAGGCTGTCTGATGGTGGTTAGATATTAAATATTTAAACTGTTTTGAGTTAAACACATTTTAGCGAAATGCTTTAAAAGGAATCTCATCAAAATATAAAGATACTTTATAGACAAATCAGTCTATCTGTCTATCAGTATATCTGCAGAGTAAGGTTTCACAGACTGGTTCAATCGCTGACCTGGTCTGATTATAATCATTAAAGCACTTATAGTGAGTTTGGACATCATTAGTCTGCGTTCTGAGTTCACTTCATTAACCATCTGGGAAATAAATTCATCTGCTCTGCTCAAAATGATGCTCATCACTTTATATATCTCTCTGAAAAATGAGAGAACACATGAGCTGGCATGGTCAAGCAATCAGGCCCTACTAAAAATTCAATTTACGGTTATTGATGCTCATTATTCATCACCAAGAATCTCTTTAATAAGTGCTAAAATGTGTCTTCCTTAGATCCAACAAAAAGACAGAAATCTTTAGCCTCTGCCTTCACTTGTTTTCCTTCTTCTTTCTTTATTATAGGCGCTGTGGTTATTGCCTTTGTGGTCTGCTGGCTGCCCTATCACGCCCGACGACTGATGTACTGTTATGTCACCGATTGGACAGAGTGAGTATTTTTAGAGCCTATTACAGGCCTTGCACTGGACAGCGTCTACTGGCGGCTCATTACAAACAGACCTTTACATTGTAAGTCACTTGTCCGACAATAAAAAAGTTCTGGGGTCAGTTTGAACGCGGTCATTTTTGAAGCCTTATTTCCTGAAGCTAAACGGGCATTTGCTCGGACAAAAGAGTGGCGTTTTTTGGCTGCGGTCTATAGAGAGCTCACAGCAAAGTGGAAGCCGGGGAAACGTCTTCAAAGCAAATGGAAAACTAGAAAGCTTTTTTCTCCAGCAGAAAGTGTATTTTCTTTGATTCACATTGCAACTGACTTGTCTATACTCTGTGCTCACAAACACAGCCTTTTTCCTGGCAGCTGTTGTTACACTGGACATGTTTTCTACAACACTGAGAAAAAAAAAAAAATACAGTCAGCTTGGGCTGGATGAGCTCGGGTGGCGCAACTGTCTAAGAATTGTCTAAGGTGTCATCTTCAGTAGATAAGGAGCAAGTTGCAGAACTACCACACCCAGCATGTGGACTGAAATAAAAGTCTAAGTAGTTTCTAAAAACAAGACCAATAGTGTGTTAATATGTCAATCTAAACACATGTGGTCACCTGGTGATGTAGGTCTTTAGGTGCAAAGTTGTTCTTGTACAAAAGTGCATTTTTATTCCCACTTTACAAATTTTGTCGCTGTTATATAAAAATGTTTTGATATACAGTAGCTTCCATCTGGCAGTTACTGTATTCTTTACATCCAGAGGTGTCAGGTAACAAAATAAGTACAAATATTAAAAAAATACAATAGGTCTCTCTGACTTGTAGATGCATGCTGCCTATGAAACTTCTCCACAACCTCCATTGTCTGTAGTAGCTGATAAAAGAAAATATTCAGAGAAACGAGTCGATCGGGAAAAGCACCCGTGTCTACGTCAACCCTTAGGCAGAGCAAACAGCGCTAGAAGCCGCATGGCAGTTTGTTCCTGTGTTATTTGTGCAAACAACACATCAGTGTTATATGCTTTGCCCAGTGATTCAGAGCTTAGGAACAAATGGTGAGAATTTGTCTGTGGAACACCACCAGCGAAGTACAATTGAGATAGTTAGGTGTGTAGGATATTTAAAACAGTTCTGTTTACACTAGTCACTTAGCTAGCTAGCTATCTGGTGTGATAGCAGAGGTGAGAAGTCCAGGTCCAGAGAGTAAAAAAGAAATCCACCTTGTGGGTTTTGTTCCAGCTGCCTGGGCAGCTCTGCAGCGGCTCAGCAGCAAGTAACTAAAGTAACTATAGGTTTAAATAGGATCTCCGGTGGATTTCTCGTTATACAGAGACTCTAAGACTAGGTCAGTGGCTGAACTGCTCTTAGCAGGGCGTTTTAAACATGTTGTAAAGTAACATATGACATTGCAAAGACTGTTATTAGTCTAAAAATGTCTTAATTTAGACTCGAAAAACCCTATCCAGATAAATCTCTCCATAAAAAAAATAAAGTGAATTTGATTGTGGTTGGATGAGAAGTATAAACAGACACCATTCCGACACCCTATTGGTTTATATGTGGTTTATTTATCACACCTGCACATCACATCATGTCACACTCCAGCAAGAACATAGCAGATGTATGTAGTCTGGTATGAAGGTAATCTGTGGCTCAAGAGACTCAAGAGATTTTAATATATTTGCATAAACAAAAATATATATATATAATTTAAAAAATTAACATTTTAACATAACATTATAGTCGTTATAGTTTTTAGACAAAATGTGGCGTGACCTAAGCTTTTGTCCTTAATGTCATTTTTCTCCTTTATAAAATTACTTTTATACTTTAAGTAGTTTTGAAAGCAGTACTTTTACTATTTTTCTTGAGTAAAAAGCTTGAGTTAATTCTTTAACTTCTACAGAAGTATTTTAATCCCTTGTATCTTCTATGTATTTTCTACTTAACCCTTGTGTGGTGTTCATATTTTTCTTGCTCGTTTACTTTGTTACTTGTATTTAATTCAGCAAAATTAAGTAATTTTACATTAAAATGCTTTACAGATGTTTTTTTTCACCTAAATTGCAAGCAATATAAACAGCTTACATGGTTAATATTTGCCCTTTACCTTTCTTATGTTACATTTCTTTTAAAAAGTGCTACACTTTTTTTATTATTTTTTTTAATAAAATGTAAAAGAAAATGAATTTAACTCAAGATATGAGTAGAACATTTGTTTAGTTTCAAATTTACACATGAAGGAATGTTTATTTACCCTTGGCCAAACATACTGTATGTAATATAAATGTGTGTGTAGGGGGGGGGGGGTGTACAGTGTGTGTTTATCGAAAATGTGTTTTTATATATGTTTTTCACAAAAAATGAACCAATGCCAATGAGTTTGAGTTAGAAAAAATATTTTTTTAATATCATTTGATGAAAAATGAAAACGGGTCCCACAGACCCGAACACCACACACGGGTTAAGTAATGAATGTAAAAGCTTTTTGTGAACATTTGTCTTCTAACATCTATGGGTCACCTCTCTGTTGCCATATTTTTCTTTTTAAAAAAAGGCGTGTTACTCTACAGGCTGTTCGGATTTTCTGCTCAGTTTTGTGTTAAATTGGTTTTGGTTGATTCAGCAAACTGCCACAAGTGTTAAGAGGCTTTCTGTGAGCAAACTGAACCAGTTTCATTCTCAGCAGTGTAATCTGGGCATTTGCATAAGCTGTAGGGTGTTCATGGCTCTTTAATAAGCCTTAAAAAACAAGCCTTAATTAGTTTTAAAGTCTTTTAAAGGATTTTTTACTCTCACAAGTGTACCTTCTTCCACATTTTGCTGCACATCATATGTCTTTTTTTTATTCAACAATGGTTTTCTTCTTGCCACTCTTCCATGAAGGCATTTGAATTTGTAGAGTGCGAGACTTTTAGTTTAGTTGTCCTGTGGACAGATTCTCCCTCCACCTGAGCTGTGGATCTCTGCAGCTCCTCCAGAGTGACCATGGGCCTCTTGGCTGCTTCTTGGCCGACCAGTGCTCTTTTTGCTCGATGTGTCCGTTTCAGTTGTGGAATACTTTTTCCTCAATTTTCCTCATTTTTGCATGATGGATTAATAGTGAACATTGAGCAGTGCTCTCAGGGATTCTCAAAGCTTGGAAAAAGTTTTTATAACCTAAACTCTGGTAACTTCTCTGGTTGGTTCCTTGGTCTTCATGATGCTGTTTGTTCACTAGTGTTCTCTAACAAATTACAGAGGCCTTCACAGAACAGGTGTTTATATTTATACTGTGACTAAACTATACTCTAATTTGGACTCTATTAACTAATTAAGTGACTTTTGAAGGCAACTAATTGCACTAGATTTATTTTTTTAGGGGTTTCAGAGTAAAGATTGCTGAATTGTTCGTCAAACTTTTTTTTAGATTTTTATTTTTATTATGTGTCTTTTATTTTCTCTGTTTTTTTTTTTACATATATTTAATTAATATATGAAGAGTTTGGTTCCAAAACCTATAAATCCATTTTTATCAATTAGGCTGAAAACCACCGTTTTCTGTTTCAAACTATCAAATACCATACTAAAGTTAAAATAACACAAACAAATCAAATCAAGATTTTAATATTTAAAGATTTATTTTTAAAAAATATATTTTTTTTTTTCGCAAAACGCAATAAATCCATGCCATGTTTTTTTTTTTTTTTCCAAAATGTCTTATATATCCTTTGGCATCAATAGAATTTTTTTTTGACTGAAAATGTGCAAAATACAATAATATATAACAGTAAATTGTACATCTGAATATTATAGTTTGACCAAAAAATGCTAAATTTAATTAACGAACAAGACATTAACACTATAAAATCCCCAAAATCACGTTACATTCATGTGCTGTAGTGTAGTGTAATGTGTAGTGTAGTGTAGTGTGGTGTAGTATAGTGTGTATTGTGTGTGTGTGTGTGTGTGTGTGTGTGTGTGGGCGCGTGCTATGATGTTTACATTCTATAGCTCGTGGAATGCTGCACTGTGATTGGATGAGGGGAGATGTGGCGTTCTGGGGGAAATCAAGACGCGTTTGTTGCGTTTTGGAAAGAAAGAGAGAAAGCAGGGCAGAATTACACGGCGGATGTGGCGTTTTGATGAAAATTGAATATTGGCTTTTCAAGAGTGGTCACATAACATTCTGATTCTGGCTCTAACTCATTTTTTTTTTTTAACGGCGTTTATCGCGTTTTGGAATCAAACTCTTCATATATTGTAAGGTAATTTTTAAAATTAGCATTTATTTTATTTATTATTATTTATATATTTGTCCTTATTATTTCTAATTTCTTATTAAATGTTTTTAATTCCTTTTATACTGTAAATGCTCGGCAACATTGTACATGAGGGTCACCCTCAATGTATTCCCGAGTGAAAATAAAGGTTGATTGATTTGATTAAAATTTTGAAAACTATGTATAGTTTTTGTTTCACTTTACAGTTATATACTACTTTGTGTTGTTCGATCATTTAAAATGTCAATAAAATACATTGACGTTTGTGGTTATGAGATGACAAAATGTAAAAAAAAAAAAAAAAAAAAAAGTTCAAGTGGTATTGAAGCCATTGTAGTATTTTTTTAGATTGATGGGATCTTTTGCTGATGTTCTGTCATGCTTGTCCGATCTTGCCACCAAAGAATGCTTTTTCCAGCTACAGTTATTATACGTTCGACGTTTGTCTCGAGAGCCACATTTGAGTACGGTAGCTGGAAGCCTCCGCAGGATCCTGAATAAACGGCTTTTCAGATTCTCTGCTATTATCACAGCAGACGACGGCCACGGCTCTGTGAATTGACGGCGTTCCAAAGTTCTCACGACAAGCGGCGCTGACTGTGGATGAATGGGGTGGAAGCTAATGGCTGTTGTAGGCTTTTTTCCCCTCTGTGCTCAATGGCGAGGCTGTAAATCTCTCATGTTCTCTTTTTGCTTTTTGCCAGTCCATCTCTGCAGGGTTCCTCCACAGTCAGCCCGGGCACCGCAGCATCGCATACATCAAACAGCGCTCCCCTGCTCCAGATTAATCTGGATCATTCGGTGCTATGGAGGAAAATTGGCCCGTTTCTATAAATGGCACAGTGCTATTCATCTTGACATTTGAATGATATGATGAACGGTTTGAAATGTGCTTTTTAGAAATGTGAACTCCATAAAAGATGCACAGGAAGGGAAAACATACAATATCCTGATATATGCAGTATTGTTTCTGAACATATTCAGTCCTTCTTTCGCCTTGCAGATTTTTTTCTTCTTTCTTTCATCCTATTCTTCAATGGTCACTTGGATCACCTGACCTGATCCACCACAAAGCATGTACAATGGTAGATGGTGAATGTTGCTACTGGTCCGTGTCACACATTAGCCTGTGTCTCTCCTGTGTTTTTCCCTTTTTTGGTTTTCTGTGCTCTTGCCCTGTTTTCCTGTCTTGTGTCCCCAGTTTTTTTATAGTCCTGTCTCCGCCCTGGCCCCACCCTATCCATTAGTGTTGTCACCTTGTGTCTTGTTTGTAGCCCCACCCCCTCATTACCTGTCTTCACCCTCCCTGTGTATAAATAGCCTAGTGTATGAGTGTTTGCTTGTGGAGTCTTTTGTATCTTTGTGACCGTATAACTGTGAATAGAGTTTGTGTTTTGAGTTCCTTAGTATCTTTTTGTTACTACGATCCAGGTCTGTTGTTTTTGTATTTTCTAGTTGTTCTTTGTTTGAAGTTTTTTAGTTTTCCTTGTCTTTGTCTTAGTTTAAAATATATCCTAGTCTTGTTTTTCTAGTCGAGTTTTTGCGTTACCCGTGTTTGTTTTTAGTTTTAGCTTTATATATCTTGTTTGTTTAATATATATATTTGTAATATATCTGCACCTACGTCCATCTCCTCTCATCCGTGACAGTACGAGTGATTAAGGGCGTTTTTACACCTGTAGTTGGTTTCTCTGGTCCAAATCAGTTGATGAGTTCGTTTACTTGGAGTGTTTTCTTCCTCTGTTTGGTTTGGTTTCACATAGACATAAATGTACATTTACAGTTACATTTAAGGTATTTAGCAGACGTCCTTATCCAGGGCGACTTACAACAGTGCTTCGATGGTACTTCAAATGTCCAAAGCTAGTTTGTAGACTAGGATCAAGAGATACACAAAGCTTGATCATGTTTAGAACCCTAGGAACCTTTTTTTACACATTTTTATTTTTTGATTAGTTTAGGAACTCTTTAAAAAGATGAGTCTTCAGTCGACGTTTGAAGACCGCAAGTGACTCTGAGTGACAGTGACAGTTCTGACAACAAGTGGAAGCTCATTCGACCACCTTGGTCCTCCAGCACAGAGAAGAGTCGGGATGTTTGTTTTCTGTGGGTTTTGAGGGATAGTGGTTCGAGGCGAGCCGTACCGGAAGCTCCAAGAGCCTTTGGTGCAGATCTGGCTTTGACCATCATTGCCATCAAGTATGAAGGAGCTGGTCCGTTTTTTGCCTTGTAGGCCAGAGTTAGGGTTTTGAATCGGATGCGGGCGGCAACAGGAAGCCAGGGGAGGGAACGCAGCAAAGGAGTCACATGACTGAACTTCGGAAGATTGAAGACAAGTCTGAATTAATTGTAGTGGTTTGGTGGCTCGCAGTGGAAGACCAGCCAGTAGAGAGTTGCAGTAGTCAAGTCTTGAGATGACAAGAGACTACACAAGCACCTGAGTGGCTTCCTGAGACAGAAACGGTCGAATTCTTCGGATGTTGTACAGGAGAAATCTGCATGACCGAGTCAGATTTGCAATATGGCTCGAGAATGATAACTGGTCGTCCATTACTACACCAAGGCTTCGCGCTTCTGCCGATGGAGTGACCAGTGAGTTTTGGAAAGAGATGGAGATATTGTGATGAAGGCTCGCAGTTCCTGGCATAAACAGAAAATCAGTCTTGCTGGGGTTGAGTTTTAGATGACGAGAACTCATCCACGACGAGACGTCACGGAAACATGCTGAGAAACCTGAGTATTGGAACTAGGAAAAGAAAGGATTAGTTGATCAGTGTCATCAGCATAGCAGTGGTACGAGAATCCATGAGAAGATATTATTTCACCCAGAGTGCGAGTATAGAGTGAGAAAAGAAGAGAACCAAGCACAGAGCCTTGTAGAACCCCAGTGGAGAGCCTGCATGGAGCAGATGTTGCCCTATGCCACGTTACCGGTCCTCCAATGCAAACCACTGCCATGCAAAGCCAGTAAATGCACCAATAAACCACGCAAGCAGGCTGTGTCCTCTGACTGGTCAGAGCTGTCTGGAGTGGGAGTAAATATACATAAACGAAAAAAGTAAAAATAGCGAGAAGATTCTATGTTCCAGCGCATATATCTGCGCTTTTAAACACAGTGTTTGGACATGCAGCGCAGGTACAAACGTATAAACTTCATTTTGCTCATTTTTCTCAACATTGGAATGTTAAATATGTGCAAAAAAACGTTTAATTTTTCCTTTTAAACATTAAATATATAAATCCCAGGACTACAGGATTCTCAGTAATGCGTAATGCAGTGCGCTACTGTGATGGAGTCATTTGCTACATCCAGGTAGTTGAGCCCAACATTTAGAAATCCTTCTAATCTCCTTCAGCTCCGCTACACTTGTTTAAGTCCTGTTTGAAATCAGTGTGAGACTGCTCACTGTCTCACAGCAGTGTTCTCACATGTCTGAGATTCATTTCCTCAGAAACACGGCTCGGGTTTCCTCACTTTGATCAGAACGTCGTCTTACAGGCTTAACTCTTTCTGGTCAGACTGATCTGCCCTCAGTCTCAGCTGAAGAAGAATACTTAGAGGACAGAGTAATACAGAAGACTCTTCTCTATATCTGAATAATCGAATAAATTAGCACAGAAGAGGAACACATGTTTTTCTTATTTATGCCAAGAAGACCCATATGTTTTTTTATTAACCATTAGAATGCTACTGACGGATTTTCTGTCCAAAATCGCACCTTGTGTTCTCAGCTTAATTACTCAGGAATCCCTTCACACATCAACATAATCCATATATGGTTAGAAAGGGCAGAACTTAAAAATAGTGATGACATATAGAGAAAACACCAAAAGTGAGATCTCCTTCCCCAACCAATTATTACATGTATTATTATATATTATTATTCTATGCTATTTCAAAAGTGACTCAAAAGTGTCCACAGAAAAAGTGTGAAATTACCTGCTTTACTCAAACTAAAGCTAGGTATGCTGCACACTACTTTATATATTTTGTATTTTACTTGCACATTTTTAATAAGTAGTTATTTTGCACTCAACATTTTTATTTATTTAGACTAAGACGTTTACATTTTTGTATATAGTTTCTTTGTGTGTCCTGATCAAAATACTGAAAGGCACAGGCTGCTTTATTTTAGTTTGTATTTTGCCAGTCTTTGCTTTTATTTGTGCCCCGCCCACCTGTGAAAAGTGTGCCAAAACTCAGAAGCAACAAACTGAAGCAGAAGCAAAGGAGAGATTCCAGAAGCAAACGTCTTTAGCAGAAAAATCCAAAACAGTGCACAGAAAATTAACAAAAAAACAAACATGAAAGCAACGACACAATCTAAACTAAAATAATAAAAAAATAAGTATATTTTAAAATATATATTTGCTATATATTTCTTCTCTTTCGATTTTGCAACATACAATTCTTCCTTTAGATTTTTTTTAAGTTGGTTGCAGATTTTATTTTTTTTTACGTAAAACTTTTGGCACAAAATTCACTCCATAGTATCCAGCATTTGAACTTGTTTAAATGTATGATTTTTGTATCGCACCATTTATTATGAACTGAATTGCATATGGTATCATCTGAGGATTGACACCTCTGTTATAGAACAACACATAAACACATAAAAAATTGCTTTAGGAATTTAACAGTGCCTTTGTTGCATTATCCCCAGGAACTCATTACCGCAGCACCTTTGCTTTAGCAGGTTTAAGGCCCTGATCTACACATTATGGAGGGTTTCAGCGTCTGGTTCTTGAGTCTGATAAGGTGTCTTCTGATCTTAATTCGGTCTGGCATGGTGTTTTGAAAGGAAGCTCATTTTGGAATCAAATTGCTTGGAATTGAACGGATTGGTTCCTTCCAGCTCAAGCTCGAGCAGCAGGGAGATTGCTTGGCAGGACTGTGCCCTGACATATGTTCATTAGTGTGAATCACTAGAGTGGAAAGACACCGTTGTATTCTAATGCTTCACCCAAAAGAGAAGGTGCTCGCCAGTGGTAAATTAAAGCTGGAGCTTGTCTAGCGTGGGGGATCGTTTCTGAGCTTGGACGGTAGCCTGTGGAACTATTGATGGATAGTTCAGGCTCTCTTTGTTGTTTGGAAAAAGGACTGCCTGTAAGAAAAGATAATAGGTTGGATGTTTTGGAGAGAAAAAAATGCAGAGGAGCCAGAGGATAAATGAGAGGCGTATAAAAGAGACAGTGATAAATAAAAGAAGGAAGTGAAAGAGGCTGATAAGATGACATTGAAAAATTAGTGGACAGTCTTAAAAGGTTAACATTAAAAAATATACAGGCGTTTGACAATTAAAAACTGAAACACCTGGTTTTAGACCACAATAATTTATTGTCCTGATGGACAGTTCTGGTGGAAACAGGAAAGTTGAGGTGCACACTGAATTCTGCCTGAATCCCTTTCAGACAGCTTTCTCTTGCGTCCACAGTCAATCCTGTTAGATGAGGTTGGTCCTTCTTGGTGGTATGCTGACATTACCCTGGATACTGTGGCTCTTGATACATCACAAAGACTTGCTGTCTTGGTCACAGATGCGCCAGCAAGACGTGCACCAACAATTTGTCCTCTTTTGAACTCTGGTATGTCACCCATAATGTTGTGTGCATTGCAATATTTTTTTAGCAAAACTGTGCTCTTACCCTGATGATTGAACCTTCACACTCTGCTCTTACTGGTGCAATAATGTGCAATTAATGAAGATTGGCCACCAGGCTCGTCCAATTTAGCCGTGAAACCTCCCACACTAAAATGACAGGTGTTTCAGTTTCATTGTCCAACAGGCTTGTGCAATAGTCTAGACGACATGGGCATTGGTGAGGAGAAGCAATCATGATGCATTCAGGTTAAATTTACATGTATATTCCGTATGATGCTTTAATAATGCAGCCTTTGTGAACTAAAGAAACGGAGGCTGATTAGAGGTCAAGTCCAAAAAGCAGGGGTTTTTTTTCCATAGGTCTGGCCATTGTTGAGAATCATTTCATTATAGTCTTATTTATCTACTCAGAAAGTAATGCTTTTCAGTGTTGAGATGTTCCCAGGAATGAATTATGTCCTTTTGTGTAAAGCCTTGAGTTTCTTTTTTTTTTTTTTTTTTTTTTTTTTTTTTTACGAAGAACCACTCTGGCAGAGTGGTTCCTCAAATTCACAGAGAGTATATCCTTTTTCAGTGGATCACAACTCAGTTTGGGTTTCTTTCTTAGGATTAAAACCTTTCCTGCATTTTCCTTTCTTGTTCTCCTCCTCTGGTCACTGAATAGTGAAGGTAGTTAAATGTGTACTGTATTTTTCGCATTATAAGCAGTGTTGGGCACGTTACTTTGAAAAAGTAATTAGTTATAGTTACTAGTTACTTCTCCAAAAAAGTAACTGAGTTACTAATTGAGTTACTCCACTACAAAAGTAACTAGTTACCAGTAAAAGTAACTATTGCATTACTTTTGTGTTACTCGCCCCCAAATTTAGCATGTCCCCCCCAATCCTCATCCACTATCAGTGTGTAATTACATTAGTTATTCCTTCCATTTTGGGTATTCAGTTACTCAATTGCATGTAAAGTTTGACTGTTGGCCAAGGTGTTGTAGGTCATGAGAACAAGTTACCCCTGTATGTACTATAAAGTGTGACCTCATGCTGGCTGAGAACTGCAATGAAGCAACTCTTTGCTGGAATAATTGTATTTTCAGAAAACAATTTTAACTACTAAGTGAAAGATTAAGCAAAACTTTTAAGTCAACAATAAACAAAATAAAGAATAAAATTTATGTTCTCTTAAATGAGCTGCTGGTGCTCCTTCACAGTGTGAACAAGCAGGTCCGTATCCTTTGATGTGACGAACTAGATCTTAAAGGGAAAGACAACTGACACACTGATTGGTTTATTACACGTCACGCCCAACACACGCCCATGAACAGTGTTGTGAGTGAAGGAGTTCAAAAGAAAAAAAAATCGTGAGCGTTGAACTGAACGCAACACATTTTTAATAAAGAACTTGAACCTGAATTAGTTCACATTAGTTCATCCTAGACATCCCTGTAAATGAACGCTGGCTATGGAGCGCAAGAGAGAGAGATAGAGAGAGAGAGAGAGAGAGAGAGAGAGGAGCACGAGGGCGAGAGAGAGATGAACGCGAGGGCGAGAGAGAGAGAGAGCGCGTTGAGCGTGAGGGCGAGAGAGAGCGAGAGGGCGACAGAGAGCGAGCGAGGAGCGTGGAGCGTGAGGGCGAGAGCGCGCGGAGCGCGAGGGCGAGAGAGAGAAAGCGAGGAGCACGAGGGCGAGAGAGAGAGATGAACAGAGAGCGCGTGGAGCGCGCGAGAGAGAGAGAGAGCGCGAGTGAGAGAGAGAGCGCGGAGCACGAGGGCGAGAGAGAGAGAGCATGAGGGCGAGAGAGAGAGAGCACGAGGGCGAGAGAGAGAGAGCGCGGAGCGTGTGGGTGAGAGAGAGAGCGCGGAGCGTGTGGGCGAGAGAGAGAGAGAGAGTGCGAGGGCGAGAGAGAGCGTGAGGGCGAGAGAGAGAGAGCACGAAGTGTGAGGGCGAGAGAGAGAAAGCGAGGAGCGTGAGGGCGAGAGAGAGAAAGCGAGGAGCGTGAGGGCGAGAGAGAGAGCACGCGAGGGCGAGAGAGAGAGAGTGCGGAGCGTGAGGGCGAGAGGGAGAGAGAGAGCGAGGAGCGCAAGGGCGAGAGAGAGAGGGAGAGAGAGTGCGGAGCGCGAGGGCAAGAGAGAGAAAGCACGAAGCGTGTGGGCGAGAGAGAGAAAGCGAGGAGCGTGAGGGCGAGAGAGAGAAAGCGAGGAGCATGAGGGCGAGAGAGAGAGCATGCGAGGGCGAGAGAGAGAGAGCGTGGAGAGTGGGGGCGAGAGAGAGAGAGAGAGAGGGAGAGAGAGAGCGAGGAGCGCGAGGGCGAGAGAGAGAGCGAGGGCGATTCTCCTTATGAACATTTTCATCACCTGGTAAGAAACCCACAATTGCAGTATCATGAGCAAATGTCTACAATGAGCAGTTTCAAAGAAGGTATAGTGATTTCTAGCTTGTAGTGTGAAAAAAGCATTTATTTGAATATCTCACAAAAAAGTAAAATGAACTGAACTTTGAACTAGTTCAGAATTAAAATTGTGAACTATGAATGTGAACTGTTCACTTTGAGCATGTATGAACTGAACTTCAACTAGTTCAGAAAAGCTGTGAACTGGCACAACACTGTCCATGAATAATTAAAATAATTAGGACCCGAAGTGTTTTAACTCCTGAAAAGAATGAAAAGATCAACTCTTACAAGACAGTTACTTTAACTCTATGCTAGAGTCTGTTCGATAGTCTCTCACACAAACACACACGTGCTCAAAAGGAGTTGATTAAAATCACAGGGAGTTTATTCTAAAATGCAGAATTCCCTGTAAACAAATCTATATGACAAAGAACTTTGGCTTCTAAAAAAATGTATTTTGTCTATGAACTGCCCAGCACTATCATGAAGTAAACCATAAATCAGCCTCAGGGTTTTGTAGCAGTTTTTCTGCACAGACTGTGACGTTATCTGCACTCTTGGTCTGATTTGTAAGCTAGAAGGCTGGTTTTAAGCCCAGTTTGATTTGTAAGCTGCCAGAAGACTAATTGTGAGGCCAGTTTGATCTGTAAGCTACCAGAAGACCAGTTGTCAGGCCAGATTTATGTGCAAACTGCAAGAAAGAGAGTTCTGTGGTACAGAGTTTAGAAGTGACCACACAGCCTTTTCAGAATGCATGGGGGAAATTAATAGCCGTATATGATAGGTGTCACACCTTAGCCTGTGTCTGTCCAGTGTCTTTCCTTTTTTTGGTTCCTTCCTGCTCCTGTCCTCTGTTCTCTTTTGTTTACCTGTCATGTTTCCCAGCCATGTGCTACTGTTGTGTTTTGGTCTTGTCTCCGCATTAGCCCCGCCTTGTCATCTGTAACCCCTCCTGTCTCATTTGTAACCCTGCCCCCCTCAATACCCCATGTGCTCCTTTGTTCTGTGTCATGCTTTTTGTTTGACCTTGTCCTGTTACTCTTTCTGGATCTATTTATCTGCATTTTGTTTAGCCTTAGACCCGCTGTGTTTTTTGTTGTTAATGTTCCAAGTTTGCTTTATTTAGTTTGTTTCTTTGTTTGTTATTTTTGCTTGTTTGTTTTAGTCTGTTTAGTTTATCCTCTGTTTTATAGTGTTTTGTTTTTGTTACCTTTTCCTTATATTACTCCCTAGTGTTCTTTTCTTTGTTAGTTTAAAAATGGAAAATAAAGAAGACTTGCATTTGCATCCTTTTTTTCCGACGATATATATCATCTTATACAACAGTTAGTTCCGACCTCACAATCTGATTGGTTGAGAAGTGTTTTAGCCGTGATGATATTTGTGATAACATCACGGCCTTCTCACACTAAAACTGTATCACTCCGCAGACGTGGAATGGCGTATACACACAGGACAGTTTAAATCAATGCCTCCAGCGGCACCAGCAGCAGCGTTAGCTTAGCACAGGCTAGCACTCAGCCACGGCACGCTCACCCGCAGTGCTGGCTCGTCTTTTGTGGAAAAAAGGGAAAGAAAATGACCTCGGCTAATGCTGTCTGACATCCAGCCAGGCTAGGCTAAGCTAAGTTAATGCTGAGCTAAAGCAAGCTATGCTAACCTAACCACAGTCTAGCCAGCTTGCTAAAACCAACATCACCCAGCAAAACAAGCAGAAATGCTCAAAAAATGCACAGCTTTCACCTGAAGACGACTCCACGGAGCAGGAGAGGAGAGTATTAGCGTTATTTCACGCTCCTAACGTTACCATCTTCGCTTATTCCCAATTTTGCTTTCAAGCTAGCTTTCGTGGTGTTAGTCTCTATTAGAAGGCACAGTCCATATTAAAGCATACTCATTCTTAATTTCTTAAAGTTCTTTGGTTCATTTTCTTTATTAATTTAGTAGAAAAAAAACAGCTGTATAAAAGCAATAGAACACGCGAGGTCGTGTGTTATCACGAATAACATCACAGCTTTGATGATCTCGCCTTCGGCTCGTGCCTACGACCAAATCACAGCCGTGATGTTATCTGTGGTAACACACTCCCTCTCATGTTCTATTGCTTAGATATTCAACGATGCAGGGACCCTGACGTTAAAAGCTCCGCCCCCACCTGCGTGCTGTCTCGCGTCCGGACCGATTAAGAGCTAAGTCAGCGCCGATCTCTCAAAACCTGAGTAAAACAACAAAACAACAGTAATCTGCCCTTTAATCAGGCATTTAATGGCTTTTAAAACGGTTAACAAGAGCATTTTTTTCTGGGATTAAAAGCATGACTTCAGCTGTAACTGGAAATATCTGCTCAAAACTGTGCAACTGGACTGAAGTGCACAGCTTTCCACATGTGCTTACTTTTACAAGCACATGCCCAACCATGTGGATGGAGGCCATGCGGTTACCTCAAGTTTTCCCCCTCCTGATTTTCCCCTTTCTCGCGCTCCCCCTCCCCCCTCACTCTCCTCTTAGGCAGCAGCAGCCTGTCACTCGCACAGACACAGAGACAGCGTTGTGTATCTACTTCTTGTGTCAAGAATCAAAACATTGCAACATGACGTGTTTGATTTAATTGCCTTAAGTGTGACTATTGCAATGACGATGCTTAAACGTTATATATATATAGCGCAGCCCTAATATATGATATATAATGGTCAGCAGGCTTGGTCTTTCCTGTTAAATGTTGATACATGAATAAAGAGAGCTGTGGGTAAAATGCTGTGGATACAGTTTGTTGTGCTCTTCAGTTATAGTGCATCCTTTATATTCCTATATTCATATTTCTTAAAGAACTGGAATGCACTACTTAAAGTAAATATGAATGAAAGTGCATTTAGCTTTTTTTACGTTAATGCAAAAAATAAAACGTGTAAAAACTAAAGTTTGAAGAATGAGTCGCCGCTAGTAATTACCTCTCAGCACGTGTGCGTGTATGTGTGTGTGTGAACGCGGTGTTGGCGTGTGAACGTTTAGCGTAAAAGCATTCTTGCTTTGAGGAGGGGGATAATAAGGGACCTGAATTGTTTGGAATGGGGAGGTATTTATTGGCTGTCATTCAAAAGACTAAATAAGAAGAGAGCTCTGAGTACAAAAGAACAAAAGAGCAAAGAATATGAACTGCTTTTCAAAAGACCATCATAATGTGCAAGTGCATTAAAAAAAATGTTTTAAAAATGCATTTTATTTTGAGTGCTTTTTACAGAATTTCCGAACAGCGAAATTCATGTATAGAGTGCATTCAGTGCATTCACATACATTAACCTTTAGGTTTATTTGGAAATGTATGGTTTCTCACATTAGAGGCTTGGTTTGGTGCTCTTAAAAAGTATGCAAATAAAAAAAGTTCACTATGAAACAATATGTTTTTTAGCTGTCTAAAGGCCCTATAGCACGGCACAGCTTGATTTTATTGTGTGTGTCAGTGTGTCTTTGCTATCGTAACGACGGGAAAAGTACAGCTTGCACGGCTCGAAACGCGCAAAAGGCATGTAGGCCTACTAATTCTCTTAATTAACAATAGGTGTGTTTTGGGGCGTGATTTCCAATAAACCAGTCAGTGTACAGTGATGGGAATAACGGCGTTGAAATAAATGGTGTTACTAACGCAGCTACTTTTTTCAGTAACGAGTAATCTAACTAATTACTCTGACTGTAACTATAACGGTGTTACCATTTCCAATACCCCGTTACTGCACATTACTTTAGCTGCTCAATTAACTTTTTTTTGTAACTTCACGCATACAGACAATACGCATACGGTTTGTTACAGGGGCTATTAACACAAAAGTAACGCAATAGTTACTTTTACTGGTAACTACTTACTTTTATATTGGAGTAACTCAGTTTGTAATTTTTTTGGAGAAGTAACTAGTAACTATAACTAATCACTTTTTCAAAGTAACGTGCCCAACACTGTCAGTATATCACTTGCCTTTTCTTTTAAGAGGCACATTGCTATTTTAGGGGCGCAGCTACCAGGCTATGTCCAGTAAACTGACCTGATCACTGTTCACGCTCATTCTTTCTGTTTGTTGTTGATTTAAAAGTTTACAAAGCTGACAACAGGCACACAGGTTTGCTATGGGTTTGTGCACTGCTGCATGTTCATGTGTGTATAACAAGTGGGGGTGTATTTGCATTGGGAATGTTGTGAACACGCCTGTGTTGACAATATTGCAATGATTGCCAAGATAGCAATGAACATCTGACTGTTGACGTCTGTCTGGGTTGTTTTCAGTCAGTGGCGCACCAGTGTTTTTCTGTTGCCAAGATAGCAATACACCAAAAAAGATTTATTCACAAGTGGTGTTGGTATTTAAACGATGCAGGTGAAAAAGGTGGAAAAGTAGACAGTTGACCAGTGGAGTGTAAGATAGCAATGAGCATCGAGACACACTTTACGCAGGGTATAGGGATCTAAGTGGAAATATTGGAGAATCATCATTATCAAATTCATACAAATTACATTTTAACCTTTAGGGTTTAGTACAGTAAAAAAAAGAACTAATAATAAAAACAGGTTTCGGTGGTGAAGATACAGCTTACCCTGATAACTACTCTGATCTGAATCTCCAATCTGAAAAAGTAAATTAATATTATACAGAGAAATCCCAAAAGTCGTTTGACTGGGTAAAAAATACATAAATAGTTTTCATAACAACGTAGAAAGGAACATGCACTACATAGTTGCTATAGGATATAAACTGGGATTGAAAGGTCGGATTTTAGCTGTGTTATGAAGCCTAGAATGTGAATGTGAACCGCTGACCTCAGCAGAGTAGATATTTGTTCTGAGCTGGATTATTCACTTATAGTGATTTTTTTATTTTGTTTTATTTTATTTATTTTCATCCAGTGCAGTGGACCGGGGCTAATCTGCTGTTTAATTGGCTGGTTTGGGATCAATTCTGATTAATGTTCTGTGCAAAATTTGAAAAAGTTGATGCAGGGTCTAAAAGGGTTAAGACTTTTAATTGAGTATTCATTATATTTATATCTGAGACTTTAGATTACACATAAATCATATTTTCCCATCTTAATGACTTGTTCTACTTTTCTTCCTTTTTTCCCTGGCATGCATGTGTCCATCTTGTGATGCAAAGCATGGTGTACAATTTTAGTACAAATTGGCATTGAATTGCTTGAATCTTTGCACCAAGAGTGGCATAAAGTTACCCAAAAGCAGTGTGTAAGACTGGTGGAGGAGAACATGCCAAGATGCATGAAAACTGTGATTATTCCACCAAATATGGATTTCTGAACTCTTTATAAATAGGAACTTGTTTTTATTATTATTTGAGGTCTGAAAGCTCTGCATTTCAGCCATTTCTCATTTTCTGCAAATAAATTGTCTTTTTTTTTTGGAGTTTGGGAGAAATGTTTTCCATAGTTTCAGAAACTGATTCAGAAACTGAAGTGGTCTCTTTGTTTTTTTTTTTCCAGAGCTGTGTCTAAGTCTATGTTCAGACAGGAGACGAATCGGATTTGTTTCTTAGATCAGATCTGTTGAGATGGCAGTCCGTACTGATATTTGCCGATGGGATTTGCATGTCTGGACATCACAAATATTACAAATGTATCAGCATGGGTTGCTATGGTAATGAGAAAAGAGTCAGAAACTAACCTTTGCTGCTCATCTTGGATTTCCGCTCTTAAAAATTCAGTTTTGAGAGATTTTTTTTTTTCTGAGCTGGATTATTCACTTATAGTTGTTGGCAGACCAACGGCACCACATTTATTTAGGGTGTATCCAACGTAATCCCATGCTGTTTATTTCTATTATACAGATCAATAAGATTAATCCACTCTCTCTCAATCCTTCTCTCTCTCTCTCTTCTCCAGCGCACTCTACGACTTCTACCACTACTTCTACATGGTCACCAACGTGCTGTTCTACGTGAGCTCGGCCATCAACCCAGTCCTCTACAACCTGGTCTCAGCCAACTACCGGCAGATCTTCTTCTCCACGCTCAGCTACTTCTGCCTGCCCTGCCGCCGCAAGAAGCAAAAGCGCATGCTCACCAGGCACTCCATCAGCATCTGCAGCACCCACACCTTATCCACCAACGTCAGCAAAGAGACCGTCTACTGACCAGCCTCCAACACACAGCCGCCGTGCCAACAGCAGTCCATTCACAGTGAGGGAATGTCAGAGAGTTTTTCTTACAGTATCAGGAACTGAACTTCTCCCAGCCGGTGTTGTAAACTAGCTAACAGCTAGCTAACAGCAGAGACGACAGAAGGACTAGGTCCGAAAGAAACAACCCAGATGTAGCGATATTCCATAACTACATACATAATGTGCAAGTGGATCCAAATGACATGGCAAGTATTTAGTCAATAGTTAAAAAAAACAACAACAAAAAAAAATGATACTCTGTAAATACTGTATATAAAAAAAATACATTTTGAATGTATGTTCAGATTTATATACCTCTACACAAGAAATAACTGTTTTACTGTTTAAACACAGAAAGGAATTATTAAAAGATAAAATACAGTAGGTGTTACTGATATATTTTGTATATATTCTGCTAGATGACTTTTGGTTATATGTTGTCGGTGTCGCACAAAACTAATCTCATCACATCTCCATTTTATGCATTTTTTTTTTTTACGTTTTGTCTTAATTTAAATGTTTTAAATCCTAGCAGGTGTTCTTGTTCTGCATTGTTTAAAAAAAATCTGATAAACAGGCATGGATTTTATTGAAAGTTTGGAGGTTTTGTTCATTAAAAATGAATAATATTTACATATACCTTTTTTTTTGGCCAACAAAAAAAATATATATATATATAATATAAAGTAACTGCAGTGTAATATACAGATGCAATACAGTGAAATGTATTTTTTTTACTGAAACACAATAAGCATACATTTGGTGTAACATACAGTCTTATGCAAGAGTTGCAAGTATGCACCCTGTATCTTTTGTTTTACACATTAAAGTAAATACAAAACTATTTCATAGAAAACTAACTACATTATGAATTATTAAATACTAAATATACACGTATTCTGCTTGTTTTAGAGCACAATTGTTATATATCTATAAAAGTAAGACAAGTAAGTAATTCTACTGAGTATTTATCATATTTATAAGAAATTAGATTACACATAAATCTTATTTTCCCAGCTTAATCCATTTTTTACTTTACTTTTCTTTTTCCTGGCATGGATGTGTCCATCTTGTGATGGCAATCTGCAAAACAGGGTGGACAAGAGTTGCATACATTTTGAATTGTTTGTGGTTCAAAGATGCAATTTGATTTTCTAAAAATATTTTAATTACTGTGATATTTTACATTATTAAAAGCTATGGAGACATTATGAAAAAAAATTAGGTGAAATTAATATTATTCATAATATTAATTTTTAACGAATTAATGAATTAACATTCATTGCTAAATTTGTAGCAACTAGTGTCAGTCCCTTAAAAAGAAAACAGTATACAGGTTGTAATGTCAGAGTGTACAGGGAATTTGTGAATGTGATTAATTATTTTTATAAAAAATAATAAATAAATGTGTTACTTAATCTGGCTTTTGCATAAGACTGTGTGTTGTTAGATGTGAGCTTTAAACATACAAGAAATATCAGTGCTATAAAATAATTATTCCACCTTAATTTACATGAAGTGATTTAATTTATACCTCAGCTGTTACACTTTCTATATAAAATTTGAAGATTTCAATAAAGTAGACAGAGGATTACAGGTCATTTGCATTTATATGGATGAAAAAATGGAACTTTGCTTTTGTGAAGTCTTTGTGGTGTCTATGGTGTTGTTAACACTGGATGACTGGAAGAACGTTCCTGAAAACTCCCAAAGCACAACAGGAATATTTAAAAAAACACACTCTGCTGTATTGTTCCAAAATCAGTTTACTGGCCACAATAGAAACAACACATTTCTCTCATTTTGTCTAGAATTGGCAAAACTGCGAGGGTTAACAGGGCAAAACTTGACTGTGTTAAATTTAAAGCATAAATTTGAACATAGAGAAGATTTTTTGCTGTTGGGATTTTTGCCAACAAAATCTGGAATAACTTTAATTACATTCACACAGCAGGCAAAAGTGGCATGAATCCTGATTTTCTCTCCAAATCTGATGCTTATTTAAGGCTGTCCACACTATACAGCTCTGAAAAAAAATAGAAGACACTTCATTTGAAAACCTCTGGAATATAATCAAGATTATGGATGATCACAAGCCATCAAACCAAGCTGAACTGCTTGAATCTTTTTACATTTCATTACATTTGGCAGACGCTTTTGTCCAAAGCGACTTACAATAGTCAAGTACAAAAGTAATAGAAGTTAAAGGTAAAACATCTTTGGACAGGGCTTAAAGGAGGTCGAAGGGAAATAATGGGATAGAGGAGTGAAGGAGGGGAAGAAGGAAATGAGGTTAGAAGTAGTTAGTGTGTTAGAGGTGTTAGGAGAGTAAGTGCTCTTTGAAGAGCTCTGTCTTCAGGAGTTTATTAAAGATAGCGAGAGATTCTCCTGATCTGGTAGTGGAAGGTAGTTTGTTCCACCATTGGGGAACTCTGTATGAGAACAGTCTGAATTGCTTTGCACCAGGAGTGGCATAAAGTTATCTAAAAGCAGTGTGTAAGACTGGTGGAGGAGAACATGCCAAGATACATGAAAACTGTGATTAAAAACCAGGGTTATTCCACCAAATATTGATTTCTGAAAGCTCTGCATCTTTTTTGTTATTTTAGCCATTTCTCATTTTCTGCAAATAAATGCTCTAAATGACAATATTTTTATTTGGAATTTGGGAGAAAAGATGTCTGTGATTTATAGAATACAACAACAAAGTTCATTTTACTCAAACATAAACCTATAAATAGCAAATCAGAGAAATTGATTCAGAAACTGAAGTGGTCTCTTAGTTTTTTTCCAGAGCTGTATCTAAGTCTATGTTCAGACAGCAGACGAATCGGATTTGTTTCTTAGATCAGATCTGTTGTGGACAGAAGCCACTTTCTGTGTTTTTTGTTTGTACAAAAATCAATCTAGATACAGTCTAGATATGCCAAAAATCAGATTTGAGCCTAATTTGGCCTAAATTAGAATAGAAAAGATAGAAAGATCTGATTTGTTCCAATTTTATCTGCAGTGTGAACGCTGCCTTTCTTACCATAGCTTGCTGAATGTACTGAGGAAAAGACTGGGCGAATTACAATCATTAACAGTGGGTGAGAAAGATTTTGCATGTCCCTCTATATTGTGACTGTAATTATAGAGAAAACAATGAGAAAAAAAAGGACAGGAAATAAAGATTTCTCTCAAAAGCTGCTTATTAGTAAGAAATTCTCAGAACTGGAGCTTGAGGAGCAGCAAGCAAAGGAACATAAAGGGCAATCGGCTAAAAAGGCCAGAGCACGTACAATAAAAAAGGAAGTAATGATAGTGATTTGCTGCAGCAATGACATGTCTGAGGAGTTTTGGATGATGATGGAGGGCTTTTACCATTGGGATGATGGGCTTTTGATGGTCAAGATGACAACACAAAAAAGCAACTTAAAATATGCTGCCTGATGTATCTGATTGATGCAACTGGCCGTCGTCCATCACTGGGCTTTTCCCCACTAACACTTCTCTATAATTCACGCAGGGGCAGCTGGGCATTAGGAAGGTGTTTGGTAGCCTCGTGGCTTGATTAATGCCCCTGATGGAAAACACTGCGGAGAACAGTGCAGAGAACACTGCAGGGAGCAGAAAGCTTTAGATAGACTCAGCTGTGTGGAACAGGACTTTAAATTTGTAGTACAGCCTGTCAGATATGCTTATTTCAATCAGTAGGGCTAAGTAAAAAAAAAAGTTTTTTTTATTATTAAACCGATTCTTTTTTTTTTTTAATGATCAAATTAGGATTAGTACAAACTTGAGATCATTTTTTTAATGATTTACAAACATTAGCACAATTGCTTTAGGTTAATTCTTAATGTAATTAATGTAGACATATTTAAAAAAGAAAGGTAGAATGCCTTTTACTATCTTCCTAGTAAAATGAAAACTATATTTCTCTGAAAATCTTCATTTAAAATGTTCGGTAACACTTTATAATAACTTCCATTACTATATTTTTAACTAATAATCAGTAGAAAAATGCTCACACGGGGCGCCGAGTGGTCCAGCGGTCTAAAGCGCTGCCACTATGAGCGGGAGGTCGCAGGTTCAAACCCCCAGCTCATGAAGCTTTGCCATCAAGCTGCCAGCGCTCAGAGGGAGCACAATTGGCCCTGCTCCCTCTGGGTGGGTAGATGGAGCTCTCTCCCCACATCACTCCTTGGGTGATGTCTGCAGCAC
Source organism: Astyanax mexicanus (assembly GCF_023375975.1). Lineage (NCBI taxonomy): Eukaryota > Metazoa > Chordata > Actinopteri > Characiformes > Acestrorhamphidae > Astyanax > Astyanax mexicanus. The sequence goes on from NC_064420.1 coordinate 32,058,924, forward strand.
AGGGCTTCTGTGAGCTGATGTACCGGAACCGAGTCTCTGCGCTTTCCTCCGAGCGCGCTGTGGTGCTGCTCAGCAATACTGCATCTCGAAAAGAGGCGGTGGCTGACTTCACATGTATCGGAGGAAGCATGTGTTAGTCTTTACCCTCCTGGTGTGTTGGGGCATTACTAGTGATAGGGGGAGTTCTAGTGAGTGGGTTGGGTAATTGGCTGTGTAAATTGGGTAGAAAACAGAAAATAATTGAAATTAAATAAAAAAAAATGCTCACACATGACTTATGTCTTATTTATCAGCATGGAAGTTCATATTAAAAATGTTAGCAAATCGTTAGCTCATTAGAATTTGAACATTAATAAATCACTAGTAAATATGAATTTTAAACCAGGCAAGTGTTTATTAATTGCAGTTCACATTGCGTTACAATGTGTTCATTAGCATTTACAAATGTGATTGCAACTTTTTAGTTTCTGGAAATGTAAAAAAAAAACAGTTAATCATTAGTTAATGGTATATTAATTAAAGTTATTATAAAGTGTTACCAAATGTTCATATCCCAACAAAAGCTGTTATTAGAACTGAAATATCCCTAAATTAATTGATATGCAGTCTGAAAGGAACTGAAAGGAATCTGAGTGGTCCAGTAGTCTGAGGAGCTGTCACTTGACTATGACTCAATGATCGGTGGTTCGAATGACAGATCATGATGCTTCAATGCTTCAGCAGCCAGAGCCCGAGAGAGAGAGAACAATTGGCCATGCTCAGTGGTCAGTAGTTAGTTAGATGGTCCTCTCTCTCTCTCTCTCCTCACCCACACCACTCCTAGTGTGATGTTGGTCGGCACAGACATCTGTAGCTCTGTAGCTGATGCATCAGAGCTGGGGATCCAACGGTTTCCTCCAAAGTGCTTTGGTTGCCTAGCGATGCTGCATGAGCAGCAGTTCAAAACAGAGGCAGTTGGGAGTTGGGTTGAGTTTATATGAATGGGGATTGGGTAATTGCCACTCCAAATTGGATGGCAAATGGGGCACAATTTTAAAAAAAATTATGAAAAGAGAAAGAAAGGAAGATTTTAATTGGAATTGGGACCTTGTGAATCAAATTGGTGACACCCTATAAATACAACAGTTAACACTGCAGTGAAGCAGATTTGCAGCCTGGCAGGGAGAAAGTGTTTTCCTTTAGAGGAACACTGTGTGCACTGGAGTAGGTGAACTGAGAGGTGAGATAAGTGACTCTAGAGAGAGAGAGAGAGAGAGAGAGAGAGAGAGAAAGAGGAAGAGAGAGACAGAGAGAGAGAGAGAAGTGGTAGCAGTGTTCCCAGAGCAGGCAGTTTCCAGCCCTACCAACCAGAAAGCATAAAGAAACAACAGAAAGTGAGGGAAACAAACAATACTGAGAAAAAAAAAAGTCAGTCGTCCATGTCTCTTTGTGTTTCAGTTCAGAATGTATAATTGTATGTGTGTGTTCATACTGTTTAGGATTCAAAAAATCAATATTTGGTTGAATAACCCTGTTTTTTAATCACGGTTTTCATGCAACTTGGCATGTTCTCCTCCACCAGTCTTACACACTGCTTTTGGATAACTTTATGCCTTTACTACTGGTGAAAAAATTCAAGCAGTTCAGTTTGGTTTGATGGCTTGTGATCACCCATCTTCCTCTTGATTATATTCCAGAGGTTTTCAATTTGGTAAAATCAAAGAAACACATAATTTTCAAGTGGTCCTTATTTATTAGGAGTTATTAGCATTTTGGTTTTGGAGGCAATTGGCATGCAGAATTCTTTTTTTTTAGTCCAAAGTACAATTTTAATCCCTTAACACCATAAACCCTGGCTTAATCAAACAGTTTTTAATCTTTAATCAAAAATACACTCATTTCTAAAAAACATATTAGAGCTACACAGAAGGAATTATAAATAAAAATCCAATAAAATCAAATAAAAATGTTGACTATTTAGAATAGTTTTTTCAAATTTAGAATATTTACTTATTTTCACGTAGTTCCTGCAGATTTCGTAGCAGGGTGGAGTGTTAATACTGTGCCAAATAGCAAGCATATCTTTAATAATGGTAGAACGCATGTTCCCAGTAAAATTACATCAGTTTTTCTTTGAAAATCTTAATTAAAAATTTTCATATCCCAACAAAACCTGTTATTAGAACTGAAATATCCCTAAATTAACTGATATGTAGTCAAACCTAAGGGATCTGAGTTGTCAAGTGGAGTAAGGAACTGTTACTACGACTCAGTGATCGCTGATTTGAATCCTGGATCATGATGCTTCGACATCAGCAGCCAGAGCCTGAGAGAGCACAAATGGCCGTGCTCTATCAGGGGTAGTTAGATGGCGTTCTCTCCCCACATCGCCCCAAGTATGATGTTGGCCTAGCTGGTGCATCTGAGCTAGGGATACAACAGTTTTCCTTAAGTGCTTTGATTGCTTAGCACTTAGTGTGGACTGAAAATTATACAACTGTAGAAGGTGTAGAACTACCAAAATCAGAGCTGAAAAAACTCTACGTGAATTATATTTACATGCCTAAAATGTACATGAATCCATAGCCTAGTCCTTGTCAAAACTGCAACCATAGAGTACAATGTATAGTACTTTTAATTTATAGCTTTATAATGTTTTCTAAGTAAAAGGAAAATAATCAGCCTGTATAACTCTAAGGCACCACACAGCAAAACAATACACTGAAAACAAATGAAAATACTCTACTTTAAATGTATTCTGTGATGTGTTTGGTGTGGCGCAGTGGATAACACCACTACCACATCATATGGGAGACTGGGGTTCAATTCCCGGTCTGGGTGGCTCTTACTTTTGCTCTACACCTTGTAAATGTAACATTTACTTAAAACCAACTGTTAATGCACTATTTTGATGCTGCTACACTCCCTGCGGAAAAACCTAGCCCAAGACAAGCTTTTGTTTCTAGTTTCTAGTTGGTTTCAGATGGTTTAAGCTTGGCTTTGATGGTCAAGGTTGTTAAAAAGAAGCTAGCTGGTCTTCCAGGTGAAAACACACCATAACCTGGTAAAATAGCTGGTTTTACCAACAGCTTGGTATTATTGGACAATTTCTAGCCATGCTTGGTCATACTGGTGGTATAGCTTGGTCTAGGTAAAGCTTGTAGACCACCTAAACCATTGGCAAGATCTACTGTAAATTGGTCAAACCAAATGCTAATCCATCTTGATCAGCTTAAACCAATGGAGCTAACCATGCTAAGCAGTGCATTTGTGTTTTTGGTAACTGAATGCACAGGTTTGTGTGTAAAATGGTAAAAGTAACAAAGCGTACATTTTTTAAACAGAACATTCAAGCGAAAAAGCTTCAGAACTCCACAGGCACAGTGTTTCAGCCCAGTCAGATTTGCGGTGTGTCACTTAAAGGATTTGGACGTGTCTTTCTTTTACTTTTACAAATCCGCATCAACGCCTGACAGCCAGTTTTCTGCTCAACACTATGAGCTAATCCCAATGCATGAGCCCGTTTTCCTTTTCTACCAAAGACTGTTACACCTGCAGCTGTTACAACAAGGGAGCAATAAGCTACTAGCAGCTGTCTAAAGGGACTATTTAACTGTTTTTAAACATGCAGGACTAGGAAGAGTTGCTATTTGCAGATATTAATGCAGAACAACACCACTGCCAGGACAAACTTTTTTGTATTTGTATAAATGTTCATAGTTCTTTGTTCAGTACATGAGTTATTATCAGAATACTGTGCCTTTTGGTCCCCCAATTGTTTTTTATTTTTAAGTTTTTCATTTAACTTCTAATTTTTTACAATGTATCATATTTTAAAGACTTTAAAAATGTTTTTCCAGCTTAATGACTTTTTATTTTCAATTCTTTATTTCATTTCCTGTCATGCTTGCATCCACTGTGCTGTACATTTTTGTTTTTTCTAGAATTTCTAATATTTTAATTATCACGAAATTTTACCATGACAAACAATGCAGACACCTCAAACTTCACCTTAGCTTAGCTTAGCTGATTAAAAAGACAATATGAGAAATGAGAAAAGAAAATGAATATTATTCATTAACAGACATTGAATTTTTTTTATTTATTATTTTTTAGATATTGTCTTCATCAAATTAAGGAAAGACAATAAATATGAATCACAAAACTAATGTAAACCATTTTTTTCAAAGACTTTAAACACTGAATGTGGTCAAACTGACCCCAAAGATAATAGGAGGGTTAAAAAAATTATCATCATCTGTAATTTATATCCCTGTTCTCTACTCTTACATTGTTAGGCCTGTTCTGATAACAATTTTTTCTAGATGATATATCTTCTTAGAAATTGTGATAAACAGAGTTCATACATCTTTTACAAGGTAAAATTCAAGCACTTTCAAGACACATTTTCAAGTTTTTACAGCACCTTTCAGCTGTGGTAAATTAATGATAACATGAGATCTCAAAACTGCGATTCAGCACTAATCAATAAATCGCAAAACTATTCTCCACACTTTACAGCGACTATGTTACTGAGAAGAAAAAATACTTGTAAGTAAGTAAATAGTAGGAATGATGCGTTTATTGGTGTCAGTTTCACACAATTTAAATGTTTGATTCAAAATGCATCATCGATCTGTAGATTTGATTGGTTCAATAATGAAACTATGACACAGAGGATCACTAGGCAAATAACCTTTAATCATTTTTCTACTGAAATGTACAAAAAGGTAAAGCTTTTTAACAGTGCTGTGCAAATCAGAACAACTTGAATTAACAACGTAAAAGACCCCTAATGCCAAGGAAGATCACTTGACAAATACCCTCACTTTCAGTTAATTATTATTTAAAAACGTAAAAAACATTTACCATTGAGGTAGGCAGTGAATCAGCTTATTGATCCTTTGACAGTATTGTGCAAATCAACTGTTTTCAGCCAACACTCGTTAAAATGACAACCTCCAGGCACACTATGGCGTCGTAAAAGTAAATGTAGTTACAATTTCAAGCATTTTTTAAGCCCTTTCTCCAAAGTCCCAGGACTTTCCAGGCCTGGAAAAAAGAACCTTAAAATTTAAGCATTTTCCAGGATTTAAAGCACCCGTAAGAACCCTGGATAAATGATAATATTGTCATTTTAAGACCTTTTTTAAAGACAACAAAATTTGAAATCAATTTTAGTTTGGGAAATATATATATTTCCCAAACTAAAATTGATTTCAATTTTTTTTTTTTTCACCTACTTCAGTCCAAAAATATGTGCAAACACAATAGACGGTATCACAAATATTATATGTTATTAAGGTCATGTCCATTTATTGTACAATATATAATGTAACTATTGTAATTGGAATATTCCTTGTCCTTCTAAAGTTTTGAATTGGTTTTGATTTGTTTTAACTCTAATGATAAGGAATGATAAGGATGAGTTGTAATGGCATGGGAATGTATATTATTTGCCTTTTTTCTTGTTTTTTTTTTTATTGCATAGATGATTTCTATGTTTAGTCGAGCACTTTTTTTTGTTTTCAGCATTATTAGCATTCAATTCAATGTAAAAATCAACATAAAGAAAACGTTAAACATTAAAACTCAAACTAAAGCCAGAAAGACAACTACATTTGCTGCACTGCACTGAGTCATCCCCTCATTCGCTCAAAATGCTTTCACTTCTACTAAGTACATTTAGCCAAGGAGATCAGATCAATTAGGTCAAGCAAACAAATCTAATTTCATGAACCGATTGCTCCATCTTAATGTGTAGCCAGTGGTTTTTACATGAAGTAAATTGTAGCAATCCTGTAATTGTGTCATCTGGGAGGAGGAGAATCTATCTTTGTAATGTGGTTGGATTAAATGAGGCTATATTTGTATTTGTATTGTGTTGCAGTAATGAAAGCTGGGGTATTACTGGAGTAAGACATCTGGAATTGTGACTCATCTCGGGCAGGTTGTCATGCTCATATTTGGAATTCTAAGTAGTTTAAAGCTCTATCTGAGCGGGATTATTTTTTCTGGGAGTCCTGAGGTTTTTTTTTTTCTTTTATGGGGGTCCTCTGTGATTTTATTCCCATCTGGAGCGACCATGTATGTGTTTTTTCTCTAAGACGTCCTCTGAGAAAATTACAGGCAGAATTGCCTACTGTTTTTTTTTTTGCTGAACTCCGTGTTCCTCCGGGAATTTTATTCCCATCCGGATCCACATCTCTGAGATTCAACACCTCACGTTCAATAAAATAGCTATTTGTCCACTGCTACGTACCGTAATTACACTTTGGGTTTGCGTTTCCACGGAGATCCATGTAAAAACACAACAGCGAGTGGAAATGGAGGAGCTACTGAACGCGATGTCACGTGACTGAGAAAGTAAAAAAAAAAAATAACTCACTGGTCCTCCTGTTTTTTTCAGTTGCAGTCCGGATGCAAGAGTTTTATCACTGAGTAGAAGTGTGTGAAATATTTTTTACTTATGTCCCCTTTAAAAAAAACAAATCCCGTCCGGATAGGGCTTAACATGCACTTGTCTTCAAAGCATTGCAATATATCAGGGCAGTTCTAGTGAGTGGGTGGGATAATTGGCTCAACTTAATTGGAGAAAAATGGGAATTTTAGGGGAACAGAAATACACAGACTAAAATGTGTATGTTAAAAGGCAGTTTTGTTAAAAAAAAAAACCCATTGATTGTTTACATAGTAATCACTGCTTAGGTTCTAATATGGGCATGACATCAACTACAAAATGACGTTAATTTTATGGGTACTAATTTCTGTGTTTTCATAATCTGACCAAAACGCTTTGTGTCTTTGTGCAATGCTCTTATGTTGTGATTTTTACAATGTGAGATTTTTTCTTGTGCTTTTGGATTACTTCTTTAGCTTGTTTGCTGCTATTAACGTTTACAGTGCCCTATGTAAGTAATTTGACAATGACACAGTTTCTATTGTCCTGTCTCCTAAAATATCGCACTTTGGATTTGAAATAAAAACAAATGACTATACATTTAAAAGTCTGGGTTTTTTTTGGTAAATTTGTGTGAGATTTCTTATGCTTTTGAATTATTTCTATATACATAAACATTACGTACATTGTACTGAATAACGGAAACTGTTGGTTTTAAAATATATATATATATGTATGTATGATGCTGTTGTGCATAAACTAATGCCAAAAAAAAATTCACCTGGCCAAAAAAGCACCAAGCTGTCAAATGACTTATGACTATGGCATCTTAAATATCCTCTGTGAATTATAATTCAGCCAATATTTAAAAATAATACTTTGAACACATACCTAAGCATTAACTCAGCATACAACTCACTCATTATTTAATTTCCAATCCAGTTAATCTAATGAAATAAATTCTTATCAACTGTTTACTGGCTCAAACTGGATAAAAAATTTGTTTCACTCAAAGCCAAATATGTCCTATACAGATCAATAAATGAGTTAATATATTACATTTTGCCATTGAAATTGTGTTATAATTGATAATAATGTGACATTTACTGTGTAGAAGTCCAATATGCCTCTTCTAAAGTTTGATTTAAAAAGCTTTAATTTTATAAGCAAAGCTTTCAATATCTAAAACATCCTGGTCCTATTTAAACAGCCACAATAAGAAAGGAATTATCATTTGAGAACTTCCTCCCAAACTACTCCTTTCATTTTTGGGGATTTTTTTAGTTATTAAAAAAGCACCAAGCTGTCAAATGACTTAAGACTATGGCTCCAAAAATAGCCTATATAAATTATAATTCACCCAATACTTGTGTAAACACTTCAAATGTTTACCTAAGCATTAACTCAGCATACAACTCGGTCATTATTTAATTTCCAATTCAATTAATTTAATGAAAAAAAATGATCAACTGGATAAACATCAGCATTTTCTACTCAATTTTGTTTTACTCAAAGCCAAATTTGTCCTATACAGATCAATAAATGAGTTAATATATTACATTTTGCCATTGAAATTACTAGTTCTGTATTTGACAGTGTTATAATTGATAGTAATGTGACATTTACTATGTAGAAGTCCAATATGCCTCTTCTAAAGTTTGATTTGAAAGCTTTTATTTGATAAGCAAAGCTTTTAATATCTAAAACATCCTGGCCCTATTTAAATAGCCACAATAAGAAGGGAATTATCAATGGAATTATCAACTTTTAGGCATTCAGTGCTCCTCCCAAAAATCATTCTTATGTCTAGTTTGGAAAACAGGGTGAAAATCCATCATTTCCGCACTATTCATTGGTTTATTCTTCATCAGCTGAAAAAGGATGCACATCTCAGATTAACAACCAACATAATTATGAGCCTAGGAATGAGCCAATGAACCAATCAGCCAACATTCTGGCTTTCAAATGTGGGCGGAACCAAGTGTCCTGGAACATAAGTGATCCAAAAGAGCTGGTGTGGTTGAAGTCAGTCATCAGCTGTCTGAAGACTCACCAACTGATTAAATCAGGTCGAGTGGAATCAAGTCACATGACTTGGACTTGAATTTGACTCCAATCACAAATTTGATGACTTGAGACTTACCGGTGTCAATACTTGAGATTTACTTCTTGCTTTCAACTTATTGACCTGTTCCCACCGCTGGCTGCTGATTCTCTTTCTTTCTTTCATTCCGTTCGCTCATTTCATGTGTTATACATAGCAAAGCCTGTGGACTTATTACATCGTGATAAGACAAAGGTTGGAGAAAGATAGGATCTGCTCATGATTCCAAACATGTCAGCTCTTCTGTAAAACACGGTGGAGGTAGTCTTCATTCTTCATTGATGTAAAGTTAACTAAGAAGTGAATTTAAAGCAAGATAAAACAAAAACTCATGATGATATCCTTAATTATGCAGCAAGATAATGACCCAAAACCCTCTGGAAAAGCACCACAGAAGAAGAATGCAGACGGTTAGGGATGTCAGTGGGTCACAGACACGATGCAGTTACTGCAGGCAAAGGATTAGCAACTAAAAATTGAATCTTATTTACATTAATTCACTTTAAGATTATCTGCTCTAATACTTTTGCTCACAAAAAACATGGGTGGGTTCAGACAGAAGGTGCTATTTTCTGAATGTCAAATTCACATTATTTCTGTCTATAGCAGAAAGAATGGGATTGACCTCACTGTTCCAAAACATTTGGGGGGAAACAAGGGGAATGTACTGTATATGCATTACACACACACAGTAAACTCTGCCTCGCTAATGTGTGGTTTAATGTGGTAAAAAAAATGGCCATGTTCAATGGGGAAAAAAGTGTTGTTCAGGAATATGTTAAACTATGTGTAAACTGGTCTATATAGGTCAAATTTCTAAAGAAATCCAAATAAATTATACCCTATGTTTTTTTTCTCAAAAAAATTGCTTCATTTGTACATTTGATTATTTTGTTTAGAAAATAAACAAAAATTCGGTATTTCTATTAATTAATGTGATTTAACAAATGGAACAAATGGAGTAAATGGAACAAATTTAACACATATGTTTTTTTGAGATTACTTGAAATTGTGGATGAAGTTAACATCTGCTGAATATTCTTACAAAAAATGTTGATTATGTTCAATCAATCAATCAATCAATCAATCAACCTTTATTTTAACTCGGATGTACATTGAGGGCAGCCCTCATTTCCAATGTAGCCGAGCATTTACAGAAACAAAGATTGACATGACAGAGAAAATAAAAGCTAAATTAAATTATTGTAAAATAGCAGTAAATAAAATATAAAAATAGATAACAAAAAATACAAGTAGAATTAGAATAAAATATAGAAATAAAAAAATAAAAAAATAAAATTAATGATTATAATTAAGTATGGTTTAATTGACAAAAAATTAAGATCAAAAGAAAGTAAGACTAATACAACAAAAATGAGTTAAAATTAGCTAAAACTAACTTGTACATAATACAATAAAAATTCAAATAAATAGATGAACTAACAAAAATAAAAGCAATCATAATAATAAAAATAGTAATAACAGTAAAAGAAAATCAAAATAAGTTAAAAAGCTATAATACAAAACTATTAAAAATAATAAAAATAATAATATAATAACTATAAGAATAATAATAATAAAAAATAAATAAAAGGAAACAAAATAAAAAAAGGAAATAACAAAACTAAAAGAAGAACTAAAATAAAATTTAAGAATAAATAAGTTTAAGTAAAACAGGAACAGGCTGTCTGAAGGTGGTTAGATATTAATAGTTTAAAATTATTTAGTGACACCAGTTCAATTAAAAGCCCCAAAATGCAATGGGTCCACTAGACCCAGCAGAACGCCCTGTGTAACAAAAAAAGACCTTTAAGACTTAAGAAAAACAACTTCCAATGATTACCATGATCAGACTCCATTAACTATTGATGGGACCATTTCAGACTGAGTAGCTGACCAGTGAAAAAATCAAAACGTGATTGATAAGCTCTGATTGGTCTGATTAGTCTCACACACTTCTCGATTCTCTCTACAACTCTCAACCCTTACTGTTGGAAAATCTGTAGACCAGAGGTCACTAATAGGCAGGCCGCGGCCCGGGTCCGGACCCAGGTGTTGTCCAATCCGGACCCAAACCGATAAACTACTGAGAAGGACTTAATTCTGACCGTGTTTATTTAAAGCGGCGGAGCGTTTATTTTCTTTATGGTTTACGTGCTTTACAGCACTGTAAACTCACAGACCAATCACGTGTGCTTTAAAATCACCAAACGCTCTCCTCTGCCAATCAGATCTGTGCAGATGCGAGAGCACGGAGCCACACAGGCGAAGTAGGCGGTGAGAAGTTGGAGAATAAAGCGAGAAAAGATGAGAATACAGATGGTGCGCACCAGAAAAATCTAATACAAACCTAACTGGACCGTACTGAATTCTAATTAAATACCCCTGCTGTAGACTAAAGACAACTAGTTCACAATAATCCAGACTGAGAATTGGAGCAAATATCATGAGGGGTTGCGTTGTGTAGTTTTAATTTGTTCTCAGGATTTTAAAGTATCTATGTGACATACAAGGTAATGTACAGTATGTTAATGTCTACTACAAAGTACTGAGAGGTAGATGAAATATACTTTACAATCTTCTAATGACCACAGTTAGACATTCTACAGCAGCCAAAATTATTTCAAGAGATGGTAGAAGATAAGAGAACTGTCATAAGGCTTTACTGAAAATGGGCAATCCGAAATTGTAGTCAATAGTAGGCAAATATGAAGATCAGTATACATATCAAAGGAAGGGTGAGATAGTGTCATAAATAAAAAAATGGTGATACACAGAATTAAACAAAAGCTCCGGGCAAACAGAGAAACGCTTTGTCAGAGCACGGACGAACCAAATTAATACTCGGCTGTGAGCGAGTAAAGTGCGGGGGTATATATGGTCCGTTAAACAGGTGAATCGATGTATATATTCTGGTGATTAAGATCTGGGAGGTGTCTTGTGATCAGTCGTGTGGAATCAGGGAATGAAAGGGTGATGTTAGATGTTAGAAAATTACTCCACTGTCATGAAGAGTTTTTTTTTTTTAAATGTGTGACCACTACTAAAGGCCAGGCTCTAATAATCACTGTTCACTGTCACTACAATGTCATTTCAACTGAATGCAGACCAAAAACATACCACACACCTACAGCTCCCACTAAGTACACTGACACATCTGACCTTTATCCTGGAGTCCTCAGGAGAATTGCTTTCTGCTCATTATTGGATGCTGCGGTGTGATGGATGAGTGTCTCAAGGACCAGAGCATCTGCATGCATAACAAGCCCTGTCCAGCTGATACAACAGGCCAATCAGTTCGGGTGTGACTGAGAGCCAGGAGCTTTCTCACAGCCGTAATGGTTGATATGGTTGACTGTGCCTTTTTTTCAGTAAAACCATCAGCTAGTCGACCACGTTCAAAGAGAAGCTTCAAGTCTTGCTCAAGCCCCTGTACGCCCCTGGAAATCTTGACAAGTATGTCAGTTCTAATCGCAGTGATAATGGCATGAGTTTGAGTTTGATAAAGAGTAAGGGTCCTTTGCTGGTGTAAGATCTCCTCCCTGGAGGGAAAGTGTGTTGTGTCAGACTCCAGAAGGAGTAAACCTGAACTTCAGAACGATCTCTTACGCTCTGCCACTTAGATAAGATCTTCTCCTCTCTCTTTCTCTTTCTGTTCTACATTAGAATGGCATTTACATGAAATTTAACTGTTAGGGGAGAGGGTGGTGTTGGATCCAAGTGCAGAGTAAAATGGTTGTTTGATTTTGTATTTATTTATATTCTCATTCTCATTCAATGCGTTTTCTTTATTTTCATGACTATTTACATTGTAGATTCTCACTGAAGGCATCAAAACTATGAATGAACACATGTGGAGTTTTATGGACTTAACAAAAAATGAGCTGGCCTCCACAGTCACCGGACCTGAACCCAATCCAGATGGTTTGGGGGGGTGAGCTGGACCACAGAGTGAAGGCAAAGGGGCCAACAAGTGCTAAACACCTCTGGGAACTCCTTCCTTCAAGACTGTTGAAAAAACACCTTTTGAAGCTCATTGAGCGAATGATGCCAAGAGTGCAAAGAAGTAATCAGAGCAAAGGGTGGTGTAAATAGTCATGGAAATAAAGGAAACACATTGAAATTGAGAAGGTGTGTCCAAACTTTTGACCTGTACTGTATATTTATTTTTTTTATCTTCAATTATATATGTTTACTCAGGTATATTTATAATCCTTTGATTATTCGAATATTTGAGCTATTCATAAATATGTTTTAATAGTGTTTGTATCAAAAAGGGTGTGCTTGTGGAACTTGGTTCGGTTCTCCACAGAGGAGACTGGAAAATTGGTGGAAAACAAAACCATGAAGAGGTGCACAAAAAAAGGCGGGAAACTGCCACAAAAAGGCATGTACAAACCAAATACAACTTTTAGCTTCAAATAAACCAAACTAAAACACAATCAAACTCAAAACAAACTGAACACAGCTCAGTCCTCTACTTTTTGCTTTCTTTTGAGATCTCTTTGTTCTATTTTGCTGAGCCTTTTGCTTCTTTTCTTTTTTTTTTTTTTTCCTTCACCCTCTGTTACCGGTCACCCCTGTTAAAGGTGCGACGAGAATGACTGGTTTGACTAGGGTTCATATAGTGGTGCACAGGTGTGGCTGGTTGGCGCTGATCACCACTGGCGATTCTGGGAATTGGAGTTTCGGGACCCAACTCCACTTATTTTTTTCCCCTCTGTTGCCCAGCTCCCCTGCTGGTGGCCAGTGGTGCAGCAGAAGGCAGGGCAAAATCTGAGTCGTGAATACAAAAAGGATCATATACAGAAATAAACATAGACATCTCTTTGAAAGTGCACGGACGGAACCAATCTAATACTCGGCCATGAGTGAGAGAAATACAGGGGTATATAGTGCAAAAAGCAGGTGAAATCAATATTCTGGTGATGACACTGTGGTCTGGGAGGTGTCATGTGATCCGTCATGTGAGGGAGTGAAAGGAAAGTGATGTCAGTGTGAAATGCATTCTGGGCAATGGAGTCCGGAACTGGGAGATCGTAGGTGCAGGCAGAAGGAATAGAAAGAGGTCTATAGTGCCATTTTCCCATAATCCACCTCTCACAGAGGACTCTGTCACCTGTCTGTCTCCAGCCAATCTTGAACTGTTCCTACGATCTACATCACCTGATTACTAAAAATTTGTTTCACCTGTGTTTAATTTTCCTGTGTGTAAATACCCCTTTAGTTTATTTTACTATTTGCGAAGTATTGCCAACAGTCCTGTCAGTGTGTTTTTCCTCCATTTGTTCTGTTTGTTATTGGCAAAATTTGCTAAGTAAGGATCCTAGAACACAATTTTACCCATAAATATGTTTTTGTAAATGTATTTCTTAGTGTGTGCGTGTCAAACAAACTACAATATCTACATGGCAACCTATTGCGCACACATTTCTGTTCACAGTCCTTTTATTTAAGCTCTGTCTGACATTTGGCAACCCTTTTCCTCTCTATCTAAACACAGCCCACAGAGTGAGCACTCAATCATGCACACTCCGATGCTTTTCTTTTGCCTCAGCCGCCGACAAGACGCATAATCTGTATGTGTGTGTGTTTGTGTGTGTGTTCATGCAATTCGTTACACACCCGCCAACTCTCACTCTACAAGTGTAAAAGGCCAGAAAAAACAGAAGGCATTTGTTTGAAGACAACAGCTGAGAATATTAACCATTGTCTCTTCTCAAAGCCACTTTCATATTAATGCATAGCCTAGCAAAACTTTATTATCGCAGTTTATTCTTAGGAATAAAACATAACACTTGATGACACCAAATCAGCTGATGGGTTCTTTAATTGGGAGTTTTCTCCCTCTGTTTGGTTTGGTTTCACACAGGCATAAACCTAAATGCACCAAAATGCGCACCAATAAAACACGCAAGCAATTTGTCTCCTCTGATTGGTCAGTGCTGTCTGGTGGGGAGCAAGAAAGTACTGTAAATATAGCAAGAAGATTATGTGTTCCAGCACGTACAGCAGCAGAGGTAACTCTTGGTCTTCCTTTCCGGGGTCGATCCACATGTGTGCGAGTTTTGTTGTAGCGCTTGATGGTTTTTTGCGACTCCACTTGGGGACACATTTAAAGTTTTTGCAATTTTCCGGACTGACTGACCTTCATTTCTTAAAGTAATGATGGCCACTCGTTTGTCTTTAGTTTGCTGATTAGTTCTTGCCATAATATTAATTTTAACAGTCGTCCAATAGGGCTGTCGGCTGTGTAGTAACCTGACTTCTGCACAACACAACTGATGGTCCCAACCCCACTGACAAACTAATGAACCCTGATAAACCACACCTGAAAACCATTTTAGGTGACCACCTCTTGAAGCTCATTGAAAGAATGATGCCAAGAGTGTACAAAGCAGTAATCATACCACGCTCAGTGTAAAACAGCATGGAGCTAAACTCCTAGATACATTATACTGTACATTCTCAAAGAAGTCAGATGAGAAGATCGTATGAAGAGGGAGCCGCAGGTCTGTCTTTATTGGAGCAATATTAATACAGTACAGAGAGGGGTGGAGTTATTAGCCCCTCCTTTTTTTACTATGCATTATCCAAGATGACAACCATTAGCTTTTAGAATGTAGCACTAGGATGATGTCTGGCTTTTTTGAGAATCGAGCATCGTTATTTTGAGTATTTTAGAACGTTGTATTTAGAAAACTATCATGACTTAGTCTCATCAAACTGTAAACCAGTCTTCTGGTTACAACCTTGAGGCCGGATGTAGTATTGTACTCTGAAAGTAAGCGGATATTGTATTTTATAGAGCTAACTGTTCCATTTGAAGATGAGGTAGATGGAGCTTATGAAAGGAAAAGGCTGATGTATACAGACTTGGTGGTTGAGGTAAGAGAGTGTGGGTGGCAAGCATATATTAGACCGGTGGAGGTAGGTACTAGAGGTTTTGTAGCAAAGTCTGCCACAAGACTGCTGTCTGAATTCGGAATTAGAGGTCGTGTGCTGAGGACAGTAGTGAAGGAGTTGTCAGAAGTACCTGAAAGATCAGAAGGGCTGAGGCTACGTGGGGAAAGGAATGAGTTTGTGCTTCTACAGCAAGCTTGGAGGGGGGTGGGTCTGGGACGCCAGACTTCACTGTTGAGCCTACTGGAGGTGTCGTGGGCTTAATTCAGCGAAACACTGACGAAGGAAGGTGCCTACCTGATGACCCCTGAGAAGAGCTTGCACTGAAGTTGGTGTTTAGAGTTTGGATGAAGGGGATTGGTGTGGTGCTGTTGTTCTTGTAATAATTTGTCTCATGAGTTTTTGCAGACGTCTGAGTACTTGGAAGTTGAGGCACGGACCATGAACATAGTTCGCTATGCTTCTGGATTCTTGTCGAGCCAGTATCAGATGGTAGTGGTTGCTGTGTTCTGCTCACGCAACTTAGTGTGTTGTTGCCATAGTTAAAGGAAGTGAGCATAGATTAAGGAGCGATTCTGTTTGTTCATTGGTTATTTTTCGGTAGGTCTGGAAACTTGGCAGTTGAGGCGATGGACCATGAACATGGTGTTAGGCTGTGCTGTGGTGGTTTTGGCTATTGTTAGTTGAGTGAGTAGTAGATTCTGGCTGAGCTCTATGTATAACCCCAGTTGTTAGGTGCAGGATTTGTCCTGTATTATACTACGTCAATAATATAAATCCAGAAATGATTTGCATTCTTTATATATTGTGTCACAGTTTCATGTTAAATGTATTGAGTTGGAATGTTCCACAATGCCTTGGAATTGCATTTATTCATTAATTAACCCAAAATGACTCAATGTATCAATGAGTTCAGTTTTTTAAAGATGCCATATTGTGTTATTTTACTATTATAATAGTAAAAAAAAAAAAGGTTTTTTTTTAACTGTAATCAAATCTGCACCGTGTCAGCTATGATGAGACAGTGTGTGACTTGCAGATTAGTCACAGAAGAGATTAATCAGAAGATTAGATGAATAAAAGGCAGAAAGCTCTGGTTGGCTGCTGGGTGTGAGAGGACTCTGTGCATAGCAACACACCTCTGCTGTGCTGCAGACTGTGAACGAGCTTAGTAGTGTTTTGATTGTTTCTGCCCAGAGAGCACATGGAATTAATCTGGTCTGATGGCATTTTATGTGTGTGTGTGTGTGTGTGTGTGTATATGTCTCTATTTGAGACAATTGCGCAAGCCAGTGAAACTAAGATATAGTAACTTCATGTCTCTATTGAATCAAGTAAAAATATTTTTTTTCGGTAAGACCAGTATGGGATAATCGCACAACTGAATGGGTGGAACAAGGGATGGAAAAATGGCAAATAGTCCTATGGGTAGGTGGGGCTGTGGTTTGGCACCTGGATAGGTACTCTGAAGGAGCACATGCAGTTTGGAGGCTGTTGGGTGTGAAAATGAAACGCTAGGCTT
This sequence comes from Astyanax mexicanus, assembly GCF_023375975.1. Classification (NCBI taxonomy): domain Eukaryota; kingdom Metazoa; phylum Chordata; class Actinopteri; order Characiformes; family Acestrorhamphidae; genus Astyanax; species Astyanax mexicanus. Next base: position 32,075,832 of record NC_064420.1, read on the forward strand.
TGGTCATGTACGAAAATTGATATGAGAGGTTGGAACAAAGGATAAAAAAATGACAAATAGATGAGTGCAGGTCAGAATGGCTGTGGACTATGGGCCAACCTGTGAATAGGTTGGTGGCTGTGGGAGAAAGAAGATATATTTTAAGAGGAATTATTTATTCACTAATATAGTGACGTATATTTGAGCATACACAGTTGTAAACACATGGGATATTCACCATATTCACCATTATCATATATATTTTCCACACAGAATGACCACTGGACCACAGGGAACAGATGGAGTTAGCCCTTACTTAAACACATTTGTTTTTTCAAGCATAGGCTAGTGTGGGGGAGCACTTCTTTCCCCTCCCATGCATTGCGTCAGACTAACTTGTGTATGTTCTTTGTATGTGCGCTATAGGAGCGTATGTTAAGTGTTTCCAGCTGTGAGGTGTTTTTCAAACATAAAGGCTGGACTTCAGCAATTCCAGCCAGAGAGCTACGGTATCAGATTTGGGAACCTCTCTCCAAGCAAAACCGGTTTGCTTGTTAATGATGCTGTTATCTTTTGTACTAATTATTCTTTTTTCTGTAATAAATTTTCTTATATACAAAGAACAGTATCAGCGAAGACTTATTTCATGCATCTACATGGCATCACAGCTCAAGATACTACAATAGTATAGAAAAAAGAGAGTCAGTCTGGGTAAACTGATGGGTAAATTTAATTCCAAGGCATTGTGCAATATTCCAACTGTTTCATCCATCATAAAACTGTGACAAAATGTAAAAAAATGTAAAGAATTGCTAGATTTACATTATTTGAAAAAAATCTAAAATGTCAAAAATATAGAAAAAGGTTTGGCTTCCCAGTTTACACCTTATCCATTGTTAATGGGGGAAAGAATTGCCAGTTTCTATAAAAGTTGTGCATCTGGTGTACAAATAAGAAGCTGTATACCAAAACCTATTCATGATATTTGATAGGGTTGTAAGATAAATCATATTTTTATCATATTATTTACTCCGAAAGAGCTGCAATAACATCTAAATAACATCAAAATCAACATCAACCAATTGCATTACCTGCATGCAGCAACAGAGAGATCACATGACATAACGAGGCTGGATGTAGAGTGAGGTAGAGCTAGGTAGATCCACACTGAGGTAGAGTCCACAGTAAACACTCACACCAAACTACTTCTTGACCTGTGAAAAATGTGTGCAGTAAAGCCCAGGCCATATCCTTTGAGAAGTTGTAATTAATTTAAGATCTTATTGTTTGCATTTTACATCATTATCAGGATATCCAACAGCCTTCCCACCATCAGTTTTTTTTGTCCATATTGTATGGAAGACAACTGCAGTGGATGAACTCAGTGGATGCATTATTTCCTTGGGGAGAGGAAAAACTCTTCACAGCATCTCTCTAAATCTAGAACACTCTCAAAGCAGTAGAAGTATCATTGACAAAATGTACAGTCAAGAGACGCATTCATGAATTTTAATACAGACACAAGCCACCGGCAACACTCAAGAACATAAAGGTCAGACTGGACTCATAGAAAAAGATTCTCTGAACAGATGAAACCAAGATTACATTTAGTAAATAAAAAAAGAGAAAAACTTTGCACTCCATCTGTCAAACATGGTGGAGGCAGTGTTATGGCATAAGCAAATGGGGCAGACAAAGGACAAAGATGTTGTGATTTTGTGGCAGGAAGAATGACTAGATGAATTTTTAAACATTTGAAGCCATATATTCATATATTCTACTCAGATACAGTTGCAAGAAAAAGTATGTGAACCCTTTGGGATTACTTGGATTTCTGCATAAATTGGTCATTAAATGTGTTCGGATCTTCACAAGTCCAAACAATAGACAAACACAGTCTGCTTAAACTAATACCATACAAAACACTATATGTTTGCATGATTTTATTGAACACATGTTAACATTCACAATGAATGGAGAAAAGTATGTGAACCTTTGGATTTAATAACTGGTTGATCTCAACCAAACGTTTCCTGTAGTTGCAGATCAGACCTGAATTTTGGACCATTCCTCTTTACAAAACTGTTTCAGTTCAGCGATATTCTTGGGATATCTGGTGTGAATCGCTCTCTTGAGGTCATGGCACATGGCATATGGCACATGGCTGCGTTCCCTCCACTGGCTTCCTGTTGCCGCCCGCGTCCGATTCAAAACCCTGACGCTGGCCTACAAGGCAAGAAACGGACCAGCTCCTTCACACTTGATGGCGATGGTCAAAGCCAGATCTGCACCAAGAGCTCTTAGAGCTTCCAGTACGGCTCGGCTTGAACCTCCATCACTCAAAACACACAGAAAACACACATCCAGACTCTTCTCTGTGCTGGCACCAAGGTGGTGGAATGAACTTCCACTGGATGTCAGAACAGCAGAGTCACTCGCCGTCTTCAAACGTCGACTGAAGACACATCTTTTTAAAGAGTTCCTAAACTAAAAAAAAAAAAAAAAAAAAAGGTTCCTAGGGTTCTAAACATGATTAAGTTCTATGTATCTCTTGATCCTAGTCTACAAACTAGCTTTGGATATCTTAAGGGCGTCTGCTAAATACCGAAAATGTAAATGTAAATGTAATGGCACAGCATCTCAACTGGGCTGAGGTCAGGACTCTGACTGAGCCACTCCAGAAGGCGAATTTTCTTCTGTTGAAGCCATTCGGTTGTTGATCATTCTGCGCTGTGCTCTTGCAGTCACCTTTACAGGACGTCCATGCCTAGGGAGAGTAGCACCAGTGCTGAACTTTCTCTTTTTTCATTTGTAGACGGTCTGTCTTACCTCGAACACATGAACATCAAGGCTTTTAGAGATACTTATATATATATATATTTTTTTTTTTCTTCTTCTTTTTCTCTATTCTTCTGTTTTAATTTATGTTTGAATCTGTTTCTTATTGTATTGTGTTGTTGCTGCTGGATGCCTAAATTTCCTTCGGGATAAATAAAGTATCTATCTATCTATCTCTCTTTTGTAACCCTTTCCAGCTTCATGCATGTCAACAATCCTTGAACGTAGGTCTTCTAAAAGAGCTCTTTTGTGCGAGGCATGATTCACATCAAGCAATGCTTCTTAAAAAGAGAAAAGCAACCTTAAAACTGGTGTGTGTGTTTTTTTATAGGGTAGGGCAGCTTTAACCAACACATTCAATCTCATCACATCCTGACTCTAATTAGCTCTTAGAAAAGTCATTAGCCTAGGGGTTCACATAGTTTTTTTCCCCCTTATTGTAAATGTTAGCATGTTGTGTTCAATAAAACCATGCAAACATATATAGTTTTTTTTTGTGTGGTATTTAATAGTTTAAGCAGACTGTGTTTGTCTATTGTTGGGACTTAGATGAAGGATAGAACACATTTTAATGACCAATTCATGCAGAAATCTAAGTAATCCTTAAGGATTCACATACTTTTCCATGCAACTGTATTTGAAAACTGAGAGACTGTTTAAAAAATGGTTGTAATTAAAGTTCTTGCAATATTCGACTTAAAAACCTTGTGAATATTTTTTTATTCAACCATTAAAGGCTACTTCTGAACTGAATTCTTTCTGGAAAGCCAGTCAGGGTTGTTGATTCAGCATGTTGTGCTGGAACTGATAGCATTATACACAAGCAAGCAACACGCAGTGGATTCATTAATCAAACACACACAAAACAAGAGCTATGAGAGGTCAGCTGTTTGGTAAGAAAAGCTATTTATCTTACTGGGCTGAAAAATTCAGTGTTAAGAGGCAGCAGAAGGTACAGTGCCAGAAGGAGTGCTAAGAAGTAGTAGAAGCACATTTTGAAACTTGTTCAGCACCCCTAATAATAAATGTTTGTATGTATGTTGATTTTTTCTTATCATATCAATTGTTTATATTATATATTTTTAGTTTATGTAAAAAATAAATAAATACATGTTTATGTTTATGTTAATACAGAGCCCATAAATATGTATAGAATGTTTTTTTCTCATTCATACATTTATTAATACATTTACTTACAGTTTAACTAGCATATTGTAATTAAACAAAAATAATAAAACTACAATATGCTTTGTCATACCTGACTCTCCCACACTTAGCTCTGCCTGTGATCTCCAGTCTACAGACTACGTTACCCAGAATGCACCTCACCATGACATCAAACACTTACACGATCACATGACTCTGCACACAGCACCTCCAGGAAGCCAATCACCTGAATTCTAAACACCTGTGGACTCTGTATAAAAACGACTTCACTGTGTAATTTTTAGTTTGGTTTTTCTGCATTACAAAGCGTTATTCGCTAGCCTGACTGACAGAACCTAACATACAGTATGGTGCAAATGTTTTAGGCACCTGTGGGAATTTCAGTAAGGAAAAAGCTTCTTATCTGTGCAGTAAGTGTTTATTAGCTCAGCAAAACACTATTAAAACAGCATTACAATAAATACAAACAGCAATTTTACAAAAAGCAGTGTTTTTACAGCCCTGTTTTCATTAAAACATCTCTTAATCTCTCCTCATCTGAGTTTAATAGAGTTATTTCTAGTTCTGATCATATCAATAACTGGTTTGGTAAGTTAAATTGGTCAATTTGGTAAATCAGCTGAGCTGCTGATGGAACTGAACATATACACATGCTGGCTGAGGAGCATCCAGGAGAAATCTGGAACTATTATACTTTATTCTTTAGCTTGGCTCACAGGATATAAAATACTTTAAAATTCCGTGTTGCGTTTTACTGTATGTTTGTTTGCATCTGTTTAAATCATTGCTGAGATAAATGGATTTGTGTAATTTACTTTGGTGCCTAAAACATTTGCACGGTACTATAAATACAGACTATGGGACATTCCAGGATTTTGGTACATTTCCTGTCCCACCACTTAAATTTCAAATGTACATATCCAAAATATCTAAATGACTATTTTTTGTGAAAATTGTACTTGTTATAAGACAAACTGTAAAATATGGTGGAAAAATAAGCTCCTTAGATATTATTCAAAAGACCCAATACCTTTGGACCACCTCAAAAAATGGCCGTTTTCTCTTGTCCCACACACTGGGTAACCAACTCCTTTGGCAAATTTAACAATTAAAATAAGCTCTAAGTAAATGACTTCCTCTTGTATATTGTTGATATGCATCTCCTTTACTTATGAAAACAATTTCTTTGGTCTACATTGTATTGCATGTTACAGTTTTATGCTATTAAGTTGTGTCCCACAACCAGTGTTGCCAAATTAGCGACTTTGTCGCTATATTTAGCGACTTTTCAGACCCTCTAGCTACTTTTTTTGTGAAAAAGCGACTAGCGACAAATCTAGCGAGTTTTTGTGGTGTTATTGGAGACTTTTGGCGACTCTGAGATGAACACGCGCTCTTCAGTTACTGTCCTCCGTGCTGCAGCGGGCGCTGCCGGGAGCCCCGCCCCACTACTCTCACAGTGCAGACCCACACTCAGAGCACTCACACACACACCGCTCCAAGAACACTGTAAATGAATCGCGCGTGCCCACAGCCGCCGCTGACTGACCCCACTCTGTATTTACACAGAAAACGTAAAAAAATAAAAATAAAATAAAACAAACAAACTAAAAAAACGTAGAATAACAGTTCCGGCTAACTGCTGCTCTTATAATAACATTTAAGAAGACCACTCAGAACTCTATAAGTAATGGCTGATTAATTGTCAGTGTAATGTTTCACTACTATATAAGGCTACATTTAAAATCTGGCATCAATTTGACTTGCAGTTTCAAAGCTGGATTTTTATGCATGACTTTTTTATTTTTTTTTAATTATGACTGACAGCGAATGAGAACTTTTGCTGTTTGAGTTTCTTGGAGGGAATGGGAAACAGATTGCAGGTTTTATCCCTAGAATTGCTCGCTCTCTTAAATTGGTTTAGTTAAGAGGCGAAAGCCTAGAGCAGAGCTGCTGAGCGCCAGGGCTGCAGCTATTTTTCTCAAAATGTGTGTGTGTGTATGTGTATTAGTGTGTATTAGTGTGTATAAGTGTGTGTGTGTGTTCCTCTTTGAGGCCTGCGCTGTCACAGAGAAGCAATCTGTCAACAGAGATCAATAATGTAGGCTACGGCTATTTATTAGCACCACAGCTACATTGCAATTCATTCATTAAAGCTGCTAAACAGCACAGCGCCATGAATACCCACACACTCTGTTCCCTGCTACAGGCTTTTATGCTGCTGGTGTGTCAGGCATGTTAAAAGAGTGTGTAGCCCTTTCACTTTACCAGCAAGTCCAGCTATGAGCTCATTCATCATCCCTATCACTATGACGATAATGAAAAAAATACTGATTACCAATTACTTAACCCTTTCTGTCTTCATCCATCACCATCAATATGTAAAAATTCACTCATATCTCATCACGCTAATCATCGAATGCAATCATCCACTGAATCGCCAAGTGTTTCTTTACTACTGAACTACGGAATTCATAAATTGTCCGTATTAATCTTTCTTTTTCAATTACGTTATGCAAATGAGCGTGATGGAATCCCGTCTCTCCATGCAGTGAACTGGATTCCACAATCTGGGCTGATCTGCTCCATGCAGAGCGTCACCTGTATTTAGCAGATCAGTAATTATCACGTCTATCACTCAGCCAATGTTTCTGCATATGGCTCGTTACCTGCTGCTGATTACAGCTCGGTTGATGTTGATTCAACATCGAATTTCGCCCAAGGAAGAAGCTTTTATAGGCACTCAGCCACTTTATCTGAAACACCTACTGTGTAGGCACACCTTGCTGGTTGTTATAAGCAAAGTTTGTGTTATCTTCCACCTTTAAACTTTTCATAAACGTTCTTCATCTGCCCACATTTAAAAAAAACGAATTTAGCTAATTAAATATGCATACTGTTTTTGGGATTAAAAATGAAACCACTTTTTTATTTGCAGTTGCAAAGCACATAAGTATCATTTCAACACACAGTCATAATTAACATGGATCTAATACGTTTAAATTAAGAAATAATACATGAGAGGATGTGCTATAACGTGTAATATTGGCACTGCCCTGCTGCAGTCGTAGATCAGCAACACTCAAAACACTCAGCGAGTTAAAATAGTTCCATTGCTGCTCTGTTTGTAGCTGTGCTGTTTGGCTTGTAAGCGCTGCGTCGTTGCTAGGATGCCTGTATGTGGCGGAGTAATACATGGAGAGCTTCAGTTACAGTGCATTACTGTCTGATAATGTCACTTAAAAAGCGCTTCTCAGCCAATTACATTGCAGGGTCAGAATAAACTGTGCTATAATAAGTAATAACAAGCTAATTTTAATTTCTGATGGATTTTTTGTTTTGGGACCAACTCAAACTTCGAAATTTTGAAAATAAAATAAATAAAAAAAACAGGGACAGTTATGTCAACTAGAAATCTTTCGTTCAGATCATTAATTTTACATATTTAAAAAACTTCAAATATTAAGTCTCACCAACTAAAAAATTTATTTTATTACTAAAAGTACCTAAAAAAGTGTACTATCCAATAAATTTTTTTTACCATTGTAAATGAGCTAGCCTGCCTGTTAGCACTAGCCAGCTTACTCTTTCAAAGACCATCATACTTAAAATATGTGTTGGATCAAGCTTTTTTTTTTTTTTACATCTGATTTTTACAGTGATTAAGTTTATCTTATTTATAAATAAATTTTGATATCTGTTGCGACAAAAATGAATTTGCTATACTTAACATAAAACATAATTCTATCAGCTATTAACTAAAAAAACATGTACCACATGTGATGCGAATGACAATAAAATCTCCTTGAATCCTTGAAAAAGACTTATGGAAAATTGTTGCCAATATATATTTTTTGCCGGCCTAATGCTATATTTTTTGAGCTGCATGATCTGCGGCTTTTTATTGATTGCTTTTGGACCAGTATGAGTATCACTGGTCCTGATATACTATGAAAAAGCAGCACCACACACACATATTACCATATCAGAGGAGACACTGCTCCTCTGGGAATGGTCCATCATCCCCATCATATTTGATAAACTGTGGTCCTGTGTTTATGATGAAATACTCAGCCATAAGAAAGTTAGTGGACAAACTGTCATGAATATCCTAGTGAGAACTGACCTTGATTTTACCTCTGGCAGTCTCAGAGTAACTTTATCGGCCTTGGAATTACCATATGAATAAAAAAAACTGTTTATTCATAAAAAGACTCTTCTAAGAAATTCTGGAGAAAAGGCATTTTCTTCATCTTTAAAAGCTGTATCAAAAACCGTTGACTGTAGCTGAAGTATAGATGCCCTGTGGACGTCTTGCAAATGTCTTTTCAGCTCACCGGGGCTGTTTGTAATTCTACATAAAGCACTGGAACTGATAAAGTGCTCAACAAGTGTTTGTTTAAATGAATGAACAAATTAATGAACGAGTGCCTCTCTTCCTTCATTTACACTGAAGCTCTCAATTCAAAACAGCCCTCGTAGTTTGCTGAAATATTTGCTGTGACATTTCAAGAGGCCCCAATGCTTGAATTTGACCTTTTCCATGGCAGGACAATGCATTTAGCCAAGCCTAATCAGTTTAAAGGCCAAAACATGAAACTGTGCAGTCTGCAGGAATGTTTCTGGCACAATTTCATATTTATATTTACTATAACAAGCATGCAAAAGGCATTATTTAAGCAAGAGTAGCACTGCAAGATGTAAGATGTTTTAGACTGGTTTGTGGCCATGTAACTTCGTAAATTAAAATTTCGTGCAACTTCTAAATCCGCAGTGAGTAAGTGTTTCATTGACAGGAGTATGAGGTAACAGACCTTATAAATACAGAAAAAGTATGTGAACCCTTTGGGATTACTTGGATTTCTGCATAAATTGGTCATTAAATGTGTTCTGATCTTCATCTAAGTCACAACAATAGACAAACACACTCTGCTTATACTAATACCACACAAAAAATATATTTTTGCATGGTTTTGTTGAACACAATATGTTAACATTCCCAGTGCAGAGTGGAAAAAGTATGTTTACGTGGCTTGTGATCATCCATCTTCCTCTTGATTATATTCCAGAGGTTTTTCTGTGTAACTATTGATGTGTGTGTATATGCAAGTAAATTAAGTTTTATTTTTTATTTTTTAAGAGGAAGTACAGTGTGTAAAACATAACTCAAACTGCACAACAACAAGGTATGGGATTCTAATAAAATGGCCAGTTTATGAAAAACTTAATTTGACATAATTTAATTTGGTAAATCATACACGCCTCAAACTCCTCCTACTCGGCCCTATTTAAAAACCTTATCCTTACTACTTCACTAACATGAAGTACTCTACAAATAACTACGAGGAACTTTCAACAAGATTAAAACAAATCAAATCAAATAATTTTGCATCATATTGCAACATCACAGTAACACATCAGTACAGTTGAGTGAAAAACGTAGGTGCTAGGTCCCTCACAGCAGTAAAAAATAATTTCTCATTGACAGGGTGCCAGGGGGAGTGGGATAAAAGGCTTAGTGGGTTCAGTGTGACTGAAGTACTGATGTAAGTTAAGTGCAGGGTGCATAATGTGGAATTTCTGTAGTGAGATAGATAAGAGGAGTTTAAAGAGGAGTTTACTGGCTGTTCAGCAGTCTGATGGCCTGAGGGAAGAAGCTGTGTCTGAACCGGCTGGTTGTGAAGAACGCCAACGCACCACAAGAGAACACAGGAGGTTGGAGGTGCACAGCATGCAGAAGACAGCACATGGTGAAGTGGGTAGCGCGCCAAACCAGCCAACAACAATGTTAGACTGCTGTTGTGGCTCGCCACCTGATACAGTGGCTTGCAAAAGTATTCATACCCCTTTTGTCTTTTGTCACCGTACAACCACAAACTTAAATGTATTTTATTGAGAAAAGCATGTCTACAGCATGATGCTGCCACCACCATGTTTCACAGTGGGGATGATATGTTCAGGGTGATGAGCAGTGTTACTTTTTCTCCCCATATAACTCTTTGCTTTTAGGCCAGAAGGCTCAACATTCTTCTCATTTGACCACATAACCTCATTCCACATGTTTGCTATAACTGCAAACAGCAATTCATATGTTTCTTTTAGGAATGGATTTGTTCTTGACACTCTTCCATAAAGGCCATATTTGTGGAGCGGATGACTTATGATAGTTTGATAGATGATAGTTGTCCTCTATACAGGTTCTCCCACCTGAGTTGTGGATTTCTGCAGCTCCTCCAGAGTGACCATGGGCCTCTTGGCTGCTTAAAATACATTTAAGTTTGTGGTTGTAAAGTGACAAAATGTGGAAAAGTTCAAAGGATATGGATACTTTTGCAAGCCACTGTATAATCTGTATTGTGGCATTGGAGGAACCCAGTAAAGGGGATCCAGGTGAAGGAAAGGTCCTAGTAGAAAATGCTATCCATAAGGATCTGCTAGATACAGAGGTAAAGAGGTGTAAAGACCTGAAAATAAGAACTTTCCCTCTGTCTGACTCTTTCAATTTCACCACCATATTCAGTGTAGTACATCTTTTTAATGCACCTAAAACATAAATCTGCCTTTAACTGTGGCTCAAAGTGAGTTTATTAACATCTGTGAGACATTTGTGAGAAATGTAAAAAGGTAAGAAATGTGAAAGGTAAGAAGATGTCAGGGATGCGGGTAAGCCTTCACCCCGTGAAAGCATCTTCATTTGTTTTTGTATTGTATTGAGCTTTCCACCACACCAAAGGCCTCGCAAAGTACCCACAAAGCGAGAATCGATAGGCCGAGCCCAAATTGAAATTGATAAAAGCATTTCATAAAGAGAATCAGAATTCAGGGGGAAGAACAGAGGTGTGCCTTTCTTCTGTTGTTCTCTATTTCCTGCTCCTTGTCCTTTAGCTGAAAAAGATTAAATAGCACCTGTCCCTCTCTTCACATGGCAGGTAATCTATTCCTGAGGAGAGAAGCGCAGACACTCAACAAGAGAAGACACCCGGCAAAGGAAATAAAAAAAAAAGAAAAACTTCTTCTGCACTGAGCTGGACATGAGAACATCAAAAAAACACATCAGGAATGTCTGATAAAACATGATACAGCTTATTTTTTGGCCAGCATAGTGTTTAAAACGTGGATGGTCCATTCCATTGTTGATGCCTTGTAGATGTTCAAAGGTCTCCTTACGCTAAAATTCACTTTTTCTCGATTTCTGTATAGTACTACAGGTCTCTCTGAGTTTTATATGAATGCTGCACATAAAACACTTCCTCAGACTTCCTTGTCTGCAGTAGCTAGTAAAAGAAAATCCTCAGAAATACGAGTTGATCAGAGAGACGTTAGGGTGTCTACGTCAACCAGTGGCTGCATGGCCTCGCCCACCTCGGCTCAGGACCACCCAAAGGAGGGGCTAAACCGGGGCTACAGCATTAGGAGTTATGGCTAAGGTGGAGCTAAAAGCTATATTTACTCTGTTTACAGAGCTAGTAAGTGTGAGCTATCTTGTGTAAGTAGCTGTAGGTTTACAGTAGGGAAGCACGCTTTGACAAAGCAGCTCAATTCGACAGAACATGGGTTAAAGCGGGTGATGTTTGAGTCTGATTTTATGATATTGAGCGGACTGTGGGGCTTTGATGTGGTGAAACTCCCCACGCAACGAAAAACACCAAGCATGAGGTAAGAGTTTAGCTGAAAGAAGTGTTTTCAATGGCGCTGGGAGGGTGGCGGGGGTAATCGCGCTACTGCGTGCATAGAGGAGGGGGGTGGTGGGCTGGGTGGGAGGGTTGTTCACGCTGCCACAGGTAGGGGTTGTTTGTGCTGCCGCGGGTGTGGGTTCGCTAAGTAAACTAAGTAAAGTTTAAGGGTTAACTTTACCCAACACTCAGTTCTATATCTATATAAATAAGGCTGTATCTCTGAAAACATTTTGTCCTTTGAGTTTTAGAGCTGTAAAATTGACTGGTGGTAACTGAATTCTTAAGTGAATGTAAATGATTCTATATTGAATGTAACCCTACACCTAACCCTAACACTACGCTAATGTTAACCTTATGTCATATTTACCTTTAAGAATTGGGTTTAGGGTTAGGTTTATGTTTCCGGCTAATGGTAGGGTCATGATTAGGTTTTAAAGATGTATTATGGTTAGGGTAAAGTTTAGCATTAAAGTTGTAGGGTAGGTGTAGGTTTAGATTTCTTTTAAATGAAGTCAGTTGAATGATAGTTGAGCATCTATGAGGCCTCGATAATGGACCATCCATTCAAAACGCACTCGATTAAATTAGAATCAGTAATGTTTTTTTTTGTTTGTTTGTTTTTTTTAAGAAAATTAATTACACCACCTGGGTTTCATCTCAACTTCTGCCATAATCTACCCTGGTCTAACCCAACACAATGCACAGATTGATTGATTGATACAGGTATTTCTGGTGAATTTGTAAACAAACTCTAATCTCTGAAATATGCTTTTACAGATATTAAACACTTGTCTCCAGCCATTGTTACTCCAGTCTGGGAGTAGTTGCCAAAAAGCTGTTTTTGTCTGACAAATGGAATTTGAAAATGCATCAGACATTTACCCAGTTATAAACAATTGAATGCAGCCTAGACACAAATGCAACAATAGCTATTGTACAAAAAAAGACCTTTCACTAAAACTCCTCACACTTCAGAACAAAGATGTCCAAAAATGGAGATACGGTGTTCCTGTCAGATACATTCTTCTTTGTAGTTCATAAATCTTTGTTCCTCTTAGGCTTTTCAGAATGTCTAGGTTTTTACTCAAGCTCATTGTGTTTCTATCCACTGAGGAAGAAAATACGAATGGCCGAATCACAATAAGTCCATTCTCTGTCTAATTAAGCTAATTATGTGATAATGATTAGTTACAGAAGAGGTAATATAGATAAATATAGATAAAATAGGCTGGTAGGAACAGACTGTACATTACATCATGTTATTTTAATGTGCACATGTGTCACGTCTGAAGCTGAAAGCGCTCCTCTCTCTCCCACACTCAGCTCTGCCTGTGACCTCTAGTCTCCAGACTACGATACCCAGAATACTGTCAGGGTGCGTGCAGGCAGGGAGACGTGGAGGGAGACGTGGAGGCGGACGTAAGTGCAGGTAAGGAAAAATATATTAAATAAATAACAAATAAACAAATAACCAAAGAAACAAGTAAACACGGAACAAAGAAATAAACCAAAACAAACGAGGGGTTAACGATAACATGCAACAGTGAGGCTAAACAAAGAAACAAACAGGTAACTGAAAATAATACAAAACTAAACAGGGCAAGGGAGTAAACTAGGAAATAAACAGGGAACTATAAACAACTAAATAAACAAGATAAACACTAAACTAGGAATAAAATACGGAACAAGAAACTTGTGCAATGGGAAACAGAGAAATGCTGAGAGACAATCGTCAGGAGTTGGTGCAAAGACCGACGAAGACAAAAGACAAAGACAGGGAGACTATATATACACACAAGGAAAGTGGAAACACCTGGGGCTAAGGGGGCGGAGCTACAAATTAGACACAGGTGGAAAAGTACTGAGACACAGAGGAGCACGGGTCACGTGGGGGGAAAACACACAGGGGCTGCATCCAGAAAGTGTCTCCTTTTTCCTACCGATCCTCTTCCTTTCCTCCGTGACCCGGAAACTGATTTTGTGACGCCATCTTGCCGCCTGTCCGAATACCGTAGGAGACGAAAGAAGCCGCTTAAAATTCTCCTGTAGTAGACTTCCAACGGAGGGTACATCAGTGCATCCTACTTCGGAATGCTTTTAGGGATTTTCGAATGGCATCACTGCATCCACGCCCACAGAGCACGTGGGAATGGAGAAGGCAACGCCCAAATATACGTCATAAGCATATTAATTAACTAGATTCCTTATCTAATTAAACAGCCAGTAAAGCAGTAATATAATGTTTAGTTTAGGTAAGCTGTATGTTCAGTAAAACTATATTATTGACCCTATATGTAACATGTTGTTGTACATGTACACATCACTTCAACATGTGTGCAAAATATAATATTTATTATTATATTTATTATTTATTTATATTTGTTTTTTGTTTTATTACATTCAATGAAATCATTTTTCACTATTAAAATAATTTAATATTTACATATGCAACCTTCATCAATTTCAAATCAGGCTGTTCTTTGAAGCTTGATATGCTTGTCAAAGTTATAATCTCTAGAGTTTGGAATTGTGTTTATTGATCTCTCGTTTTTATTTTTGTATGTGGAGCTCTATCCAGAAGCTGTGATTGGTTGAGCAGTATCCGGCATGTGCTGAAAGTCAGCGTTGTGATTGGCTCAGTTCATCGGTAGTCAACATCCTAGCTAAAAGGGATCAGCTGTCCCATTTCCCCAATTACAGCTCCTTCCCTCCATTCCTCCTCCTCCTCTCCTCTCCTCTCCTCGATTTATCCACCTTCTTCTGGGGTAGGAGAGGAGGAGTAGGAAAGGAGGAGTAGGAGAGGAGGAGTAGCAAACGTTTCTGGACGCAGCCAGAGACATAAGAACAGACAGGAACAGGACCAGGACGTGACACATACACCATTCGTCATTACATGACACTGCACACGGCACCTGCAGGAAGTCAGTCACCAACTTACTGAACACCTGATCACTGGACTATACAAACCCCTTACTCCACTTCACCTGTGCTGCTGAGTATTGATGGATTATCCTCGTACAATGCATTTCTCTTTTACTACTAAAAAAAAAGTTTAAAATATCGAATAGATTTCGTTCCACTTTACGATCGTGTCTCACTTGTTGTTCAATTTTTTTGCAGGTCCACAGAGCTAAAAGCATGAAGAAAATTTTTAGTTATAAAAATTATAATCATGAGTCTTTTAATCATGAACTGGCAACATGTTTGCAATAAAATAAAATGTAAAAGTTTACAAAGAAATTAAAAACAAAAACAAGAAAGATAAAACATAAAACAATACTTGTTTAAAGACTTTTATACTGAAGTTCAGAGAGACAAAACAAATAATTGATTAAGGGATCACAAATAAAAATTAAAAAAGTATAATTCTAAGAGTGTTCATTAAGATTAAGATAGATTAAATTAAATGTCTACTGCAAAAGATAGCTACTACTAAAAAATCAAGACTAACTGATACACTCTTAATTATATGTGATGTAAATGTATTTTTTGTTGTGTTAGTATTAAGAAAAAACATTTTTTTTTGAGTGCGGATGCTTCTTTTTTTGGATGTTCTTGTGTGTGATTAAATACTGAAAGTTCATCACGAAACATTTTTTTCACAAAACAGTGTCTGATTAACTACGGCCCAATCATCACCCTAAATTGACCTCCAATTAAATTGGAATTACATTCAATTTTATTTCATATTAGTTCCTTATCATCATAATTATCATTTCACATTGCCCTTGGCTTTCAGCGAGTTCAAAAAGCAGACACACCAAAAGCAGTGTGTTAATGACAATATCTGAAAACACGTGGGCAAAATTCATACTGTATTAGTCACAACTTCTCCACAAGGGAGCGGAATGTGTTTGAAAGAATGAGAGGCAGATAAATAGAGGCTCAGACTAATGACAATATTGAGCTACAACAAAAGCTTTCTTACCTGTCAATCCACTTATTGATTTAGATGACAACTTCTAATCGTTTAACTTTCAGACAGTGCAATTTAATAGATTTTTTTTTCTCTTTGTGTTAATATCTCTTATCTTGTCTGTTAAACGCCCATGTGGAGATTTTAGGATCTTTATCTTTTTGACAGGTTGCACTACATACAGCCTTTGTTATGTATTTATTTACAACAAAATATTAATAAAATATTTCACATCACCCTGAGCGGTCGAGTTTGTGTCAAAAAGTGAATTTAGTGGTTGAAAGACCATCAGTAGCTGATGTTGTAGTTCATGACAGCAAAGGCAAAAAGAAAGCCTTTCATAGCAAACAGCAAACCCTTGAGTACACAAAGCTTTTGAAATTTGAAATGCTTTTGAGTCCAGTTTTCCCTGGTAGTCCCTTCATTTTATGCATGCTGGCTAGAGGTATGACCAGAATAACAGTACTTCATTTCCCAGAATACCATGCTTTATTCAACTCTTTAAAATGGTTGTCCAAACATTTAGGCCATTTGAGGAACTGGTGACCATTAGATGCAAAAACGTTACCATGTAACGTTTTTAAATTGTTGTTTCATTTGATCACGTTACAATGTGAATATTGCTATTTGCTACTTATAATCAGTCAATGGAAAGCCTATATTTTCAACTGCCAAGATAAAAAACACGGCATGTTAACCTGAACACACCTCACTCCCAGACCACCACGCCCACCAGCGTCAATATATTTCTAAACTCTGAGGCTATTTTAATAGCAGGGGCACGAGGCGTGAAAACAGACTGTTGACTGGGTGTAAGATAGCAACGAACATCGATTTTTCACACTATAAAGCACATCGTATTATAAAGTGTACTATCAATGACTGTCTATTTTTTACAGTCTATTTTCATACATAAGGCACACTGTATTATAAGGCGCATTTTAAGAGACACTATAAGGAACTTCTAATTCAGCAGGTTTTGCTGCTGGGTGGTGGTGGATGGGAGAAGCAAACTAAGTTAAGTAAAGCTAAGCTAATTAAACAAAACTGTAATAAAAAAAGACTTTCTCTTGAAGTCAAACGAACGCTGGATGTTCATCTACACAGATTTCTCTCCTGAAAACTGTTTATTTGGGTGAGTAAAGCAGTAACTTCCGTTTATTGACAGTAAGCTTAGATTCCCAAATTTCTCCAGGACTAAGGCTGGAGCATTAGCATTAGCGACTAACCGCTAGAAGTTAGCGACTAATGCCACCTGACAGCACAACAATGAGGAAACCTGAGTGTTCCGGTAAGCCAGGGCGATGTTAGCTAGCGGTTCGTCCCGTTTAGCTTGTTTTAAGACAGTAAACGTGCAGGCTACAGTCCAATATATGCTACTCTGCATGACGAAAGAGGTAGTGCGGTTATCGGCTAATGCTAATGCTGTTCCAGCAGTGCTAGCCGGGGTTAGCAGCAGGCTATAGGCCAATAATACTCCCCTTTGAACAGGGAAATAGCAGCTTGTATAAATCTGTACTTCTGCAGAGTGGCTTTACTGTTTCTTACAACTTGACTGGTAAAATTCATACATTAGGTGCACTGGATTACACTTTAATTGGACTTTTTCTGGATAGTTGAAGGATTTTAAGTGCATTTTATAGTGCAAAAAATACAGTAAAAAAGAAGGTAGGGGAAGGGGAGGCAGATGAAGGGGAGATGACAAACCATTAAAATAACTGGCATTTATGTGTTTCTGCTACCATTCCTGCAAAGCCAGGTGCAGTATATTATTTGTAAAACAGGGGTCTGGTAGCTCCCCAGGACATTATATGGCTATAACCTTTTTTCGCTGGCTACTAGAGTACTAAAGTGCTGCTAATGGCACTGATACAAGAGCAACTGTGAACATAGGGTTATCAGAACTTCAAACTCTTCTTTTTTATAAGTTTTTTAAATCCCTTTAAATTTGTAAAAATGTTCACATTTTGGCGCACAGAGTCCCGGGAGAAGGGCCCCTAATTCGAATTTTGCTTAAAGGGCCACAGGGAATTCCAGGCCACCTCTAAAACTTGTCAACCAATATGACAAGCATGATGATTACCTTGGTCAAGCTGGTCATGCTAGTCCAATAGCATGCTACATTGCTGCTAATGGCACTGATACAAGAGCTAATGCGAACATAGGGTTATCAGAACTTCAAACTCTTCTTTTTTATATGTTTTTTAAATCCCTTTAAATTTGTAAAAATGTTCACATTTTGGCTTACAGAGTCCCGGGAGAAGGGCCCCATATTAGAATTTTGCCACAAGGGCCACAGGGAATTCCAGGCCACCTCTAAAACTTGTCCACCAATATGACAAGCATGATGATTACCTTGGTCAAGCTGGTCATGCTAGTCCAATAGCATGCTACAGTGCTGCTAATGCCACTGATACAAGAGCTAATGCGAACATAGGGTTATCAGAACTTCAAACTCTTCTTTTTGGTATGTTTTTTTTTAAATCACTTTCAATTTGTAAAAATGCTCACAGGGGAGAAGGGCCCCTTAGAATATGGAATTTTAGAATATTGCTTAAAGGGCCACAGGGAAGTCCAGACCACCTCTGAAACAAGCATGAAGATTACCTTGGTCAAGTTGGTCATGCTAGTCCAACAGCATGACTGTGGCTAATGTGGATAATGTTTTCTCATACTATTAGAAGCCTCTGGTGTAGCCTGTGCTTTGGATTTGATGTGTCTACATTTATTTATTATTACATACACACATCCAGTCGATGCGCTATTTGATAGACAGAGAAATAGAAAAAAAAAAGTATTATTAAAAATCATGGTCAGACATTCTCTAAAGACAAGGATGAATTCACTGAGAGCGAGAATGATAACACTCCAAAAGGAAATTAAAAATGAAAGATGACAGAAAATCCCTCTCATACGAAGGAAAAAAAAGAAGAAGAAGAAGAAGAAGTTGCTTAGCCGGAGGAGCCTTCTGTTCAAGCCAGCTTTCCGTTATTAGTAATTAATCATTCTTGAGTTGCGCAGAGCTGTGACAGAATCAAATTTCACAATTTCAGTTCTGCTTCATCAGAGACAGAGATTCACCCAAGCCAGAATATTAGCATTCAGCTATCAGCTCTGTTTGTTCTGAAGCCGGGATGTGGATAATGCTAGCAGGGTATATCATAGCCTTGGAGGACATGAACGTGCTCATGTGTATTCTGTGTACTCCTCGTGTGGATTATGTACTGCACAAGTAATTACTTTTAGAATCCACTTGTTCTGTAGTGCTGATTGGATGGATTGATTGCTAATAAAGGCTTGGGTCTGGACTGTTGAACAGAGTGGTGTTTCATTACTATTATCACATTTTAAATATTAGTAATACATTTAAAGCTGATGTCTGTAAATTTTGGGATTTAGGGCCCTCTCTTGTGAGAATGGGTTATTAGACCGAGCATGCGGAAGAATCATTTTAAACTGGGCGGGTGTGATGCGGTCTTACTGTATTTCAGAGCGGATGAATCCGATTCCAGGTTATGTTTAGTCAGAGAGAGAGAGAGAGAGAGCGCTCAGAAACTTCACTCCTTCGTTTCTTAGTTTTTACTATGAGTGAATGAGCTACTGAGCTCTGAGTTTCCCCTTCTGAAGTCTCCATTGCTCCACCATCCGCACGCGTTCAGTAAAACCGAGCCGGATCCTCTTTTAGAGGCTGTACATATTTATGTAAAGACATGTGATGTGGCCAGAAGAACTCCTGTGAAAAGTGACCCGACACCCCATTTTTTAGAATGAATATATTAGGGCTTAGCAGGGAAGGTCGTTAAAGGTACCATTAAAGACAGTATTTTATCCCTTCTCCACTCAGAAGTTGGAACTTTTTGGAAGGTCTGTGTTCCATTATATCATAGAGTATATTACATTTTTGGAAGGCTGTTAAAAAAAAATGGATCAGATGGCTTTGAAAAAAAATTAAGAGACCACTTCAGTTTCTGATTTTGCTATTTTTTAAAGCACAGTTTTCATGCATCTTGGCATGTTCTCCTCCACCAGTCTTACACACTGCTTTTGGATAACTTTATGACACTCCTGGTGAAAAAATAATTCAAGCAGTTCAGCTTGGTTTGATGGCTTGTGTTCATCCATCTTTCTCTTGATTATATTCCAGAGGTTTTCAATTTGGTAAAATCAAAGAAACTCGTCATTTTTAAGTGGTCTCTTATTTTCTTCCCAGATCTGTATTTAAGTGGATCATGAATCACTTAGTCATTTCCAATTCCCACCCAGTAATTAAACCCCCCACTGTAAAAGACTGTAATATTACATAATTGCCGATCTTCTTCTGTTCCTCTTCAGTGCACGTATGGATAAAGCCAGGTGTTTATTTCCCCCTTAAGAATGAAGCTGTGAATTGTGTAGAGGTCAGCCTCTGCTCCTGGGGCTTCTTCTTAACCCTCATTGTGCTATCTCTGATCCAGGCTGAGCACTTGGCACATTCCTGCTGCCCTTCACTGAGTCCTTCAGGGAACATTACACTTTTCTTTTTTCCCCATCTTTCAGGCTATCTGTCTACACTGGACCATGAAGAACATAGAGGGGAAAAAGGTTAAATGCTGATCAGTATCTATCATGTTGCTGTACCTACATCAAAGCAGCACTATGGAGCATTTTTCCCTAAAAATAAAAATCATGTTGATGCTCCACTGGCTTGTAAAAGGGAGAATAACATCTTTCTTATTGCCATTCTGGTCTGAGTAAACTGACAACTGCAAATAAAGGCAGGGCAATGTCTTCTGATAACTGTGTATTATTTACTGTATATGCATGTAAACTCCTGTAAAGTTTTACTTATTTATTTGTATTTAATATATTGTATTTATTTAACCAGATCGGTTCCATTGAATCTCTTTTCCAAGGGAAGCCTGGCCAAAACATCAGTTCAACATCAACATACAATTCGCAATTACATCATTGTGTACCCACTGTACTTTCCCGCTGTTTAATAACATCAATTGCACAGTGGGTAAGCGCTGCCACTATGATCGGGACTATGATCGCTGGTTCGAATCCCGTTAATGCAGCTTGCCATCAGCTTCCAGAGCCCTGAGAGAGCACAACTGGCCTTGCTCTCTCTGGGTGGGTAGATGGCGCTCTCAACCCACTCCAACAAGGCGCCTGTGGAGCTGATGTATTGGAACCGAATCGCTGTGCTTTCCTACTAGTGCGCAGTCTTTTTTTTTTACATAATCTAATCTATATGTATGTGAACTCCTTTTGAATAAAAACTTTATTTTTATTTAGCCTTTATTTAACCAGGTCAGTCCCATTGAGACACAACAATCTCTTTTTTTAAGGAAACCCTGGCCAAAACAGCAGCCTAAACATCAGTTTCAACATTTAAAACAGACACTTTACAATTACACCATAAAACACCAGTCAAACAACAATGAACAAAATACAATTTGATTGGATCAATAGGGTTGAATAGAGAGACTTTCAAACAAAGCAAGAGCAGAAACGAAAAGCGGCTAATTCCAGATTCCTTACAAGTTTTCTGAATGTTCTACAGAGTAAGTTCACATGCTTCTTTAGTTTTAGATGCTGATTCTGTGACTCTCAGCTTGTCCAGAAATGCATGTAAAATCATGCATGCAAAGTCCTTTAGAGGTGACTCAAAGCATGAATTACATTTACTGACTAGATGCTAATGGAATTCTATGAAAAGGAAATTTTCCAATACTATAATAATACTGTAAATCTGTACAATGTATTGTTTTTGAGTTTAAGCTAATTCATAGTAATTCCTTACTTATGTAGATGGAGCTCACATATACTAGGAAAACACAGGGCAGGGCTGCCCAATATTCTTCATAAAATACTGGCTTCAACTTTTTTATTCTAATCTATCAAGAGCACACCTGACTCCACTTGTCATCAATCAATTTATGTCAGCTTTCATGCTTTTAATCAGCTTCATCTGCTCAGTTGGAAAGGACATCTTCAGCCAGACTGGCCATTTTTTCCTGAATAAAACTAGGGATCTCTTTTTAAGTTTAAAAGTGATATACAGTAAGATGTCATGAATGCAGCTTTGCTTAGACAGTCTGTTGTGTCTGTATCAATCTAACAGTAGTATTTTAGAATTTACAGTGCACTAAAAAAGTATTAACCACTTTTTTTTAAATTACTATTAAAACAATATACTATGAGTTTCTTTCATTTTACAAAATTAAAAACATCTGGAATATATATAGAATAATCAAGAGGAAAATCGATGATCACAAGCCATCAAACCAAACGGAACTGCTTGAATATTTGCAACAGGAGTGCAGGCATAAAGTTATCCAAAAGCAGTGTGTAAGACTGGTGGAGGAGAACATGCCAAGACACATGAAAGCTGCTATGAAAAGCACTGTTTACATCCCACACTACAACACTAGCTTTAGCTTCGGGCACCGCCATCACTGTACTGATAATAACAGACATACAGACTTTGAGTTTGAACTCTCTACTGTATGCTGTCTTTTTAACTGGATAGCTACAGCCAGTTTCATGTTCAGTTCAAGGGGACCCCTTAGACCTGGTTTACTAATGTGTTTTATTTCATATACCCTTTACTCTAATGCATGTATACAGCAGAAAGGGTCATCGGAAGGTCTCGGTCTGCAGTGCGAGGGATGTACACTGGACCCCATACTGCGGCACATCCTCTACAGGTAAATACCCATTACCAACTGCAGCCGTACACTTCAGTGCAATTCAGCTCCATAAAATCCCACGTCTGAACATTTCATTTCCTAACTCTATTTCCTTCCGTGTCATGAGAAAGTCTGGACACACTAACAAAAACACACACCCACACTAAACACACACACACACACACACAAACACTCTACACTCTACACACTACCGCACACATTCCCTGCTGATGATGCTATTATAGGCTGAATCTTCCAGAGTGCTTCAGAAGTGTGCGAGGGAAGAGAATGGATGGAAGTGGAGAGGGGTAGAAAGATGAAGAGAGAGAGAGAAAGAGGCCAACTGCTAGCTGCCACTGTTCAGTATGAGTGTAATCACCTTCCTGTGGGAAAAAAGAGCCACTGACACTCACCACAGCATTATAGGCATTATATATTATTTAAAATGTGCCTTCCTGAGAGGATCTGAAATAAAACACATAGAAAAATACAGGGAAAACCTACATTGTGAGTTCATCTGTGTAACACAAATTTTACATATCATATTGTGTTAAATATGTTCAAATTAGGGAGAAAATATAACAGAACTGTCCAAAACATCATGCGTCCAATCAAAAGATGACCAGTTGTCATTCTGCTTTTGTCAATAGCTGCTGCTTTTTCTTCACACTGTGAAGCTCCAGCTCATCCCAAATCACTAAATCACCATCTCAGTTGATCAGGCTTAGACAGAGGTGGAAAAAGTACTGGAAAATTGTAATTAAGTAAAAGTACCTTTGCCAAAATTCTACTCAAGTAAAAGTAAAAGTACCCATCTAAAAATCTACTTGAGTAAAAATAAAAAAGTACTTAATTTAAAGTTTACTTCGAGTAAAAGTTACATAGATACTTTTAATTATTTGATGTAAAAAAAAAGTACAAATCATAAATTATATCTTTTTAATGAATTATTATTCCAAATAATAATTTGGACCTTAATTTGGCAGTATTTATTCAAACCACCCCATAAAACATTTTCAAGAACAAGTGGCATAGGTTTCTATGATCCATTTTTTTCTTTACTGTTAAAAATTTTAAAGGTTATGATCATATAGGTGACTATTAACCGTATTTTTATAGTTTTACAGTTCATTATTATATAACTTGCCATTGCTATGCTTTAACTGCTATTTACATGTTTTTTTTAACATCCAAGCAGATTTAATGTTTAATTAATTATTATCATGAAAAACATGAAAACATACAAAAAAAAAAACTGTTGGTCGGCGCATGCGCAGTGCCGTAAAGAAGCACATATATCGATGGGTAACAAAATTTGACAGAACACCTGTTGCCCCGAGCCGCGCGCACAGACCCCAGCTGATTCACACAGCATCTCTCCCGCTAACCGTAATAAACACTGCATGGAAAAGTTCAGCTGCGCTGCCATGGAGAACAAAAATTCAGACAATTAGTTTTTTCCTCCAGCATTTTATTTGTTACTCAGTAAAGGGGAGTTTTCCAATGTAGCAAAGTATATTACTTGTGTCAAAATGTACCCGAGTAAAAGTAAAACTACCTATTTTAAACACTACTTTAAAATGACAAATTACTCATAAAATCTACTCAATTACAGTAATGTGAGTAAATGTTATTCATTAGTTTCCACCTCTGGGTTTAGATCAGGGGATTGTGGAGGACTAACACTTACTTGTTTACTATTTAACTCCATAGGTGTACTTTAATAGTTTTTATGTTTTTAATATTAATCTAAAAAATAAATATATATAAAAAAAAATAATTAGAAGCTGTCTACAAACTTTTGACTGGTATTAAACATGCCTGTGAATTGAGACTACATTATATACTATATCTTTTTTATTGTTTTGGTCAATGATAAGTTTATATAGTGTATGTACAGAAAAGAATGGATTTTTAGGAGAACATGAACAGTGGGAAAGCAGCAGTTTGACTAATGTTCTTAATCTAAGTGATCTAAATCTGGGCTGCATTCACCCATCAATGCTGTTCTTATCAGAGTTTTAATACAGATGCTATCTAAAGCGGGATTAGAGAGACGGGTATGCTGTTCCTACTTTATTGAAGACTTAAAGGCACACATTGATCAAAGACCAAGACGTGATGCTTTCAAGTTAGCTTTCACTCTGTGTAAAGGTCTGTGAGGAATTTCTGAAAGAAGAACAGTCGTGACTCAGTGGTGAGTAATACACCTTTCACACTTACAAGACAAATTACTCAACTTCTTTCTCTAGCAGTATTGGACTGTTCCTTCAGTGACAGGTTGATTCACACCAAGTGTGTGAATGAACATCCTTCCTCCATTCCTGCTCAGTAGGCCCCCTATATACTGTACCAATTAAAAGTTGACACCTTAAAATATATATATATATTTTATAATTTTGAAATGCCCTGCATCGTAGATTATAGAATATTTCAGAAACAGAAGTTTAACAAACCAGAAAGTGTTTTATATTTAGACTCTTCTGGCTCAGAAGACAGCTTTACACATATTGGGTGGATTTTCTCAGTCAACTTTATGAAGTAGAGTCATCTGGAATGGCTTTCAGTTAACAGCTGGGTAACACTTTATAATACTGTTCCATAGTTAATAGGTAACTAAGCAGTAACTAAGCAGTAACTAATTAATAGTGCTGCATTAACACCTAAATATTTTCTATTAACTACCAGGGAGTACTGAATAATTACTCAGTAGATAGTACTGAACTAATGATTATAGTAGTTCACTATTAACTCCACAATAATTACTGAGACTTACATATCTCCCAGAGAACTACTTACTAATGATGTCTTCTTTATAATAACTATTCATTAATTTCTGCTCAAATCAACATTAATTACTGAAAACCCTTACATGCCACCTGGGGAACTATAGATCTAAATCAGGCATATTTGAATTAAATGCATATTAATTAAAGGCATATTTGAATTAAGCAAGTGACACCATTTGTAGTAGTGGTAACCTTAATTAACTTATTATCCTCAGTTACTTCTAAATATTAGCAACATATAGTAAAATACTTCAGTGTGTATTACTCTGCTTAACCATAATTTTTGGAATAAAAAAACAACATTATAACGTAATATTATTGCATAGAAGACATTGATGAAAGTTCTCCAGAAGGCATCTCAGACTCTTAGAATGACTGTAAGACTGTAATAATGTAACAATCATTGCTTTAATACTAGGTATCAGCCTTATAAAAGTGCATCTTCAGCGTTTGCAGTCTCACAGAGATTTATTTGACTGCGCACTATTAGGGTAATTACGGTAATTTCACAGCGGACGCAGCTCTCCTGGTCCTTCGTGTAAATTCTCTGCTGTGCTGCTGCTGCTGGAGGAGGAGGATTAAGAGAGAATCTGCTTTCATATTTCTGTATTTGATTGAAAATAAACTAGTAATCAAGATATTGAGATCTTTTCCAGCTTATTTACCCCCGGATCAGAGGAGGACTCTTTGTGGGTTGTTAACCAGCTTTAGGATGTGTGTTAGCTAGCTAAGTTAACTAGGTTATGTGTGTGTTAGTTAACTGGCTAAGTTAGCTAGGTTATGTGTGTGTTAGTTAACTGGCTAAGTTAGCTAGGTTATGTGTGTGTTAGTTAGCTAGTTTAAATGTGTGTTAGTTAGCTAGGTTGTGTGTGTTCGTTTGCTAGCTAAGTTAACTTTTATGTGTGGGTTAGTTAGCTAGGTTATATGTGTGTTAGTTAGCAAGCTAAGTTAGCTAGGGGAAATGTGTGTGTGTTAGCTAGGTTAATTGTGTTAGCTAGTTTAAATGTGTGTGTTAGTTAACTAGGTTAAATGTGTGTTTATAATACTGTGACATGATCTGCAGTAACTCCTAAAGAAGAACACAGTAACTCCTCAGTAATTAGTAATTAGTTAACATGTTTCTCACTTTATAATACTGTGGTATGATTTACAGTAACTCCTAAAGAAGAACACAGTAACTCCTCAGTAATAAGTAATTAGTTACCATTTTTCTCACTTTATAATACTGTGGTATGATTTACAGTAACTCCTAAAGAAGAACACAGTAACTCTTCAGTAATTAGTAATTAGTTAACATGTTTCTCACTTTATAATACTGTGGTATGATCTGCAGTAACTCATTAAGAAGAACACAGTAACTCCTCAGTCATTAGTAATGAGTTACCATGTGCTGCTGTTAACTCCCGAAAAAAGAAGACAGGGACTCCTTATAAATTATCTATGAAGAACACAGGGATACCTAGTTCGTTATCTAACACAAATATTTATTCATTTAAACATGATTTCCCCCAGAATAAGGATGTACGACACAGCCTACAGTAAAGCTGTATGTGAGCCATTACTTCTACTGAGCACATCTCCAGGAGGACTGAAGAAGAGCACAGGTTTAGAATAAACACCTGTAACACACTGACAGAATATTACAAAAATGGGGGTTAAGCAGACTACTGCACATTTCAGTGTGTCTAACATTTGGAAGATATTGAGCATACTAAGGTAAGTAAGGTTAATATATGATAAGTGGTGTCACTGACTTTAATATCACCACTGATAGAATAACCTGCAGCAGCAGATAAACACACTGATAGAGGCTAGCGGTCCGGCGCTGTGGAATTACCGTAATTACCCTAATAATGGGCACTAAAAGTCTGTGAGACTGCAAGGCTAAAGATGAACGTTTATAAGGTTGGTGCTGAAAATTAAAGCAGTGACCATTAAAACAAAATTGAGTACAGTCAGTCTTAGAGTCTTCTGGAGAACATAAATAATGTCTACAATTTAATAATATTACGTTATAAAGTTTTTTTTTCTTTCAAAAATGGGCAAAAATGGGTTTAAGCAGATTACGACACACTGTAGTATTTTACTATATGTTGCTAATATTTGGAATATAATGATGATAATAAGGTAATTAAGGTTACTACTACTACAAATGGTGTCACTGGCTTCAAATATGCCTTTAATATCACCACTGATAGAATAATTGTTTGTGTAGACTGATTTAGATCTATAGTTCCCCAGGTGGGATGTAAGGGTTTTCAGTAGTTAATGTTGATTTGAGCAGTAAGTAATAAGTAGTTATTATAAAGAAGACATCATTAGTAAGTAGTTCTCCAGGAGATATGTAAGTTTCAGTAATTATTGTGGAGTTAATAGTGAACTACTATAATCATTAGTTCAGTACTATCTACTGAGTAATTATTCAGTACTCCCTGGTAGTTAATAGAAAATATTTAGGTGTTAATGCAGCACTATTAATTAGTTACTGCTTAGTTACTGCTTAGTTACCTATTAACTATGGAACAGTATTATAAAGTGTTACCTAACAGCTGTGCTAAACTTGAATTATCTTAGTGTTTAAAAACATCAGTGGTGTGGAAAAGAGATAGAGTTGGTATACAGCGAATAGCCACATTTGACTAATGTTCTAATCTGTATTATGGCCAGAACTACTCAACTAAGTAAAGAAAAAAAAGTACAAATTCAAAGAATCCTTAAATGCACTCAAACATGATGAAACTGGCACTCATCAGGAACATGCCAGGAAATAAGACCAAGCGTTACACAGGATAAGTTTAGAGGTACCAGCCTCAGAATACACAACACTCCAGATAAGAGCACCTAAATGCTTCAGAGTTGTGACTTGTAATATATGCATAATGAGTTGATGATTGGATGCATAGAATCCAATCATGTTTTATGATGGAATTTTCTGTTCAGCACAAATGTTTACATTTGATCAAGTTAAAGGTTATTTAGCCATAGATCTCTGCTTGCACTGCAAAAAAAAAAAAAAAAAAAGCAAGGGAAATTTTTCTTTCAGATAAGACTTACCAAATATAGGAAGTGTTTATTTATTTAGCTCATTTTACAAATATGCTGTTACTCAGTCTTACTAAGAAGAAGACTCACCTTAGTATAAGTAATTTGAACTAAAAAAAACAAAAGTACAAAAGTCAAGAAGCAAGTTACTCTGATTCTTCTTTCCAAATGTAAGGTCAATTTTTTGCTTGGTTCAAGTCTTACTCCATTGTAAAACTCTTCAATTGCTTTATATATGGAAAAAAAATTGCTTACCCCAATTTTAGCAGTGTGTAAGATAGCCCTGAATTCATTGATAAAATATAAAGGAAGTCAAAAGCCACAGAACACTTTCATATCAGTAATGAAAAACGGCAGCTTTCAAGATGGCAGCCATGTTGCTGACAGCCTGAATGATGAGAAGGGTAATGCTGCAGACTGGAGCCCCAGCGGGCATGGCTAAAGGGTGGAGCATGTGTCAATCATTTTCAACTGTAGCCAGTCAGATACTACACTTTCGTTGTCAATCACTTTTTATTAAGCCAATCATCAGACAGACCAAGCTGTCCATCATTTTTTACTGCAGCCAATCACCTTTACAGATCTGTCAAAAGAAGGCGGAAACTGCGGTGCTACCGGTTAAGCGTAGCGCGATTTAAACTTCTGAACAGCGGTGAAGCTGAATCTACAGTAATTTAAAAAAATACTATATTAACAGTTTAAACACATTTATGTGCTATTGTAGTTAGTCCTGCCTATATACCGCTCTTAAACAGAAGTAACTGAATGAAAACGTTAGAAAAGCCCTGAGACTTTAGATATTTTTAAATCAAAGATTAAAATACTTGTTTTTCTGGAATGGCACTTTCGTGATTTTTTTCCTTTATTGCAGCAAGTGCATTAAATCGTGTATATGTATGTATATATGTATGTATATACATACATATACACGATTTAATGCCTTCTTTTGACAGATCTGTTAAGGTGATTGGCTGCAGTAAAAATGATGGACAGCTTGGTCTGTCTAATGATTGGCTTAATAAAAAGTGATTGACAAAGAAAGTGTAGTATCTGATTGACTGCAGTCAAAAATGATTGACACATGCTCCAACCTTTAGCCACGCCCAATGGGAGCTTCGGTCTGCAGCATTATTTATCATGTGAATGATAGGCCCGCAGATACATCATTTCTTCTTTAGTTTCAAAAAAGAAAGAAAGAAAAAAAAAGTCCTACAACTTTTGAATGTATAATAAAATTCATGTTTATTATAATCTGTAAAAGACCCTAAAATGTTAAAATTCTTATTGAAATTCAAAACATCTTTTAACCTTCTCAATGCAAGCAGTAAACACTAGTAAAAGGAGAGTTAGACAACAGAATTAGGCAGTTTAAACACTTTTATTACGCTCACCATAATTGTTCTACTGATTTCTTTGTTTATCTGTTCCTAGGGAAGACTCTCCGCAGCACAGAGTCAGTAATTGGAAACCTAAGAGAATTACAGCCTTTCCCAGCATGTCTTTATAGGCATGCTGGGAATTCTGGGTAATGGAATGTACTATCTGGTATATTTCTTAGGGGTAAACCTTTAGACTCTTTAGAAGAGAGCTAAGAGTGTAAATGGCATAATTTCTGTTTTATATTCAGTGATAAAGTGTTGTTCATATTTACCGTTTGTAAATATTAAAGACGTATTTTCTAGAGGATAAAAATTACTCTTAAAACTAAATGCTAATGATGATGTTTACCCTGCTATTTCAAATAGTCTGATCCAACAATTTAAAAGAGCTCTGATTACACCGTGCTATTTTTTCCATATGTTTCTGACTGACATGATGCTGGAGCTGGAGGTGCTTCCAAATCTGTAAGATGTTTTATAAAAGGTTTAAATGCTAGTTAAAGATTTTGGTTCATTGTCTTTGGTCAAACCCCGCCACAGGGAATTTAATATTTTTAAAATACCCTAACAATTTGCAATATTTATGTGCTTTTTATGGCTTTCATGTCAAATTAATTGCTGTGAATATTTAAACTTTAAAATATTTTCCCTTAATACCTTATTACCTCTTTCTTATTCTGTGTGCTTTGGTATGCTATGTAAAAGTTATTTCCCATTTTAACTGTGGGACTAATGTAAGTGGTTTTTTTTTTCCTTATTTCTACAACCTTTCATTGGGCAAAGCCAGTCTTTTTTCATTGTCATCTGTGTTTTTTTTAAACAATGGTTATTGACTGATGTACAGCAATGAGGTGGAACTACTTTACTACTGTAACTAAGTAGTAAAATGCTGTGTCTGTATCTACTGAAGTTTTATTTTTCTGTATTCCTTATTTGGATGGTCCATCATAGACACCTCATAGATGCTCAACTGATATTGAACTCACATTCATCTTAATGTCTATTAAATGCAACTTAACTCTAAGATGAAAGTTAATGATTCCCTATTGAATGTAATCCTACTCTGACAAACCAATCTAATCTAAACGCCAATCTTAAAGTTACCTTTAACACTGCGCTGAGTTTGGAACAGTTGATCAACACCAGCAGATGACCTGTCTCTCCAAACCATCACTGATTGTGGAAACTACACTAGACCATGACCTTCTTGGACTGTCTCTCTTCACACTTTCTCCAGACTTTGGACCTTTGATTTCCAAATAAAATGCAAAATTTACTGATCAGTGATGTACTGCTGCTACAGTCAAAGGAACTGAGTTTGCTTTTTTCTTAACATTTGAAATAATAGAAACAATACATTTAAAAACATTTGACTGCTTTTTGTAATAACTACACAATACTTGTAGTTTTAGGACGTAAGAAGAAAATCTTAGAATAAAATACTTGTACTTAAGTACAAACAATTTTGAATACTTAAGTACTTCTACTTAAGAATGATGCATAAAGAACACTTCAACTTCTACACAAGTCACTGTTTTGACTAACTCAAATCTTTAGTACTTAATACATTGTCTGAATATGGAATAGGGCTGTAAGAGCTGCAGTATTCTTATTTATAACAGCAAACACATTGCAGACTGTACTAGATGTAGAATGAGGTAGAGGTCCATGACTGTATACACTATTTCTTAGACACCTTATATATTGTTCTGTATTTGGTCAGACTGTCATACACAATTACTGAACATGGACAATGCTTTATCTGGCAGTATAAACAGATGTCATTCAATTGTAGTGGTATAATAAGGGGTATCACACAGATAAGGAAGCAATGTTTCTTGACAAGACTTTAAATGTTAAATGATTATGCAGTTAACCTTTTCCCTTAACTCTCAAAGCACTTAGTTTCCCCAACCCAACTTTACAAATATATTGAGACTGAACTTCTAAACTAATGACTACTGGAAATGTTAACAGAATGAACTCATTGCATCATTGTGATCTTTGAATGATGTCTTTCAATTAGATAATCACTTGGGTTAATCAGTATTGGGAAATCTCCCTGAGCATGTCAGAATCTTTCATTATCTCTCTTCTGTGTTTCTCTGTAGAAGAGTGACTTTAACAAAAGCCTCTGGTCACAGAACTTAATGGATGTGTGGGTGGGAATAGCAGCAGAGCAATAGAAAAGGCACTGTTTATAGAGAGATTAAATTATGAAAATGAAATTAAACCCAGTGCACACTGGAGAAATCCCACTGGAGTCTGATAAGTGGAGTGGCTGATAATTTAGCATTAAAGTTTTTTTTTTTATGTGTTAAATATACAAAGTCTATTAGAGATTATAGGACAGATGTTGAGGAGTTAAGCAGTAATTAAACAAATGTTAAAATCCAACTTTGCCTAGAAGTTAGTGAAATCAATAATGTGGCATTTTAATACAAACCAATATCAAGCCATAAGAAAGTGCACATTCGTAGGATAGGGATCATACATTATGGTAGTGCAGAGCCAGAAGGAGAACAGGCAGGTAGATATCCTTTTTTTTACCCATTTACAAATTTAAGAGTACATACTTACAAGAAACAGAAATGAACAAACTCTACAGACATGTCTTATAGAGCTTTCTTTTACCAGTTTTACCAGTTTCCCAGAAGCCCAAACAAACTGATTTACTGTTCCACCTAATTCTAGATGAAAGTTGCACCTTTTTACTGGAGGCCCCTCTACTTAGAACATTAGCACTATTGTCCTGAATAGGTAAAACAAGGCAATCACAAAATACACAAATTAATATTTAACAAATAAAACATCTACATTCTTACAAATGCAAACATTTAAAACCAAAGTCTTAAAGTTCAAAATGTTCATAAAAAAAAAAAAAAAAAAGATACAGGTCTTTTCTTTAGACCCAGTTCACAAGTGTTAATGGTTTGACAAATAATGAGAAATATATAAAAGCAATGCAATGTTACAAGGATTTGCATCCCTTTTAAAGTGTACCAGTCTAACGTGGAATATATAGGTAAATCTTTCTTACCTGCCTGAAACCCCACAAATGAACCTCTTATAAAACAAAAGAGGTAAAATGTATAACACCTTTAAACTAAAGCATTTACCTAAAACAAAGAGAAAACCCCAATAAAACAAACTTTTTTTTGTTAGGCAACGTTGTCCTAACAGAGGAGATTTAAAACCAGAAAAGAAAACCCACAAAGCCCAACACATGGCACAGCAACAGACAACAACACTCTCTCTGGCAGCCATCTTGAATTCCTGCATTTAAAAGGTTGGCTCCTCCCCTGTTCACTACAATTGGTCAGCAGAAGGTGGAGTCAGTAGCACTTCCTGTGGAGGGAGAGCCAGAGAGAGAGAGAAAGACAAACACAAATTTAGAAAAATAAAATGTGGTAAGCTTACACCTAACACAAAGAAAAGTACATTTTAAAAAAATTGTTTTTCTAAGGGCATATATGTGGCTAAAACAGGCAGCCTAGAGCATCCCAAAACATTTTAATATAATATATAATTATTATGGTTTTTGGGTAAAATGTGTTTTGAAACCAATACTTTTACACTTTTACTTGAGTAAGAAGTTTAAGTTTGAGTTTATACTCCTCTACAAAAGTATTATAAACTCTAGAATCTATACTTTTACCTCTTGGGAGGTACTACTGCGCTTCTCCAGTGTGTTCCCCTCTGGATTCTTTTGATGGATGATCGGAGTAAAAATGATAGGGAGGCAGGGTACTTAGATCTTCAGTAAATTAACAGTTTATTAAAACAGAGCTCTGGGAACCCCATCCACTCACAATGAGTTTCAAGAGAAGAGGTTCCACAATTTTTCCATTTGCCAGACATTAAAACAGCCCATACACCAAATTAAACAAACCTGCTAGCTATTCACATATGAGACCTTGTAACATTAACATTACTCCAGGGAGCTTTAGCAGTAATGAAGGCTCACCTGTTCAGCGATGGTGAGTCTGGGATTTCTGCAGCCTCAGCTTTCTGTTCTTGGCAGACAGAATTGAAATCGTGTCTCAAGGCTTAATGTGAGCTCCTTTTGCTCACCACAGTTATACAAGGTTTCTATCTACGGCGTCGCATCAATGTCAAAAGTCGGGGAGCAGAAATACAGTGCCTTGCAAAAGTATTCGGCCCCCTTGAACTTTTCAACCTTTTGCCACATTTCAGGCTTCAAACATACAGAAGAATCAACAACAAGTGGGACACAGTCTTGAAGTGGAACGAAATGTATTGGATATTTAAAACTTTTTTAATAAATAAAAAACTGAAAAGTAGGGCGTGCAATATTATTCGGCCCCCATTGCGTTAGTACTTTGTAGCACCACCTTTTGCTGCCGCTTGGGATATGTTTATATCAGTTTTGCAGATCGAGAGACTGAAATTTTTGCCCATTCTTCCTGTAAAATAGCTGGAGCTCAGTATGGTTGGATGGAGAGCGTTGGTTTGTGAACAGCAGTTTTTTCCACAGATTCTCCATTTGACCTGGCCATTCTAACACCTGGATACGTCTATTTGTGAACCATTTTATTGTAAATTTTGTTTTATGGCGGGGTTTAAGGGCAAGGTCAGGGTCAGGGTCACCTCCCTCAGTGAATGCTATTGGCTAATATCTCCAGGGTTTGTGACGGACCGCCTACTACCAGCAGAAAGAAGGAAATCAGGAAGGTAGCTAGCTAGCTATGGTTTTGACATTGATCATTGATGTGACGCCATAGTTATCTGGGTGTCCTTAGCCTCACTTTCACTTCACACAGTCTGCTCACTCTCTGCTGAACTTTCCCGTCAACAAGACATTTCCAGTCGCAGAACCGTCACTCACTGTATGTTTTTTTTTTCTTTCTTGCACCATTCTGAGAAATCTCTAGAGGCTGTTGAGCTAAAAATCCCAGGAGATCACCAGTTACAGAAATGCTGGAACCAGCCCATCTGTCAACCGTCATAGTACCCCCACAATCCAATGGTTTGTGATGGTTGATGTGAACATTTCTTCAAGCTGCTAGCCCTGCTGGATTTTCTACACTGCTTTGCTGTCACATGATTGACTGATTACATAATTGCAGAAATGGAAAGAACAGGTGTACAGGTGTTCCTTCTAAAGTGGTTAGTGAGTGTCAAAGGTGACCTTCTCACTGTTAGTCACATTCTCTCACCTCTCTCTTAGTCATCACTCTGTCTATTCTTGAGCATTCTGTCAAAAATATACAGTATGCATCATGCATTCTCCCTTCTTATTAAACTGTAATTATAGACCACTATCAACTAATGCACCTTTCTGCGTGGTCTGCCACGACTAAAACCAGGGTAATTCATCTGTGACAGTAATATAATAAAGTGTAGATGTCTAAAGATGTGTGGTTAGATTCCATTTATGAAGCCCTTCCATTAGGGTTCACTTCACAGTTCTTTAATAGAGGAGAGTCCTTTCAAATATGACCAGAAACCAGCATGTTTCTTTTAACATCATGAACCACCATGAACCAGTGACAGAGAGTTGTAAAGATAAAGGAGCTATGGGTTGGAGGGGTCAGTGGAATGATGTAACAGTGAAAATGTTTAATTTAGAAGAATCCCCTGCTGAAAAATACAGCTCAAGACCAGCTTTTCCAGATAGCTGTTTTGAATGGTCATGGATGGACTCTAAGCTGGTCTTTGACGGTCAAGGTGGTTGAAACGCTTGGTCTTGCAGGTCAACCATCTTGGTCTAGAGCTTAGATTCTCTGCCAAAACTCTGGGTCGAGATTTCCCACAACTTTCCTCGGGCCAGGTCGGGCTCAAGAAAATTTTCTGTAATGTAGGCGTCTGTTTTTAATGCTATTTTTATTTTATTTAAAGCTATGGCGTGATAATCACAATATAACAAAGTAACAAATCAAACTGTGTTTTAAAAAAAGTGAGTAGTGCACACTCCACTTGTCCGTATTATGCACCACTTGACTTGCAGCGTTGTGTAGCGCATAGCCTTATTACTGGGGATTTTTTTTGCGTGTGTTTTTTATGGCGTCACATCAATGTCAAAAATGATGTCAAAAGTCGAGTAAACCCAGACAGAGCGGGTCGCTCTGGGCAGTAAACCCAAGCAGACAGAGCGGGTCGCGCTGGAGAGCGGGCTGTTTGGATTGTAACATAGCCAGTTAGCTAACCCTCATGCCGGCTGCCGTCCTTCTTTCTCCGCCCTCCTCCGGCTCGTGGAGGTAGGCGGTCCGTCACAAACCCTGGAGATATCAGCCAATAGCATTCGCTGAGGGAGGTGACCCTGACTCCGCCCCCAAACTGTCAAAACCACACCTTTCAAAACTTCAGCGCAAAACACTCAGTCGAGCACAAACTGCTGCTGCATGTAATTCACACAGCGCGCGAGGAAAAAAAGCACCCGAGAGGAGAAAAATGAAGCTCGAGAGCAACATTTTCTTCAGCGTGCACACGATTCCCTTTTTTTTGCTCGCTAGTTTCACATTTGCTCTCACGAGAAGTTCATTTACACACTCAAAATATTGAAACACATTTTCACCTGGTATTTTTGCGCCCCCAACTTGTATTTTTGCGCCTTTGACTTTTGACATTGATGTGACGCCATAGTTTTTGCACATAGACTATAAGCTCAGCATGGGCGTGGTAGTGGGGGGAAAAGTGGACCTGACTACCCAGGGCCCGAGTAGGGAGAGGGGCCCATGAAAATCCTGATTTTTTTTTCGCTCACTTTCCTTTGTTTACTGGCATGGATAGGGGCCCATTAACATAGAGGGTGTACAGGGCCCAGAATTTGCTGCTACGCCCCTGAAGCTCAGTATAAAAAGTTTGTTTGTTTAGAAATTATTTTCTATTCTTAAACCATGTTAAATTCTATTAGATTAGAGGAAAGTCATTCAGACATCATCCTTGTAGCCTAATTTACCGATGTTTAGGCCTGTGGATCATTGTTCGCATTGTTCATGTTTTTTTTT
The DNA here is from genome assembly GCF_023375975.1 of Astyanax mexicanus. Lineage (NCBI taxonomy): Eukaryota > Metazoa > Chordata > Actinopteri > Characiformes > Acestrorhamphidae > Astyanax > Astyanax mexicanus. Next base: position 32,112,263 of record NC_064420.1, read on the forward strand.
TTCTTAAATAATACAGTAGGTCTATGCTTCTTCAGTGTTGCAATGTTAATTATCATCATTCAGAACAGATTTTGCTCATTCAAACAATTTAATTCGGGCTTGAGCACAAAATGACAGTGTATGGGGCGAGGCAGGTCGGGCTCGTGCAGAACATGCATGGCTCGAAAGAGCTCACGAAATGTGCTTTTAGAAAAGGCAGGAATACTGGTTACAAACTGTTACACAAAATTAAATAAATGATTAAAATATCAAATGTTATGTGTTTTTTTTTTTAATGATAGAATTAGAGCTTTTACAATTTCCTCAGGCAGAGGTTCCATATATTTGAATGTCCTGCATCATCCCATGTTGTGCCAAATGAAGAAAGCCTGAGGAAATCTTTAATCTACCCTTAGTAAGTTTAATGAAACACCAGCTTTTCCTGCTGCTCCAAAGATTTCCTCTGCGGCTGAGACTTATCGCCTTACTAAAGACTTCTATCCACTCTAAAGGACTATCAGGCTTTTCTACACACAGACACATACACACACACACACACACTCTCAGATAATATCAGAGTCTGCCACTCTTCATCTCTGGCAGAGTATCAAGGTATTTGCTGTGAGACGAAAATCAATAAAAGGGAGCGAGGGGCATAAACTAATGCAAGGTAATAAAAAACATAAAAATAACATGAATATTTCATGTTGTTGAACAGTTTCAAGAATAAATATCTGTCATCCTTCATTACGCATATCATCTTCTTATATTCCCACAGTGAAAGGCATGCATGAATTTTTAATAGATATTTAATTTCTCATAATTTATGATTATTATGCTACTTTCAGCTTATTATAGATTTACAGTATAGGAATAATGGAACTTGTGTTCTGGTTTCATAATGGTGAATAGTTTTAAATGTAGTTTTTATTATTGCCATAAACTAAAAAAATACAAAACAAATGTTTTTTTTTTTCTTGGTAAGGATGTAAATATGGGCCATTCAACCGAGTGGGTGCCATTTGCCAATTGCTTGTTGTAACTCTTCCAAAATAAACATATTTTTTTAATCTTTTCTCAACTCTTAATCTCATAACACATATATTTAACTATTCAAAACATGTACTGGTCAAACTTAGGCAGCTTTACTTAAAGGTTTCTAAGCTGAAAATGGTTACAAAACTCATGTGACATTTAAAAAGTTTTAAATGTTTAAAAGCAAGTGCACTAGTTCCTTTGATTTTCTCTCAAGAATGTCTTTATTTCAAAGAAATTGTTGACTGCAAGTTCAAATAATTGATATTTATGACAAAAGAAAATCACTCCTGTTACTGGCACTTATCCCTGTTAGTTTTTATGTTTTGAGTAACAGGAATTAAAGTAACAGGCTTGAGTTTTTAAGCATAGAATTAGCAAAAACATGAAAAATAGCTAAATGGCGGCTATGCTAATAGCATGAGAACACTGAGCACTTTCTAAGTGATTTTCCCAAAATGTGTATTTTAAAAATAAACAAATCTAAAAAAGATCTAAAAAATTAATTTAGGTAACAGGAATGAGTGTTGAGATTGATCTCCTCGGTCATAGTTACAATAAGCTCAAATATAGAGAAAAACAAATGAGGGAACTTAATTTTGGTCTTCCCATGTTCTTCAGAAGAACCAGCTGATGTCACTTCCTGTTGTGGATGTGACTTGTTGTAGAATGTTCCAGATGTTTGAGATGGGTAATGTTTTACGGTAACAGTAATGTGTGAAACAAAGGAACACAACTTAAATGTGTATTTTATTTCTTATGAAATAAGACATTCTTAGATAGGAAGTGAAGGCACACAACAATGCAAAAATTTATATCTCTTAAGGATCTTAATAATTATATTTCATGGTAAAGTTTATGGTTAGAGAGTGGGGACAGGTGACAAATACTATTTTTTTCAGTGTTCTAAGTAGTTTTTATTCATATTTTTAATTATATATTTAACTTTTGCAATTAGGTCAATTTACAAGACACTATGCTTAATAATAAAATGTATTTAAAAGTTATTTTGTGCGCACATCTATATATCTAATTTCTTGGGAAAAGAAAAAAATATATATATACAGTATATATATATATATATATATATATATATATACAGTTGTGGTCAAAAGTTTACATACACTTGTAAAAAAACATAATGTTATGGCTGTCTTGAGTTTTCAATAAGTTCTACAACTCTTATTTTTCTGTGATAGAGTGATCGGAACACATACATGTTTGTCACAAAAAACAGTCATAAAATTTGGTTCTTTCATAAATTTATTATGGGTCTGCTGAAAATGTCACCAAATCTGCTGGGTCAAAAATATACATACAGCAACATTAGTATTTGGTTACATGTCCCTTGGCCATTTTCACGGCAACTAGGCGCTTTTGGTAGCCATCCACAAGCTCCTGGCAAGCTTCAGGTCGAATGTTTGACCACTCTTCTTGACAGAATTGGTGCAGTTCAGCTAAATGTGATGGTTTTCTTGCATGAACCCGTTTCTTTAGCACTGTCCACATGTTCTCAATGGGGTTTAAGTCAGGACTTTGGGAAGGCCATTCTAAAACCTTAATTCTAGCCTGGTTTAGCCATTCCTTTACCACTTTTGATGTGTGTTTTGGGTCATTGTCTTGTTGGAACACCCAACTGCGCCCAAGACCCAACCTTCGGGCTGATGGTTTTAAGTTTTCCTGCAGAATTTGGAGGTAATCCTCCTTCTTCATTATCCCATTTACTTTCTGCAAAGAACCAGTTCCACTGGCAGCAAAACATCCCCAGAGCATAATACTACCACCACCATGCTTGACAGTAGGCATGGTGTTCCTGGGATTAAAGGCCTCACCTTTTCTCCTCCAAACGTATTGCTGGGTGTTGTGGCCAAACAGCTCAATTTTTATTTCGTCTGACCAGAGAACTTTCCTCCAGAAGGTTTTATCTTTGTCCATGTGATCAGCAGCAAACTTCAGCCGAGTCTTAAGGTGCCTTTTCTGGAGCAAGGGCTTCTTTCTTGCACGGCAGCCTCTCAGTCCATGGCGATGTAAAACACGCTTGACTGTGGAGACTGACACCTGTGTTCCATCAGCTTCCAAATCCTTGCAGACCTGCTTCTTGGTGATTCTTGGTTGACTCTTGACCATCCTGACCAATCTCCTCTCGGCAGCATGTGATAGCTTGCGTTTTCTTCCTGATCGTGGCAGTGACACAACTGTTCCATGCACTTTATACTTGCGTATAATTGTCTGCACAGTTGCTCTTGGGACCTGTAGCTGCTTTGAAATGGCTCCAAGTGACTTCCCTGACTTGTTCAAGTCAATAATTCGCTTTTTCAGATCCACACTGAGTTCCTTTGACTTTCCCATTGTAGCTTTTGTAGCTGAGTCTAATCACTGGGTCAAATGAGCCCTATTTAAATGGGCTCATGAGAAGTCAACAGCTGTAGTCAATCAGAATCACTTACAAGAAGTGAAGAGGCCATGACATGAAGCTAATTTGATTGACACAACTCGCTACATCACCAAAATTGACAAATTTTGTTGCTGTATGTATATTTTTGACCCAGCAGATTTGGTGACATTTTCAGCAGACCCATAATAAATTTATGAAAGAACCAAATTTTATGACTGTTTTTTGTGACAAACATGTATGTGTTCCGATCACTCTATCACAGAAAAATAAGAGTTGTAGAACTTATTGAAAACTCAAGACAGCCATAACATTGTTTTTTTACAAGTGTATGTAAACTTTTGACCACAACTGTATATATTTTTTCTTCTTCTTTTTTTTTCTTTCCCAAGAAATTATATATATATATATATATATATATATATATATATATATATATATATATATATATATATATATATATAAAGAAAAATATATATGTATATATATATATATAAAGAAAAATATATATGTATATATACATTTATATATGCATTTTTACTGAGTGAAATTATAGACTGTACATTTACTGCTATGCAATTGATCCCCGACCCCCACTCTATATTGTCCTTCAGTGCAAATGAACCAGTATAGGACCACTGCTGACAAGGTATTATTTTTGTCATGGACCTTCTCAGCACACAGTGACACATGCAGTGCCTCCTCAGTGGATGAAGCACAGCAGCATTCCTGGCATTTTTAGAAACCTCAGTTTTTCACTGCTGGATTGAGAATAATCTGTCAATCACTCGCATTCAGCCAACAGAAGTCCTGTGGTCCACAACTGACCAATGATAAAGGGCTGGAGGATGACTGACATAAACTGTGCAAGGAAAAAAAAAACCTTGCAGTCTTTAACCAGAAATACAATTTAAACATTTTCTAAATTTGTCATTTTGATTGCTTCTTTTAGTCAGATTGCACATGACTCACATCCTAAATTATGAGGCTATGAATAATGCTTGACATTTCCCCAGCGCCTGATTCTTTGTCTCGTTGAGGAAGAGCAAGTTTAATTGCAAGGTTCCATTTAAAGTCAAGCCACAGTTATACAGCTATACATAAAAACAAGTTCTAAGTGATTTCCTGAGAAACCATTGACAGTTAATGCCTAGAGAAGAGATGGTATATTTATTAAGGTGAGAATATGGAGTGTAGAATTTGTTTCAAAAATGCAAAGAGCTATAAATCTATAAATCTTGCCTGTATCAGTCAAATATACAATTAGCTGATCCTGCGAGTAAGTTCACAGCAGATTAAAGAAGATCAAAGCATCTCTGTGTAAGTCTCATTGCAGTGGCTGCTTTGTCACAGGAAGCTACATTTCATCATTCAACTGCTACATGTAACTGCAGAGGTTGTTTTTTGCCTTTTTAATCTCAAACGCATATGTGTAGAATGTGTAAGACTAACACAATTCAGGGATGAAGAACAGCAAATACTTTTAAAACCATTAACTAGATACCCCTCTCAAGAGTGTAATCATATTTTCGTCTGTACAGTGAGTAGCTATTATCACAGCAACACAGCAGAGCTTACAGTAATCACACCAGTAGTCACACAAAACAGCAAGTGCTGCAGACCACATTTAACTACCACCTAACATACAGCAGAAACAGTCACAAACTAAAGATATTACATTCAAAATGATAACGTTTTTAGTGCTGTATAAGCAAGCCTTTTCAGTTGTGTATAGGAATTAATGGCTCCCTTAGCTGGGACTTGGAGTTATGCTGTGTTTTTTTTTATGAACTTTATTCCACAAAGTAAATAACATTTCATCTTGAGAGACAATGAATGCACAATAGATTATTCAAAAAAACTCTGCAGAATTATGCATTAGTTACCAAAATTGCCTTCAAATGTTAATATGGCATGTATCCCTGCCCTCAGTCTGTATCAATGATTGGCCGATCAAGCTGAAAGATGAACAGCAGTTGAATTCAAAAGTCTACACTTATAATAATTTATTGGACCTGGTAACTTTTTTACTATACTTTTATAAACATGATGATTATGGTCTGTCAGTTTAATGTTCTTTTATCTCCTACTGCTGATATGTAAGCTGCTCTTCCAACTGAGAGATAGGAGTCAACAAGTCCCCCGTTGCAAAGCCAGTGTGGAAGTTTACTACAGTTTAAAACGTTTTTCACTGATAATTCAGTCAGCAATAGGTCTGAAAATGTAATCTCTTTATTACACATATTTACACAGTTAGATTTACTGAAATGTAGGATGATACCTGAGGATAAAAGAGGTCATATCAATGTTTGCAGTAAGACTCTATAGAGGCTGTTTCTTGCTGTTAGATGGAATAGCAATTTGTTATTTTAGAGAGAGTGTTAGTCACAGATATTGTCTGGTACTTTCAAGCTACTTTCAGGTCTATTACAGCTATTAGTGAAATTGCCACGGGTAATAACACTTTGATAATATAACCTGGAAATCAACTTTTCTAGAGTCCACATCAGCAGCGCTGGTGCCATAAAAATGCACTTGAAGTATCCTCAGAGTCTCCTATTCCTATTTCAGAAATGATGTACTACTCTGATTCCTTTCAAATAAAAAGACTACCTTCAAAAATATGGTTACAGATACAGTTTTTTGCTGTTACCAAGACCCAAAAACAGATACTTGTAGCACAATTTTGGGAATTATTAACTCAAATAGCCTTTCTATTAACCTACTACACTAAACTATAAGCCTTAGATTCCCTGTGTCGTCCAATTAAATTGTTTAAATAAATGGGTAACGGTTTTAAACAATCTTAATTTGCTATAAACTAATAAATATAAACGTATATCTATAAATATAAATGTTTGATTGAGCTTCACAACACTGTCTAGTGAGCAGCATATAGGCTCACAAAAGCAAACTTTTTTTTAAATTAAATATTAATATTTTCAAAACCCACCAAAAACCCAGGCAATCTCAGCAACCTATTACACTGATCAGAGTTTCCCTCTCATGTTTGTGTGTTTCTGCGAATAATTATGTGCATGTGAACAATCTGAAGACTTTTTTTCTACAGTTTGAACGATTACTGTATTATTCAAAGCTTACTAAAGATAAGAGTGCTTTTCAGCTGCTTAGACAACAATGTGTTAGTTGTTTGCCTTTTTTGACTAAAATACATAATTGTAGAATGTATTAGACTAACAGGTCTCAGGGAGGAAGGACAATAAAGACTTTTAAAACCATTAACCAGATCCCCCCTTGAGAGTGGTATCAATTTTTAGACCACACAATGAGTAGCTATTATCACAGCATAACACAGCGGACAAAGTCATTAAGCTAATGGTATTCAGTTCAAAATTTCTACAATAGTTTTTAAAACTTTAACATAATAGTTTACTGATACCAAGTGTGATAAGTGATGCTGAATGATTTATTTCATTTTATTTGTTTGAGTAAATACAGCTCTGGAAAAAATAAGAGACCACATCAGTTTATTAATCAGTTTCCCTGATTTTGCTTTTCATAGGTATATGTTTGAGTAAAATGATCATAAACTATGGACAACATTTCTCCCAAATTCCAAAAAATATATATTGTCATTTAGACAATTTATTTGCAGAAAGGAAAAATATCTGAAATAACATAAAAGATGCAGAGATTTCAGACCTCAAATAATGCAAAGAAAACATGTTCATATTTAAGAGTTTTAAGAGTTCAGAAATCAATATTTGGTGAAATAACCCTGGTTTTTTATCACCATTTTCATGCAACTTGGCATGTTTTCCTCCACCAGTCTTACACACTGCTTTTGGATCACTTTATGCTACTCCTGGTGCAGAAATTCAAGCAGTTCAGCTTGGTTTGGTGGCTTGTGACATTCCATCTTCCTCTTGATTATATTCCAGAGGTTTTTAATTTGGTAAAATCAAAGAAACTCATCAATTTTAAGTGCTCTCATTTTTTTTCTGAGTTGTAGATTTGTGTTTGTGTTTTCTAGTAAAGATAGTATGGTAAATGAATTGACTTTTTTGTACTCATGTTGCAGTTACACATAATACATGGTATATTTGCATAGGTTGTTGCCTACCTGTGCACAATTCTACTGCACTCTTCCCTATGATTTTCTGTTCCCCTACAATTGTGAGGCAGAAGGGTTTTAAAAATACTTTCTGAGATGAGAACATATTTATTTTCACTACCTTTAACCACCTGACAGTCGTCCCTTTAGTAAGGGGCCACATCACAGAGCAGATGAGGTGAGCGTGGTGCTTGTATAAGTAATTTGAGGATTAACAGATTAACTGAAGGAGAGTAGCTACTCTACATTCATACTTTGTATATGAAGAAGAAGAAGAAGAAGAAGAGGCAGAGCCGGAGAAATAGAGTTCACATAATGAACAAAACTAATTTTCTACGAGCAGTTCGTGCTTAGAATGTCTCATCCTTCATAAACACCTTAAGCATGTCCAGTCCAGCCATGAATTTTCATGAAAAGGATTAAGAGTCAAAATTCATGGCTACGTTTCAAAGCTACGCTCCAATGAGCTTTTTGTTAGTTACGGTTTGTTAAACTTTGCCCTAGATGATTTTGCATCACTGGGATAAATAAAACACTGTAAAAGCAGCATTATTTTAGCAGAATTTTTATTTCAGTATCTTTTTAATGTATTCATGTTATTAATTCATTCATTTTCATCCACTTCTTTCTTGCGGTCAGGGTTGCCTTGGACACCTGAAGGAAACTGACGTACACACAGCAAGAAAACGAAAAGGAATGAACTGTGACCTCTGAAACTACCTGTGGTAAAAAATAGACACATTATTTTTTAGAGATTAAAGGGTTAATAGGGGTCAACTATCAATTTAACAGGTCTACTTTTCTAAATATAATAAAATACATTTTTCTAGATTTACACTGAAAAAAGCCATTATTACTACACATACAGAGAAATGTCGACCTTCACTTCACAGTATATTTTACAAACCACCTGGTTAGGTTTTAAATGCTGGTTTGTGAATGTATGTAAATAATCTATATTTTTATTTTTTTTAGATATTTAAAAAATTAACTTAGTTATTTTTGTTTAAAGAATATTAATCTATATAAACATGTCCAATAATTTCCTGTCCACTGTTCCCTGTCATCTTGGGATAAATACCCTGTAACCTATGAAATCATAACCTTCATAGACCTTATTCTTCATTCTTTTCTCTTTTATTTTTCCTTTTTTTTATTCTTTTCATTCTTTGTAATGCAGTGAAATGGTGGACATTAAGCTTAGAAGCATGACAGGAAATAAAAGTTAAGAAAATATGATTTCTATGTTTCTAAGTCTGTTTCTTATGAATATAATACATTTTGAAGGCCAAAAGGCAGAGTATTTTTTTATAACGACCCAAAAAAATCTAATATTCAGTCGGTGAGCATGCATCCATTTTTCATATCAAGCCCTTTGTTTACGACCAGGTTCCATATGCTCATTACACCTTCATTTACCCTAATGGAATATCCAGGCCACTGACCAGATGTTCAGTCTTAATGTGTTCATGAATTAATGACTTGATTAATACTCAAAACTCTCTCACACTTTTTCTCACAATGTTCAATTTATTTCTTTTTCCAGGAAAAAAACCTGCCAAATTGGCAGCATGCCAATGTCAGATGCAAGCCCTTCTTCAAACAAATCAATATCATTAATAAGGAGAAATAGCCTACTTAGGTGAAAAGACAGGATGTATGTATGAGGAATAGTTTGCACATTTCTTTTGATCTGTCCATATCTTAGCAATGTCAGGACATATTCGTTTCCCTTTAGATTCAGATGCAAAGATCATCATCATTACACTGCCTTCTAAGTGAGAGCAAGGCACCAAGTCAACATTTCTTGCATTTCAGACACATCTAAAGACGACACATCTACTGACGACTTGTTTGTATGATTTGGATCATTGTCCTGCTGCAGAACCCAAGTACATCTGAGGTTGAAGTCACAAACAGATGGTCGGACATTCTCCTTCAGGATTATCTGGTAAATAGCAGAATCCCTGGTTCCATCTATTAGAGCAAGTTGTCTAGTCAAAGACCATCACACTAACACCACCATGTTTTACATTCAGTATGATGTTCTTTTTCTGAAATGTGTTTTATGCCAGATGTAACAAGGAACACACATTCCTAAAAGTTCCACTTTTATCACGTCATTCCAAAGAGTATTTACCCAAAGTCCTGGGCATCATCAAGATCAAGATTTTAGTAAATGTGAGAGAGATTGTTGTGTTCTTTTTGGTCAGCTGTGTTTTTTTGTCTTGAATTTCTCCTGTGGATACCATTTTCACACAGTCTCTTTCTTATTATTGAATCATTAACACTGACCTTAACTAAGGCAAGTGAGACCTGCAGTTCTTTAAATGTTGTTCTGGGTTATTTTGAGACCTCCTGGATGAGTTGTCCATGTCCTTTTGGAGTAATTTCAGTAGGTTGGTCACTCCTGGTAAGGTTCATCAGTGTTCCATGTTTTCTCCATTAGTGAATAATAGCTTTCACTGTGGTCCGCTGGAGTCTCAAAGCTTTAGAAACGACTTTGTAACCTTTTCCAGACTGATAGATGATAAATTACTTTGTTTTCTCATGTGTTTTTGAATTTCTTTAGATTACGGCACTATGTGTTGCTTTTTTGAGAACTTTTTGCCACTTCATGTTGTCAGATAGGTTCTATTTAAATTATTTCTTCCAATTTAAATGTTTATGTGGCCCATTTTATATAAAACAAACTTTTAATTTATTAATTTATTTTATATTATATTAAAAAAATGTGTTTTTTAAGTTTAATAGGTACACCTTATACTTGTTTTCCATGACCTAGTTTCCATTTTACCAGTAACAAAAAACATATTTGTTCATCTCTAAGTGCTATTAAATACACATTGATTATGCCTTGACGTGTAGTGACTCTGAAAAAAATATCAAAATTACATTTTGTATTTTAGTTACACTACACAACATTTGTTGAATGGTCCAGTGAAGACACTTCATAGATGCTCTACTAACATTCAACTAAGATTCAACTAAATGTGTATTAAATACAACGTCACTCTTATTTGAATGCAAATTATTGTCTATAAAAATATGTAATATTACATGGGAAGGAGTGCTATAACGTGTATATGTTATAGCATGAACATGAAATGTATTATTGCGATTATAACACAATTCCATAATCACTGTTTCCTGAAATATTTTGAGTTTCATAATCGCTGTTTATTGAAAGATTTTGAGTTCCATAATCGCTGTTTATTGAAAGATTTTGAGTTCCATAATCTCTGTTTATTGAAAGATTTTGAGTTCCATAATCGCTGTTTATTGAAAGATTTTGAGTTCCATAATCTCTGTTTATTGAAAGATTTTGAGTTCCATAATCTCTGTTTACTTAAAGATTTTGAGATAAAGACGAGAAAATACTCGGCGAGTTAAAATAGTTCCATTGCTGCTTTGATTACAGTTCATTACCGGCTGATAATGTCACTCATAAAACGCCTCTCTGCCACTTTCATCACGTTGCAGGGTCTGAACTAATTGTGGTATAATAGAACATCATTTACTTTCCCCTTAAAGTTTAGTTGCATTTAAAAGACATACAGTTGAATGTTAGGTGAGCAACTATGGGACTTCTATAACGGACCATTCAAATAAAGTGATACTTATTATTATGCTATATGTCTTTTCTCTCGACTTTCTGGTTTATGAACAAAAAAAGGCTCTAAAACACACGACAGTGCCCTGCAGTCCACAATGCACTCGGTGCTCTTCACCGAGCGTATATAAAAACACGACAATCAGTCACAACTTACAAAGTGGCAATCAGTCACAGCAATTAGACAGCATCAGAAGAAAGTTTGCGTCTCAGCGGATTAGCAGACAAGCCCTTCAGATTAGCCCTGCCTCGCCACTTCTTTCCGTTTTCTTGACAAAGGCAATAAAGAGATAGCAACACTGTGGGAGTGAGGATGAGATTGCGAGAGAATAGGCAGGGGATAAAGTCGCAATAAAAACTTGAAACAGACGAATGTCTGAGTGGGTTACACAATTGACATCAAACGAACGCGTGGGGAGGGGGGCTGAGGGGGACAGAACACGAGACGAGAGAAGACAGTGAGTGATTATTACGCCTCTCCGGGATTTTTGGGGGATATCTGACGGTCGCTGAGTCATTTGGTAACTCCTTATTGCAGAAAACCCTGTTTTTTTTTCTGCCACAGGTTCCCTGCAATATCTCACATACACACATATTCACATATATCCACACACACACACACATTAGATAGCCTTCATTAGCACCTATTCTCTTGTCCTCCCACTTCTATTTTCACTTCAATCCCACTAAAGCTTCCCTTTGTAAGAAGCCACAGCGACCGTCAGTAAAACCTGTCTAAGCCACAATTAATCAGGAAGACAAAAGATAGTCTCCAGGCAGAGGCTTCATACCATCTCCTGTCACTTCTATAGTCTGAAACACAACTGATAGGAAAGTGAAACAATCGATTTCGAAGCAAATGCAATTTGAAACTGAGACAGTTTTAGAATTATATACTATGATATCAGTGTACGAAATGATCTTAGTTTACGATATTATCTTCGTACAACAGGAACATCCATCACCACTTTTAAAAAAAAGTGGCTTTCACTTTTAAAGTTCCACACTAAAGTTGAAGTCAAAAATATGTCACTTTCCTAGTGAAAAAAATAGATTAAAGTATAGTTATTACTAAGAATTGATGTTAAAATACAGTACAAATATCATTTTTGTTTCTGTCTTTATAAGTAGCACATTTCTAGTATACCTTGTTGCATATAAAAATATATTTTAATATACTACAATTTTTAGTGTGTTACAAATTTACTTTTTGAAAGTTTAAATGTGTTATTTACAACTGTATCCTATAATTTACTTATATTTATATTTTCCTAATCATAATTACAGCGCAATGAAATACATTTTAATTGTTATATTAATGTAATACCTAAATATATTTAAAACATATTTTACCAATGTAGTAATTTAATTTACTTTCTAAAAAGTTCCATCGTACACTGTACTTTAAGTGATTTACTGTAACAGTTGTTTTTAACACACTTTGCAAGAAAAATTACAATATATATATATATATTTTTTTTTTTTTTCACCAGGGATTCAAGTGGTTAAAAAACATTTATATAAGGATATATTTTCTACATGGAGATTTATAGATAAGTAAATAAGTGACTATGCAGGAACACATAAGGAATCTGGGATGCTGTAAATTTGTAGTTTCTGAGGCTGATGCACTTATTCTGTGCAACAAAGGTAACTCTTGCTCTTCCTTTACTGGGGTGGTCCTGATGAGTGCCAGTTTCATCTTAAAGTTTTTGATGGTCTTTGCGAGTCTCTTTGATGGTCTTTTTTGAGGATACATTCAAAGTTCTTGATTTTTTTTTTATTGACTGACCTTCATATTCTTTTTTTATTTCTTTTTTTTTATTTACTTAGCTGAGCTACTCCACGCATCCTTGTATGTTTCAATGGCAAAACAGTCAGTTTCCCATCACTCTAAAATTCTGTTAGTTAGTTTTTCTACTGTATATTGTCATATATTTATTTTTCTTCCAGAAATCTGTTTTTTAAACATGAGGTAAAATAAAATGATTGACACGCTTGACTGAAACAGACCCTCTACATTATGAATGTGATCTGAGATTTAGCCATATTTACCATCTATATTTTGGACAAAAGGGCCTTGATCAAGGTCTTCACAAGTGGCAGCTTGCCAAATCCGGGTATCAAACTCACAAATTTAACTGTCATTAACAACCAGACATGTATAAAGTAGTCCTGGACTTGAGTACAAGTACAAGTACATGTGTTTGTGAGTAGAAGTAACTTAAGTAGAAGTTAAAGTGTTCTGGAAGCACCACAGTTAAGTGGAAATACTAAAGTATTCAACATTTTTGGGACTAAAGTAATGCAAGTAGTTTATTCTGAAATGTACTACTCAAGTACAGAAAGTAAAAGAACAATAATGTGTTATGTAGTTACTACAGAAAGTAGTGGAAATATCTCTATAGACTTGCAAAAATAATTAAATTGGTCAAAAAAATATGCAGTGAAGTAAAAGAGAAAAAATAAAACTCCGGTAGATACACAAGAAACAACATTTTGGCACCTAAGTACCCTACAGAAGTAGTTCTACTCTGTTACTATACATATATGTTAATAACCCAGAGCTATAACTTCTGCAAATATAGAATATATACCATAGCAAAGTGCAGACATTAAAACAATTAGTACTATAAATAAATTTAGTGCATAATAGATGCTATATTTCCACTGAGTTAAAGTTGTGATCTCGAGTATGAATGAGTGCCATGTGAGCTGTTTTTAGTGAAAGAAAATGCTCTGGTGATCTGGTATAATGCTGCTTTAATCCGGTGGAGGAGTGAGGTGGGGGGACAGTAGGATTTCAGAACTTGCTAATAAATATTCATACATGCAAACATATCCCCTCTGATTGGCTAACAGCACTGCGACACCAGGAGGGAGCGAGACAGAGAACAGTTAGAAATGTTTTAGAATAAAGACATTTTTAGACTAATAAAAGTCTTTGCAATATCATGTTACTTTACAACATGTATAATGCCCTGCTAGGTGCCGTTCAGCCACTGACCTGGTCTTAGAGTCTCTGTAAAAGGTGAAATCCACCGGAGATCCTATTTAAACCAATAGTTTCTTACACACAGAGGTGGGTAGTCCAGGTCAAGAAAGTAAAAATCAATTTGTTGTCTGAGCCACAGCAGAGCCGCCCAGGCAGTTAGAACAAAACCCCGGGGTGGATTTTTATTTTTAACTAGTGTAAACAGAACTGTTCTTAACATACACACTAAACTGTACTTCGCTGGTGGTGTTCCATAGACAAAAGCTAACCATTTGTTCCTTAGCTTAGAGTTACTGAGCAAAGCATATAACACTGATGTGTCATTTGAACAAATAACACAGGAATGAACTGCCATGCTGTTCCTAGCACTGTTAGCTCCTAACAGACGAGACGTGTCGCTGCCTGGCTTCAGCACGGCCTGTGGGCGGTCACGAGCCAAGGTGGGCGGGGCCATGTATACTAATTCACGTAGACGGTAGACGTAGACACTGTGCTTTTCCTGATCGACTCGTTTTTCTGAATATTTTCTTTTACTAACCACTGCAAACAATGGAGGTTAAAGAAGTGTTTCATGTGCAGCATGCATATACAATTCAGAGCGACCTATTGTATTTCACAAAGAACAAGAAAAAGTGGATTTTAGCAGAAGTACACCTTTAAAGAGACACTGAAAGTGTCTATAAACCTTTCTTTACAACAGTTTAGGGTGCGTAAAATGGTACATGGACACAGGGAACATAGAATGACATCTAGCAGAACTGCCGCTAGGATTGGATATTGTTTTTCAAAGCATCCTCGTTTCTTTTAGCTGAGGCATCCAAGGCTGAAGTCGTGTATTTATATATATATATATATATATATATATATTTTTTTTTTATATATATAGTCATTTATGTTTTATTTCACTCCTGGCTGTGTGTTTAAAGTTAGCTATGTATGCATTCAACAACAATTCGACCTTTAGCCGGGACTGAACATTCACACAGTGTGAAATGCTTCTGTGTGAAGCCCTGCTGTGAAGCTCATCAGCAGGGTGCAGTTTGCACGTTTCCCCAGTGGCACACCTGGATTTAAAAGTGCCTTCCACTGTATATGGTCACGAGGCCAGTGGAAGCTACAGTACAGTGGCTCCCAATCATGTTCACGTATTTGTTTTAGGGATAAGGATCTTAATCAGCCTTCTTAGAATTCTCCCCTCATTTTAAGTAATTTAACTCAAAATAATCATGAAAAATCCCTGGCTTTTTGTGCCCTAATTTACTGTAAGCCTATTATCAGTGACTTTAGCTTGATTAAAGTCTTGCCTGGCTCATTTTGAGACTTTGCGATTGCTTAGTTTGAGAAATCACAGGTGCACCACTGACTGATTAAAACCCTGACAACAGTCAATCGTCAGAGTCCATTCCTATAGCTGCGCCCAGGGTGTGTACATCCCCGCTCATTAAACACACACACACACACACACACACACACACACGGATGCTCTGCAGAGCATAAACCTGACTTTCAACTCAACAAGAAACTCAACAGCTGCTGGCATAGCTTCACAACATGAAAGCGCAGGTCAGTATCCTCTGCTGAGACACACAAAGTGCCTCGCTGTTAAGATACGAATGCGCCAAAGTCAGAGCTCACCTGGCTCTTAAAGGGAATGGCAACTGGCACACTGATTGGTTTATTTCACGTTAAATCCAAAAAAACACCCATGATTAATTAAAAGAATTAGTACATGCCTTTTGCGCGTTTTAAGCTGCGCAAGGCACAGTTTTTGCGGCCTCACAATACCAAAAACACACCGACACGCCCTAAATCCAGCCGCATGATTCGCAATTGACCAGGGTGAAATAGATCGCTAAAATAGGGCCAGTCAAATCCGATTTGTGGAGATGTCTGTTCTCTTATTTGCAATTGATCTGCATAAATTGCTGTGTAAGTACAGAAGAGACAGAAATCGAGAGATGCGTCATCTTGCCATTCTGACACTCACCCTGTCAAATCTTGGTTTAGAACTATTTGTCATAATAACAGTCTAATGTAGGGATAGAGGAAGCTGGCATACGCTGCATTTATTCCATGCTGTAGTCATAGCTGGCTTTATTGTGAAGTGGGAGGTGCAGTGTCATGCCCACGCTTCCATCAATTTGGATACGACATGGTCATTGTTAATCGCATTGTAAATGACGTAAAAGACTTGCTGAAATTGGATTTGAGGGGCCAGAGCTTCCTGGGAGGGATATACAGGGGTTGGACAATGAAACTGAAACACCTGTCATTTTAGTGTGGGGGGTTTCATGGCTAAATTGGAGCAGCCTGGTGGCCAATCTTCATTAATTGCACATTGTTGCACCAGTAAGAGCAGAGTGTGAAGGTTCAATTAGCAGGGTAAGTGCACAGTTTTGCTCAAAATATTGCAATGCACACAACATTATGGGTGACATACCAGAGTTCAAAAGAGGACAAATTGTTGGTGCACGTCTTTCTGATGCATCTGTGACCAAGACAGCAGGTCTTTGTAATGTATCAAGAGCCACGGTATCCAGAGTAATGTCAGCAACAAATATGATTTTATTTGTTTTGTGAGTTTGGTTTTACTGTTCAGACTATCATAAATGAATCTAGATACAATCTGGATCTGGGCTTTCAATTTAGTCTAAGCATTCTCCCATCACCAATTTTAAGACTGAAATAAATTGTGAATGTGTTAGAAATGTCCAATATATCAAATTGACATCTTATTAAAGTTCCTAAAAATTAGGTTAATTTGTAATTTGACACTGTTAAAGCTAACACATTGGTTTAATTGGTAAAATATTATTTACAAAAAAGACTATGGGTGTGGTCCCTTCTGAAGGCAGCTACCTATGTAGTCATTCCCTTTAAAGGCAGCTGTCTAACTCAGCAGCATTTTAACAGATACCAAAGTGGCAGCATCTATTTGTCTTTCATTTGCAGTTCTGTGGGAATGTACTCCTGCAATGTACTTATTATTTACCTTTTTATAAACTTTCTGTTACTTGATAGTCAAAGTTTGTTACTTTAATTTATTTATTTTATATATTTCTCATTAAATGCTTTGTAGAAATGCATGCGTAATGTAACTGTAATGTAATAAATATTTTGTATAAGCCATCAAAGCTAAGTTTCACATAATAATACAATCACAAACAGTCAGCTAATCTATTTTGACATTTTAGTTGTGTTGCGACTTAGTAAATACCAGTGTATAAATGTATTTTTTTCTACACCCCACTGAGACATATTTAGGTTGTTAGACAGAATTTTATTTTACTTTACTTTTATTTTAAAAATCATTTATGTGCTTTAAATATGATCTATTTCTTTCTTCCATTATTGTTAATATTGCTGTGGGTGGAGCTCTAGGTTACAGAGGAGGTGCATAGGAGAGGAGGGGCTCTGTGTAAGAAAGTGGAGAAGCTAGAGAGAGAGAGAGCCTGAGTAGAATGAGCTGGAAAGAGTGGTGCTAATGGCTTCGTGTAAAAACAGCTCTAACACAAAACAAGGGCAAATAAAGTTGCAAGAAAAACGAAGAAAAGGTCCACAGAGTCAAGTTTGTTCAAAAGTGCAACAGTTGCATAAAACAAAAGTATAACATGCTTCATCAATTTCTTATTAATTTGCAAATAAAATTGTAAAATGTACCCATACCCACTAGTTCAGATGTGATACTACAAAAAGCATAGTGACATTAAAAAGACAACAAACAAAATGAATAATGTTAAGGGAGAAAACGTATTAAATTAAAAGGAAAAACTCTTCAACTAAAGCTGCCTCCAAGTGGACTTGTTCTCCCCCATTATAAGGGCCTCTTCCCCAGCCTGGTAATCGCAATCATCCCTGCAGACAAAATAATCTGAATTAGTAACACAGCGCTTCATAGAGAAAAAGATCATAATTCCAAAAACTATTTACACCTTAAATCATTGAGTTACAAGTTAATCTATAGTTATTCCATCTAACAGTTAAACCTTTTTACACTGTACGACCGCCTGGCGCTGCTAGCACACCAGTGGGTTTAGCTTAGCATGCTAGCGCTGTTAGCTTAGCCCACAAGCCGTGTTTAGTACTTATATATAGGAAAAGTCTCTCACACACCCAGAGGTTATTTTCAGGACATTCTAGGCTACACTTTATTAATGTAAAAAATGTAAAAATATATAATAAAAGTCTCTCACACACCCAGAGTTTCGGGAGATTCTAGGCTACTCAACTTTAAAACATTTTCACATTAATATTGTTGCTCTGTATTATTAATAATAATAATAATAATAATATACCAGCCCTGTTTAACATGCTTAAAAATCAGATGCAAATATTAACAGACTTTTGATCTTATTTTGAAGTTTACTTCAAAATAGCGTATTAATTTAGTCAATAAAGTAACTTATTTTTCTATTTATCTTTTTATTTACATGCCGTGAAGTACCATAGAAAATTGTCTTGTAATATATATTAAGTATCACAGAATCGTAATATCATAATTATCATGAGCAACATATTGTGATAATATCACAGATGGATGACACATTAAATATATGTGCTTTTTAGCCTAACCGGGAAATCTGCTAACACGCTAATCTAACACCAGCTTCACCCGTTCAGGTCTTATTTTAAATTAAGCACTGGCAAAAGCACTGTTAAAAGTATCTTGTAAATTTTACAGTACGTTAATGGCAAAAAAGTTAATAAAATAAAATATTGTAAAATTACAGTATTTCCCTGTGGAGAAAGATTACAGCAAATTACTGAATACAAAGAATAGTAGTTCACTGTGAATGGATTACAAAGCATTAAAACTTTCTTAGAGTAGGTTTCTGCATAATAAAATACATAATAACATTGTAAATATTGTACTTTAAATGTTTGGGGTCTTTAGTTGCTAATGAAGTGCTACAAAATGATTACTGACATAATACTGTAAAATAATAACTGCCCACATTGTAAAGACTCTCACTATAATATAACTGACATAGAGCATAAAGTCAAGCTTGGAAGCAAAGTAAATGGCAAATTGTTCTTAAGGCCTACAACACTGTGTCCAGGCAAGCAACCAATATATAAAATATGACTGAAAACCCAACAGGAAGGTAGCCCTGGTAGGCAAGGGTCCACACTGATGGTAAATTGCAAATTAAGGATGTTCCTGCGAAATATTTAAAATTTAAACACCTGTTTTTCACACAGATGTTACAGTTAAAGATACAGGTACAACGGTTTTCATAGGATATCCCAATATGCATTGCGTTCTACAGTTTTACAACAGAACATCGTTAAACAAATATTTGCTGTGTGATTTTACTGTAAAAAATACAGGAATTGGTGCAACACTGTAAAACAACTTAAAACAGTGTAAAATTTACCAGTTTGACAAACACATGCAGCAGTGAGTGGAAAATACAGAAGAAAATTACTTGCTGATAAAATGCATTATGGGATTGCTTTCACCGAGAAGGACACATGTCCGGCTGCTTTCAGAATTAGGGTAAAATAAGGACGCTGCCCACGAAGGCATCATATGCTGCCTACCGAATGGCACAGTCCTTTTCTCGGGAGCATGCACACGCTGCCTGAAATTACTTAACAATTTTCTCAGAAGGCCAAGGACGTTCTTGAAGGTTTGAAGGTTTGGAGAGGGTCTTATCTTAGCAGAAGTTCAAAAAATGCACAAAATGGCCTTGAAACATCTTGTAACACATTTGTGTACAAGCTGTTCTTTCTAACCAATCAGCAACAGCTGAAAAGTAGGGCTAGGACAGGAAGAGCTAGAGCATAAAAGCTGACATTTCAACCCTCTGAACTTAATAAGTTAATAAGAGAGGCTGTGTTATAAGTTTTTTTTTAACACAGTAATAGAAGGAAATGTTTCCAAATTCAAATTTAGACCCAGTAAAAGAGGCAAAATGCAGGTGATTATATATCAAAAAGTACAGGTTGAGGTTTTAACCTGTAGAAAATTCCAGATGCTGAAAGGGATGAAGATTCAGAACAGTTGTTGAGTCTGGGCCAGAGCAATGATGAAGCAAGGCATTTGAGAAAGGAGAAAGGCTGTGCCCGGCAGGATACTCTCAAATCCACTAAATTACACATGAAGCCACCCTCAGACCACAGTTTCAATCCCCAGAGAGCCAGTACAAGCCAAGCTAGTTATTATGGAATAGCCAGCTTAGCTAACAGCCAAGTTCTGTCGGAGTTATCCCGTGAGTGAAATATAAATGATCTATTATCCATCACAGTTGCTATGTGTCAAGTGGAGGCACAGACTAGCGCATTTTATTGCCAGTAGCCTGAGGAGACAAGACAGAGAGAGTCCAAAATGACAAAAAACAGAAATGTTTTTTTTTTTACTATGTTTGTTTTAGGAGAAGGCCATGACATTTAGCATGAAAATGTAATTTATTTCGGGGCATTGCATGTTTCTGTTTATGAATTTAAATCAAATCAAATCAAATGTATTCATAAAGTGCTTTCACAGCTGATGTTATTACAAAGCAGCTTTACAGACAGGCCAGTGTGAGACTGGCATTTATCACTATGCTGTCAGTACACAAACTTATGCCGTAAGGCTGAACTATGAAAGTGTGGTTTTATTAGGATATACTGATGAAAAAAGGAAGCAACAAAATTAGTTTGGAGCAGTAACATTACAAAAAGAACCAAGCATGTAACCCCACATGTGGCAGTAGGAGCAGATAGCTTCCACAGCTGCAGTGAACTCTTGGGCATCTGAAGCATTTTTAATTGAGGTGATTGTTGGTCTAAGGTGTGGTTGGGGTTAATAAATTAGATACCAATTTTTTGCATTCTCAAGCATGATCAACAGCATTATCAAGCTGTTAATTTAACCTACAACAGTGACTTAATTCAGTGACTATGTTAGAGTTAGACTCTAGAGTTAGACCCTTGTCTCTTTCTCTCACTCTCTCTTTCTCTCTCCCTCTCCTAGCCCCACCCACTTCTCAGACTTTTGACTGAACGAACCACTGAACCAACGAAAAGCAGCTTTCTCACTTGACCAAGTGTAGCGAAAAAGAGGCTAGTGTAAAAACACCCTTAGATTTCTAAGGATGGGCTAAAGCTAAAGGATGGTCAGATTGGCTAGTGCCAGAATCCAGACCACATACATCTGACCTAGGGATGTATTGGTAGAGAAAATTCACAGTTCGTTTCACACCTCGGTATTAGCCCCACAGTTCGGTACATTTTCGGTACGGATGGTGTTACAAAAAATAAAGAGATTGGTCATTATGTATAGTCTCACCTTTATTAACCTCACAATAACAATGAAACTTCATTATAATCATGTTTTGTTTTTTTGATGGAATGTTGTAACAGGGTTTGAGCACTTTTATTATCATTATTAAATGTTTGAAACCAGGGTTCTCTCCTACTGTCATCATGAGAGCCTCCATCTTTTGAATATTGTTGAAACAAACAAACAATGAGTGTGATTGTGGTGCTTTATTAAGAAAAAAAAATACAGCAGCATTACTTTAACTGTCTAAACTACAAATATTTTTCCTAAGCATATTACTTAATGCATTTCAGTGTTTGAGTTATTTTTAAGAAATATCAGCATTAGACTGTTAAATAAAGTTGTATTAGTGGTGTCAGTCACTTAAAAATCTATTAAAACCTTGATTAATTGTTTTAATGCTGGAATTCCACAGTATTCTTGTGAGGGGACAGTATTAAAAATAATATAGTCTGGTTTAGGTCTGGCAGAATAGATCATTTTATACTGTATTATAATATCTTAGAGAGAGAGAGAAAGAGACAAAGAGAGAGAGAGAGAGACAGAGACACGGTGCGAGTGAGAGAGAGAGAGACAGTACGAGCGCCTAACCCTGTATTCACATTGGAAAGCTACAGGCGACCATTCATTTCCATTGGTTCCACAAGTCTCCTACAGACTGCTGTACCATGTATTCTGCATGCGTCTGCACAAACCGAACTGTGACCACTGTACCATGACGGTTCGTGTTACACCGTTACACCTCTAATCTTATCTAGGAAAAACTACAATTACTGAAAAGATTGATCTCCATTGTGGAAAAACAAATTGATGGTTATTTTGAAAGAAAGTTTAGCTGACATTGGAGTATCTTTAAGTATATCTGCTTCCATCAACAATGGGAATGAAGGACAAATCACTCCATTCATAGCTACCCAAGCCCCACCATTCTATGTACCTATTGGAACAATTGTTTTTTGAAGACATGGTGGAAGGATCTTTCTTTCATAGGGTTTCATTCAATTTGATGTTTTGGGGGCTCTTCAAAATTGCATTGTATGGAAAATGACAACCTATAGTAAATGACACCCTTCTGCAGTCCTGTTTCCCACAGTGCAGTAAAGGTGATTTCAGAGACTCTCTGTCTGTATCGTTAAAGGTAGTACAACATTTTGTGGTGGTGAAGAGGTGGGGGAGCTGTGGGTCCACCCCCACAGCACAGCACACACTGCCGCAGTGGTGCTCAGCTGGGTTTGATTGAGCATATAATGCCTGGCCCACACTACAGGATCTTTTTTTTTTTTTTTTACCAATGTTGAGAACATGAGAGACCCCATAGGGTTCAATCCCTGCTTTGATTGCTGTTTGTAAGGAATTTAAATATTGTGTGTGCACATGGGTTTTCCTGCTGCCGGCCAAAAATACACATAGTAGGTGAATTAGCTATGTTAAATTACCCCCTAGGTGTGAGTGTGTGAGCGAAATGTTGTATGTGTTATTTTACAAGTCTTCAATTATTGTAGGTTGGCTCTTGGCACACTACTATACTAACCTATAATAAGAAAATAGAAACAAATAGAAATAAATGATGAATAGATGGATATATATATATATTTTTATATTTTTAAATCTTGATAACAGTTATTTAAAAGACTGACAGTCTTTGGCTAACACCCTGTCATCAGTGTAGGTCTGTAACATGTGGAACCTCGCAGATCATGCCATCATACATGACCTTTCTATTGTTCTTGTAAATTAGGGGTCCTTTTTCATCTTCTGTTTCATTAACAGTTCAGGGTCTTTCTTTACAGCACAAACAATATTTGTTTCATCAACAGCTGTTGTTTTCCTTGTTATACCTGTTTGACATCTGATACTTAGTACACCAGTGACGACTTTCCTCTTCAGGACATTCCAAATGGTTGTACTGGCTATGGCCAATATTGGTTTTGCATCTTTTCTCACCTTTACAATTGTTTGTATTCCGTTTATATGCATCTCTCTGGCTTTCACGTTGGTTACTCCTTTAACTATAAATGCACAGATAAAATCCAAATCTGAAACTATCTATTATAATCAATAATTAATGCATCAGGACACACCTGGGCCATGCTTTCTTCAGTATATAACTGTATATCAGATCCAGATGTACATACCCGGAAATAAAAACTGAAATGTCTCTTTTTTTCTTATTTTGATCTTTTAAAAAATGTCAAACCCAAATGTTTTTAGTCTACAGCCAAAATAAAGGGATCAGCCTTAATGTTCCTATACGTTTGCACGGGACTGTTTCTTGTCACAGTTTAGCCCGTGTCTGTCTCGTTGTGTCTCCCTCTCCTGGTCTATTGTGCTACTGTTGTGTTTTGGTCCTGTCTCCGCCCTAGCCCCACCCTGTCATTAGTGATTTGTAACCCTGCCCCCTCTTGATTGATCCTCAGGTGTTTCCAGTTTCCTGTTCCCTCCATGTGTGTATATAAGCCCCTTTGTTTCAAGCCTTCTTTGTCTAGTCTTTTGTTAGTTTGTTTGCTGTCTGTGATCAGGTTTGTGTGATTCCTTGCTGTGTGTCTGTCAGGTTGGTTTTTGTTTCTAGAGTTACTGGTTTCTTAGTCTTGATTTATACTTTATTCTCATCTTTGTTATTTTAGTTATTTCTAGTGATGGGCAGATGAAGCCTCATTGGGTGTATGGCACATTTCCCAAACTGTATCGACACTGTGTTGAAACTGTGTTGCTGTATCACTTAATGGCGACATCTGCTGGACTAAGAAAGTCATTGCAAGCAACTGCGCGAAGAAATGCATCGGTCACGTGGTTTTCCTTAAAATGATACGCGGTCTGACACAGGGGTTCGCCTTGTTTGCTCGGTGCATGCGCTGAAGTTTCAGTGTCGTCAGACCCATCGCTACCAAACGATACAGGAAGTGTATCGGTCACGTGGTTTTCCTTAACTTGATACGCGCACCGACACGGGGTTTCGCCTTGACAGCTCGGCGCATGTGTCGAGGTTTCAGGGTCGTCAGACCCATCACTAGTTATTTCAGTCTTGTATTTTTGTCTTGCGTTTACCCGTGTTTATTTTCTGTTTATATTCAGTGAAACTTTGGTTTATTTTGTTTGTTTGTCAGTTTGTTTTAGTTTGTTTAATAAATAAAGTAATTATTCTGCACTTTTGTCCATCCCCTCACCTACGTAACATAAGACTAGACCAAAATATGGACATAGCAGAATATATACGCAGAGGTAGGGAGGATTTGGGAGAGGATTGCTGGACTTTTGTGGCACTCAAAGTACTTGAAGAGTACCTGCACAGTACCTCCCTTGTAGGTGATCCATCCTCCCCTGATCCAGCACTACCCGTGGCTTCCGCCGCCTCTGATTCTGCGCTGACCACTGCCACCCCAGTTCATGTGCCTGGGCTACCCGCCTCTGCTCCTGTGCCTGCTCCCAGATCACGAGCTCCTAGGATCGCCGCGCCTGCTCAAGCTGCACCCGCCGCGCCTGCTCAAGCTGCACCCGCCGCGCCTGCTCAAGCTGCACCCGCCGCGCCTGCTCAAGCTGCACCCGCCGCGCCTGCTCAAGCTGCACCCGCCGCGCCTGCTCAAGCTGCACCCGCTGCTACAGCCTCAGCTCCAGCACCAGCAGCTTCCACTGCTCCAGCCTCAGCTCCAGCTCAAGCACCAGCAGCACCCACTGCTCCAGCCTCAGCTCCAGCTCAAGCACCAGCAGCACCCACTGCTCCAGCCTCAGCTCCAGCTCAAGCACCAGCAGCTTCCGCTGCCCCAGCTCCAGCTCAAGCACCAGCAGCTACCACTGCTCCAGCCCTAGCTCCAGCTCAAGCACCAGCAGCTTCCACTGCTCCAGCCTCAGCTCCAGCACCTGCTGCCTCAGCCTCACCTCCAGCACCTGCTGCCTCAGCCTCACCTCCAGCACCTGCTGCCTCAGCCTCAGCTCCAGCACCTGCTGCCTCAGCCTCAGCTCCAGCACCTGCTGCCTCAGCCTCAGCTCCAGCACCTGCTGCCTCAGCCTCAGCTCCAGCACCTGCTGCCTCAGCCTCAGCTCCAGCACCTGCTGCCTCAGCCTCAGCTCCAGCACCTGCTGCCTCAGCTCCAGCACCTGCTGCCTCAGCTACAGAACTTGCTCCAGTGCAAGCAGTGCCTGCCACTCTTGTGGTACCCTCTGACCCTGTGCCCGCGGCTCCGGCCGCCTCTGACCCTGTGCCCGCGGCTCCGGCCGCCTCTGACCCTGTGCCCGCGGCTCCGGCCGCCTCTGACCCTGTGCCCGCGGCTCCGGCCGCCTCTGACCCTGTGCCCGCGGCTCCGGCCGCCTCTGACCCTGTGCCCGCGGCTCCGGCCGCCTCTGACCCTGTGCCCGCGGCTCCGGCCGCCTCTGACCCTGTGCCCGCGGCTCCGGCCGCCTCTGACCCTGTGCCCACTCCCAGAACTTTGTATGCCCCCCGGCCTATCCCCAGGCCTGCTCCCAGGTCACGGGCTCCTAGGCCCGCCCCAAGGCCCCCGGACCTCTGCCCAAGAACTGTGCCCAGGCTGGCCCCTCTAACTACCCCACAGACTTTAGCCAGTCCTGAGCATCCCCAAGTTTTGTTTGTTCCCATGTCTCTCCCTGTCCTGGTCCCAGTGTCTGTGTTTGTTCCCATTCCTGTCCCCGGTGGTTTTTCTGTTCCCATCCCTGTCACCGTATTTGTGTCAGTCCCAGTAAGTGTATTTGTCCCGGTTCCATCGCCCTGTCTTGTCCAGACCCAGTTTGTCCAGCCCAAGTCCTCTGTCCAGTCTAAGCCCCTAGCCCAGTCTATGTTCTCCTCCACAGTCCAGTCTCTGTCCCAGTCTAACGTCCAGCCCCCTGTCCAGTCTCAGCCCCCTGTCCGGTCTTTCGTCCAGTCTCGGTCCCCTGTCCGGTCTTTCGTCCAGTCTCGGTCCCCTGTCCGGTCTTTCGTCCAGTCTCGGTCCCCTGTCCGGTCTTTCGTCCAGTCTCGGTCCCCTGTCCGGTCTTTCGTCCAGTCTCGGTCCCCTGTCCGGTCTTTCGTCCAGTCTCGGTCCCCTGTCCGGTCTTTCGTCCAGTCTCGGTCCCCTGTCCGGTCTTTCGTCCAGTCTCGGTCCCCTGTCCGGTCTTTCGTCCAGTCTCCGTCCCCTGTCCGGTCTTTGTTCATGTCCCCTGCCCTTTCTGCATCCCTGCCCAATGTACAGCCCTCTGTCCAGTCTCAGTTCTCGTCCCCTGTCCAGTCTCTGTTTTTTCCGCCTCCCCAGTCTCCATTCCAGTCCCAGTATGTTTCTCCTGTCTAGTCTCCTGTCTCAGTTCCTGCCCCTGTGTTCTTTCTCTGGTCTTGTCTAGCCTTGTCTTGTTTTTCTGTTCCCTCTCTCTCGGCGCCTCTGGTAGTGGCGCCGTTGAGGGGGGGTAATGTCACAGTTTAGCCCGTGTCTGTCTCGTTGTGTCTCCCTCTCCTGGTCTATTGTGCTACTGTTGTGTTTTGGTCCTGTCTCCGCCCTAGCCCCACCCTGTCATTAGTGATTTGTAACCCTGCCCCCTCTTGATTGATCCTCAGGTGTTTCCAGTTTCCTGTTCCCTCCATGTGTGTATATAAGCCCCTTTGTTTCAAGCCTTCTTTGTCTAGTCTTTTGTTAGTTTGTTTGCTGTCTGTGATCAGGTTTGTGTGATTCCTTGCTGTGTGTCTGTCAGGTTGGTTTTTGTTTCTAGAGTTACTGGTTTCTTAGTCTTGATTTATACTTTATTCTCATCTTTGTTATTTTAGTTATTTCAGTCTTGTATTTTTGTCTTGCGTTTACCCGTGTTTATTTTCTGTTTATATTCAGTGAAACTTTGGTTTATTTTGTTTGTTTGTCAGTTTGTTTTAGTTTGTTTAATAAATAAAGTAATTATTCTGCACTTTTGTCCATCCCCTCACCTACGTAACATTTCTCATAATTAAAGCTACAGATATCAGGCAAAAAAAAAAGAAGAAGATGTCTTTGAAAGAATACAGGTTAACCCTTAGAACCCCATTGACGCAAATTGCATCAAAAATCACACATTGTTTATTAGGGCTGTGAATCTTTGGGAAACCCACAATTCGATTCAGAATCGATTCTTGGGATCACGATTATTTTTTTTCAGATTCTTTCAAATCGGTTGGATTTCTTTTTCTTCATCCTCCATACTTTAGCGGCGCAACAAAAATACCGTAACACGACACTATATGCCCCTCTGTAGCCTAACAGGGAGAGGCAGTAAGAGCAAAAACTTTCCCTGTTCTGTTGTTGCTGTCTCGCGACACTCACCCTACTGTCGCACGGAGTTCATCTACTGTCCTGCGTAGTTCTTTAACAGTTAAAGAGCTCCGCAGGACAGTAGCTGAGCTCCGCATTACAGCTCCGCACCACAGTAAAAAAAGCTCCGCACCACAGTAGCTGAGCTCCGCAGTTAAGTTAAAAAGCTCTGCGCGACAGTAGCTCAGCTCCACTGTACAGTTAAAAAACTCTGTGCGAAAGTAGCTGAGCTCCGCTGTACGCTTAAAAAGCTCTGCACCCTCAAAAAAATATATTTTTTGAAAATGAAAATCGATTCTGAATTGTTCAATCTTAAAAACGCGTTTCAAGCTCGAATCAATTTTTTCCTGCACCCCTATTGTTTATACAGCTAAATTACTCAGGAATGCGTCAACCCACCAACATGATTTCATACATTGTGACAAACAGGAAACCCTATTGTTTCTAAAAATAGCACTGACCTCATGCTAAACTGAAGTGTTTTTTAAAAATCTATTTTGAAATACACCTAAAGAATAGGCTTACCTGCATATTTCCATGCTTTGTATTATAAGAAGCTGATAGTAAATATCTAATATACTAAATCACTTTCATTAAGTAGGAATATTGGCCATATTGGCCCAAATTACTCAAAATCTTAGCCTGCTATGACTGCCAAAGTCTTAGCAATCTAAATCCTAGGGAATATCAAGAAAAATAAATCTGCTGCTCGAGTATTCTGTCACAGTAATAAGCCATGTAATGAACTATCATCATAATCCTCATACTCTCAACTAATATAGATTCTCTATACACATCATAAACTTTTTCTGAAAATAACTCTTGATTTAGAGTCTGTACATAACAAAAAACAGGCGCTGGGTAACATTTTAGTCAAAACATGATCAATTCCATGAAGATTTACAAATTGTGGAAGCATTTACATCTTAAATAATGACATTTTTGAGCAGATCAATGTTTTCTGATGTAAAGAAAAGTAATGGCATGTGGAAAACAAACAAAAAAAAACATACCAAAATAGGTTGGGGGTTCAAAGGGTAAAAAAACTGAAATATCAAACAGAAGTATCAAATATAACACTTACATATTTTCTTATAAATTAAGTGATTAAAAAGTAGCCACAAAACTCCTATAGGTCTTCATTTAAACCAGGACCAAGCAGCCAAACAAATCTGCTTAAAAAAAAACATTTTTCCAGTATTACCACACTCTATAAGTGCATCTGGATGTTTGTCAGGATGATCAGTGCAAACAGATACTTACTGCCAGTGACTCGTTCATGTAGCACATTAACGTGGGAAGTGAGAGACAGAGCCATATACAATAGTAAAACACATCAGTAATCCTGATTTACTGTATGAATGAGCAAATGTGTCGTGCTGTTGCTCTAAATGTCACAGCAAATCTGGCGGCGCGGTTTATGAATGTGGCCCAGTGACTCATAATTATCTTGTGTTTGCAGCATCCAACAGGCTGTGCTTTTGTACGCCATGTTTGTACATTATGAGTTTAATCAAGGTGTCAGGTCAGTGCATTAGAGCAGCAGAGTGTGTGTCAATAGAATACAGCTGTTTCCATAGCACTCACTGAAGGCTAACATATGTTATATAAGAAGCCGTGCTTCTTTATTTAGCTTGAGCAGCGGTTTTACACATTGAAGGCTTTGGCGTTGAGCCTTTCTGCAGGGTAAATATTTGGCCTAATTCATTTTTTAGGTCTTTATTGTGGACTTTAGCTACAGTACGTCCTTGTCTGTTTAGTTAAACATGCTTGTCTCTTCTGTCTGTGTGAGCTTTTCCAGTGCTGCTCTTATAACTAAGCCATAAAGCCAGGAGGAGAACAAATGAGGTGATGAACGTTCTTCTGTGCTTCTTGCTTCTTCAATATTGGCTCTGTTTTAAGTGTGTAAACTGTATCAAGGTGAAGAGAACTTAAACATGTATGCATTTCAAATGAGTAAACAGCACTACATGCACTATTCACGCGTCCATATTTTATAGTTGTCAACTGTGTTCCAGACATTTTAGCTGTTTGCCCAAAAGAGCTATTGAATGGATTGAACTCGCAAAATTTCATAGTTCTGAATAATGACAGTTTACAATTAGTAACAGATATTCATTTAATTAGACATGTCAAGATAACTATATTTGATTAAACTAAATAAATAAACAACAATAATTATACAAACAATATTGTTTATTGTAAGATTTTATAGCATTGATGTATTGATAATATTATAGCATAATAATTGCAATTATTAGGCCTGGCACAATAACTTTTTATTGGAGAATATAATACCCTCCAAAAGTATTGGAACAGTGAAACCAATAAACGTTTGACATTAAAATCCATAAAAAAATAATATAAGCAACATTTCAGTTTTTATTTCCAGGTATTTACATCTGGATCTGAAACCCTTTGTCTGAACCCACCCAAAATTATTGGAACGTGTGTGTTTTGTTGCCCAGGTGGGTCCTGTGGGTCCTGACATGGATTATTCAAATAATAAACTTTGTGCTTAGTTAAATTTTTCAGGGTTTTGTCTGTGCAGACTATGCATTTGAGTAGTAACCAATATTAAAACCAACCAGAGAGCTGTTTTCAGGTGAAAAACAAGCAATGCAATTGTGCACAGACAGCAGCAAGATAATAACCCAAAACACACTGCCGAATCTATCAAAAGTTGATCAAAAATAGAAGGTTTTATTTTACCTGCTAAAGAGGAGACTGAAGGGAGTAACCCTTTAAACAAACAGCAGCTGAAAGAGGCTACAGTGGTTTAGTGATGTCAGTGAGTTACAGATGTGATGCGGTTATTTTGTGAGGAAATTATTTGCAACTAAATATGAGGTCTTATTTACTTTAAACTATATTTTATGTTTTTCTTTTCTAATACTTTTTCTCCCATTAAAAATGGGTAGGTTTAGACAGAAGGTGCGATCTTAAGAACTGTGTGTCATATCCAGATATATACCCTGAAATAAAAGCTGAAATGTGGATATTTTTTAATGTGGATTTATATTTTATATTCATATTCCTCTTTTAATATCAAACCCAAATGAAATCTGTTTTTCACTGGGCATTTCTACTCTCTTTATAAATAAATGTATTTACTTGTACCTTACTTTAATGTTATACCAAAAAAAGATGGAGTTCAATTTGTTGGAATTCAGCAGCAACAACTGTCACAGATGCTGAGGAATGAGAGGGTGGACGTGAATGCAGGTAGAGATTTATTACACAAACAAAGAGAAAGCAAAAAGCAAAACAGAAAGAAAGCACAGGCGGGGACATGCATAATCAAATAAACAAGACTAAGACCACGAAAACTAGACTGATATATCACTACTAGGAGCAGGAACTAGGAGCATGAACTAGGACACACAAACCTGACAAACACAGATGTCATGCAGACCCAGGTAGGAGCACTAAAGACTAGGGCGAGGCCGGGCCAAAGACAAGACAACAACAAAAACAAAGGCAACTAACAGCAATCGATTTTTAAATCAGGGTTTAAAATGAGAGGGTCAAACAAAGAGACTAAAGCTCAAACACAGAGAGCGAGGGTCAAACACGAAAGACATGACAGAGAACAAAGGAACACATGTGCACATGTATGCAAACTGGGAAACAGGAAGCACCTTGGGAAGGAAACAAAGGGGCAAGGTAACAAACGGGACAGGTGGGAACATTGAAGACTAGGGCGGGGCTGGGGCGGAGACAAGACAACAACAAAACAGAGCCATGTGCTCAAAGAGAGACCAAAAAAGTGCAGACAAAATATCCAGATGTATTAAGCCCTATCCGAACGGGATTAGTTACCCAAAGTGTAATTATGATGCTTGACACTGGACACATATATATTTTATTAAAAACGAGGTGGTGAAACTCAGAGATGTGCGTCCGAACGAGAATAAAATTACCAGAGGACCACGGAGTTTAGCGAAAAACAGTAGGTAATTCAGCCTGTAATTTTCCCAAAGAGAAAATTACCCCAGGACCCCCTGAGAATCTTATTCTGTCTGGATAGGGCTAACGTCTGTTTAAAAGTTACAGGTTATTAAATCTTCTTTGGCCAAATTAAAAAAATATGTTAAATGTGATTAAAAAAACGAGTGTCCTTGTCTCCAGTTATTTTTAACCAAAGCAGCACGAGAAAGAAATCTGAGTTATGTATTGCTGTAGTCATTATTATTACTGTTCTGTAAAAAGAAATAGTGTTTATTTTTCTTTTTGTACCTTCTCTAATAATTTTAAGAGAACTTAGCCCTAATCATGAAGCAAAGGAAGAGCCTCTTTTGTAAGGGGAGCTATTTTAAGTGGTAGACGACCTACATCTTTTCTCAAACCTTCTCTCTAAGTTTTTTTTTTTTTTTTCAACAAAACCACACATCTATATTCATCCCAGCAGTCGTAGTATCTCTGTTGATCTCTCGTAATACAAATTTGGCATCAACAACAAGCTGAGTACACAGCCTCCAACCCTGCAGCGCTGGCTGCATATTTATCCATCGGCGGCACAGCTCCATTCCGTTTTAATTTCCTACTTCTTTAAGCTGGGCTTGAGAATGCAGAAAAGGCTGAATTACAGTGTTGCGAGCTGCAGATAGTAATATTAGATAATAAAGTTGAGGAGCTCTCCACACTCACCGCCCAGGGCCGTAAACAAGCCACATTCAAATGAGGTTCCTCGCTCCCCGAACTCATCAGCAGCACTGACGGAACTGCAAGAGGGGCAGCACAGGCCGCGACACTGTACGTCCAAAATATGTTTTTGTTTGCGACAAGAGGCAGAAATTGCGTGTCAGAGTTCCGTAATGAGGTTTCCGATTAAAGCATTTCGCTACTTCCCTCTGAATAATTTGCATTTTGATAATTGGCCAACTTTAATAGGTACTCCACTCCAGCACTATTAGCAGTGCCCTCTTTTTTCTAATGCTTCTGATTCTTCCCCCCCTCTAGATGTGAGTTGAGTGGGAGGTGAGCAAAGTGCAAATAAAAGATAATGAACTAATTAACATAGAGATAAGCCTGAGAGAAAGAAAACGAGAAAAAGGATTTGCTATTATTGCTATTATTAGTTTTACTTACTTTTTAAACTTGTGTCACTTAAGGATTCATCCAAGAAAAGTAAAGAAAAAAAGTGATTAGCAGATTATGTTAGAAAATGTTAGAAAAGATGAAAACAGAAGACTTCAGATTTCCTGGTTTCCTGGATACAGTCGTCGACAAGACCTTGACTAAAAGAAAAAAAAGACTTTCAGTGCAGAATCAGTGTAGGCTGAGTGCAGGTTTATTATGTATTAAAGCAGAAACAGAATAACATCAGATTTTCAAAAAATAATTGCAGCTTAAATCACTGCGGTTACTAAAAAAAAAAAAAAAAAACATTTAAAGTACATTTTCATGTTTCATTTAGAGAACACCCAACAGATTTGGCTTCTAGACTAAGAAATTTAGATTAATGATAAGATTGGAAGTGTGAATTTTACAGGTGCTTTACTTCTTAAATAAAGGTAGACATATAAGTTCTTCTCAAGAGAGATTGTATAGTCTGAACCATGCTTCAGTAAAAAAAAAAAAAAAAGAAGGAGGGAGCGAGGTTTAACCCTACAACGAGGCTGTGGCCTGACCTGAAGAGGGTGGGGCACACAAGTCACTCAATGAATATTTATGAGCTGAAAGACATTTGCAAGGAGAAATGGTGCAAACATCCACCTCAAAGTTTTGCGAATTTTTATTTCAGCAACTGAATAAAGGTTTGAAGCCAATTTTAAGGTCACTTACTTTTTCCTATAAAATATTCATACCATTAAATAATAGAGAGGTCTGTAACTTTTAACATAGTGATACTTTAACTGTGAGAGACATAATGTGAGAAAAATCCAGAAAATCAGATGGTATGATTTTTTTAATAATTAACTTGCATTTTATTTAATGAAAAAAGTATTTGAGCGACATTCCAGGATCTAAGATAAGCTTCTTAGATATTATTTAAAAGACTGAATACGTTTGGACCACCTCAAAAAATGGCCGTTTTCTCTTTTCCCACACACTGGGTGACCAACTCCTTTGGCAAATTGAACAATTAAACAATTAAACATGCGCGCAACCCTGTTACCATAAGGAATTTTACCTGGCAGAGAAAGAGTTAAAAATATTTGTCTACTGGCACAAAGGAAGTGACATCACAAGACAATTTTCTGCCCACATGGCAAGAACAAGAGTAAGTGCTCTAAAAGTGCTCCAAATATGTTTGTTCAAGTTGTGTGTGTCACTCAGTGAACGCAACCCTGTTACTCATATTGTAAGACTAATAATGAGTAGACTCAAATTTTTCTTTATATACTTATATAACCATGGTTGACCTTGATCTTGTTTACATAGCTAAATTTTACAGTAAGCATCTGTTCCTGGGGTAAACCACAACTTAGCCTAGATTTGCATCCCTGTTACTCGCAACCCTGTTACTGTAAGTTACCAAATATATTGCATAATCTAATATAAAAAAAAACTGCTTTGATACCTGAGCTTGACGAATCAAACTTTTTGATAGTCTATTACCTGTGTTTTATAAATATATGACTAAAAATGATCAAATTGAAGATCAAATTTTCACAAGTGACCACCCCTGAAATGTACCAAAATCCTGGAATGTCCCTTGATACAACAGAAAAAAACACCAAAAACTTGGGTACAGAAACCCTTTACAGAGGTTAGATTCTAACAGGTCTGTAAGAGCCAGAGTTATTGCTGGTTGATACAATGTGATTTTCTGTCTCACACAGTTAAAATGTACTTTCAATAAAAATGACAGACCTCTTCATTCTTTCTAGGTCGAATAACTTGCAAAATTGGCAGATTAACAAATACTTCGCCACCAAGAGGGAGAAACGAATGAATCCAAGGTAAGTGCCAAATCCCCAGTGTTTTTATTAAAGTTCACATCACACAAAAACATAGAAAGAAAAACTGTACACAAAGATAACATAAAAGAGATTAAAGCTACACTGCAAATTCTGTTTTTGGAATAAAGTCTCTGAGAGTTAATATCAACTCATTTTAAGGATATATGCGTTTCTCAGGGTTGGCAGCAGAAGCGAGGAGTTGCAGACGCAAATGCGAGGATTTATTAAAAATACACAAAAAGAAACAAACAAAGAACCAAGAGACTAAAACAAAAGGAACACGAAGTACATAGAAAACACTAAAACACAAACCCTGACTGACGTAAAGACGTACACAAACCGACCAGGAGAACGTAAACACGTGTACTATAAATACACACGGACAAGGACAGGAAACAGGAAACACCTGGGACTGGGGGCAGAGCTACAAATGAACAGGTAAGAAACAGGGGAGGAGACAAAGAATACACACATGGCATGTGCAGAGGGTAAATAAACACAGAGAAACTTGAGCACAGAAGGGAGACAACAGCAAACGAGGCAAGGACGTGACAGTGTGACCATCTAATACACTCTATGACAGAGTTGAAGTAACTCTTTTTTTGGGAGTTGGACTTTTAACTCTGTTCAGGAGTTAAATCTGAACTGTTGCGAGAGTTAAAATATTTATCCCATCTAGAGTAAAATACAGCTCTCAGCTGGAGTTAATTTTAACTATTGCAAAAAATAGGGTTATGTAACTATTATTATTAAAAAACATTGGAATATTTTGAAACCCTGGAGTAAAAATGACAACAAGAGGCATCATTAGTAATTACAATAACAATTTCATACTCAACATAAGTCAAGTCAAGTCAAGTCAAGTAGTTTTATTGTCAATGCTGCATATGTACAGGACATACATAGAATTGAAATTACGTTACTCTCCTTCCCAATTTTACAGCAAGTACAGATAATGGATAATAAAGAAAAATAAAGAAAAAGGGGAGACACTATGTGTACAATACAGCAGCAGGGACACAGACATACATGAGACAGAACAAGGTGCAGTAGTGGTGGGGGTGAAATAGATATATAAATAGAAATAAAAAGAAATAAATATATAATCTAAATCTAAATGAGTGGGAGACACTATATGTACAATACAACAAAAACACAATAGACATTTGTGAGACAGAAGATAATAGTGCAATATTAATGGTGATTAAGATCAAGTGACAATATAAATAGAACCCGTATAACAGTAGTGCAATGTTGTATCTAGCTTAAGGCTGGTAAAGTTCTTAAAGTTCCCAGTTCTTGGGGAATTAAAGTGTGTATGACAGTGCAGCGTAACAGTAGTGCAGGTATTGGGTGTGTAGTGCAGGTCCTTTTACAAAAGTTACAGTACTGTGTGTGTTCTAGTGCAGAGTTTCAGTACTGTGTTGGTGGGAGGATGTGGGGTCAGGATGATGAGAGTGTGTGTGCTGTGGGCAGGATTGGGATGGGGGGTAGAGCAGGAAGAGAGTTCAACATGTGTATGCTAGTGTATATTTTCCATTGCATGGGAACTTTAATCCTGCATTGCAGTTCTCAGTGCATTGCCAGCACTTTGTCACATTTTACAGTACAGACTATGGTAACTTGCTCTTATATCCTACAACACATTGGCTAGGTAAACAACCATTATATAAAATAGAATGGAATACCCAATGGAAGGTAGCCCTGGTGGGCAAGACTACACCCTGATGGTAAGCTAGAATTGGGGACACGCCCCTTATTCAAATAAATGATTTGGGTTGAACATTTGGGTTGACACTGAAATATTTACTGAATTTGCCCTGTGAAGAATAATTGCTAGAAATGTTTCTCTAGGAATTAACTTTCTAGGAACGCAATAGAAATGAACTAGAGAACTTATTAATTTAGCTCTACAGAAATCCCCAGTGAGGAAACATGTTTTAACCATGGGCTAGAGGTCTGTTTATATGTTTGTTTACTCATTTTATGTTCTCTGTTCTTTCAGTTAGTGTGAAATTAAAGCTGGTGACCTGTATGCTTTGACAAAAGCATAAAGATAATTAAAAACAAAAAAAACAGCACTGCCATGTGTCTACAAAGTGAACCCAACAGGACTGAACAAAGAGTGCTTTCATGCCGGTAAAGGAAAAATGAAGAATGAGAAAATGACAGTGTTTCTGCCTTTCTGCTCCTTTTTAACACACACACAGACAGACACACACACACACATATACGCTCACGGCTACCTATGAAATCAAATGGGGCTTAAAGAGAGCTGCATTCAGCCGTCATATACAGCACAGATCATCAAGGCCCTGCGTTCTCCATTAGCCATCAATCTAATTTTACTCAACATGATACCAGAAATGCAGTGCTGTGTGTGTTTAACTTCCTCCAGATGTTAAACTCCATTAAAAACACCATTAAAATATACAGGAAACAGCTTGAGATCAATAGCTGAGGAGAGATAACTAAGCAGATGTAATCAGTCACTGTCAGTTCATCCCTGTATATTACGTTTTTTTTGTTTGTTTGTGTGTTTTTATTGTTTTATGCCATTTGAAAACAGCATTGTAAATATTTTTTTTTACAATTAATTACTCAACAGAAATAAAAGCATTTGCTTTGATTAATACAATTCATGATTAATCCCACAGTTTAAAAGATCCACTAAAAAGGGGCATAATTTAACTTCTGTCCACATTTTTAGGGCCTTCCTCCCTCTGGTGATTCTGACTACAACTACAAATCTCATAATCCCTCTTCTGTTGTTCATCA
This sequence comes from Astyanax mexicanus, assembly GCF_023375975.1. Lineage (NCBI taxonomy): Eukaryota > Metazoa > Chordata > Actinopteri > Characiformes > Acestrorhamphidae > Astyanax > Astyanax mexicanus. Next base: position 32,149,562 of record NC_064420.1, read on the forward strand.
CAAATTGTTCCTACAGTCTACATTACCTGTATACTAAAAACTGTTCCTCCTGTGTCTCTGTATAAATTCTCTCTGTCTTTGCAAAGTATTGCCAACACCCCTGTCATTGCATACAAAGTGTCCTGTGTTTAGCATGTCTGTTATAGACCCCTCCCTGTTTATCCATGTGTGGACAACATCACTAAATTTAGCTCTACATGGGCCTGGTGTCCTCTTATGAGGCCATTATACTGTCACCTAGTGGTGGCAGAAGAGTTTAACACGTTACAGTTTCGATTTTGTTCAGAAATTTAAATGAACAGTAAATACAGTAAATGTTTTTTTTTTTTTACTATGTTATGTCTTTGTGTTATATCAGCACTATAAATGAGTCATATTGCTCAAAGGGGCACAATTGTTGTTTCTACTTTTGTTTTGCGCTTAGGTAAAAAATGCAGCTGTGTTAAGGCACTAAATAAATGTTTTGCACAACATTACTAATTGTGACTTCGATCTGTTCTATCAAAATATAAAACTAAAGTCTCATATTTGGAAGTCATTTTTCTCCGAAACTACATTTCATACATACAGTTCTTCCCTCAAAACTCATCACAAAACTCAGAGGCATCAGTTCCCTCATGTACAATTGGTTACTGGACTTCCTGACCGACCAACCCCAACATGTCCGGTTGGATAACCACTGCTCATCTACCGTCAACATAAACACAAAGAAGGCTCACAAGTGCGTCCTCTTTCTGAGGAAGAATCCCCTGTCCTCTGATATCCTGGTGAACTTCTATCGCTGCACCATTGAGAGCATCTTGACCAACTGCATCACAGTATGGTACGGGTGCTGCTCTGTCTCAGACCGGAAGGCACTGCAGAGGATGGTGACAGCTGACCAACACATGACCAAAGTACCACTTGTTGGGAAAACTGCACTACCCTCTGCGCTGTCTCCAGTGCATTCCCCTGGATTCTTTTGATGGAAGCCCAAAGTAGAGATAAGTTATAGAGAGACAGTTAACTTGATCTTCAGCAAATTAACAATTTATCAAAACAGAGCTCTGGGAACGACTTCCACTCACAAGGAGTTCAAGAGAAGAAGTTTCAAGATTATTTCACAGACATGAGCATTTATAGACAAACCCCACCTCAAGGTCACGGAGGAAGACACCTTGATCAGTTCCCCAAAAACTGGTTCTGGCTGGTCTTGATCAGAAGTTTGTCTGTCAAAATCTTTCTTACACATACAGTAGGACTCAATCCTCTTTGTCTCCCAACGGTTTTGGGGCCTATAAGCTCTAACAGCCAGATCTTGCAAGTATTTTAGAGAACTGTCTCAGCTGCCTTCCTCCGCTCTGCCGGTAACATGTCAACACCTTCCCTTTAGCTGGCCTCAAGCTTTATGTCAAACCCTGTTGTCTACCATAGTATCACACTATTATACATAATGCATTTAATTCTACTTCATTAACTTGATTAGTATTAATTATAGTAAAGTTCTTGTTTATAAACATTTTAAAGCATATTTCTAACAATTACATGTGCAATGATAATAAAGTTGAATTCTATTCTATTATGTAAAAAGATAATTATTTGTTTTTACCATAATCCGTTGCGAGAGAAATAAAAAATGCATGCCATGCAAGAGTTTGGGTCTTAGGAGGTTAAAGTTCATTCTTGTAATTTGTTTATATATGTATGATTTTGCCATTGCCTGTGTCTGTTTTGATAGCTATCAGATTGTTACTGTGCTTGATGCCTGGATGTTGTTACGAGCCCTTGGGCATCTTTGTTAAACCATTGGCAACCTTTTATTCTGTGAGCATCTGGCCATTGCCTTATGCGTCACTGTTTTTATCTTCTCTTCTCCTATCTTTACCCTTGGGACCACTCACATCCGAGCATGAGTAGATCCATATGGCTAAGTAATACTACAGTATATGCCAAACCATGACTGATTTGTGAGCGTTTGCACGTTGCAGGTTATCATCAAACTAGCAGGTTCTGAGAGATTTCTAAAAACATTCCAAGTCTAAATCATGAAGTTTCATAGTTTCATGCAACATGTTTACATGTTTCTGTTTTTTTTTAAATAACATGAAGCTTGGACATCAATATCATATAGAGCCTGCTGATTCAAAATAAAATGTTGATATATTTTCAGTTTGTTATTTCCAGCAAGCTCCTCATTGACTCTTGTTTTCTTCTAGAGTGAACGGCAGCACCTGAAGGCTGTGTTTTTTGGTTTTACTCTGTGATCATGCTAAAGAAGTGTAGTCCTGCTGTTCTCTTGGGTGCAGAGGGCTCTTGGTTCACTCTCACTTCAACACCTCACCTCATCCCTCTGAATATTTCACCACACTTCTCCACAGTCTGATCCAGAATGCATGTGGAATGGAACTGGTGCTTTGAATCATAAGTATAGAAGTCCAACATTCTCACAACACTAGTTTGAAAAGAGTGATAGACTTTGTAGTATCTGCTGTAGAATTCAGACTGAAACAGAGACAGCACCTGTATGATTCTGCTCGATTAACATCAACACAGCAGCAGACTGAAAGACCCAACTCATTGTAATCCTACTTTAGAGGGCTTCTGTGAACTTCTGTGCCCTGTTCCACCCAATGAATGGACACCAGTTGGTGGATGGAGGTGTTTTTATTGACTCTGTAATGTGTTCAACATTATTCTATAGTCAGTGGCTTGAATGGTCAGCTAGCCAGTCCACAGCAGGAATATCTCACCCTGTGTTCACACCTGCAGGTGAATTAGCAACAAGTGGCCATTGGTTTACTATGGTAGGGCACAAATTGTAACCACGATAAGCGATGTGGTGTCTTCTCTTGAAGGATGATTCTTGAAGAAATGAGACTTAACACACTGTCTTCTGTTTTTATCAATCAGGTTAGGTTTTATTATAACAGGTTTTCTAGAAGTTACAGTGGAGAGAGAAAAAAGTTCCCGATTCGAGGTGTCCAAAAATCTCTCTCTCTTTCTTTGTCCTAAGCCAGGGTTTTATACATTAGACCACAGCATATCACATATCTCTTTACCATAAAAGGACATATATGTTCCAGGCATAAGTCCAGAAGTTTAAAGTACAAACAGATGAGGGGTGTTTTTGGCCCTTGGCCCACATTCCAACATCTACCCCAGGACCCTCAATTCCAGGCTAACCCAGTACTCCAACGAACCGAATGACCCAGTATTTTTCTTGTACAGACAGCATATGGAATACAGTGTTTTACCATTTTAATACACCACAGCGACAAAACTTTATGCAAATTATTTATAAGATGAGGTGAAGTGACATTCTACACCATTTGGTTGAGCAATCTATTTGCACCAATCACAGACATGAGTGTCAGAGGTCCACAGCTTCTGTTATGTGAAGGTGGCAAAGATGCAGACCAAAGAACCAAAATTTGGCCAGATTTGGTCTATATCTACTGAACCATGGTCCGATTCGTCTGCTGTCTAAAATCACTTTTCTAAGGTTTTATAGTATGTTTACAAGGCCTCACATGGAATGGCACCAAGCTACATATCAGATCCTTACCCTCACTCTTCTTCTCGGTCATTGAGTTCCTCAAAACAGCTGCTTTTAGCCGGTTTAAGGGTGATAGGACCTTCTCAACCTCTGCATCTAAACTCTGGAATAGCCTGCCACCCTTTACAAATTTCTTACCTAGGCTAGACTATTTTCCCTGGCATTTGAATCGTCTTCGGGATTATGTTGTTTTCTTTATTATTTCATTGTTGATGTTTTTTCAAGCACAATTTTTCCCAATAGGCCTATCCTAGATTAAGAGTTGGAAATATTTTATGCTAATTTGTCTTCTTTTAAATGTTGTTTTATTGTACAGCACTTTGGTTAACACGTAATGACCTTTAAATGTGATTTATAAATACATCTGACTTGACTTGACTTATATTACAGGAAGTTGAGGTTGTCTATCATTCTATCATTCCTTTATACAAAACAGAAGAAAAAAGAACAGGTGCCGAAATCCACTTTCCCTTCACCTGCACACACACACATCACACCACAGATCAGGTGCAGACGCTTACTCTTGTATCTATTGTAACTGTAGATTATCCCATTGCTTAAAAGCAAGAATAAAAAGCAATCTGGCGGAAATCTGTCCCATTCATGACAATTGTACTGGTTAAGGGAAGTCGAATTCTGACAGAGAGGTAAAAGTCAACATAGCACCTGAAAAGGCAACTCACCCAACTCACATGTAGAGATTACATGAGTATAGAGATGCAGTCCATTTAGGTGATGACGCCAGAATGTAGAAAGTTCTTCAGTGCGCTCAAAAAACTGCAGTGTTAAACTAGAACCAGAACCACAGTTAGAAACTGCTTCATCCTTCTTTTTTCTCATGTTTCGATTGAGAAAACTGTCAGGTCACAATAACTTCTGAGCAGCTTAAGTTGACACTTGCATTCACTCTATTTCTGACCCGACTGAAGCTCATATAACCAACTTTACTTCAAGTAATAAAATACCTGAATGGCCTTTGAGATGACGGCTGGTGAAATGGCGAGGCCAAGTGGACGAAGGATTGATAAGCCTGTATTGAAATGTGTGGCTGGATGGCAGTCTGTGTGTGTGTGTGTGTGTGTGTGTGTGTGTGTGTGTGTGTGTGTGTGTGTGTGTGTTTGTGTGCGTGCAAAACTGTCTCTTCATATTTATATAGTTGTTTTTTTTTTTTGAGAATTTTTTTTTCAGAACTCAAGGCCACCATCATCCATATAAAGCTCTTAGACAAATGCAGTAAGTAATCTGATAATGACTGTTTACATGTATATTTTAATTAAGAGTGACTTATTTGATAAAAAGTTTGATACTAAATGTGAATTAATTTTTTTACTTATCATTTTCATCCCTGACTTCAAATTCTAAACGTGTTTGTTTGGTTGTTATTGACACATTTTCTTTGAGGGCTGCTGCCTATACAAAGTGTGATTGTTTACCTCCACCTGCTGGACAAGTTGGATCATTACAACAAAACCACAGCCACTATAGATTAGCATGGAATCAAGCCAGTCACGTGTGAACTGATGTAATTAAATCAGATTCTTGTCTAAATTTGATTAGGGAATATTAATTAAGAATGTAATGAAGATAACCCGCTAGTTCACCTGTATGTCATTCATTGTTACTTAACAATCTTAAATGCAGAAATAAATTGGATGGGTCAAAATGGTCTGTTTTGCTTAATACCCATGGTAAACATAGTCAAAAAATGTTTTAACACTTCTGACCACATGACCCAGTTCCAATAAAATTTTAGTAATGCTTTATGTACCTCAGATACTTTTCTCCTTTCTCCACAACATAATGAGACTATATAAAAAAAATAAATAAAAAGACCACTTCAGTTTCTGGGTCAGTTTCTCTGATTTAGTTTTTATAGGTATATGTTTGAGTAAAATGAACATTGTTGTTTTATTCTTTAAAGATTCCTCCCAAATTTCAAATAAAAATATTGTCATTTAGAGCATTTATTTGCAGAAATAAATTTAAGGCTTTCAGACCTCAAATAATGCAAAAAAAAAAAGTTCATAATTTTAACATTATAAGAGTTCAGAAATCAATATTTGATGGAATACCCTTGGTTTTAATTACATTCCACCAGTCTTACACACTGCTTTTGGATAACTTTATTCCTTTACTCCTGGTGCAAAAATTCAAGCAGTTTAGCTTGGTTTGATGGCTTGGGATCATCCTTTTTCTTCTTGGTTATATTTCAGAGGTTTTCAATTTGATAAAATTAAAGAAACTCATCATTTGAAGTAGTCTCTTATTTTTTCCAGAGCTGTATTTCAGATGTTCTTTAAACTATCCAATAGACACAACACAACAGGGCTTATATATAAAATTTTAATTAAAAATAACATATTACATATATGACAGATGGTTCTCTGTTTACTACTTCTATTGAATTATGAATATTTTATTTAATTTCTCCCCTCCTGTGGTTTTGGGTGGTGCTGGGTGGTGGTCCAAACATTTGAAAAAGTATTTTATTTTATTTTCACCAGTCTGTGATAGTCCTTCCATTTATATCTTTAACTATAGTCAAAAAAATATTTTCCCTTCTTAAAAATAAGGTCTACTTATATGTAAATAGTGAAGGTGTGGTTATCTCCAATCACACCCTGTGAAGGGTGTGATTGGAGATAACCACACCTTCAATAGGATCGGATCTACTGAGCATAATTCCAAAAATAAGTGTAAAATTGGTGGTAATGAGTTGGAATAACAAGGTAAAACACAGAATTGGGTGATAATTTCACTTTCTTTTTTTTTTTGTCACTATAGAGGGAACTTTAGGACATGGAGAAACTAGAGCAGGGGGAAATTGCCAACCCCACCCCCTCTCCCAAAAGCCTGAGGTAGGGTGTTCAGTGTAGTTTATTAGGAAAGTTCGGAAAATCCTTACATATAGTTTTTGTAGCAGACTTAAAGTCTCTGAAATGACGACATGTAAATTTCTTTTACTGCCACCTACTGAAAGCTACTGAAGGCTGCAGATAGATGGATGGATAGATGGATGGATGGATGGATGTACAGCGTGCTCATTTATGGCAAGGCAGCCAGTGGACCAATGGCAGTGGATAGCAGATTCATTTAACAGCAATCGATAGGCAATGGCATTTGTACTTGGAATACATCATACATATAGCAATACAACAGTGGTAATGATAGTGGCTCCTTCAGAAATCACATCTACATTCAGTGCATTAGGCCCCACACACATATATCCTGCAGGCCAGTGTTGCGTTCTTTAGCTTCCAAAAGTCAAAGAACATGATGCGTTTTTCTTTTCGTTATAATTGAATAGGAAGGATTATGTATAGGATAATTACACTATTAAAAAATGATGTTGGAGAGATGACATGTACTGGTGTACATTTTTTAATCCTGATTTTCTGCAGAGGTAATCAATAATGTTGATTAACTTTAAGGGTGTTCATGGTTTGCTGATTTCCAAATAATCTCCAAATATTAGAGCAGATGAAAGATCACGTCATGCTGAAAGGTCATGTCAGCTGCTTATTTTGAGCTATAAAGGTGAGCAGGTGGTTAATTGTGTGTGTGTGTGTGTGTGTGTGAGAGAGAGAGAGAGAGAGAGATTGCAAACAATCAATTATTCAAGCCAATAATCCCTGTTCCCTGAGGACGTTATGTACATAATATTACACTTTACTACACTATAGTTTTATCAATTAATATTGTAATATGCTATATATGCAATATATTAAAGATACACTGGGAATATTGATCTAACGATTTAATAAAATAATGTATATATTTTCACTTTTAGTGACTGTTCCGGATCTCTCAGCTTGTCCAAAAATGCAAGAAATCCAATGGGTTTTGCTCAAAGCATTTATTGCACTTCCAAGAGAAGCAAGGAGCAATTCAATTGTTTATGATGCTGCTTTAAATTTTTTATCTTAATTTAGCTGCTTAATTTAGCTGCTCACAGAACTGCATCTGCAGGCCCCCATAGCTTTATTATTATAATTATTTAATCCCTTATTTCCTTTTTTCCATCTTATTTCCATATTAGACTTTTTCGAAACCATTATCCTACAAAAGCTGTTTTTCAGCCAATTTTCCCTTCCATCTCATGACAGATTTCAGTCTGAAGTTGGCATGCTACCAAAAACTGCCACCCTGCCAGTTGAAGAGCTATTCAGTGCCAAGACGGCAACTGTCAGAGGATCCAACAGCCTTCACATTAATGCTAGCTAGCATCTCATCCTAAATGAGGTGCATTAGCTGTTTGTAGAAAAACTACAGTGAGTCAAACCTTATTCTAAACCACACAGGTTTGTCTGTATAATAAAAATATGAAGATCGAAGATCAGGATGTGGTTTGAGAAAGTTAAGAGACCTTTTGGGAGTGAATTTACTATAGGAAGCATCCCAGTGCAGCATGTCTTTGTTCCTTTTATACTTAGTCTCACTTCCTGAATACTAAAGACTGCATCCATGCAGGTCTTATCCTTTAAGCTTCCCCTCCATCCATAGCTGTCTACTTTGTCTACTGGTTGTCGGCTGTTGGCTTTCATTTTCTGCTTTTGGAGCTGTGATGTGAAGCGCATTATGTTTGAATTCAGCAGAACATTGGTTTGTTCTAACTAAAAGTGGCACAAAAGAATGCATTAAAGTAATATTTACACTATTAGTGTTACTCTCTCTGCAGTAATTGGCATGTCAATTCCACTGCATTGTTTTTTTTTTTGCAACTCCTTCCCATTTCAAATTGATCAGGGTGAACATTTATCAGGAAAAAGAAATCTACTAGTTTTTCTATTTTTTTTTTAAAGGGTGGAGCAATTGAACTGCCTCTGGTCTCTTAACCCAACCCCTTAAATATATTTACCACTAAATAGAGTGTTCTGTTGACTGTACTGTTTCATTTTGAGGTGAGTTAACAGGTGTATTCTATATTAGTAAAACTAATGTTATTTATTATCGTTGACAAGCTGTTTAGATGCTTCTTAATTCATCTTCTTTGTTGTTTTCCTGTAGATTTGATTAAAATTATAATATTGGCCAGGCAAGTTTATTTGTATAGCACCTTTCATACATACAGTCATATGAAAAAGTTTGGGCACCCCTATTAATCTTAATCATTTTTAGTTCTAAATATTTGGGTGTTTGCAACAGTCATTTCAGTTTGATATATCTAATAACTGATGGACACAGTAATATTTCAGGACTGAAATGAGGTTTATTGTACAGAAACAGAAAATGTGCAATATGCATTAAACCAAAATTGGACTGGTGCAAAAGTATGGGCACCCTTATCATTTTATTGATTTGAATACTCCTAACTACTTTTCACTGACTTACTGAAGCACAAAATTGGTTTGTTAACCTCATTGAGCTTTGAACTTCATAGCCAGGTGTATCCAATCATGAGAAAAGGTATTTAAGGTGGCCAATTGCAAGTTCTCCTATTTGAATCTCCTCTAAAGAGTGGCATCATGGGCTCATCAAAACAACTCTCAAATGATCTAAAAACAAAGATTGTTCAATATAGTTGTTCAGGGGAAGGATACAAAAAGTTGTCTCAGAGATTTAACCTGTCAGTTTCCACTGTAAGGAATATAGTAAGGAAATGGAAGACCACAGGGACAGTTCTTGTTAAAAAAAACTTTTTGTATCCTTCCCCTGAACAACTATATTGAACAATCTTTGTTTTTAGATAATTTGAGAGTTGTTTTGATGAGCCCATGATGCCACTCTTCAGAGGAGATTCAAATAGGAGAACAACTTGCAACTTGCAATGGTGGGCAACATTTTGTTAAGAGGAATTTACTACAAAACAAATCTGTATAATAAAAGATGTAAAAAAATAAAGAGGCATGCAAGCTTTTTCTGAGTGCACAGTAGTTAGATATTTATAGTATACTATAATATACTATACTATAGTATGTAGTATAATAATATATGCTCATTTCTCTGAAATGCATAAAAGGCATAGAGGAGTGGAGCTGTCTGTGGTGCTGAAAGAGCACCAAGAGCTTGACAAGAGCTTGTTTTTAAAGAAACAGACAAAGCAATGAAACAAAATGGAAAATATGTTTTACAGTACAACATTATTAAATATCATTATTTAGCAATAAAATATAGAGTACAATGATTTACACGCAATGACAATGTGCTACAGATATAATATTGACAAATAAAACAGTTTAGAATTTGGAAGTTTAGTGAGCAGCCTACATTCTACTCGTCACTTTAGGCCAAAATGAATGGAACTTGTAATCATTAGGAGTTAATGGGAGCTAAATAAATTAATTCATAGAATTACAGTAAATTAAAGTACTGAAAATATTTAAAACTGAGCGCTGGTTGGCTGATGAGCTACTGAAGGCTGGATGACAATTGAGTTACTGAATGCTGATTGGCTGAAGAGCTACCGAGTGCTGGTAGGCTGGTAAAATGCTGTGTGCTGGTTGGCTGATGAGCTACTGAAGGCTGGATGGCACTTGAGTAACTGAATGCTGATTAGGTGATAAACTACCAAGTGCAACACAGAAAAAACTGGAGAGTTGAGAGTTGATTTCACTTTCAAAGTGTAATTTGTACTCTTTCAGATTTAAATGGTAATAAATGTTGTAGTTATTTGACTTAGTTTAATTCATTTTTGCATAACATAGGAAAATAGATATTTTATCAAGTATTAAGAACCACAAACACTAGCGAACCATTCCTGACTGAGAAATTTTAGTCATATTGATTGACAAATCTTTCATTTTTTTTTTTTTTTTAGTGTTAGATTAACAATTTATAGAGAAAAAAAAAACAGAACACTGGCAATGTGCAAAATTATGAATTATTTTTAGAGTTATAGTGTTGATTTAATTCCAAATATAAAATTATATACAAATTGTGGAAAGAGTTTAAATGAACTCTAAGTGATTTTAAACTACTTAGTGCTTGTTGGTGTTGCTAAAAAAAAAAAAAACACAGTCCAACCTTGATTCCTCTGACAAACTTGAAAGAATTCACGTAGTTGGAGTTCTTCTCAACTGAAACCAAATCTGATATTGTAAATTATGATGTTCTGGCCTTTATTTCACTTTATTGCTCATGCAAACACATTGTTTTCATATATATATATATATATATATATATATATATATATATATATATGGGGAAATATTCCAATTAATAATAATGTAGTCAGAATATGTGTATTGTAATAATTTATAACAATACATAATATAATAATTACTATTAATAAAGCTATTAATAACCATGTAATGAAACAGGATATTTTTTATGTGTTGTTGCTGGAGAGCTACTGCGCTCTGGTAGGCTGGTGAAATGCTGTGTGCTGGTTGCCTGGTGAGCTAGTGAAGGTTGGACGGCACATGAGTTACTAAATGCTGATTGGTTGATCATTTTGAGTTTCAGAGATAAACAGTTGAGAGTTGATTTCCCTCTAATTTGAGTTTTTTCAGATTTAAATGGTGTTCAGTGTTTCAGACCATTCTGATAAATCTGCTAATCAGCGATAAGCTCTGATCCAAATGAGTTAATCAAAGCTATTTTTACACAGTAAATTCACAGAGAGTCTAAATTACACTAGACAATAAGGGTGTGGGTATCAAATGTGCACTGTGTGTCACAGCTCCCAACAATTGATGCAATTAGTCAGACAATTGTGCATCACATTACAGATACAGGACTGCTGGCTGTAGGTAGATTATGTGACAATTGCTAAATTACTGCAAGAACCTGGAGCACATAGAGAATAGAGACTAGATACTGTTTAAGTAACTGAAAACTGTTTGTGTTTTCTCTTTCTTGCTTTTCTCTCAGTCTCTCTCTCCAACTCTCTCCCTCTCTTACTCCTCTCTATCATTTGCCCCCTCTCACTTCTCTTTTTTTCATTCTCTTTCCCTCCCTCTCCCTCTGTCTTTCACTTTCTCTCTCTCTCTTTTACACTCATATTTCTCCCTTATTCTCTCTCTCCATCTTTTATTATTTCTCTTTCATCCTCTCTCACTCTCTCCTTTACTCTCACTTATCTCTCACTTAACTCTTTAATTTTCTCCTCTGGCTCACTCTCTCTCTCTCTCTCTTTTATTCTCTTTCACTCCTCTCTCTCCCTCTCTCTCCCTCTGTCTGTCTTTCACTCTCTCTCTCCCTCTCTTTCATTAAATTTCTTTATTCTCTCAGTTTCTCTCTTTTACTCTCACTTTTCTCTTTCACTCTTTAATTCTCTCTTACAACCCTCTTTCTGTCACTCACTCTCTCATTTACTCTCTTACTCCTCTCTCCTTCTGTCTTTCTCTCACTTCTGTCTCTTCCATTCCCTTTCTCTCTCTCTCTCCTTTTCTCTTTACGTAACTCTCGTAAGTCTCTCTCTTTTTTTTCTCGTAGATTCTTTCTCTCTCTTTTTCTCTCTCTCTCTCTCTCTCTCTCTCTCTCTCTCTCTCTCTCTCTCTCTCTCTCTCTCTCTCACACACACACACACACACACACACACACACACGCATACACACACACTATCTTCCTGCCGTCCTCGAGCGCTCCTTCCCCTTTAAGAAGAAGCATCGTAGCATTACGCAGCTGCTTTCATCTCGGTCGTCTTTCCTGTCGCGCGGCCCTGCCGCTCCTCCTCCTTCTGCTGCTGCTGCTGCTGCTGGCAGATCTCGCGCGCCGGTCAGCAGCATCCCGCGCTCGTGCATCCTAGCGCATCTGCACTGGCTATAGGTGCGCGAGGGGCGGGGGGCGGGGGGCGCGAGGAGCACCACCAGAAGAAGCGCTGCGATGCTCACGCGCTGAAGGAGCCGCTGACAGCATCACCACAGGGATATTCCCGCGCGCAAGACACGCGAAGGACACACACACACACACACATCAGTCGCCCTGCCATCTTTATCATGCAGCATCTTCTGCAGCGTCAGGAGCGCGCAGTGCGCGTGCAGCTGAAACTGCGGTGAGTGCGCACAGCAGATGTTGACATTCGCCTGCAGCGCGCGTGAACGCGAGCGCGGGGTCGTGTGTGTGTGTATATGTATGCGTGCGTGCGTGCGTGTGCTTGTGTTTTATTTTCCAGGTGTTGCACGTGCGTGACGTGACGTGCTCGCTAGCTGAATGTGCTGCGTGTAGGAACGCGCTGTTCTGATACTTTTGGCGCAATGTTGCTGCATTGCTTGTTTGGTGGTAATTGATGGAGAGAGGTCTGCTGTTAGCTCACTGAGCAAGTCGTGACAGGTGCTGAAGCTCTGCCATACAGGGCCTGGTGTGACCTTGTACTAGCAGGGAACATACACACATAGACACACACACACACACACAGTGTTCCCCAGTGTTAAATGGTGAATTATAATGTTGCCTTTTGATTTCATTCAGAAATGGGAAGAATTAGAAATGCTTCTGACAATTTGTCATATTTATAAGACTTCATACTACACAGAAAACATCCCAGCATAATCAGTATATATACTATACCAGTCAAAAGCTAAGACACACCTCTTCTCATTCAATGTGTTTTTTTTTTACGATTTTGTCATTGTAAATTTAATAATAATGACTATATTAAAGCCATACAGGAACTCATGCTGAATTATTCTGTCAAAAAAGTGTTAAACAAACCAGAACATGGTTTATACTTTAAATTCTTCTAAACAAAGTAGCCACATTTAGCTTTGAGGACAGATTTAGACACTCTTGGTATTTTAATCTCACAGTCTTCATGAAGTAGAGTCACCTGGAAGAGTTCCTGGAGGTGCTGAACAATAGTTGCTGCTTTTCCTTGACACTGTGAAGCTCCAGCTCATCCCAGATCACCCATCATCTCTGTTGATCAGGTTTAGATCAGGGGAATGTAGAGGACAAACACTTTTTTTTACTGTTTACTACGTAATTCTATGTCTTCCTTAATTGTTTTGATGGCTTTAATATTAATCTACAATGCAGAAAATACAGAAAGAAAGCATTGAATCGGAATGTGTGTCCAAACTTTTGACTGGTACTGTATTTTCACTTTCGATTTCCTGCCATGCATGTGTCCACCCTGTCATGGAAAGTTGCCACACAGAATAGACAATTTAGAGAACATTGGCACTAAAGAAAACATGGTTGACCTAGACCTACAAACATTTGGAACTGTTCATAGTAAGTTTTTCCTTTTCAAAGATACATTTAGATTTTTTAAAATAATTTTAATTACCGTGATATAGTTACACAAATTAAATAAGTGTTTTACTACGAGAGGGTGAACAGCTTTAGATTTATCTTAGCTAAACATGCAACCTTGCTGAGGTAAAGCTTAAGCTGTCCACCCAAAATAATGTTAAACAATCTAATTGTATCCTTGAAACAGAACAAGGTCACAATGATGGGTGCATCCATGATAGATAATAAAAAATAAAAATAAGATGGGAAATATTATTTCTGTGTAATGTGATGTCTTATAAGTATGATAAATTGTCAAAAGTAGGAACAATCTTAAAATTATGTCAGCCTAATGTACAGTATTCTGATAATGACCAGGGTAAAATGTTAAAGTTAAATCTCACAATTCCTGCTTGCGTTTCTCTTTCAGATTTTTAGTATTAAATCATTAGGTATCGCTGAGTACTCCACAGACCCGCTCTTCTTACAGAGCATGAAGCCAGACTCAGTCAGTGCACTTTCTGGAATAATGTCTGTCTCCATGGAGACCCTTCTCACCTTCTCAGTGTGTTTCCTGTCCACTGCCATCGCCACATGTCTGCAAGTCCAACTCGGGTCTGATTCTGTAAGCTTCAGTACAATTCATGCTGCAGTTTATAACATTATCATATTAACCTCATAGGATGCTTTACGTCGTCAATACTCCAGCAGGCACCAGTCAAGTGTCCTGCTGTTCCAATAGTTCACCTGGTATTTCAGTATTTTACTTTTTGTTCCAGTATTTCAGCACTTACCTGCTGTTCCAGTAGACGTATTACAAGTATTCCAGTATTTCACCTGTTGTCTTAGTATTTTAACACTCACCTGCTGTTCCAGTTTCTCATTGCTCTTCCTGTATTTCTCCTGCTGTTCCAGTATTCCTCCTGCTGTTCCAGTATTCCTCCTGCTGTTCCAGTATTTTTCCTGCTGTTCCAGTATTCCTCCTGCTGTTCAAGTATTTTTCCTGCTGTTCCAGTATTTTCCTGCTGTTCCAGTATTCCTCCTGCTGTTTCAGTATTCCTCCTGCTGTTCCAGTATTTTTCCTGGTGTTCCAGTAGTTTTCGTGCTGTTTTAGTATTTTTCTTGCTGTTCCTGTATGTCTCCTGCTGTTCCAGTATTTCTCCTGCTGTTCCAGTGTTTAACATTCATCTGCTGTTCCTGTATTTCTCCTGCTCTTCATATATTTCACATGCTGTTCCTTTTTCACTTACTGTATTTCTCCAACTGTTCCAGTCACTCACCTGCTGTTCCTGTATTTTACCTGGTGTTCCAGTAGTTTTCGTGCTGTTCCTGTATTTCTCCTACTGTTCCAATCGCTCACCTGCTGTTCCAGTAGTTTACCTGCTGTTCCAATTGCTCACCTGCTGTTCCAGTAGTTTACCTGCTGTTCCAATCGCTCACCTGCTGTTCCTGTATTTCTCCTACTATTCCAATCGCTCACCTGCTGTTCCAGTAGTTTACCTGCTGTTCCAATCGCTCACCTGCTGTTCCTGTATTTCTCCTACTGTTCCAATCGCTCACCTGCTGTTCCTGTATTTCTCCTACTGTTCCAATCGCTCACCTGCTGTTCCAGTAGTTTACCTGCTGTTCCAATCGCTCACCTGCTGTTCCTGTATTTCTCCTATTGTTCCAATCGCTCACCTGCTTTTCCTGTATTTCTCCTACTGTTCCAATCGCTCACCTGCTGTTCCTGTATTTCTTCTACTGTTTCAGTATTCCACCTGCTGTACCAGTATTACACCTGCTGTTCCTGTATTTCGCCTGCTGTTCTTGTATTCCGTGTACTTTTCCAGTCATTCACTTGCTGTTTCATTATGTGTGACTGTCTCTGATAAATTCTCTGTACTTTTTAGGACTGTCACTGGATAATGGTTTTTTACAGGATGCTGCTGTCAGCTGCATTCAAGCCGTGCTAAAAAGGGCAGAACACCAAAGCCTTCTATAGCCTGGCAACGTCAGTATGTGACTGTGTTCAACACTGGCGGTGGCTTTTATACTTTTCGCATTTATATTGGAATTAATATTGTATCAAACGATATTGAGAAATACTGCATATTTTGTTATTTATTTTGCCCATATTGTCCAGCCTTACAAACCACACACATTCATTCATCCACACCTAGAGGCAATTTAGCACATCCAAAATTATGAGTGTTCAGTGAAAGATCTAGTGTCATGTTTTAGGAATGCCATGTTTGCTGCATTTAGGTTTCTGGTCTAGCCTATATTCAGAGCTGTACTGAACCTGACGTCACTGTGAGCTGCAGCACTGCAGCTGTATATACTGACTTTGTTCGTTCTTTCTCTTTGGCTGAAATTTCGTAGCCTCAAGTTTTAAGCCTGAAGTTTGAGTAGAGTTGAGTCATTCAGTAAGTGACTCAAGGGCGTCCTGAGTGTGAGTCACTGACTCAAGTTCCAAAGTCTGGTATTTAGTGTATAAAGTCTTGAAATAAGTTGGCAAATAATAAATAAGCCTGTAGATTATGGTATTTTTAGATATTATATAACAGCAGTGCAGTGCTGCTCTATACTCTTATACTCTGATTCAGCGATCCAAAAGCACTATACATGCTAATAGAATTCTGCTAGAACTCTTTCACCCTTTCCTATTCCCTCCAATTGTGGCTCCATCATGTCTGCTACAAAAGTTGAGGTGTCAATCTTCCACTATCTCTGACCATTCATCTCTGCAGGGACCCACATCGTTTCTATGCTAATTTGAAACCCCCCATTAAAGTGACCACCCTGCAGTGTTCAAAGCAGGATCCAATGTATATAATGTCCCCTCAAAATATCCCTAGTTAGATTGCTTCTGATCGACTGACTAAGCTGTGCCCGTGTAGATTTTCTGTCTGCACGTGAATAAACTCAAGTCAACTCCGAATTTCTAACAATGCTTTTTGTAATCCTTCATTCATTCTGCTCTTTTGTTTGATAGAGTGCTAGCTAGCTGCTCTGACGTCTTTGGTTTGAAGGATGCTGAGGTGATCAATAAGCCAAATTGATCTCCCCTTCTTCTGAACTACAGGGATTTTATAAATATCTTTTTACCAATTAAAGCTGACTATATGGAGTTTTTTCCTTACAGTCTATCCCATAATATATTATAATAGCATATTAAAGCAATAAATGTAGGTCCTACAGTATATCATTCATTTATTAATACACATGGCTTTTTGTTCTTTGTCATTGTTGTTATAAGATCAATTATGGGATGGAGTAACACTCAGTGTGAGGTCTCCAGTGAGGGACTGGGAAGCCCAGCCAAACAGGGAGTTGTGAATGAATGCTGTCGGCTGTCATTACTTGGCTTTGCTACAGCCACTGTTGTGTATGTGTGCACCCCTGGCCAAATGATGAGTGTTTTTGATTTTCTTTGTGAGCATAAGTTGGCATCCTCTACAGAGACACATTAGTACACATTCTGGAGTTTGTGGTTACTGTTCATTAAATTAAAGAAAAATTATTGAAAAGATTCAGATTTCAAATTTTTTAAGCAACCAAGACAAAAGCATAATGGAAGCAGGTCTTCCATCTTCAGTGATGAGTCCCCCTTTGGTCTTGGGGTAGTTTACCAACAAATCCATGTTTGGAGACACTGTAGTCAACTTCAAGATGAACCCAGACATCCTCAGACATCCAAAAGACCTGGTATCATGTGGTGGGTTACAATTTTGGATTATGTCAAATCACCATTGCTCTTTAATACATGCAATTTGACAGCTCAGCGTTACGTTACGCAACATACCATATTTTTCATACTATAAGGCGCACTTAAAATAATTTAATTTTCCCAAACTATAAAATGTAAGAATTCTACCAGTCAGGTTGTAAGGAGCAGTAATGTCACTCTGCTAAAGTACAGCGATATAAAGGATTTTCAGTGAAGTTTCTCCAGCACCGAAGCTGGAGCAGTATTAGCATTAGCCACAATGTGTTTACAGTGTTACAACAAGCTATGTGGGAACAACCGCTAGCTGATAGTGACCTGGGTTACTGGAACACTCAGGGTTCCTCAGTGAAGCGCTGCCGGGCGGCATTTACTAGCGCTAAGTGCTGCTAAGTGCGGCTAGACCTGCTGCTAACCATGGCTAGCGCTGCTGCTAACAGTGGCTAGTGCTTCTGCTAACTGTGGCTTGTGCGGCTGATAACCAACCACGGTAAAATATTGGAAGTAACCTTTACTTTGCTTCCGAAAAGCATTGCAGTCTGACATTTCCAGCTGGGTGAGCTAAAATGTTGAGCAGGATGTTATAAGATTGTTTACTTTTTTCACTTTATTTACTATTTAACATTGTCGTTTATTTAAATTTTGTCAGATTAAACAAAATGACTCATGTATAGTTTTATATTAACTTATATTTTATTATATATTTTTTCACTTTGAGATACAGCAGTGACAAAATATTATGTAATACCAACCAAAATTAACTCAATCAGTATCAGGTGATTACATTTGTTCGACACTCATGTTTTGCTTTTACAAATCATGGAAGGAGCTGTAGTTAGCCTTATATCTTGGAGGTTACAAACCTAAGTTTTTGTAAAACCGATAGCTTTAGCAATTTCTTGTTCACCAACATTGCAAGTTACTCCATGATTACCTATATTGGCTTACACTGACAGACAAACTAAGTACAAAGGAACAGAAATAGAAAACAAAAAATCACCATTCTGAGACAAGAGGGAACATTGTGTGCTTCCAGCACAGTAAAGACTTTGAGGAGCATGATGGATGATGCTGACCTTGCTGTATATCTACTAGACAGGTAATTATTTTTCGTAGCACATCTCAAGCTAACACATGTTTTTTTTTTTTAGAGCTTTAAGAGACAACCCATTGAAGCTAATTACTATCCGCCTAATACAGCTTCTGCAGCGTACATGCATAGGGATTTATTTCATGAATTTAACAAATGAGTTTTAAATCAATTAGCTAAAAGGCGAACGGTGTATTGGAGAAAAACTGTAGATAGAGATGGCACTATATCACATCGGGATATATTCTGAAATCTGAAGGTTCCATATAATATATTTATTCAATATAACATTCAACAAGGTAAGTATGCAACTTTAATTAGCTCAGGCATGTTTTACCAGCCCTGTTATTTTAAATCGCAGAAGGAAACACAGATTTTTCCTTAATGCTGAACTTGTAAACAAAGGGTGTTTATTGCTGAGCATAGTTTCATTTTAAGCATTTTAACAAGAATGTTTTAATTCTTTAATTGTTAAATATGTTAGAGCCTTACGTGATGTTTCTCTCAGTCCTACAGTATGGTGTTTGGGAGGCTAGTTGAAGCTGTTGTAGCTGTGCTGTTAGCTAGGGTTAGCTTTTAGCCTAGCACAGATTTCACATCACTTCACAAGATTTAGCATTCCTGTCACTTTGGGTTTCCTTTTTAGCAAATTGTCCTGTTGTGGGGTTTAAAAAGGATTGTCTTCTCTTATATTTTCTTATGTGTGGTTAGCTTTAGTCTGAGGGAGGCTAAATGTTGGAGAAAACAGAAGGTAAAAGCTAGTCAGCTAGTTGTGTTAGCATTGCCTGCTTGAGCACCACTTCTGCAGACACTGGCAAACGATAAACCACAGTTGTGAGTAGGCTACTGCTTTGTTTAGCTTGTATTATTGTATTCCAAGAAATAGTCAGGTATGACCGTTTGCTACTTCTCTTAAATGTATCTAAACACCACATTCTTTCAGCTTTGTGGGGAAATATTGCATTTTACTGTGTTACAGTTTTGGGTATTAAAAGGTTTTTTTTTAATGTATTTCTAGCACAAATAGCAGATACATATTTACACCAATAATCCACCTCTAGACATAAATTAGCCTAACCTTCATTAGGAAGCTGTATTTTGTTGCTGTCCAATGAAAAAAAAGTATCTCCATTTGTGCTGATTTTTAGTTTACCACAACATTTGAACACACAAACTGTCCCTTACACTGCGTCAAGATTTATTGATAAATGGGCCAATAGAAACTCAAAAATGACCTGAAATTAACTCTTTTTTATAGACTTCCATTGAAAGTGATAAAGGTTTCACCTCTGTCCTGTAAAGTTGCTTTTTTGAAGATATTTGTTTTTCATTGGTTAGTGGTTAGTGCAGCTCACATACACTGAAAAACAAACCGGTCAAAACTGGCTATAAGCTGCTATTATCGCTTATTGTCAATTGTCAAAGTTTACCTTTGATTCATGTACAGATTTAACCCAATTTACGGCTGATTTTAATGTGTGTAAAGCTGTAGCATCAAATATGTTTTTCTGTCTAGAGAATTAAGCTGTGTGAGCTGGATTTATGCCCTCTTAGAAGATCAAGTAAAGTGATACAGTCACTCGCACAGATTTAATGCAGGGATTTACTTGTGAAGAGGAGGAAAATTGCTTATTTGTGGTCTTTTGATGTGTTGTAATGATGTATCATTTTCTCTAAAAGGGAGGCCAGCTGTTGCCATGATTGTGTCTGTGCTATTCATCTCAAAGGATCTTACAAATGTAATGTAAAATGGGCTGTGTTTGTGTTTGTGTGTGTGTGCTGGTTTACTTCACTGTTGTTTGCTCGTTTTGTAAGTGGTGGATCTGCATGCTAATGCTAATCTTGTATTTAGCACTAGTGTAGTTAGGGAGTTTACTGTTGCTGCTTAAGTTGTTGTGTCCGTACAAAGTAACATTTTATCAGAGTAATCTTTTTTACAGTAATCTTTGAAACTAGTGAATTCATTAATGACAGAGAAAACAGAAAAAAAACATTTCCCTGCTGGTAAGGTAATTAGCAGAATTGCTATGATCCATAATTTACTCCCACAAGGGCAGATTAACCCCAGTCTTTAATTAAGAAGCAATTTAAATAGAACCATTTTAAAGGTGCCAAAGAATGCTTTTTAGTTATTTAAGTACATAAATAGTAAAACTGTAGATTTAGTTGGGGTAAAAATGCCCAGATACATTTTACAAGCATTTTTACAAACTTGTATCTTGTATTGTATTGTATTGTATCTCTGAATGAAACATACTGATTTTCATTTTGTGATGGGCTTGTGGGGGAAATAAAATATAAACAACAATAATTTACCTTGATGAAAAACTGGAACAATGTAGCATATGTTTGTTTTACCAGCAAAACAAGAATACTGTAGTTATTTTATCATAATCAAAGCATTTTTTTTTATTAATTTCTAAAATATACTAGTTCATCTCAAAAAAGTTACTTTATTTTAGTAATTCAGTTCAAAATGTGAAACTCATATAGGTGTATTACACACAGAGTGATCTATTTTTAAGTGTTTATTTATTTTATTGTTGATTTTTGTGTCTTACAGCTAAAGAAAACTCAATATTTTAGAAAATTTGAATATTATATAAGACTAATTAGTATTTTTCTGTTAGTTCTGTCAGAAGTATTGATGGTAAACACCAGTCAGCTAGTGTTAGCATTTAGCCTACCATTGATACTTTCTGTCGAAAGGCTTTTGCTAGTTATATTGGTTTGTATATGTTTTTTTTATATAGGTTTACTGTATTTTATACTCTAGTATTTAGCTGTGTCCTTGTAAATGGAGTTGTCCATTCTTCGGAACTACTAGTAGTCCATTTACTGCTGCAGAATGATAGTATGCTGTTTTAGATGCAGCCTGTATCTGGGTTCAAGAGACTCGCTGTCAGAATGAGTTGGTGAGTGTGTGTGTGTGGTGTGTGTGCAGTGTCAAATGTGCAGTAAGACAGCCAAGAATTCCAGTGGGTGGCTGGCTCACAGCCGTTAAGCTTCACACAGACACACACACTCACTCACAGCATGTCTATCCCACTGGCCCGAGGTCACCCTGCCCTCGTCACACTGATGAAGCGTGACACAGCACTTTTAAATGTGTGTGTGTGTGTGTTTGTGATGAACTATAACAGTTATAGGATATGGATCTAGAGGGGCTAACTGTAGGTGATTGGTTGCTTCATTAATGCTGCAAGGTCCTCTCTGACGAAATGTGTCTTCTTGTATTTTATTTGTATCACATACATTATGTCTATTAGCTGGATAAAAAGAAGCAAGCACTCAACAGTACAGTACAGAATACAAATAGTGTTAATCACATAAACATAACATTGTGCATAATTATATAATTACATAAAAAACATAGAAAATAGAAAAGTATGTTTCCTTAAAAAAAGACCAAATGTGACCAAGCACAACAGATTCCATATTTTCTCAATTAATATCAGCCTGTCCCACATTTAAAGGATATTTTGACATCCAAAGGACATTTAAAGGTAGGAATAGCTAGGAACAGGAGCCCTATCTACAGAAACAGAGATGGAGGGCATTGCAAAAATAATCGTTGACTAATTGACTGTGTGATTATTTTACAATACACAGAGATGACCTTAGTAATTTTTGCTGACCTCTGTATTGCCCTTTATGTTTTTATTTGCAAGTAGAGCCCATTAATTTGAACTACAACAAGTTGACTTTGTTTTAAAAGAAAAAGCTTTTTATCAATATAATAAAAAAAAACAAGATATTGTACAGTATAAAATATCATATCAGACCTGGGGGGAATTCTTAGGTAGGTTAGGTAAGAGAGAACTTTAAAAGAATGTTTAGCAACGTTTAAAAAAAAATTGGCCTGGAACGTTACAGAAATAATGCTCCAGGAACAATCTAAAAACATGTGAATGTAAATAAAGGTTTGCATCCCAAAGTAATTATAATGTTTCTCACATAATGTTCCACGCTAGACGAATACTAACATTATGAAAACATTAAAAGTAACATTTCCAAACTTCAAAGCATGTGATGTTGCAGAAAGGTTACCAGAACTATTAAAAAAGTAAAAAATAAAAACAAAAACATTCTAAAAAAAAATCCTATAGCAGTTTAGTGAAGTGAAGTGATTTGCTTATATAGGCACCTGTATGTACTGTCTATGTACATCTATACTTACCATATTTTTCGAGACCTGCTGAATTAGAAGGAAAACATGGCAACACCCCTGTTCCTTACTAGTGTAGCATAATGCATTTTATAATCCGGTGTGCCTAATGTATGAAAATAGACCACAAAATAGATGTTTATAGTGCGTCTTATAATCCGGTGTGCCATATAGTGCCAAAAATACGGTAATGTAACTCAATGTTCATACCAAAGTATAAGTAAAAGTTTGTGTGAATGGTGGAGTAAATGTCCATGTAAATGTAAATGTTGATCAGAAGACTGGGTTTAAACTTAATCTGTAGCAGTTTATTGGCTCTTGGAATGAAAAATCTAAGAACATTGAGGAAACTTGACAGATTGAGCGTTCTAAGAACATTAATTCTAGCATTTAGAAAGTGTTTGGCTTTCCAAAGAATACTAATGGCCCCTTTTACCTCTAAATTTCTTCTGCAGCTTTCAGGAGATGGAGATTTGCCCTGAGATTGAACATTTTTAGAA
Organism: Astyanax mexicanus; assembly: GCF_023375975.1. NCBI lineage: Eukaryota > Metazoa > Chordata > Actinopteri > Characiformes > Acestrorhamphidae > Astyanax > Astyanax mexicanus. The sequence goes on from NC_064420.1 coordinate 32,172,680, forward strand.
TGTTATCTGTAACATCTGTTAGCTGGGAAGTTGCATCTCAACCCAGTAGGAGAGTAGAAGGTTCATGACCTTCTTCACCTCTAAAGATCTTCTGTAGTTTTCAGGAGATGTAGATTGGCCCCAAAAGCATGTTCAGCTTCAATGTTCTCCTGTAAACACTTAGGAAAGGATAAGAAAGAGAGCTTATGAGACACAGAGGATGAAGCTGTCTGTTCATCGTTCTCTCCGGAGTCTGAGTGTAAATGATCTTGGTTCTGTGGCTGGTACTCACTGTGATTTCACTGGAGGACACAGACACTGTTACTGTGGCTTTGTGACTCTGTGTGAGTGTAAGAGGAGGGCGGGGGGAGGGTGGTGAGGGAGAGAGACGGAGAGTGACTCACTCTTTCTCTGCATGGTATTGAGTCGTGAGTGAGGGAGTCCCAGTGTGCATTACTGCAGTTGCAGGCAGCACCCTGATAGAGACGCTAAGACCATTCGAAACACCTGCATTTCTTTTAAACAAAGATCCAGGTACATATTTTGTAAACAATTGCATATCCTCTTCAATAGAAGGTGTCAGGTTCTTGAGGACATTGTATAATTGTGTTCTGCAAAGTTAGGTCTAAACTTCTGGTGAGCAGTTTTATGAGAAAAGTGCATCACAATTATACTATCACTAGTGATACCACAACACATGGAGGGTAAAGAGTAGTGCATGCCTCCTCTGACACATGTGAAGTCAGCCACCGCCTTTTTTCAAACAACTGTTGATGCAGCATTGCCGAGTAGCCTCACAGCGCACTCGGAGGAAAGCGCAGCGACACAGATGCATTGTGCTGATCGACATTGCCCTAGAAGTGATGAGAAAACAGATGCTCTACCCACCCAGAGAGAGCAAGGCCAATTGTACTCTCTCAGGGCTCCAGCAGCTGATGACAAGCTACAAAAGTGGGATTTGAATCAGAAATCTCCCGATCATAGACATGAACTATATTTAATACTCAGTTCTGGAAAAAAAAAATCAGAGACCATATCTGATTTAACTATTTATACGTATATGTTTAAGTAAAATTACCTTTGTTGTTTCATTCTATAAACTACAGTCAACATTTCTCTCAAATACCAAATAAACATATTGTCTTTTAGAGCATTTATTTGCAGAAAATGAGAAATGGCTGAAATGACAAAAAAGATGCAGAGCTTTCAGATCTAAAATAATGCAAAGAAAACAAGTTCATATTCATAAAGTTTTCAGAGTTTAGAAATCAATATTTGGTGGAATAACCCTGGTTTTTAATCACAGTTTTCATACATCTTGGCATGTTCTCCTCCACCAGTCTTACACACTGCTTTTGGATAATTTTATGCCGCTCCTGGTGCAAAGCTTTAAGCAGTTTAGCTTGGTTTGATGGCTTGTGATCATCCATCTTTCTCTTGATTATATTCCGGTTTTCAATTTGGAAAATCAAAGAGACTATTTTTTAAGTGCTCTCTCTTTTTTCAAGAGCTGTAGTTCTAAATTTAAAATCTGTAGTAAATTCAAACAGAATATCATGTTTTTTATATTATTCCTTGTATCAAAACAAAAAATGTGTCTTTTCCTGTTCTGTCTTCTTTACATATCTCAACAATAAGGGGCAATGTTAATGTAATTTAAATGTCTTCCCCTTTATGGAGTCCTAATGTACCCAACTATGTACAAAAAACAGTAAAAAGTTTGGTAAAATGAATTGAACATCCCACAAACAATGCTGGGACTGAAAAGCTTAGCACAGTCATTAGATTTAGCACTTAGCATTTTCAGGATTTTAGCTCAGCTAAGGCAAAGCAATGCAAGGAAGTGCTGCCGTAGTGTAAACGGAGGAGTGGTATAAATAGCCTGACTCATGCTCCCCTCTCCACCATCAGCTTTGAAGCCGTATACAACAGGGAGTGTGCCTGCATCTTTGAGTTCTGGTTATGTAATAGGGTTGTGCAGGTCTCGTACTGTCTCTGTGCATAGAGGACATCTGCTTCAGAGCCTCCCAACAAAGGCAGATGTCCCATTTATCTGAAAAAGCCAGGATCAGAGTGTTTCTGTCTGGGTCATAAAACTGTGCTGCAGCTTTTTCAGAATGATCTAAAACTGACTTTGCTGATTGTGATCATATAAATCTGTTTCAGGGTTTGAAGGTAGGGCTGGGCAATTCATCAAAAATTCATCAACAGTTGGGACGTTCTCCACTGTATGTCTAATATGGTTACTCCTCCCTGTCAATTCTACAACCTAATAAATAAAAACGTAAAAACCATCAGCACTTGTTGACTTGAGCATCTCTGATTTATTAGAGATACAAAAAAAAAACGCGTTTTGGCTATGCAGCCAATCATAACATTGATTTAAAACCCACAGTGCAGGCTAGATAAAGTCTCTGATGCAAACCACTTTCAGAAGACCTTAGAAAAAATTTCATTTACATTTATAATTGAAGATATTTAGCAAATGCACTTATTCAGAGAGACTTTCAAACGTGCTTTGTTGTTAACTTCAAAATTCAAAATATAAAAGACTTCTAGGTTGTAGACACCTAGGAGAAAAAACGTTAGTTTAGGAACTCTTTAACAAGAAGATTCTACAGCCTACAAAGCCATTGCTAAAACCTGCTGAACGAATGGCTGAAAAAGGTATGTGTTTTGGTGCTGAGATGTCCAGCAGTGTAAAGCGCTGCCACTGTGATCGGGAGATCGCTGGTTCGAATCCCGGTCATGCAGCTTGCCATCAGCTGCCAGAGCCCAGGGAGAGCAAAATTGGCCTTGCTCTCTCTGGGTGGGTAGAAGGCACTCTTTCCCCTCATCACTCCTAGGGTGATGTCGATCAGCACAAGGCGTCTGTGAGCTGATGTATCGAAACCGAGTCGCTGTGCTGTGAGGCTATTCGGCAATGATGCATCAGCAGCAGTTTAAAAAAAAGGTGGTGGCTGACTTCATATGTATTGGAGGAGGCATGTGCTAGTCTTTACCCTCCTTGTGTTTCTTGTGTGGCTTCACTAGTAATGGGGAATATGTAGTAGACTCAATCAGTGCAGACTCTCCCAGTACTCCCTGTTTGATAACCATCAGAGTAAATTTTATTCGTACACAATGCAGAAATTCATGTTCTTTAATAAGAGTTTGCTTATTTCTTCATGCAATAAAAATGTTATGCACTGGGCAATAATGGAAGAAAGAGAGCTTGTTTTAAGGCATTGGTTCACTGAGACCACCTACCAGTCCTCGTGGCCTATTTAGAAAATTGAAAAAGCAGAAAAATCAATGGCAACACTCTAGTTTAAAGATCACTTATAGTAAGCTGATTCCATGGTGGTGCAGTTTGAGCCTTCCCTGTTCCCTTCATTCCCTAAAGCTTCTTATAGATGCTCATGCTGTGGTAGAAATGATGGATTATACTGTATGTATGAAAGGGAAGGATTATGTTGGTGCAGGAAGAAAAAGGCAATGGGAAGATCACGTGTACTGCAGTATATTCGGATCCTGATCTAATCTTGTGAAGAAAATAAATAATCATGGTGCTCATGTTTTGCTGATTGTTTTTTTTTTATTTTTTTTTCCCCTAATAATGTGAATAGAGCAGAAGAAAGGTCATATCAGGCTGAAAAACAGAGCTTCTTATTTTGGGCTATAAAGGTGGGCAGTTGCTTGACTCAGTGTGTGAGAGTGAGAGAGAGAGAGAGAGAGAGAGAGAGAGAATGCTGAGGATAGAGAGACAGAAACAGCTGAGGTGGGCTAACTCCTAACAATTAATTATTCAGGCCATTAAACTCTCTTTCCTGAGGCTCACAAGCAGAATGTTCTCTCTTTTTCGTCTCATATTTTCTGCACGTGTGTATCAAAAAACGCTAATTGCTTTTTTGTAGTTTTTGGCATAAGAGTCTGGATTTTTGTATATTACATTGCCTTTATATTGATTACCTTCTTTTATTTTGTAATAATGATATTTTTTGCAGTGTATTAAAAACACATTAGAACCAATGCTCTGTTAGAGGAATGTTTTGCTGCACTATCAGTTTCGCAGAGGCCTACATGCTTTTGCGCTTGTAAAGACATTGGGCCTTATTTAACCAATATTTAAATGTGTTCCTGAGGCAGGTCCTAACAAAAAAAAATGCAAATTAAAAAACTTTATTGCAATGGTCTAACATTTTAATATGGTATTAAAGCGTCTCTGAAAATATTTCACAAGTACCCTAAAAACAGAATGATAATAATAAACAGAATTATAAAAATGATGGATCACAGACTAGTACAAATGCACTAGATGGTGTAAGGAATTGCAGGCAGGAGGCGGACGTAAAAGCGAGTAAGACCGAATGTATTAAATAAATAACAAATAAACAAAGAAACAAACAAGGAGCAAACAAGAGATAAAGCAAACATAAACAAACAGGGGAAACAACGAGGAAATAAACTAGACAGAAAGTAAACTAAACAGGACTAGGGAATAAACAAGGAAGTAAACTAGATATAAACTAGATATAAACAAGGACTAGAGCTATAAACAAGATAAACGTGGAACGACAAAACAACGGAGGAAGGTGCAAAGACCGACAAGCAAACACTGACACAGGAGGATTATATATACAAACAGGAAGCACACACGGGGAAACAGGTAACGATGGGGCGGAGCTACAAATTACACATGTGACGGAAAAATTACTGGGGAACACACTGGGAAACAGAGAAACACAGGTAAACCGTGCAAAGGCGTGACAGATGGCTGCTATGGAATTTTCACTGGGCTTTAGATGATTATCTGTGAACAGTTACATTTACAACGCAGGCGGATGTCAACGTGAGCTTCTTGTTGTTTGCTATATTATGTACATACTTTCTGTAGATGTTTGTCACAATGCTAACATTTTTTCTTCTGAGCTGGATTACTCACTGATAGCTGTTCACAGTGTCAATGAACCCTGCAGACCTCCCCAATGGAACAAACTACCTTCCACTACCAGATCAGGAGAATCTCTCGCTATCTTTAATAAACTCCTGAAGACAAAGAGCAAAGACTTCAAAGAGCACTTACTCTCCTAACACCTCTAACAAACTAACTACTTTTAACCTCTTTTTCTTCTTCCCCTTCTCTACTCCTCTATCCCATTATTTCCGTTTGACCTCCTTTAGGCCCTGTCTAAAGATGTTTTTACCTTCTTTTACTTTTGTACTTCACTATTGTAAGTCGCTTTGGACAAAAGCGTCTGCCAAATGTAATGTAATGTAATGTAATGTAATGCATTCATTTAAGGTGATGCTAAATACTCCTATGTTGCTGATTGCTGTAGCTAAAGCTAATAAACTAGTCATACCAGTAAATGGCAAACATCCACAGTATGATAGCCATGCTTTAATTTTTTTACTGTGGTATACAATGGAACTGGTTACCTTTGCAAACCTACATTAGTGAATGTAAGAACGTTTTTGAGAAGAACTAAAATAATGGTTGGTAATCAATTTTTTCAGCATCAGTGTTACACCTTAGCCTTTGTCTGTCTTCTGTTTCTCCCTCGTTTGGTCTCTTGTGCTCCTGCCCCTCTGTTTTCCTGTCAGTGTTCACAGCCATGTGCTATTGTTGTTGTTAGTATTTGTCTCCACCCTAGCTCCGCCCCAGCCCTGCCCTGTAGCATCAGTGTTCTCACCTGTGTCCTGTTTGTAACCCCGCCCCCTCGTCTTCCTAGCCCAGGTGTTTCTCACTCTCCTCTTGTATTTAAGCCCCTCTGTTAGAATGTTCAGTGTCGAGTCTTTTGTCTTTTGTCTCCTGGTATCCTTGCTGTCCGTTCGTATCCTTGGTGTATCCTAGTCTTAGTTTAGTAGTCTGTGTTTCTTAGTTTGACATTATCCTAGCCTTGTTGTTTTGCGTTTCCCGTGTTTTGTTTGCTTTGATTTATCTTGTTTGTTTAAATAAATATACTATTTGCACTTACGTCCATCCCTCCTCCTCCATCCCTCCGTCTCCCGCGTAACATAAGACTCGACCTAAAATATGGACGTAGCAAGGTGGCAGGCTACGAGGAAGGCGGACCTCGAATATCTGCGGTTCCTCGCCGAGCAAATTCGGGGAGATGAACCGCTCCCGGCGCCTCTCCTTGGCTTGGAGCTCGTCAGCCCAGCTCCAGCTAAGCTAGCTAGCCTGCTAACTCCACCGCGCTCTCAAGCCCGGCCGCCTTCCAGCTCTCAAGCCCGGCCGCCTTCCAGCTCTCAAGCCCGGCCGCCTTCCAGCTCTCAAGCCCGGCCGCCTTCCAGCTCTCAAGCCCGGCCGCCTTCCAGCTCTCAAGCCCGGCCGCCTTCCAGCTCTCAAGCCCGGCCGCCTTCCAGCTCTCAAGCCCGGCCGCCTTCCAGCTCTCAAGCCCGGCCGGATCCCAGCTGTACAGCCCGGCTGGATTCCGGGTTTTCGACTCCTGCTCCGGAAGCAAGCTCCGGTCCGGTGTTTTCAGCCACGCCCACTGCTGAGTCTGCGGCTCCTGTCCGGATCTTGGCGGCAGCCGCACTCTCAGCTCCCGCTGAAGCGGCTTCTTCGCCAGCAGGACCCACCGCCTCTGGATCAGCGCTGCCCGCGGCTCCCGCCGCCTCTGAATCAGCGCTGCCTGCGGCTCCGGCCGCCTTTGACTCTGTGCCCGCGGCCCCGGCCGCCTCTGACCCAGTTCCCGCGGCCCCGGCCGCCTCTGACCCAGTTCCCGCGACCCCGGCCGCCTCTGACCCAGTTCCCGCGGCCCCGGCCGCCTCTGACCCAGTTCCCGCGGCCCCGGCCGCCTCTGACTCTGTGCCTGCTGTTACCCCAGTTCTTGTGCCTGGGGGTCCAGCCTCTGCTCCTGTGCCTACTCCCAGGTCACGAGCTCCTAGACCCGCCGCGCCTGCTCAAGCCGCACCCGCCGCGCCTGCTCAAGCCGCACCCGCCGCGCCTGCTCAAGCCGCACCCGCCGCGCCTGCTCAAGCCGCACCCGCCGCGCCTGCTCAAGCCGCACCCGCCGCGCCTGCTCAAGCCGCACCCGCCGCGCCTGCTCAAGCCGCACCCGCCGCGCCTGCTCAAGCCGCACCCGCCGCGCCTGCTCAAGCACCAGCAGCTTCCGCTGCCACAGCTCCAGCTCCAGCACCTGCTGCCACAGCTCCAGCTCCAGCACCTGCTGCCACAGCTCCAGCTCCAGCACCTGCTGCCACAGCTCCAGCTCCAGCACCTGCTGCCACAGCTCCAGCTCCAGCACCTGCTGCCACAGCTCCAGCGCCAGCAGCTCCCGCTGCTCCAGCCTCAGCTCCAGCGCCAGCAGCTCCCGCTGCTCCAGCCTCAGCTCCAGCGCCAGCAGCTCCCGCTGCTCCAGCCTCAGCTCCAGCGCCAGCAGCTCCCGCTGCTCCAGCCTCAGCTCCAGCGCCAGCAGCTCCCGCTGCTCCAGCCTCAGCTCCAGCGCCAGCAGCTCCCGCTGCTCCAGCCTCAGCTCCAGCGCCAGCAGCTCCCGCTGCTCCAGCCTCAGCTCCAGCGCCAGCAGCTCCCGCTGCTCCAGCCTCAGCTCCAGCGCCAGCAGCTCCCGCTGCTCCAGCCTCAGCTCCAGCGCCAGCAGCTCCCGCTGCTCCAGCCTCAGCTCCAGCGCCAGCAGCTCCCGCTGCTCCAGCCTCAGCTCCAGCGCCAGCAGCTCCCGCTGCTCCAGCCTCAGCTCCAGCGCCAGCAGCTCCCGCTGCTCCAGCCTCAGCTCCAGCACCAGCAGCTCCCGCTGCTCCAGCCTCAGCTCCAGCGCCAGCAGCTCCCGCTGCTCCAGCCTCAGCTCCAGCTCCAGCCGCCCACGTGGTACCCACTGCTCCAGACCCTGTGCCCGCGGCTCCGGCCGCCTCTGACCCTGTGCCCGCGGCTCCGGCCGCCTCTGACCCTGTGCCCGCGGCTCCGGCCGCCTCTGACCCTGTGCCCGCGGCTCCGGCCGCCTCTGACCCTGTGCCCGCGGCTCCGGCCGCCTCTGACCCTGTGCCCGCGGCTCCGGCCGCCTCTGACCCTGTGCCCGCGGCTCCGGCCGCCTCTGACCCTGTGCCCGCGGCTCCGGCCGCCTCTGACCCTGTGCCCACTCCCAGAACTTTGTATACCCCCAGGCCTGCCCCAAGGCCCCCTGTCTTTGCCCCCAGAACTGTGCCCAGGCTGGCTCCTTGGACTTCCGTACAGACTTTCGCCAGTCCTGGGCACCCACCAATGTTTGTTCCCGTGTCTCTCCCTGTCCTGGTCCCGGTGTCTGTGTTTGTTCCCATTCCTGTCCCCGGTGGTTTTCCTGTTCCCGTCCCTGTCACTGTGTTTGTGTCCGTCCCTGTCCATGTAATTGTCCCAGTTTCCCTGCCCAGTCTTATCCAGTCCCAGTTCCCGGCCACTGTCCAGTCTGTGTTTCAACCCCCTGTCCAGTCTCCATTCCAGTCCCAGTATGTTTCTCCTGTCTAGTCTCCTGTCTCAGTTCCTGCCCCTGTGTTCTTTCTCTGGTCTTGTCTAGCCTTGTCTTGTTTTTCTGTTCCCTCTCTCTCGGCGCCTCTGGTAGTGGCGCCGTTGAGGGGGGGTAATGTTACACCTTAGCCTTTGTCTGTCTTCTGTTTCTCCCTCGTTTGGTCTCTTGTGCTCCTGCCCCTCTGTTTTCCTGTCAGTGTTCACAGCCATGTGCTATTGTTGTTGTTAGTATTTGTCTCCACCCTAGCTCCGCCCCAGCCCTGCCCTGTAGCATCAGTGTTCTCACCTGTGTCCTGTTTGTAACCCCGCCCCCTCGTCTTCCTAGCCCAGGTGTTTCTCACTCTCCTCTTGTATTTAAGCCCCTCTGTTAGAATGTTCAGTGTCGAGTCTTTTGTCTTTTGTCTCCTGGTATCCTTGCTGTCCGTTCGTATCCTTGGTGTATCCTAGTCTTAGTTTAGTAGTCTGTGTTTCTTAGTTTGACATTATCCTAGCCTTGTTGTTTTGCGTTTCCCGTGTTTTGTTTGCTTTGATTTATCTTGTTTGTTTAAATAAATATACTATTTGCACTTACGTCCATCCCTCCTCCTCCATCCCTCCGTCTCCCGCGTAACAATCAGCAGCATGATTCAAATTTCCAGACCATACAGTCTGAATAGGTCTAAGTTCAAACTAGTACTCACACTAAAAAGACCTTTGCTGGAACTCAGGAAAAGTAACTTTAGTATTTTTCTGCTGTCGTATCACCTTTCTCAGGCTGGCTGCAGCTGAAGTGTTTGATCTGTCCTGAAAGGGCTCCTGGGAGAGCATCGAAGGAAGGAAAGGAGCGAGAGATCCAGCTGCAGAAAACATGAGCCAGCTGGCCTCCATGTCTTCACCTGTCAATAAAAAATCCGGCTCTGGATCTCGCAGGTACGGCTCACACCTTTCTTCATACAGTATTTCACTTTATTCTGTCACCTTTCTCTTATTTCTTCTGTCTATCTGTCTGTCTGTCCTCTTTTTCTTTCTTCCTTTTATCTCTATCCTTTCATTTTTTTTTACTGCAACAAATGGGATGTTTGTCTTATCCTGCTTTAACATGTTGTTCTCTGGTTTGTTCTCTGGTTTGTAGATTTGGTCTTGGAAGTTCCGTCTGATGGCTTTTCCTTGAATTTTAAATGTTAGATGTTGAAATATATTTATATATATATATTTATATATGTAGTGGGAGTAGTTCATTTTTCTTCATCCTCATCAGTCTTTGAGCGCCACAAGTGCTTTGCTAATACTAACAAGCCTCTCTTCCTTTCTCTCTTTCTTTTTCTTTTTCTTTTTTTTTTCTGTGCAGTCATGGCTATGCAAGCTCCTTAACTCTGAGCATAATTCTCTTTCAAACCTGAAGATTGATTTCACAGTGTGCCGTTGAAAAGCTATTAAGCCTAAGAAAGCAATGAGACTCAGCGTTAATAATGCTAGCAGTCTCTTTTTTTGCATGAGATGCATTAGTTTAATTGCTACTAGATAAAAATACTTAGCTTAGATTAAATATAGAAATCATGGTGGATAAAATATGTCAATACACGGCAGAGCTATTTTAATCTATTGAGTCTGTTGTAGTACAGAGATTGTTAAATTATTTTTTTGTTAATTAGCTATTAATAAGCTACAATGTCCAGTTAAACAATCCTGTTTCAACTCTCACTGTCCATTTTTTCAGCTCCACTGATCTTGTAGGAGCAATTTATAGTTGTAGTTCTATAATTATAGACTGTAGTCATTCTGTGTGCTTCAGTACTGCAGTGACACTGATATGGTGGTATTTTATGTGTGTGTGTTGTTTTGATTTGTGTGGATTAGGCACAGCAGTGCTGCTGGAGTTTTTAAACACTGTGTTTACTCACTGTCTACTCTATTGAGCCCTATCCGGACGGGATTCGTTTCTCAGGGGAACGTCTGTGAAAAATATTTCACACTTCTACTCAGTGATAAAACTCTTGGTTCCGGACTGCAATAAAAAAAAAAACAGGAGGACCAGTGAGTTTTAGCTTTCTCAGTAACATGACATTGCGTTCAGTAGCTCCTCCATTTCCACTCACTGGTGTGTTTACATGGCTCTCCATGGAACCGTGCCCACAAAGTGTAATTACGGTGCGCAGTAGTGAAAAAATAGCTATTATATTAAACACAAGGTGACAAAACTCAAACATGTGCATCCAGATGGCACTTAAATTATCAGAAGATCACGGAGTTCAGTGAAAAACAGTAGGTAATTCAGCCTGTAATTTTCTCAGAGGAAGTCTGAGAACAACACATACATGGTCGTTCTGGACGGAAATAAAATCACAGAGGACCCCCCATAAAACAGAAAATAACCCCAGGACCCTGTGTGGGCTTTAGACACCTTAACTACCAACTTGTAGATGTAAAGACAGAGCCAGAAGCTCATTTGTTGCTGGATAGTATGTGTTTGTCATCCTCTAGTCTTTGATCAGTGTGCATAGAACACTGGGTGGATATTTCTCAGTCCAGAAGTAAAATTATGGTTTAAAAACTCCAGCAGCACTGCTGTATCTGATCCACTCGTACCAGAACCACATGCACAAACATAATACCACCATTTTACTCTAAGATTAGTAACATAATCAGCTACTCAGCTACGATTAGCCGTGCTAGCATCTCTGTTTACAGTAGAGCCCAGCTCTCTGCCTTTGTGTCTTGTCTCTCCTCAGATTCAACCCCCTGAAGGCCCTGCAGCCTAAATGGCGCTTGCAGCAAATGCTGTCCCCCTCCTCTGCGCCCCCTCCGTGAGCCTCAGATTCAGTACCCTATGTAGGGCATGATTATAGTAGAGGACACTGCTGCTAGTAGTAGATTAGTCTGTGCACTGCTCCCGAATCCAGGTCCAGTCCAAAACCACGTCTTTAACACTTTGCCTAAGCCATGGATGGGCAGCTACAAGGGGGGACCCATCCTTCTGTGGTCCCTATTTTGGTCTAATGGCATTTTAATGTATTTTGTAGGTTGCACTTCTACAGAGCTTCAGTCAATGGAGAGTTAACTATATGAATATGTATAGTAGTGCACATTACATCAGATATTACCAGAGCATTTTATATAGTTACAGTTCATTAATTTCTGTATTTGGTTATACTTTTGATTATTAGTGGCATTTCTAAATTTGCTGCTCTCTCTTACCCATACATTTACAATCAGACTCTGACAACAACTGAAATGTAATTATTGCTACAGATATATCAAAATAGAATGGATGCAGTAGAACATCTTTCAACGTCAATTTCTTTGCTAGACTGTATGAAACTAATCCAAATCTTTAGATGAAGCTGAATTTTAAGAAGATTACAGCTTGTAATGCTTTGATACTGTGGTTGGATTTGCTACTACCTGATGCCTACCAGCAATTGTTAGCCCTGTGATGAGTACTGGTAAAGTTCTGTTGACTGGTTGAGGACTGGACCTCAAGATGGCTTCCACTCTTGTAGTGGAAAAGATCACTATCAGTGGCCATCTTCTCTGTAGCTGTGGCTTCTTATCTTAGAATCTGTGAGACAGATGTATGGCATTTTGCAAACCCCCCAAAAAAGGACCCAGTAAATGGTAGCAAGTGGTTGTGAAGAAACTTTTGCTACTTTCATGTATTTCAGGCAAATATTAAATACTATGTACCAAATACCATGACATACAAACACCAATGTTAATAACTACACTCCAACAAATAAAGGGATAAACAGGATTTTTTGGCATCATATCAAATGAGAATCATTTTAGCTTTGTAAGTGGCCTTCCATTTCCCATATGCTTTTGGAAATATGGAGATAATTTTTAACATGTAATTAACCTCAACGTAGTGGAATGTTTCTATACCAGCAGTTTGTGGTGATCTGACCCCAACCCAACTATAAACTATTTCCCAGATAATTTCAGCTATGAACAAATGCCAACTCTGCTGTTGTTCCATGTTAAACTACACAGAAACATATGCTAGCCTACAATACAGGACCTTCTTCCTGTCTTTACTTTGTTGCTCCCAGCCTAGACAGGTCTGACCAATCACCAGCGAGAACTTTCTTGCATGGTCTGTTGTGACACATTTTGGTGCACTGTGTGAAAACAAACCAAGCTGAGAACGCTCCAAGTTATTCAGAACAGAGCAAATTCAATATACAGCACAGGCCAAAAATTTTGACAATTTGTTTTCTTTATTTCCATTACTTTTTACATTGTAGATTCTCACTGAAGGCATCAAAAATATGAATGAACACGTGGAGTTATGTACTTAACAAAAAAAAGTGAAATAAATAAAAAAAACATTTATATTCTAGTTTCTTCAAAATATCCACCCATTGCTTTGATTACTGCTTTGCACTCTCTTGGCATCATTCTCTCAATGAGCTTCAAGAGGTAGTCACCTGAAATGGTTTTCGAACAGTTTTGAAGGAGTTCCCAGAGGTGTTTAGCACTTGTTGGTCCCATTTTTTGTTAAATGCATAACTCCACATGTGTTCATTCATAGTTTTGATGCCTTTAGTGAGAGTCTACAATGTAAATAGACATGAAAATAAAGAAAACTCATTGAATGAGAAGGTGTGTCCAAACTTTTGGCCTGTACTGTAGGTATGAAAAACTACTAAATATTGGTGTTTGTAAGATTTATTAAAGTCTTCACACTCTAGATTCTAAACTTGTATGTTGACCCTTACTTTGCACAGCTGAATAGACCACCCCTTTCACTACTCTGCATCATTAGTACTGTGCTTGAGACAGTCCATCTTGTAGAACACAGAAGGATGGACTGTTACTCTGGTCTCACATGTCCCTGGCTGTCTCTCTTTCTGCTATCCGTAAAGATCCCAGCGCTCTCTCATGTTTGCTGTTCATTCCTCTGCTTCACCTTTGCTGCATCTCCTTTTGCTTTTTGCCATGATCCATACGCATGCCCCTTAGTGGCACACATGGTACAACCCACCCCTTTTGAACTGTGATTGGAGGAAAACGGCATGTTGTTTGATATAATGCAGTGATGTGGATTGTTGAGGTGGGAGATGGAGATGAATAGAACTATATACTGTTGTTCATTCAGTTTTTTTTTTTACTTTTATTGTTAAACCTATTTTGAGACATGCTGGTTGTCAGTGATATACATTCTGTGATATACTTAGGATGGACACCTATGTATACAGTAAATATATATATATATATAAATGTCTATTATTTAGTTTTAACCTCCTCAAGGGTAGTTAATCATTCAGTGGTCTTTAACTCTTCTGCTGGGGAGCTACTTTACGCCATGTTCACACTACACAACTTTCAGAATTATCAGATTATTGTACATTTCACAGTGTGCTCAGGGATGTTTCAGTAATTGTGCTTTGTACACTACATGATTGATCAGCGATACACTGTCACAAATTACTGGTGGAAAGTCTTTCACCAGGAGGAACCCACAGTAAGCCTGACTGCTCTCCAAAAACATGATGTCACAAAATCAAACGCAAAACTTTTTTCATTCAAAATCTGTGTCCCAGAAGAAAAACACACATAAGTAAAAGAAAAGACTATTAATGAGAAAATGAATAAAGACAGGCGTTTGGAACTCCACCTCTGACTATTCCTTACCATGTGTCTTCTGCTTTCATTGACTGTTTGACAGGTCTATTAAACGTGAGTTATTAAACCTAGATATTTGTTGAGGGGTTGCGAGGCATCAACAATTATTCATATCACAGCCTTTCGCACTTAACGACCAAGCTTTCGCCCGCGATTGTTTCAAAAACAGTTACGACTCACCTTCCTGGATATGTAATTACACAATGCGGACAGCTGCAGCTGTGATTGTTCCGCCAGGCCTCATATTCCCGTCCACACATTCCCGCCTTTGCAGTTTAAACTGCAGAGCGATGCAGAGCCGCTCATTCACACAGGCAGAAGTATAAATGCGCTCCGACGCCTAGTACACTCTCGCTGGATACGCGTAGGCTACGCCATAGGTTTGATGCAGAAGTATTAATTGGCCTTTATGCAGACTTTGGTTCCAACCCTAATCCACCTAAAACAACTGATCATTGCATTAAGATGTCCTTAATTAGCTAAATGGATTGTGATAGATTTGAGATATTGCAAGGTAGCTCTTTAAAACGAGGGTTGGATTTCACACTTTATTGGCTGGGGCTTAATGATAGCTTTTTTGTTTCACACTAAAGAAACACAAGTTGTATGAATGTACACTAGTAAGCATAATGAAAATTGCATGCTTAAATCATCACACACTCACCTCAAAAACACTCTAATGTAAATACTAATATTCCAGTCAGACCCTTTTATACTTGTACGTCAATCCTACATGCACCTCCCCAGATTTTTTTTTTTTCCAATTTTCTCCCAATTTTTAGCTAGGCCAGGTGTCGAACCCATTCAGCTGCTACTCAGCTGTTACTTAGCTGTATATCCCCCATCACTAGTGATGTCACAACACAAGACTAGCACATGCCTCCTCTGATACATAAGAAGTTAGACACTTCCTCTTTTCGAACTGCTGAAAGAGCGCCATCTACCCACTCAGAGAGATCTCCTTATCATAACGGCAGCGCTTTAAAGTGCTGGACCACTCAGTGCCCCTGCTTGTTTGTTTTTGATGTCTCACAGATATTACAAATACAAATGTGGCAGATAAAAAGTAAACTGAAAAACACACACAGAAATCGTCTTCAGTATTTTAAAGGAAGAATATGAAGCATGTCTTTGAGTTGGTGTGCAGCAGGTCAGTGACAGCATTTTAGAGAATCCCACTGGTTTTTTTTTTTTATTCTTAGCATTCTACTGGATGCGCATCTCCCTTTTCATTCCTCACTGTTATCTGTAACTTATGCCGCTGTCTAGTTTCATTCATGTCGATTTAGCTCGATTTGTCCTCTCTGAAACATACTGTGAAGTACAGATCTAGGATTCCCTTGGGTCTGCTATGTAAGATATATCCAAAATTAATATTCTGTGCTGGAATATAAATAGAGAAAAATGGTTCACGTTTAAGCAGGTGTATGCAGGTGCATGCTGTCCCCTGTTTAATGGTACGTTCTTGTGTGTGGGTCAGTTTTGACTATTGCAGGTTTATAGAGCTAGACTACACCCCCATGGAGTCAGGCATTATGGTCTCTATGAGGCAGAGCCGCGGATTTCTGACGCCCAAGTCTCCGGAGCATCACTGTCGGTCAGCGCATCATCCCTCGCACCCCGTATCTCTGTTATTGTCAATGGCATCCCCTTGGCATGGATTCAGGCTCCTCACTCATGTAGCCTTTTGTTCTTTGTTTAATTTTGACAGAATTGCAGTAGGATTGAAGAAATTTATGGCAATGTACTCTCTGAGCTAAACTTATTGCCAACAGCTAACATATATTTACACCGTTTGGAGAGTGAAGGTCCATGTTGCTTATTAGTCTTCTGTGCTGGCTAGAATTACACACTTGTCTCTAACCTTTCACCAGAAAAGTGGGCCTACAGAAGATGTTTTAATAACCCCAAATCAGAAAAAGTTGGAACAGTGCAGTGTTTCTTAGATTCACGTTTACTTTAAATTTCTTGCAGACAGTAGGCATTGAAAAATGTATTAACATCCTTGGATAACATGTCATTTTAAAGGCAGCATGTTGTGCTAAGATCACCATGTACATTCCTGCATTAATACTGTATTACCGAAGTGAACAGATAAATCCACAAACCATGACAGACCCTGTTTTTTTACTTGGATTCTAGAAACCCAAGGGTGCTTTACAATCTCAATTTTCCCTCAGCCATTTATACTCAGCACTATCAATACACACACCAGTAAGAAGAGGCAACCAATCGCGTGCAACATACTCTCAACCGGAAACGACCGTCCACCTGGAAGACTGCGATCTGTATCTGGGCACACAGTCATAAATACATTAATATATATATAATTTTGCACTGTGGGAGGAACCCAAAGTCCCCAGAGTAAACCCAAACAGACATGGGGGGAACATGGAAATTCCACCCAGATAGGAATTTGAACCCAAGACCCCAGTGCTGGGAGGTGAACATGCTTACACTACTAGTCCCTTTAGTCTTTGGTCTGGAACACATTTGGCATTTGTGAGTGTAACTCTGTAATGTAGTGATTAGCATTATTTGCCAAAGTAATTCCTTGTCCATGTGGTTTAATCAGACACCAACAAATGACCAATGACGATTCTTGAGGCAATTTGTTCTAAGGGATTAAAGGTTATGGGTGTTATTATACAATGTAGTATACAATATGGGTGATATTATACAATGTAGTATACAATGAGAAATATGCTTATTAATTGTAATCTTTCTTTATAGTTTTCAAATACATATATATATATATATATATATATATATATATATATATATATATATATATATTGACAAACTCAAGGACTCAAATCCTCAGACTTCTATGGATCTCTTTTTTAACTCATTTAACTCAATGTCACAACTTGTTGTGACTAAAAGTCTTAACAAGATGTAAGAAACACTGCATTTGTTTATTTGCGCTTTCCATAATGTTCCAACTTTTTCTTATTTGTGTGGCAAATTAGTACATTTTACATTTTTAAAGCTCAAAATACTGATGCAGTTTAAATTATGGGAGGCTACTTTTCAGGTCTCTGTCTAAAGACATGCTTAAAAAGCAGATAACTCTATTCTAGGGTCAGAGCCTGGCTCTGGCGGTGCTGTACATGGTGTGTAGAATGAATCCAGACAGTCATCAGATTATCATGCCTTTACCTCCACTGCTGACTGGACTGCTTACTCAGCTTTTGCCATTTGGTTTGCAAACCTAATCTGTATTCATCATCCTGACAGATTCATTACTGCTTGGAAGTTTTGCTTATTATACAGCCCATATACCTCTGCTTGAAACATTTGTCTGTTTTTTTTTGTGTTCTTTTATTTTAATAAGGCATTTTTACATGTCTTGCCTGTGGTGTTCTCTTGTATCATAGGAGGTAGCACTCTGTCTCAGTTCGTCCAGTTACTGAATCTGTACTGTGGCATGTTAGTGATGTTGTGTAGTGTGGTGTGAGTGAGCATGTGTTGATGTCATGCTCTGTAGGCCTGTAGATTTTGGCTGGATTGTAATATTACAGTGTTACATATTTATCATCCCAGACGTAGAGTTTTGGAGTGCAAGAGCTGTTTTAACACTGCTACTTTCCTGTGCCGCAGACGGAGTCCGGCACCCGTCAGTAACCGAGACCCCTATGGCAATGCATCCCTCAGCAGCAGCAGCACTTCAGGCTCGTGCAAGGGAAGTGATGGAAGCCCCACCCACAGGTACGTCACACAATGGTGACGATGCAGAAACAAATATTTGCAAGACAGATTTATTATTTGGGTCCTGAATCCACATCTTCTCCTGTCTGCCTTTTTTAAACAGGCGTCACATGAAGTACACCTCCTGCACAGATAACCATGGTATCAAACCCCCTCCCCCTGAACAATATCTTACCCCTCTGCAGCAGAAGGAGGTGTGCATCAGACATCTGAGGGCACGGCTCAAAGATACTGTCGATAGACTACAGGACAGGTAAGTTAATGCATTAAACTACACAGTAAAGTTGTCATATTATTAGCCTCTTTCTTCTTGTCCTTCAGTGATCATGACCCAACAGGACCACCCAGTGCAGGTATTACATGGGTGGTGGATCTTTCTCAGCTCTGCAGAGACACTGACATGGTGGTGATGCGTGGATTAGGCACAGCAGTGCTGCTGGAGCTTTTAAACACCGCTTCTCTGTCACTGCTGAACTAAGAAGAGTCCACCAACCAGAATTATCTAGCAAACAGCATTCAGTTAGGACTGTTTGTTATAGGACTAGAGGATGAGCAACTCAAACTGTGCAGCAACAGATTCAGAGCTTCTGCCTCTGAAGTGGGAGTCTTTAAAATGTATTAGCTGCTCTGCGGTGGTCCTGTGGGGTCCTGACCATTGAAGAATAGAAGGAAAGGCACTACTGACGTATTTAGAACAGTTGACAACCTTAAATCTGCCTATAAAGGACGTCTCTTAAGATAGGTTTAACCTTGTATACTAATATTCCCTTTCTCTACACCTTTCCTTACACTCTGCTCTTTTTATACCATTCTCAAATCTTTCTCAGGGACTCCGAGATCGATGAGCTACGGACGCAACTCTCACGGATGCAGGAGGACTGGATTGAGGAAGAATGTCACCGTGTGGAGGCCCAGCTGGCCCTGAAGGAGGCACGTCAAGAGATCCAGCAGCTCAAGCAGGTGATTGACGTGGTGCGTTCCAGCCTCGGCGAAACAGACACAGGCGTGCAGAAGTGCTTCCAAGACATCAACCTCCAGAACCACAAGCTGGAGACCCTACTGCAGAACATGGAGCTGGCCCAGGCTGGAGGGTCCAAAGAGACTGAGGCTCCTAGCTCCGGGGGAGGGGTGGTGGGGGCAGGGCTGGAGGTTGGCGAGGGTCTTGCGAGGTCCTGTGAAGGTTCTCCGGCACGCTCGCTGACCCGCAGCTCTACCTACACCAAATTGAGTGACCAAGCAGTGGGGGAACGCAATGGGAGTGGCAGCGGATCGGATATACCTTGCCTGTCAGGCGAGGGCACTCAGGACAGTGGCTTTGTGTGCTGTGGGGAGGCTCCATTGGGTCTGGCGTCCCGGGCCGAGCTGCTGCTGGAGGCTGCCTCCCTGTCAGAGGAGACAGCCTCATTGCTGAGTGCCTGCTCACGCCTGCCACATTCATCCACCTACGAAGCTCTGTGCTGTAGTGAGCGCCGGGCTGTGCCGCTCCGCTGTGGCCTGGGCAGGGTAGCCGGAATGGATGGAGGGCCAAGTGTGAGCCTCAGCCATCCCTGCCTTTCACACCACCACCTGTACCTACATCATTTGCGAGAGCAGGCAATCCAGACAGAATATGACCAGGGTCCGGCCTCTGCGCCGGCCACTGGCCCCAGTGCACCTTTCAACTCTGACTTAGACACCATTGCGGAGCGCACCTTCCGTTCCCAGGCTTGCAGCCCTACTTCCACCTGGTTGTCAGACGAGGGGGATGATTTGGACTCGGTTGCCACAGAATCTGTTGTCACGGCCGCAGTTGCTATGGAATCTGTTGCCACGGACTCTGTTGCAACCGAGTCCATTCTTGAGGAAGTTGCTGCCCCACAGTCCACCACCATGTCGTTTTTTGCCATGGAATCAGCTAATAATAAAGTACCTGTTGGCATAGAGTCAGTGGTTACTGAGAATACTGTGGTCAAGCAGGCTGCCACTTTGCCCTCTGTTGCAGGGGAATCTGCTAGAAAGGCACCTATTATCTTGGAGTCAACTGCTGTGGTTTCACCTATGGTTCATCCACAGCCAAACAGTCCTACTTCCTCCGCTCCCACTATGCAACTGGAACCGTCAATGGATAACAAAGAGGAGCCAACACCCCAAACCTCCCAGCCACAGAGTATGGCTTCCCAGGAAGAACAGGCGAGCATCAGCGAGTTCACAGTTATAGAAGTAGATGAGGACAATGAAGTTGAGCAGGGAGCAGAGTCTGGAACAAATGATTCTAAGACTTGCGGCAGTGGTCCCCCCGTAAAAAGCTACTGGAGCCGCCATTTCCTGGTGGATCTGTTGGCCGTGGCAGTGCCTGTGGTACCCACACTTGCATGGTTCTGCCGGGGTCCACGCCAGGGCGGCCAGCCCGTGTACCACATAGGAGCCCTGCTGAGGGGCTGCTGCACTGTTGCCCTCCACTCCCTGCGCCGCGGAGGAGGTCTGCGACATTACCCTGCAGGGGGCGGGGGACCAGGTGGCATGAATATATGATTGTAGCTCATGTACATCAAAGAGAGAGTCCCTGGAGCTTTTCACAGCACTGTTCACGGATTGGTTCTGCACAGAAATCATGGAGCGATAATGAGCACTTGAAGCAGAAACAGGTCAGAGGTAAAACCGGCAGCGCATCTGTTTTGCCGTAGAATCCTGAACACAGCAGCTCTGGTCCTGCTGTAGTCTTTATAAGGGAGGGGAGGAAGGTATTTACCAGAAAATCGTAGTTGTCAATCTGAAACGGTCGCCCTTACCTTTAAAACCTCACCTGTGACCCCCTTCTCCAAGACTAGTTGGCAGGACAATGAGCTACAGCGCACATCCAACAGATCAGACATCTGACACTCAATAAATTCTCCCAGAATACTCCTCGGTTGCCTGACACTGATTGACTGATTGTACCTTTTGGGGACTGAAGAAACAGCAAGGGAAAGGACCGAATGCCAGATTCTTCGTCTTCCTTTCTTCCCGTCCCTTAGTTTACTCATACTACTGGTATGGTCTTAATGAGTACCACGGAATTGAGGCCGGTTTGTAACACGTTGTGTGTGCGTTAATACGTGTGAGTGTGTGTGTTCGTGTTGTGTTTTCTGTATAGTGTAGCCAAAGCACCTAAATGACTAAAGGCAGATGTATTGATAACAGTTATAGGTATGATAGTTAGCTCTTTCGTAATGCCTGAGTGGCTGCCTGTGAAGAATGGCAGTCGCCTTTTCCTTGTAGGAACCAGGCTAGCTGCTACTGGCAAGCTATTGATACGCGTTGCATTTACCCCTGGTGTCACCGCTAGCGCATAGTCCATTAGAAATGCATAAAAACTAGTATATTTATTCTGTTATCCTAAGCCAAACTGGTAGTGTATGATAAACAAATACGATTGAACCTTAACCCTGTGTTCACATTGATAGGCAACAAGCTGCAAAGGTCACCCCAAAATTTGTCTCTTGACTGCGTGTCGGGGTAGATGAGGCAGCTCGCATTGTCGGGTGTGGCCAGTTAGCATGCTGGCTAATCTAGCAAGCTACCTATTCAGTTATTTGCAACTTCCTTCCACACTTTGTTTTATGTAGAACAGAAAAAGTAAAAAGTAAAAGGAGTTTATAGCGCTTTGTTCCATGTTTAGAACCACACTGTTAAGAAAATGAAAAGTCTGGAGATCAGAAGGGTCTGTGATTGGTCTGAAGAATTTGTTCAGCCAATCGTCAGAATTAATTTGCAAAAAGTTTGACTCTGTGTCGCTGTTTTGCTCTGTTGCTTGCTGCTTGTCACCAAACCAAAGCTACAGTTTTAATCCCTTCATAGAAAATGACTGGTCGCTTGTCACTTTGTTGCCTGCCAGTGTGAACGTAGTGCTAAGAATGGTAGGGAATTTCTGACTGATGTTGAAGGACAAGCAATCATAAAGAGTTTATATTAATACTTAAAGAAAAGGGCACGTGATGATGTTGATCAGGATCTAAGGACTGTACCAGGTCTACATGAGGTCTCTGTAGGTACATTTCTTGTTGTTTTTGCACTTTGAGAAAACTGTCAGTGTACGTTTTTCCCTTCCCCGTGATAAAAAATTGATAGTGTCTAATTTTTCAACGTTGGCTGTGAGGTCTTCACCATTTGAAAATGTTGTTCATCTTCACCATAACTTGTTGAAATTGTTTTTTGACTGAATCACCTCAACGTGGAGTGACGTTAATCGACATCAATTGCACTAAAATTCACTTTATCAGTGGTTACTTGAAGTTTAGTATGTTTGTGTATGTTTAAAGTCCAGTGCATCTACGTGTTCAGAGAGCAGAAGTTCATAAAGACCACTATTTCAATGTACACCTACACACATGCACCAGCTATATACAGTAATTCGAAATTCCTACCTGGGTCCACTTTGTAGGCATATTGTTAGAGACTTCTTTAAGCCCATCTGTTGCCATGCACTTTGATTTCTTGGTCCTGAAAATCTACCACACTGTGGAGTTTTCTTTCAATCCTAATCCAAAACACTGGATCCAGGGAATGACGGCCTTTAATGGCATTGAATTTTAGACCCAGGTGTGTTGGATCTGATCTTCTCAGGGTAGTAGATCACCATGACCAGGACTGTACTTCCCAGTTGTAGCCCCCCAGCAATGCAAAGTGTCTGTCTTAAAAACACCAGCAACATCACTGTTCCAGCAACTTTTAGGGGGTAACGGTAGGTGTACTAGGTGTACTAATACCGAACAACCAGGGTACAGACATCACGGTTCAATACAAGAGGCATTTGGAGAATACACGGTACATACTTTTATTAATATAGTAATAAAAAAAGCAATTGCCCCCTTTTCCTTTGCATTAGCTGTGTCCAGAACTGTGCCTAATTCACTGTCACCTATATTTGAAAATTCAGAACATTAAATAGAGTACTTTTACATGGACCAGAGACAGATAAGATATCGACTGATTTTGGATACATTTTCATGCATTTGAGCTCAGCTGTTTGTACACTACTTAATGCATGGTACTTAATTGCCTTGCATTGGTTGGAATGGTGCACAGAAAATTCTAAAGCTTGGTTGTATCTCAATTAGTGCCTATTTTTTACATAAAGTTTTAAGAGGTCAGAAATCAGTATTTGGTGGAATAATCCTGTTTTTTAATCACAGTTTTTATGCATCTTGGCATGTTCTCCTCCACCAGTCTTACACACTGCTTTTGGATAACTTTATGCCACTCCTGGTGCAAAAACTCAAGCAGTTCAGCTTGGTGTGATAGCTTGTGATCATCCTCTTGATTATATTCCAGAGGTTTTCAATTTAGTAAAATCAAAGAAACTCATCATTTTTAAGTGGTCTCTTATTGTATATATAGTGAATATGGCACAGATTCAGACACAGCTCTTCTCTCTTTCGCTTGCTGCCACATTGCTCTTGAGTCAATCTTTACATTTAATTGCTTAATTCACTAAAAGCTGCAGCAGCTACCTCAGGGGGATCTATACACTGAATTATGTGTAGATCATCCCCGCTGGGGTGCATCATTGTAACACTAATTATTTAGCCCTTTTCGGCCAAAAGAACTCTGGTTTTGGAACTGGTTCCATTCAGGCTTATAAGAACCTTGGTGTTTTTCAGAGAACCAACCCGTGTTTGCACCAGTTTTAGTGGAACCGAGGATACATCACAGAGGCAAGTAAACAGAAGTGATAGGATGGGGGAGTGCATAGATTACATGCAAATTGTTGTTACAGACATTTGTTTTTCTACAAAAAGGAAACATGAGCCCTATTCAGACGACATTAGTTTCTACTTAGTGATAAAACTCTTGCATCCGGACTGCAATTAAAAAAACAGGAGGACCAGTGAGTTTTTTTGGATTTCTTGGTCACGTTTGCCGTTGTGTTTACATGGATCTTTGTGGAAATGCATGCCCGTGTGTGGCAGTGGACAAATAGCTATTTTATTAAACACGAAGAGACAAAACTCAGACATGTGGATCTGGACGGGAATAAAATTATTATAATTCAGCCTGTAATTTTCTCAGAGGACGTCTGAGGAAAACATACACGGTCAATCTGGATGGGATGAGGACTCCCCATAAAATAGAAAATTACCCCAGGATCCCCTTGAGAAACAAATCCTGTCTGGATAGGTCTATGGATATGGACATTGGTGGAAAGGTGCTAATAGTGGTGCATTGTGGGATTTTGTACTGAAAATTCTGCAGCTAGTTTTAGAATTCCAATATCAAAATAAGTGAATAAGCAACATCCTTCATGTGTCACAACAGAAGTCCTGTTGATAATGCAGGATAAGGGGGGTGGAAAGTAGTGTATTGCCACAGATAGGCTATACAGTGTGCAACTCTATATTAAAGACCTGTACATATAACCACATTAACCGCAGGGGTTGAATCTAATACCATTATCACACATGAAAATATCTGGAGAATCAATCAGGTCTAGACATTATCCAGAGCTGCCCTTTTACACATCCAGCATACAGGAAATGCCCCACATGGTTTTGGCAGCTCATTCTAAAATTACCCAGACTTTTTACTTGGGGGCTGCCAGGATAAAGATCAGATAATATTAAAAACAACTGACTCAGACATTTGCGTTCACACATATAGCCAATCCAAGAGTTGTGGGTAACAGTGCATATCTAAAAGTGGCTAAACAGAAACTAATAATCTAGCACAAAAAGTAAAGAAATTTGCGTTTGGAAGGTTATTTATTTGCTATATCAATGCTTCTTGGTAATAAATCTTATACTATTGGAAAACCTGTTAATTTCTCTTTTAAATAGTGACACACTTGTAAGGAACATCCATTTGTGGAAGCAACAGAGCTGAGTATGTGGGTTACGCCCATAAAAAAAAAAATTGCCAAATCTTCTCTGACAATTTCAAAGAGCAGCTTATTCTGCCATTGACTTGTTTGGTGTTTGATGGTCTCCTTCGCAGCCTGTCTCTGACATCCTGTGTTATGCGGAACTTTGTCCTCAATTTGAAAATGGCATTACGGCTCACTCCAAACAATGCCAAAACTTGGTTTTCCGAAACACCAGATTGAAGTTGCCCAGTCGCATGGGCTCTATCCAAATCAGAAAAACGTGGCGTGATGCCGATTCTTGGAGCAGATACTTACAGACCACTGTAGCAGGGCCCATGCTCACAGGTGCTGCCAATGAGGTGCCAATCAGGAAACACAGGTGATTGGCAGCACCTGGGGGTACCAGAAGCTCAAAATAAGTGTCTATAGAGAAAAGGATTGGGATGTCAGCACACATGAACAACGCAGTGCATTGTGGAATTTTTGGACACGGATACTACAGCAGAGACAGGCTGGTGGCGCGATTATTTAATTGTTCACTTAATTCAGTGTACAGTATGATGAAATGGTGATTGCTTGCTGTGTTATGAAGTGCCACAATTGCTCTAACGACCGTCAGGGGAAAACGTATTGCAAATAAAGTGTGTTTTTTAGCTTCCCAGCTTGGAAGAACACGGAGGACAACAGGTCAACAACATTAGACAACATTACCCACTGTGGTCTAAGTAAAAGACAATGATAAAACACAAAAACAATAGTCTTACTGTTTTACACTAATCACCAGAAACGTATCATAGTAGTGTTTTGTCTAGACACCACACTACGCAAAAGGCCAAGCTTAAGCCCATTAATCCCTGCCATTTTTTTTAAGTTAACGCTCTTTTGCTTCTTTGTTTAGCTTATTGCACGGCCTATATGTTTTGGATGTGTGTCCTAAAACATGGCGGGCGGTACCCAGCATGCAACTCACCATTATGTAGTTGCCCATACTCTATAGCAACAGCAGAATAAGCCTTTTGGCAATGGCAGAGAGCATTTGTCAAATTTTCCAAGGGTGCAATCCAAACACTCAGCTCTACTGCTCATCCCAAAAATGCATGTTCCTTACAAACGGGGCACTATTTAAAAGGGAAATTAATAGGCTTTCCAACAGTATAAGAGTTATTGCCAAGAAGCATTGTTACACCAAATAAATACCAATCCACCAAACACATTTTTCTTATTTTTCGTGCTATGTTTAGTAAATTAAACGTAATGCACTGGACTTTATAAAAAAAAAAATAATAATTCTCTCTCTCATAACCATCAGTAACAGTTGCCTTTTCGGTCTGCACTCCCCTCCCTGTGACGTGTGGAGTGTCTGTAGCTTTTTGTCTCGCTGTCCGCTGGCTTTTATGTACTGTTAGTGTACATTAAGTGAGTGCGTGGTCCTGCAGGGTTTCCCAGCTTCTGTCAATGCTGTTATTTTTTTCTTTATTTCTTTGAAAGCACAGGACAATCTTTATGTTGCGCTTTGTGTGTGACGATGAAGTATTCACCAGTTCCTTCAGATGTATGATATGACTGGACACGCTGGACTCCTTCAGGCTATTCTAGCACTTATGTATGATTGTATGAGATGATGAAAGTATAGAATAAGACAATGAAATGTTATATTTATTGTAGATTTCCTTCTTGCAGCGTTAGGGTTCTGAATGAGTGGCCTTTGCGTTGTTCATTATTTGTTCTAATGTGATCAAAAACCTGATGTTGTCGATAAACCTAAAAAATAAACAGCAAACAGCAATCCATTACCTCCACTCATGAGAGCCATTCAAGTGACAAATGACCTTCGATGCTGTTGCTAAAGCTGAAGCTCGTGCTGACGTGAAATACAAGGCCTTGATATGCTTTTCTTAAAGCCATATTCTACTGGAGGTGTGTATGTAGACCCTACACCTACATTCTGGTAGCGTGTTTGAGTAATAACATACTTAGCTTTCTCAGTTTGGTAGCAAGGAGACCTCTGTTAGTGTGTGTGACAGTGTGTTTTTGTTTGCTTTATTTTTTTCTCTTTATTTGTCCCAGGATGCAAAATGTGAATGATGACCACAATGAGATTTATGAGTGACTGTTCTGTGAGAATTCATAATTTATAATCACTATACAGGCTTTAACAAAACGCCACAAAACCACAGATAACTGCACCTTTATATAGAAGCATTATACATAATTACAGATCTATAGTTTCTCCACCATAGTCTGATAATACTGCAAATTTTAATCGATAAATCTGTCCAGTGATTCTTGTATCGCTGTACTGTTGGTAATGGTATAGGCCTAACTTTATGTTCACTTAAAGATTGAGTTAAAGTACTTAATTTTGGGTCAGTTTCCCAGACAGGGAATAAGTCTTTAGTTGACTACACTGCATTTTGCATGGAAAGAAAAAAAAAAAAAATAGTCTACGACTAGACTTAATCCCTGTCTAGGAAACTGACCCACAATATTTACCCACATTTATTATTTTATCTGATTAGACTTTCATAAAACAAAATGTAGTGCTATTTGTGCTATACATTCTTATTATGCAGATGTTTGGGAACCCTTTGGCCAAATTGACAGATTAATAAACAGCCTCTGTAACCAATCAAAGTGTAGAATTATCACTGTGGCCTGTGCAAATGTTTGGGCACCTTAAAGAGCCAGGAACTGCTTTAAACCCTTTTTGGCAGAAATATTGTTCTCAGTTATTATTGGGTTGTCTTGCTGCACAGTTTGTTTATCTAATCACACATTTTCTGTCACTTTTAGGTGGGAAATCTGAGGACTATCTTATTAGATGTACATTAGATAGTGGTGTTAAGGTAGCATGATTTGCACAGGTTTTAAAAACCTGTGCAAAAGAAAATTTGATTAATGATTTACTTGGTATTTAGAATTGATGAAAACACTGGGCCTCATTTATCAATCTTTTTTAGGAAGGACAGTGTGTGTATACATGGACTCAAATGTATACTACATTCATAATCGGATTACTGCAGTTATCTAATCATTTAAGTAGTCATGTAATCAATTATTCTTATTTTTTTCGATCGGCATAAGGTTTAAAAATCAGAACTGGATTTTATCTCAGTAATTGTATTTTCCAGTTCGTGTAAACTCTTCACCAGATTATAACGTAAATTATGACGTTAAGGGCGAGTTTCAAAGAGCCAGATTAACCCTAAGGCTAGACTAAAATCAATTTCAACTTCATTTCATATATCATATTAAATAGGGAATTATAAAATTAAGACTGAGCATTCTCAGTCTTTCTCTCTTTCTTGAGCGATTAGTTCACTGTATTTATCTGCACACTCTCGGCTCTGAATGGGTGTGGTTTGAACAGTTTTGATCACTGAGCATCCAGGAACCTGGGGCATATTTTTTTTGACTATTTTTTTATTTTATTTATTTATTCGTTTTTTTTTTTTTTTTTTTTTTTTTTTGGAGTCTCACTGCTCTTTCAGATGTAAGGATCGTTTTCACTGTTTTGTTTCTGTCAGTGTTTAGTGATATGGGTTCATGCGATTGGCTTCTGTCAAACACCCCAGCAAGGAAATGTGTAAGTGTATAACTCTATTCACGTTATCAGTGAGAGAATATACAGCTGTAAATCAGTTCTTTTACTAGCAATATTAGTGTGTACAGCCATCACTGTTCATAGCTATCGGTCATTTTCACTCACTGCTGTGTATAAACCAAAAGCTCTATATTAAACAGCATGGTAAATATACTTCCTCTCTTCTGTTCTCTTGTGTTTTTCTACCCCTGTGATACTGATATAATGATAAATATATCATGGGATGAAATGCTCATCTTTAAAACTCACACCAAGCATAATATTTCACCTCACATCACTCTGCATCACCAGTAAGATTATTTATTTTTTATTTTTTATAATAATTACAGTATCTTGAGGCTACATTCGTATATAAATGTGTAAGGGTCAATGCATTTACAAGATGACAGCAGAACAGGTTATCAAAGATGATATGGTTTTAAAAACACAAGTTCAAATAAAATATATATCGCGAATAATGGGCTTGATATATTGATAATCTGTAAAAACAACAACAACAAAAAAAGTCAGTTTGACCCTGTTTACAGTCTGGCAGCGCGAGCCGTTCTTGGCACATAGGCGTATCCTCTGAACTCTAAAAGAGGGGGAGACTGTGGTAACCTGTGCATAGTCGGAGACACCAAAAAAATAAAAATCTTGGAGATCGAATGACATCAATGCCCGCAATCCTTTTTCTCATTCTTCGGAAGCCCTGGAGCAAACATATATGTCTCTTATCTCTTTGTCCACTAACTACCATAATCTAAAAAAAGGTGCAGTGTTAAAAGGAAAAAACTCAAAGAACGTAATACTCAATAATAGTGATGGATTATTATCATTACATATAAAAGACAACAATTAAACAATGGCAACTGCAACAAGGAAGATAGAAAAAAATGAACTAGATATACAAGAATGTTCAACATCTATAGTAGAAAAAGGCAATTTTTCCTTATAATGTTATAAATGAAGACGTGATTGAAGAGAATTATCTGCTCAGCGACAGACACCCCCCATGGGGCAGAAGGGTCCAATGGGAAGGCTGGAGAGATTGTAGGCATTTTGGAAGGGGCAGCACTGTGTGGGAGGCTCAGACCTCAGGCACGGAGTGGTCCATGGCTGACTTCAGCAGGCCGCTTGACATCCTGCAGATAAGACAAAAAAAAAAAAAAAAAAATTAATTTGAATAAATAGTAAATACTTTAAATCCTTTAAAACATATAGACTGTCACTTTTAAACATTCTCTGTTTAGAAAATGTTATTGCACAGAGCATGTACAATAAATGTAGATTAATGCAAATAAATTGATATGTGAAGTTCTATGTTTGAGTATATTGTTTTGTTAATAAAAAATACTCTACAACAACATGAAATGTAAAGAGCAACTGCATCCAACACACCTACTTGACCACTCCAGTAGAGCTGCAACTAATGATTATTTTGGTAGTCGACCAATTAGATAATTATTTTTTCGATTATTTGATTAATCAACGGTTATTTCGGCCATGTCCTTCACCTCTAAAAACAATAGAAACAACTGAACATGAGATTTAAAAGGCACTTCATTGTCCTAAATCTCAGACTGGGGCTTTCAATTAAACATGCTGAACAGTCTTAAATCCTCTAGTGATTTCCAACACTGAGTCACTGCACATAAAATCAGCTGCATTGTTCTGCTGCTTTGTCTTTGGTACAGGTAGGTTACCAAGAGTTCACAGCTTTGTAAAACAATTCTACAAAAACTAATTAGTTTAAAGCTGATAAATGAGGCCTTTACCTACAGTCACTGTCCAAAAAAACCCAAAAACCCAAACTGTACAAACTAAACTGAACAGAAACTGTACCGGAGAAGATAAATACAATTCAAACCAATTCATTGAAAAGTATGTAAACAAATTGAAAGGCAGCGTGGCTTTCAAATATTTAAGGACAGTAACTATATGTTCTGTTTTAGTGTGCTCTAAAGGCATCACTTAACAATCTTTGGGTAATACGAATAATAGTAAAATCGAAATAATAATGACAAAAAAAATGCTAGGTGTGGGTACTGTGAACTCACTTACCTCTTAATCATGTGCTCATAGATGATCTTGGGCATAATAGTGATGGTCATGGCAGTGGGAGAAGTGTTCAGGATATCTTTAATCTGAGAGTCCTGGAAACAAGTGACAAATTGTTATTAGCAAATTGGCGATTTTTAGATGTAGATTTACAGCATTTGGAAGAAAAAAAAAACATTACCCTGAGAGACTTACAATATAATTACATAGTGTTAGGAATCTGGCCCAAAGATTCATTAATATAGCATTATGTTTTTTTGTTTGTTTGTTTTTCCTCAAATGGGAAATGAACCTAATTCTGTCACATGGAACCACTGAACTGTAGGATGCTGTGGGAACCTTAAATGAGGAATCAGTAGCTGGTTTTGGTATCAGTTGGTATAGCATTGTGGGCAATGTAATAACAACTGATACCAAAACCAGCTATTGATTCCTCATTTAAAGTTCCTACAGTTTAATCAAGTGGCTGAAACAGTCAAATTTATCATTAGGAGTTTTAATGTAAGGAATTAAACAAGTCTGCTGCATAGAGAGCAGCAGAGTTCCCCACTACACTATATAATATATTTTTATATATGTTTCATATAATTATTTATAACTTCCAGTTTCATTATTTCCTGTACTATACATTAAAATACAATATGTTTCATGCACTTAACATTAGCACTACTAAAATAAGACAAGAATATATTACTCCCTAAGAGGAAATTATAGCATTCCAGCAGATAAACACATGTTTTCACATATAAAAAAAACAGGATCAAAATAACAAACATAATAAGATACAATAAAATAGAATAAATTTATAAATATAGATATTCATTTCAAAATGTAATATACAGCTCTGGAAAAAAAGAGACCAATTAAAAATGAAAACCTCTGGAATATAATCAATAGAAAGATGGATGATCACAAGCCATCAAACCAAGCTGAGCTGCTTAATCTTTTGCACCAGGAGTGGTTTTTAAGTTATTCAAAAGCAGTGTGTATGACTGGTGGAGGACAACATGCCGACTGAAACCGCATGCCGCATGAAAACTGTGATTAAAAACCAGGGTTATTCCACCAAATATTGTCTCTAATAAACTCTTAAAACTTTATGAATATGAACTTGTTTTCTTTGCATTATTTGAGGTCTGAAAGCTCTGCATCTTTTTTGTTATTTCAGCCATTTCTCATTTTATGCAAATAAATGCTCTAAATGACAATATTTTTATTTGGAATTTGGGAAAAATGTTGTCTGTTGTTTATAGAATAAAACAACAATGGTTATTTTACTCAAATATATACTTATTAATAGCTAAATCAGAAAAAAATGATTCAAAAAACTGAAGTGGTCTCTTAATTGTTTCAGAGCTGTATATATACACACACTATGAACAAAGAAATATAAAAGGTGGTTAACCAAAAACTGAAGTGTTAGCTTAGTACTATCAGTTCTCTCACCTTGAGTCCAATGACATTCTGGCCATTAATCTCACAGATGTAGTGGTCAGTGAGGAGGCCATTACGAGCAGCAGAGCCGTCCTTCACCAGAGAAGTGATGCGGCCAGACTTATAGATGAAGCCCACGTGGCCGGAGCTGTCCTTGTGCATTGTGATTGTGCGCTGGAAGGGCCTGTGAGCAAAGCAGTGAGAAAAATGTTAAGAGGGGTGCTTTCATAACTGAAGATAGACATGGGGTTGGTTTCCAAACATGTTTTTATAAATTCTTTACAAATTTGCTGTCAACTGTTTAATTATCATGGATTCATAGTTTAATACAGATAACCATGTCTAAGACAATTCATAATTCACTGACACAATGATTACAATATTGTGCTTCTAATTAAAAGGTGAAACCATCAATGTAGCAGGTTTTATGTATGTCATAAGGAAAAGGAGCACACAACAGATGTGGTGCTTTTTTCTGGAGTTGCCCACAGGGAGGCGCCAGAGCTAGTCATTTGCAACAGCTCAGGCTGCGCAGTATTACTCATCTTGGATTGCAGGATTTTTAACTAACATTGATATTTAAAATAAAAAAAATTCTGTCCAATATCTGTCCAAAATAAGCTTACTAAATGTGCAAAATTATTTTTTCCTATTTAAGTTGTTGGTTTAAAGTGTATAATAATTTATACACAAATATTTGAGGTGCATAATGTGTTCATAATGTGCAAATAACAACATCATGGTCCTTTTACTGCATCAGACTTGCTGTGCCTATAAAGAATTTTATGGATACAACCAAAATACCCAATCCACTTAAAGGGAATTACAAACATTTGCACAATCCACATAATAATAATACTTGAACAAAAGCATCCAAATAGGTTTGATGTGAATATTTTCATTAATTTAGGTCTTACAGAGTCAAGGTTTGTTGTAGGTTCACTGGTCATATTTAACCAGGCAATAGAGATCATGATCCCTGACTTCTATCAACAGAATTCAATTTAAAAAAGGCAAATTGCTTGGAATGGGTGTGTTTTGATCCATTTTAACCGGACAATACCACAATAAACAATTGTAGCTTTATTTATGCCAGGCTGATTCAGCTTAACCAACCTGTCACGGACCACCAGCTCAATGCGCTGTTCAGCTGCTGCCTTCAGAGCCTTGTGGGCCTTGTCTGTGCTCCAGCCAGCGCAGTTCTGCCCGTTGATCTGCAGCACTTGGTCCCCAAAACGCAGGCCAGCCAGCGCTGCAGGAGAGTTTGCTTGCACCAGCTGAATGAACACACCCTGAAGGAGAGAGACATTGGTTTTAGAACTGGTAGTACAGGGTATTTATTACACTTTTATTGTTGAAAATGTTGAGCAGAGTCGTTTGCTACCAAGAAAACACCAGGCTACGTGTTCCGTAATGAGATTTACTCACATTGTCGACATCTCTCAGCCGGAGGCCGACCTTCCTGTCCTGGTCTTTGCAGAGGATAACCTCCCGCAGGCCTTGGCGGATCTCTGCCCTCCTGATTCCCACATCGGCACCAGTCACTGGGCGCACCATGCCACCTACACCTGATGGCACGGCCACCTGCTACAGA
Organism: Astyanax mexicanus; assembly: GCF_023375975.1. Lineage (NCBI taxonomy): Eukaryota > Metazoa > Chordata > Actinopteri > Characiformes > Acestrorhamphidae > Astyanax > Astyanax mexicanus. The sequence goes on from NC_064420.1 coordinate 32,205,903, forward strand.
GACAGAAAGAGAGAGGTGAGAACGTGAGTCAGGGAGCAAAACAACGGTAACAGATCACAATTTTTTTACGCACTATAAGCTAAGTAAACAAAATTTTAACTATATTTCCAAATTTCCGCTATGACTGAGTGCAGCAGCATTAGCATTAGTGCTAGTAAATGCCACTCAACAGCACTACACTGAGGAACTCTTAGTTGTCTGGTAAGCCAGGGTGATATTAGCCAGGTTTTTTGTCCCATGTAGCTTATTTTAACACGGTAAACGCACAGGATACAGACCGACATGCTCATCACTGAACGAAAGCAAGCGTTTAGCGTGGTTACCGGCTAATGCTAATACTGCTCCAGCAGTGCTAGCTAGGGTTAGCAGCAGGCAACAGGCTGATAAAACTCACCTCTGAACGGCAAAAATGCTAGCACTTAGCGGCTAATGCTCATGCTACACCAGCCTTGGTGCTGGAGGACTAAACTGAAACTTCTGTATAATGCTGCAGTTCAGCAAAAAGCCTTTACTGCTCTTTACATCCTGACTTGTAGAGTTCATACATCACACCAGATTATTCATATACATAAGGTGCACTCACAATTTTGGGGAAAATTAAAGGATTTTAAGTGAGCCTTACAGAGCAAAAAAATACGGAAGTAATGTTAACCGATAATTTAAGTTCATTTTGTGGGTGTAATTTGCAAAGAATATAAGTCACAAGAAATATGTCAAATTAATTCATTTAAAAAGTACAAAAATGACCAGAATATTTGCTGCAACTGTTAAAATTAGTTTTAAACTGAAATAAAAAAAAACCTTCACATTAAAACAATACATGTCTATAAAGTTCATTTCAGTGTCCAATTTTCCTAATAACTAACTGTAGCTGATACATTAGTTCGTTTTGCAGATGTAATTAGCTTGCTAGCTAACTGTAGCTGCTGTGTTAGCTTGTTGTATAGGTGTAATTCGTTTGCTAGCTAACTGTAGTTGCTGTGTTAGCTTGTTGTGTAGGTGTAATTAGCTTGCTAGCTAACTGTAGCTGCTGTGTTAGCTTGTTGTATAGGTGTAATTCGTTTGCTAGCTAACTGTAGCTGCTGTGTTAGCTTGTTGTGCAGGTGTAAATTAGCTTGCTAGCTAACTGTAGCTGCTGTGTTAGCTTGTGTAGGTGTAATTAGTTTGCTAGCTAACTGTAGCTGCTGTGTCAGCTTGTTGTGTAGGTGTAATTAGTTTGCTAGCTAATTGTAGCTGCTGTGTTAGCTTGTTGTGAAGGTGTAATTAGCTTGCTAGCTAACAGTAGCTGCTATATAAGTTTGTATTGTGGATGCAATTAGCTTGACAGCAAACAGTTGCTGCTGTATTAGCTCTTTTTGTAGAGGTAATTAGCTTGCTTGCTTGCTAACTGGAACTGCTTGCTTTGCGGATGTAATTAGCTTACAAGCTAACAGTAGCTGATGTGTTAGCTTGTTTTTTTTTTGTGGACAAATTTTATTATAGTTTTTCAAACTATTAAAACTGTAATACTTGTGTAACATCATTAGGTTGGAAACAAAAATGTCACTATTTCTTGTAAAATGCAAAAGGCTTGTAAAATGAACAGGAAATAATCCAAGGCCATTTATTCAGCACATATGCCATCATCCAGCTAGCATTTACTAGTCATTTATAAGTGGTTTTGAAAAGGTTTTTCCTCCAGTTTTGACGTAGTTTTCCTTGCCACTGTCTGTTTGTTGCCTTTGGCTTGCTCACTAAGAGTTAAATATTCCATTTTATTTTGTTCCTTCAGTTATATATATATATATATACACCTGTAACACTGTTTTGTGACATCAGGTTGTAAAAACTGCTATACAAATCAATTTGACTTGAGTGTGGACCACATGGTTTTATGACTGACTGAAGTATGCAAATACAGTTATTAGCATTAGACTAATGATGCATCGAAGCCAGTGAGCTCATAGCCACAGCACAGTATTAGGTTACTAAATAATCCCATCATCCTCAGTTAAAACAGAGCAGCTCCAACATGATTATACAATAATGGCAAATAGAAATGTAGGAACGCAGTCAGTGCAGATGGACAAAGCTAAGAGTCAGTGTCAGTGCAAAGGCGAGCTTCACGCCCACACTACCTCAATTTCAGTCTCGATGCACACCAATGCCCACACAAACACCCACCCACCCATGTTCACCCATCTCTCACACACAGTCCTGCTGCATGAGTCAGCCCTGCGTCTTCTCTCCTTCCAAGAACACATTGCTGCACAGAATTATAGGCTGTGGAGACAGCCTGTGGCCCGTTTGAGTCATTCTGCCTTAAAAATCACAGACAGCCCCTAAAAACCACACATGCATTTAGAGTCTTCTACCCCCAGCTCCCATACATTCTTCTGAGGTTAGCTGGCCGACATGTTAGAATGGAAAACGGCGCAAAATAGCAGCAGACTGAGCAGAAATAAGACAAAGCATAAAGGAAGGACATTGTGAAATTTGCGGTGGACATCTGGAAGTCCCCTCCTTTGTTTTCTGTGCCTGAGTTCTATTAGCTAGCCTTGAACATACAATACAATAGTGGGATGTTCTTTTAAACATTTGCTTAAGTCATTTCAGGAGTGTCTTGTGTAAACATCAACACTGCTTGACACAGAAAATCTTAGCAGGCCTTTGCAAGAGCGTTGATTTGATTCATACGCTGGCTCATGTTGACCTATATCTAGCCAACATTTAAAACAAAATCATATACACAAAAATAAGCCCTGGAAATAGCATGGGCACATGAGTGGACACAGTTATAGAAAAGCTATACATAAAAAGAAAGAGACAAAGTACAGTGCTGTGCAAGTATTTTAGAAATTTGTTAAAATAACTCAAGGCATGCAAAGCAGATGCTTTTCCACAGCTCAGACCTTTGATCTTCCAGTTTAGATTTAGCTCTCTGGGTTTAGATTTAGCTCCCCTGGTTTAGGTTTAGTTTTCACAGTTTAGGTTTAGCTGTCCCTGACTAGATTTATCTTTAGCTCTTAGCACAGCTTAGCTTTAGCTCTAGCTTTCCCAGACTAGCCCTAGCTCTCCACATTTATCTTTTTCCCTAGCTCTCCACATTTATCCTTAGCTCTCCTAGACTTGCCCTAGTTCTCCACGTTTAGCATTAGCTCTAGCTCTCCAAGTTTATCTTTAGCCCTCACAGACTAGCCCTAGCTCACCAGGTGTAGCTTTAGCTCTAGCTCTCCAGGTTTAGCTTTAGCTCTTCCAGACTAGCCCTAGCTCACCAGGTTTAGCTTAAGCTCTATCTCTCCAGTTCTAGCTTTAGCTCTTCCGGACTAGCCCTAGCTCACCAGGTGTAGCTTTTGCTCTAGCTCTCCAGGTTTAGCTTTAGCACTCCGAGACTAGCCCTAGCTCTCCAGGTTTAGCTTTAGCTCTCCAAGTTTAGCTTTAGCTCTCCAGGTTTAGCTTTAGCTCTCCAGGTTTAGCTTTAGCTCTAGCTCTCAAGGTTTAGCTTTAGCTCTAGCTCTCAAGGTTTAGCTTTAGCTCTGCAGGTTTAGCTTTAGCTCTCCCAGCCAGCCAGCTTAGCTTTAGCTTCAACCCACCAGGTACAGCTGCGCCAGACTAGCCCTAGCTCTGCAGGTTTATCTTTAGCTCTACATCACCAGGTTTAGCTTCAGCTTTAGCTCTCCCCATTTAGCTTTAGCTCTCCCAGCCAGCCAGCTTAGCTTTAGCTCCAGCCTTCCATGTTTAGCTTTAGCTCTTCCAGCCGGCTAGCTAAGCTTTAGCTCCAGCCCAGCAGGTATAGCTTTTGCTCTCCCAGACTAGGTCTAGCTCTCCAGATTTAGCTTTAGCCCTAGCTCTCCAGGTTTAGCTTTAGCCCTAGCTCACCAAGTTTAACTTTAGCTCATGCTCTCCAGATTTAGCTTTAGCTCCCCAGCCAGCCATCTTAACTTTGGCTCCAGCCCACCAGGTATAGCTTTAGTATACACATGTAAACCTGCTTCACCTTATGGACTACAGAGCCAGAACAACAGTAGGGGCTTAAAATGAACCACTTTAACTATCACAAACATTGCATTTAAATGATACAGTATACCAAATTGCATTTATCAGGTATTACTATGGTATTACTCCACCCTGTGTTTTTTAATTAAAATGTACATGTTGTACTAATATGTGAGGTAACTAAATGCAAAGAAAATGCTTTCAAACACAGAAAGCTGTATATTACAGCATAGTTTACACAGGCATGTGAACACACACATACAGACAACCACAGAAACAAACTTACATTATCTGCAGCTGGGACAAGTGCCAGGTTTCTCTGCACCTCATCGCTGTTGAGACGCAGTCCCATGTAGTCCCCTAGTTCCTCTAGGTTTGGGTAGAGGCCTGTGAAACAAAGTAAAAGCTTTGGGTTAGCACAAGCCATTATGGAAAAAAAAAACAGCTATTTTTAAGCTTCTTTAAAAACACTCCCCAAAAAAGAGCAAGCTGCAAGCACAGCACAAGCACCAGTTTATTAAAGTTCACACGTAAATATAAAAAAATAAATAATAATAATGCATGAATGTGTAACTTTACTAGAGTTTCTAGCAAAATCAATGTAATATATTTAAATAACTCACACTGGATTATATTTGTTTAAGGCATATGAGATATTTAACGATTCAGTTTTGACAGCGTGCTTGGACCTTCTTCCACCTCTGGGTCTGTGAATGTTTACAGACGCTCATTAGCAATGACTTCCTGACTTTACGTTCCTGGGCCTCTGCCTACCACTTGCTAACGAGAGCTCAGACATGAGATATTCTTCCTCTGATTCTCCACTGCTGTACAGCAAGAAGCTAAAAATGAGACTGCCATTCTTTCTGTTCAGCTTCTGCTGACCTGTTCAGGAGTATAGAAAAACACACACATATAGAACTAACGTAAACATACAGATTCATGGTGAAAAAGAAAACACTTGGCCATGGAAGGTCCAAAAAACCCAGACAGTGGAAAAACTAACAAACCTAAAACACTACACACCAAGCAATTTATTAGGAATCAATTAGCAATTGACTGCATTCCAGTAAAACAATCAGATATCACAGTTTAAATTTCCCATGCTAGTGATACCTGCTGATAACACCAAAATAAGCAGTTTTTTTGTACTAAACATCATGAAAATACATCCACAGATAGAAGATGGACAATACTGTATGTATGACTAATTTAATGAGATTTAAATAGATACAAGTGATAAACTGTATAAAACTAGTGCTTTTACTACTGTTGACGTGGAGGCAGCCGTCTCTGATTCTTAACTCTGGGTTGGTGAACTAAAAAATTACAAATCCCCAGGTCAAATGTAATGCAGTTTAAAGTGACCAAATTACTTTTTTTTTTCATTTGGATGGTTAATATAAACATTTTATGCTAGTCAATATCTATGTCAGTATGCACTACACTGCTGATATGAGATAGATAACAAAAACAGCATGTTTGATTCCAAACTAAATTCAAAATAATTCATTTGGCATTTGTGTTAAAAGGGTGGATTAATGAAGTTATACACCATAATATATGCAAAATCAGATTACTGCAGTTAAATAGTCGTGTAAACAGCATTTCTTGGTTGGTGTAAGGTTTAAAAATCATAATAAGAAATCAGCTACAGCATGTTGGATTTTTTTTAGCAATCATGTTTCTCAGTTCATGTATATTGTTAACAAGAGTATTCTTTGATTTTTTCAATCTGCACACACGTGAAAACAGACCCTAACCATGAAAAAAAAACATAACTTACACCAAACCAATAGAATTAAATACCTCCATCTTCTTACATATGTTTATTTTGTATATATTTTATTTGAATTGGCTTATTCTACTCTATGTTGTAAATACTGTTCTCTGCTAACTAGTGGGAACTTGCACCCAAGTTTTCCCACACGTGTGTACACCAGTACTCTTATTATGTGACAATAAATCTGATTTGCTTTGGTTTGACACTGCGACTTGGTGTTATAAATGTGAAAAAGCTGAATGTATTACTAACAAACTCCCACGTTCTGCAGTAATCTGATCAGATTTAAGTACAAAGTTTATTGCTTTTCAAAAAGGTTCAATTCACCATGTTGTTATAATATTATCATTATATTATTGACAAAAATAATGTATAATTAAATTCCCTCAATTTTAATAAAATTCTTTGTTACAAACTGCAACAGATTAACTGACATCAGATCTCCAAGTATTAATGGCACTGAATGAATCCCTCCAGGACACTGGTACGTGTGGAAAAAAATGGGTGGAGCGCACAGGGTAGGAGGGAGTTATTACAGGAAATGAGTGAGAGAAGAGAGACAGGCCAGAATAACAGAGAAAGAGTGAGAAGAGAGAGAGAGAGAGAGAGAGAGAGAGAGAGAGAGAGATTAAAGTCCCAAGCGGAAATAGTGACATCGCTGTTGGTTCACAGCCCAGCCCAGCCTGCTGCTCTTTTCTCCCCCTCCTCTACTTTCCTGTCCAAAAAAGCCCTATCCCACCAACACCATTGCAGGCCTGAAAAGCAGTCCCTCCCTCTCTCATACATGCTGCCAGCAGCGGGGTTACCATGACTACCCAAAATTACTTCGGCTGACAGTAAACAAAAGGCTCACAGGCCCTGAGGGCAGCCAATCCTAAAGGAGCCTGGGAGAGAGGTAAACACCAATAGAGACCGAGAGAGAGAAAGAGAGAGAGAGAGAGAGAGAGAGGGTAAGGGGAGATAATGACAAAGCAAGGAAAGTGTAAAAGTGGGAAGCATCAGAGCGACTTGGAAGAGAAAGAGTTAACTCAACTTGAAGCACTGTAAAAGCTCAGCAAAGAGTAGCAAGAAGTTTTATCGCAGTTTTATTGATGAGGAATACAGTAAATAAGACAGCCTTAAAGTTTCCATAAAATAATTCAAGGTAATGATTTCCTCAAACAGGAAGTTGAAAGTTCAGTACATGGAAGTAATAATCCATGAACCTCAAAAAAAAAACCTGAAAAACCGATATGCAAGCCTAGACATGGCTTATTTACCTAAACAGGGCTGGGTGATATAATATATGCGCAGCTCTGAAAAAAATGAAGAGACTACTTCAGTTTCTGATTTTGCCATTCATAGGTATATGCTTAAGTAAAATTAACATTGTTATTTTATTCTATGAACTACAGACAACATTACTCCCAAATTCCAAATAAAAATATTCTCATTTAGAGCATTTATATGCAGAAAATGAGAAATGGCTGGAACAACAAAACATATTCAGAGCTTTCAGACCTCAAATAATGCAAACAAAACAAGTTCATATTCATAAAGTTTTAAGAGTTCAGAAATTAATATTTGTTGGAATAACCCAGGGTTAGTAATCACAGTTTCCATGCATTTTGGCATGTTCTCGTCCACCAGTCTTACACACTGATTTTGGATATATATATGCCTTTACTCCTGGTGAACAAATTCAAGCATTTCAGTTTGGTTTGATGGTTTGTGATCATCCATCTTACTCTTGATTATATTCCAGAGATTTTCAATTTGGTGAAATCAAAGAATTTCATCATTTTTAAGTGGTCTTATTTATGTATATTAAGATAAAGTGTTTTAACAACAGTGATAAGATCTTTGAACAAACTTCTGATATCAATATGGTTTATTTGAATTTGTTGTCTTATAAATTATAATATAATCTGCCCAGGCCTACACCCAACAAAATGTACACAAATCCACTAGCAACAGCCTTTGTTTACATCTCTGCAGCACAGCAGATCACCACAAGGTTCTGTTAGTGAGTTATCTGCTGTGTGTCGACAGAAGGATGACTCAAACTCAACTAAATGCTTTTTGCATCTCTTCTTTCCCAATTCCAATATTTACACCTTTTACACCCTAGTAATCAGCGTAGACTATCAAATTTGGACTTAAATCAAACATTAGAAGAATGCACTAACCCAGGGAGGAGACAGATGCTAATTGTTCGCTAGATAAACAAACAAGTAGGCTACAGTCTCTTACAGCTCACTAATTTACAAGGATGATGTGCCAATAGGCCACAGAGAGAACAGCAAAGCTGCATACTAAGACTTGGGATTAATCACCAAAAAGGTTACAACAAAATCATGTTGCAATGCTAGGCTATGCTATGCTATATAAGCTGCTACAGTGCCATCGGCCAATAAAAGCAGAGCTTATTTTTTCCCCCGAGCTTCCAACAAACAATAAATCAGCACTCTTTATTCTGAGGCAAAATAACAGGGTTGTAAATACGCTTGTAAAACATGTTTCCACTTCTTCACTTATATATATATATATATCTTTCAATACACCATCTCAAAAGTTACTTTTCATTCTGTCCTCAAAATACTACACTCCATTTGTGTCAATTTCTTTTGATCCTTTCATTTTCTCTTCTGAGTAGAATCTTACTTACAAGACCAAAGCAGGCACCACTTGGCACACTTGGCTCGCTCCAAAGTGAGACAAAAAGGAAAGTATGCAGAGAGAAAGAAAGCACAAAAGAAGAGGCTTGTGCATTTTTAAAGTCCCAGAGCTCCTGAGGCATGTCTTAATCTGTTATCATACAACTACAGCACAGCCTTGTCAAGGCTTTCATTTCAGTGCCTCACTCAGCCCACACAAAATGAAAGCAACACAAAAGAGGAAGAGGAGGAGGGTCAGAGGGGAAAAAAAAAACGTTGGCAGACATGCAGTCATCTGGAATCTTGGGAAGCGAAGTGAAAGGAGCAGGCTTGCATTGAGCCTAGGACTCACTTGAGCTCGGCATGGTCAGCGCGGCAGGCTGGTATGCACCTTCGGTGATGGCCGGGGGAGTGGAGGTCGACTGGGCAAACTGGGATTGTGCCTGCAGAGAAGGAAAGAGACACACATTTAAAAACGCTGCAATCTCAATGACTGAGCCTTAAAAACAGCCTAATACAGCATGCCCATCATGACAACAACAGTTGGGGATAGAAAATACTATTTAGCACATTTACACCAAGTACATTTAGAGATTTCTATTCATCAGTTATTGACTTTAATTTATTGCTTTGATTGAACAGATCATTTAAATACAAAAGGATTCCTCTATAAACAAAAATGTCACTTCCATTACAGAGCTTATGCTCTATTCAGGTAGTCTTATATTAACTAGTAATTTGGGGTAATTTTCTTTCACAGGGATCTAATGTTATTTAAAGTTGGTTAAAGTAGGTTAAAATTAAAAAAATAATAATAAATAAATTGAATCTATTGGAACTTTTCTTCACCTTAAACTGATAATCAAAATCTGCTCAACTGAACATAACAGTTGGGAATGTGATCAAGTGAGGTTTTTTTTTATTTTTATTACAGATATCCTTCTTATAAACTAACCCAACCCAACTATAGCTTTTGCTTTAAACTGTGTTGTTAACTGCAACTTAAGCGAAACTGTTATTTAAGTTTCATATTAGGTTATACAAGCTTTCAGTAATCATAAAAATAACATTCTGTAATATCAGCTTACCCTCATGACCTTGTCCACCTTCAGGTCCTCCAGTGATGGATACAGAGACATCCTGAAAAAAGAGGAAAGACAATTTGAGTTGCAAAACAGGGCGATCTCATATTACGTAATAGGGGATTTTTTTAATGCAGGACTTTTTAAACTAAACTAAAGACGGTGTACTGATATGAGTACGATTTTTAAAGAACATTATAATCTATTTAATAGTATGTGCAGTTACTTTAAAGGAACAATTTTAACCTTTCGTTGAAAACAGCTTCTTTGAAGGCATTTTAACAGCTATAGTTCTTTTCTCTGGTTCAAATCAGCTAAAGATGTTTTATTATTTGGAGTATCCTCACTTGCTTGATTTGGTTTGGTTTTACAAGTGCAACAAAATGTGTCAACAAACCATGTGACAATTCTACTTCCATAATTCTTCACTAATACTAGTTGTGTCTTGATTCTCTTAATCCTCGATTCGATTTTATTTCCGATTTTAGGGTCACGATTTGATTCGATTCTCGATTTTCTTTTTTTTTTTTTTTTTACAGCAGAGAGGCCTATGCCAGTTTTAGATTAGTCTATGGTCAGTCATTGGTTTGATCCATCAGATTTACAATATCTTATTTCAAAAGGTGGCCTTGACATAAGTGATGCAAAGTGATCTGTAATACACCACATTAGGCACTAATGGTCAAATTCAAATAATTAAAATAATATATATATGTAATGTCATCTAGTGGATTTGTTTAGTAGCAGCAGTGTGCACTATTAAAATAAATAATAAGAAAAATACAGGAACAGTCATGTGAAAAATAATAGAACAATTAGAGCCCTAACAAACTGGACTCTATCCTACTATAACAGTTAAACATGAAAAATAAGACTTTAAGACTTTTTTGGTCCCTGAGAATGACAAGTTTTTTTTTTAACAAAGATAAATTATTAACTTTATCTGAGAGAAAGATGCTCCTTAAGGTACCAAAACTATTAACATATTTGAGGCTAGATAAAACAACTGTTGTTTTTATATTTTCAAGTTTTTCTAACTAAGTCCAAAAAACAGCCTCGTGGAGCAAGATGTGTGCTTTAGGTTCTTAAGACCCACTACCCCATAGCGTTTATTCCCAAACCTGATTTAGTATCCTGGAGCCTGCCAGTCAATTGCTTTAAAAGCATCTGAACATTAGAGCCAAGAAACAACCGGATACTTCTCTAACTTCAACTTCTGGAAATGCATTAAGAACCATTAAGGAGAGATGTCTCATTTTAAATACACAGTTAGAAGAGAGCACAGCAGGTCAGCACTACTGTACAGACACCAGTCCAACTCCTACAGATCACAGCACAGACTGTCTGTCTATCAGATCTAAACACCTCAGTTCCTCTTCCTGCACAGATTTGTACACTCACATAGGCTTCATGGTTTCATCACGCACATCCCCCGGGCATTTGGGTGGCTATAAAATGTAGCTGACATGTTTTGAACATCCCACCTCTGACACTATCTCTATACCACAGACATTAAAAATGGCGGTCTGATAGTGGGTGCCGGATGGATGGGGCATTCCATTTCTGCAGGCCAGTGTAGTGCTCGTTTACTTCCTTGAGACATAGCAAAAGTCACAGGACACAAATCTAGCTGTTGTCCCATAACTTTTGTCATGTCAGTACAACAAATGCCTTTCTTGTTGCATTTGCCTTTAAGACCATCTGGTGTACCAATAAAAATTTCAGTATTGTATTGTTCTTTGGTGAAAGAATAGAATGTGACTTTGGTGTTTACAAACCAAAGATTTATCCTCAGACTAAATAAGCTTAAACTTCTTTTTATAGTGGAATATCTTAATAAGCTGTACTCTAGGTAGCAAAAGACATTTTGTTTTTTTAGCAACGTAAAGCCTTCTTTCTTTGTGGTATTTACTTTTAGCTGAAGAGATGGTCGGTTCTCTAGGGTTAGCTTTTAGTCTTTTGACATAATTTGGCATCATTTACAACAAAAACACATCAAACAAGTTATTTTAAGTACATATTACGACAGAGATTAAACATAGGTATAACCATTTGAGTCAAACCAATTAGTTGAATATTTAAGTACAAACTTGTATGATGCGTTTTTGAAAGAAGATGGAAAAAAAATACTAAAATAATTATTCACAATACCAACATTATGGCGAGATTCTTATAATTGAGAACACAAAAAAGTTAGTTAGTTGTTAAATTAATTAACATCAACAACAAGTGTTACCAGCTTTAAAAACAGATAAAAACTTCTTTTTAGCTTAGCTTTTTTTTCTTTGATTGACTTTGTTGTTCTTATTTTTATTCAGTTATTTTATTTCAATATTTAATGTTATTTATTAATGTAATATTATTTCATTAAACCTTTACTTTTGTTTTCTTTTGTCTGATAATTTTTTATTTTATTGTGGAGCTGAATTTTTATGTATGAAAGGTGCTATACATCAATATTATTGTTACATTTTTTTTTATTAACTAATCAAGAAAAAAGAATCAATAAACAAAGAATATTACCAAGGACAGTACAAATAACAGTTTTGGAATCAACCTGTTTTCCAATCCAGTTTTGCTTAGGCTGGATTTTCTTCTGAAGCACAAGACAACATTGTTTAAGATTCACAGTTTGTCACTTCACTAATACACTCTTACTATTCAACTATGCCAAAGTAAATACAGTGTTGTTTTTAAAGGTAAGCCTAACAAACTCAGTTCATTTTTCAGTCAAGCCTTGCAAAGCCAAAAGCAATGGATCATAGTGTTAACTATGGTTCATTTGCTTTAGGACATACACAGATATTGGAAAATTCCTGCTATAAACATATCTTCCAGGAACTCCCAGGCATATGTTTTCCGTACTGAAAGCACTGATAGCACTTTGAATCAATAGGTTTGTTGTTAGTGCTCTCGCAGGCTGCTTAAGCTGGATGGTGTTTGAAAGACACAGAGAGCCAGAGACTCCTTACAGCAATGTCTCAAAGGCTGAGTCAGAGTCGAGATGGAAACTTCTACAGAAGCTGGATGGGTTTCAGATATTATGCAGTTACATTTCATTTAATTTTCTGTGTTTTTAACGGTGTGAGCAGACGGCTCCACCCACATTCACTGATTCTTTCCACATGTGTGTTTTGCACTGACAGTAACTATAATAAACAGATACTAATTAAAATGTGCAAATTTGGCAAAAAAGGGACATTAAATCCAGTCAAGTGTGGCTCATGTCTATGGTTTAGTTAGTTACTTAGTTCCTACACTAATAATGGTTTTATAACCTAGTATCTAGTGAGGTAAGCAAATAGACTTGGATAAGATGATCTACACTCATAGAAATCACAACAAAAGAAAATCTTAAGGTGCCTGAAGCTTTCTATCATCAAAACACAGTAAGTGACGCATACAGTAAGGTATGTTGCCGAGGTAAAACCAGTACCAGTAAATGGATCCACTTTACACAGAGCATTAGAAACCACAAAAAAAAAAAAAAAAAAACAATCGATAAAACATAAATCTACTTCTCCTTGCAAGCTTCAGCCCTTTCCTTCATGATGGATTTGCAACAGGAGGTAGGTAATACTAAGTAATTCATCACACAGAGAGAAAGAGAATAAAACAAAAGGTAAAGTGGAACATGTGATCCTAGAAAAAGGCAAGTTACAGTGGCATACGTCATTCCAAGCACATGACTGTGAGCAATACGTGTCAGCAATAATAGGAGTGATTCTCAGGGTTACCTAATGTACACTTGACACAGGCCAAGACTAACGTCAAATACAATAAAGATAAAAAGCCTTCTTACCCTGCCTATGAGTTACACATTAAATAATATCTAAACCCTGAAAAAACATCTAGGAGATTAAATCAGGTGTTTCTGCCCTCTTTCCAGCTACCACTGCAATTAAACTTTACCAGGAAACCAACCAAATACATATTTGCCTTAATTTAACACAGAACAGATTTTTTTAAGGGCTTTTTTAAGGGTAGACATGTCAAATTCAATCTTTTAAATTATACTTCAGTCATTCTACTCTGTGGACCAAGAACAGATTATGTATCCGATTTGTGTACAGATCAGATTGTATGAATGGTAATTGGTAAAGTTCATTAAAAAAAAAAAGTGTGTGCATGCCTGTCGTTTTGAGGGACAGATTTGTTCACATTACAGACATATACGGGTAAGCGATGGTCATTATGTCTCTATATTATATATTATTATCGCACTGTGATAATTTTACGATGAATAAAGGAAAGAACAGGGTGCTTTAAAAAAAATAAATAAGTGGACTCAGTATGCGATAGTGTTTGAATAGTTTTTATGCATTGGTCACTACTGATTAGGGCTGCATGATACTGGGGGAAAAATTACATTACAATATTTTGTTATTCTGTAATATATACTGAGATTTTAAAAATAATTTTCACCAAATTTCTCCAGACCTCAATGAATTAGCATGGCATGATATTATTAATGCACTCAAATAATGTATCAAAGATTGGAGAAATCAAACATAATCTGCTTTTGGTAAAGATATGACCTTCCTTTATATGTGTTCCTTTAGTTTTATTTCAGGATTTCATTATTCCAGATTTGTTAATTTTTTTTTTTTTTGGGGGGGGGGGGGTTCTCTTTATACATAAAAATCTATTTTAAGCCTCTGTTTTATGATCTGTCCATGTTCTTTGCATTGCATTTGCATACACTGCATGTCCTGCGATGTGACTCTTGACTTGTGCAAACTGCGATGATCATGTTCAAATGATATACTGTGCAGCCTTGTTACTGATGCATTTTGACTGTGATCATGTCTATGAAGATAACTACTGTGTATTGTGAAGATGCTTTTAAATATTGTGATAGTGTAATATGTTTCAGCATATCGCCCACACCTAGATATAGGTCACTTGCATTTATGAATGTGAATGGTTAAGATAGCCAAATCTGAACTGAGTCAAGTGTGATTGGAATGGACAGATGAGGCTGGTAACATGAACAAGGGCTTCAGTAACTACAGAACAAGATGTCGCTGCCTACATAAAACAAGGCCCAAACTACACACTACCACAGTAAATAGCATGATAAAATAGTGCAGCAGCATTAGAAATGCACTGATGTAGCAAGTATGTAACACTGTTATTGAGCCATTTTTATATTTTCACTTTATTCTACCTGTGTGAAGTGTTTTTTTTTTCTTTTTCAAAATAAAGCCCTAAAATAAAAACTATACACACTACAAACTACTCACTATATGTATTTGTGTGTTTAAAAAATATAGGATTAAAGAACATTTTAAATATTAATACAAATATTTTTTTCATGATTTTTTTTATTATTATTTGAACACAGACACAAACCACTTTACAATAATAAATACATGGGTCATTAGATCAGTCAACTAATAAATAAATGTTTAATTAATATCAATAAAAAGCAATCATTAGGTGCAGTCCTAACGTTAACATAGCCTTTAGAGCTCACGTCTTTATACTCCACTTTAACAATACCCAAATCAAACACAAAGCTTGACACACCTTCACAGAGCACCTAGGTCCAACATTAAAGTCACCTGTAATGGAAAATCCAGCTTCCAGGACCTTATCACAGTGTACGCCTGAACAGATCATATGGAACTTCCTTATTACAATCGCTGACACATGAGAACAGATCACGAGTTGTAACACAGCACAAAGGGAAGCTGGAACATTAAAGGACATAAAAAGGAGTCAGGATCAAACCTAATTCCTGATGACTAAACACTACAAGGAGTACAGAGGAGAAAGAAGAGCTCTTTAATGTGGAACGATGAGAATTACAAATGGGCATCAAACCTAAGACATCTTCAATTTTAGTGTATTGAAAATTGTGGCTTAGAAAATTGGTGTGTAGGGGTAAACACTGTAACAGAAAAAAGCAATAAAAATACACCAATTGAATGAGGCTAGGTTTGTTTTTATTTATTTTGAGCCGGCAGATGTGCGAGGAACTGTTAGATCCACTAACAGCAGTCCCCAAAACCACTATTCACTCTCTGATCCTGTAAAATTTCCCCACATAGCCTATCTAAAAAGAAGCAGGTGGAGTTTCTCTCCTCTCTTTTTGCGTATCATTTGCACTCGCCATAATCAGATGGCAATCAGCCTGAGCTCAGCGTAGCTTGACATGTTGCTAACTTGATAATAGCTTTCAGCTTAAGGCTTTCAGGTGAAACTTGCTCTAGTAAACCTTGGTTGCAATCTGCATTACTAACAATCATTAATATTAGCACATAGAGGTACAACTTGATGTCCGTTTAAATAGAGGGCACATTTTGGATAAATAAAGCTACCATTTCCCACACTACTGAAAAGAGTTAATCAAATTATTGCCCGATTCCTGTAAACTTTCATGTGAACCCTTTCCCCCTTTATCCAAGAACTTAAGTTCATCTAAACGCATTAATCAGACTGTACTCTGATGTTCTGCAGTGCATGTAAACACACTTAATGTTAGCTTTTGTGTGTTAACCAAAAAAAGCTATATTATACCCAAGGTCTGTTATGATAATTACATGACCTCAATATTATTTGATCATTTTGACATTGTCTATTGTGTTTATTTGTATGTTTGTTCACATATCTATATATATCTATAACTATATTTTATATTTTATATTTATATTTATATATATATATATTATATTTATATTTATATATATATATATAGTGAACAGTATTTTAGCCAATCATGCAAGTTAAAATTGTGTTTTCTTTTAAAAGGGTATACTTGCATTGGTACGCTATTCTATTATCATTATGTAGGTGCCACTTAAATGATCTGAAAATGGCAAAAATAACAATCATCACTATAATTTCTGGAACAATATAAAAAATAACAAATAATTCTTGTGACAATCCTAATTTAGCCGGATGAATAATTATCAATTAGGTTCCCTGAAATGGTTAAAAACCATAGGCCAACCTCATTCACACAATAAAATATGTCACCTGTATTCCTTCCTTATAAAGGCAATTATTCTGCACACTAACTTCAATGTACAACTGTATATAAACGGTAATTTATGTCTCAATCTAGTTCCATCACTTTCAAGCAGTTTGAAGCCTCTCCACACACAGAACAAAAGCAAAGTACAAAAAACAACCAAAAAAAACTAAACTCTCCCACACACTGATGAATAATCTCCCACAAAGCCGCCTAAGCAGAAAAACTTTCCTCCCACATCACAATCCTATCCGCACAATCCATCACAATACTTCTATAAAAATGAATTCTCATTCCAAGAAATATAATAATACAATATGATTGATTTTGACCTGCCAGCAGTAAGTCTTGTGCGCAGGATTACCAGGCCTGTTATGCACTTTGTCCTTCATTAATAAACATAAGTTGGTGCTCTTTTGTTGTGCATTTGAGCTACCGACTGAATAATTCTGCACAGAATTGGACCTGATACACCAGGGGGGAAAGGGAGGGGCATGAACTCTGATCTGACCACCCACATTAAGGCCACATGGCCTGGTAATGGATATGTATTTGACATAAAATCCATTCTTAAACTGCCAATGCGTATCTGGGATCTAGGATCTCACATAAAAGTGGCTCGAATTTAGTTTAAGAAGATCATGTGTGTCAAAACAGATCAAAAGAGATCAAAACAGAGGAGATGACCCTATTTGAGTTACTTTAACATGACAAGATAAACATACGCAGGACTATACGCAGGACTGCCTGCATTTAGGAAAAAATCCCAAGGAGGTTCCTAATACTGCCTCTTTCTTGTTCTGTTTTGATACTCTGGCTGCTAGTATTAGGAATTACAGGACACTGATTAGAGAATCAGTCGATACCTATTAAAACCATATGGAAAAAATAAAATAATAATAATAAAATAAAATGCTTTACATATCTCATGGATACAAAGAGGTCAGTTGCACTAAATCATTCACAGTATTCTATGTATGCTCCCAAAATTTCCCAAAAAACTAAGAGAAAATTATGAATTATAAGGCCTTTTTACACCTGGTGTTAACATGCATTTCAACATGTATTTGTTGTTACATTCCTGGTTCTGTTTACACTTTTATTACATGTGGATGAGGTCCGTCTCTGACTTCCTCCAAACATGGTTTGAGTTGGCCTGTCAAGATAATGATTTATATATCTAAACAATATATATTATCCTCAGATAAAATCTATTATGGCCTATTATTGTATTTTAAGACCCTTTTATGTCACTAATTCAAGCATAATATAAAGGCAAATAATAATGCAATTTTACTGTTAAAGAGCTACAAACATTTATTTTATTAGAATATTCAGAAACTGTGATATAAATACAATTTAAAAAAAAATCCTAAATAAATAATGACAAATAAAACTGCTGTTTTTAATTAAAGCCAAAATACTGGCTCACTGACAGTGGTGGTGCTTCTTTTGCATAGAAAATATAATGGCTAACATCGTGGTCAGCAAAAATGATTGAGGATATATGAGCTAATTAACATTAACTGTGCGATAAGTCGATAATGTAATTATTGCGACAGGCCTAGGTTTGAGTAATCCGATCATAATCCAATCACAGTGAGTCCTGCCAGGTGTAAACAGGCTCATACTTTTAGTACTAATTAAAACTGCACGTTTGTATGGTTTGTATGTACACATTTGACTAAAACCCCAATAACCATAATCCATGCACTCACATACAAAAATATAAAACAATTAATACAAAACATGAAACACTGACGTTTCACTATATTCCAAAATAGCCCACAGGCTCTGGGTCAGGTCATGTTTACTTTGTGTGGGTGTGAAGAACAGCACATTTGTGTGTTAAAGTACACAAGCGGGTGTTTTATTTGAAAGGCCCGTGCGGAGCAATGAGTCAGCACCACCAACACAATCAGCCTCCTCAGTTTAAAATAATAAATAATAGCCAAACTAAAACAAATCTACACAATATACTGTACACCCTGCTGAACACTTACAACCACTATCATTCAGATCAACTGAGTGCACTCTGCTGAATGGACAGACATGTATACAGCCGTGCCTCTCAGAGACATGTTTGTCTCCATTGTGTAGACCAGAGTGCTCTCCATACTCCACAAGTAAACCTTTATGAGTAAAAACTTCATCTGCAGTGGCCACTTTTACCAATGACCTGAGTTAGGAGACAGTTGGGATTAATCTTATTAAACAGTCACTGAGGGTATTCATGGCACAACAATAGACAGAAGAGACAGAGTATTATAGCTGTGACTAGGGGTGTATTCTGTACCATACACAGTATACCGTGACACAGTAATAACACAAATTAAAAGCAGTCTCCTCTTTTGTATTTGTTTTAAGGGTATTTTAGTTTTGTATAATTGTTTATTTTTGAAGTATGAATGCAGTAAATATTTAACACTAGTAATTTGTTACACTTTTCTGCAACATTGTATCGACAAGTACCTAACTTCTTTGCAAAACAGAAAAAGTTTACAGAATTTATTTGTTTATGATGAATGTTTAAATCTGTTATTCCTAAACATTTTTTTTAGCTGTAGCAGTACATTCTTGAAATCAATATAATATTTTATAATGCTAAGAATATCGTTATTTGAAAAAATATCCTAAAATATAGTTATGATTTTCTAGGGTCACTTAGAGACTAGAGACACTCGCATACAAAGACGGGCACAAACAAGGTACACACAAATGGGTATCAGATGTGGACACATTTAACAGCTTTTCCTGTGTTTTTATACAGTTTATACCCGACATTACATACTGAAATTACATTGTATTCAGAAATTTGGAAACATATTGTGTTATATATTATGTTCAGTAGGGGTGGGCGATATGACTAAAATAATATCACGATATTTCAGGGTATTTTTGCGATAACGATATACTTGGCAAAATAGGAAACAGAAAAATAATTAATTAATTTCAGGAATATAGTATGATAGTATAACAGTATAATCATGATGTGGCAAAATAGATAATATAGCATAAAATAATATAATGCAGCAAAATATATTGCAGAATATGTTCATGCATATAAACTGCAAACAAAAACTATAAACTAAAACAATTATAGAATAAATACACTTAAAGCTTTACAGTAAATATTGGACTACTTTTAAGACAAACCATCCCTATTATTACGATATAGATTTTTAACATCATGATATTTCTGTCACGATATATTGTATACGATATAATATTGCCCATCCCTAATGTTCAGATCACCCAGCTATAAGAGAAGGCATACCTACTAGTTACCATGCCATGTAGAAAGTTTGTAATTTTTGTAATAATATTTAAAACCTTCAGGGATATCACAGTAACTGCCTGGTAGCTAAGTTAAGGCATGTTTCTCTCTTGGCATACAACAACCAAATTCCCTGATACCTCAATTCCCAATTCCCAACACCCCAGCAAACACTGTTCACCTTAAATCAGTGTAATCAGTGGGAGAGTCCTCAGCATGGGCCAAAACGAGCTATAGCTATTTCAGTAAGGCTGAATGAGTGCTAAGCATGACAAATGGCTCTCCCATGGCAACGGCCTGTGTCTTAAGAAAGCAGGCCAAAGCATAACCTATGGGACAGCACCCCACTGACAGCGGATACAGGGATGGAAGCGATTTTAGACAATATGTTAAACACAATGCTTTATACTGTAGCTAGCTAAGTTAATAAGTAATAGCAGTGAGTCAGAGACGCGTTTGTCAATAATAGTCAGCTGTCCAGCGTCACTGGATGAAATGACGTCGTTGAGGGAAAGCCCCTTCGTTCTTAAGCATTTAAGAACCTCCAAAAATCTATTTAAAACTATTAGTTTTAAAAGAGACAAAGTCTACGTGTAATAATTTGCTGTAATGCTTACTGTACATATTCTCTATGATTTAGAGAGTTAGCTTAGCTATTAGTTCACTAGTTAGAATAAAGCAAATCTTCACTGGGAAAATGAGAAAAAACATATTGAAATAATCAAATAGCTCAATTATGACCTAGCAATTCACTGTTTAGGTAACTAAATATATTTTATGTTCTGTTAAGTGTGGGAATCCGCTTCCACGGTTTTCACATATCAAAATAAAAACATAAAGCTGCGCTAACGTTACATAGTTTCTAACGTTTCTAACGCAGCTTTAAGCAGCGGTGGCGAATCCAGGTTCAGAAAAGTAAAAATCCATTCCAACATTTTTGGTTCCAACTGTCTGTACAGCTCCTCTGAAGCTTAAAGCCCCGGGATGGATTTTTCCTTTTCTGGACCTGGATTTTTTTCTTTCCGGACCGAGATTGAACACCTATGATCTAGAGAGCTTGCCACAACCCTTAACTCTTCTATTTAACAAATAAATATAGAAAAATGTAAATACAGCTTGTAAATATTCAGCATTTATTTTTCTTTAGTTAGCTAACTAGCTTATCCAGGTTTTAGTTCGCTATCCTAACTAGCGTTAGCTAGGTTAGCTAGCCAGCATTAGCACTTGGCTGGAGTAACGCTAGGTTCGCTAGCTTAGCCTGTTTTTTTTTTTTTGTTAACGTTAAACATAAAAAACCTAAATCAATCTGTCACTAGCTAAAATGTTTCTCACGAAGCCCTTAATAACCTAATATTATCAGCTAGATAAGTTACATATTAACATAACTAACTCAGCTATTCGCAACTGAATAACCAGGCAAAGCTATCGTTTATACTAAGCAGCCTTCGTCAAAACAACTTTGTTTCTCAGTTAACCTAACGTAACTACGCATTTTAACGGTATATACTTTTGTATATAACGTTTTTCTGAGCTAAGCTAGTCAACCCTAGCAGCTGACTAGGTTAATAGAGGTCCTAATATGAACGTTACTAATATTACTAAGAAGCTGTTTTGTGTGTTTTATTTAGTTTCTATAATTTAGGCAGCGTTATAGAACCTTAACGTTAATCAAATCTTCATTAAACTTACAGGTTATTTACCTAGCTTAGCTATCTTTATGAGCACCGAATAGAAATAAATCTTACCTTTATATTAGTATGGAAGTGCTCCTCAAGGATGAAACGGACAGGAATGGAGTTAGCCTAGTTAAACGCGTAACACACAGCAGACAAAGCCTGTTTCACTTTCCTCCCCTCGCTCTCCGCTGAAGAAACTGAACTGAGAGCGACTCTCTGTGAGGAATGGAAGTCAACCGCAAGCTTCCTGCTCAATTTGTGACGTGTATGTTGACTGACCACATCCCATCAGCTGAGCACCTAAAATAAATTCATTTCTGACGTTAACCGCTGCTGCCTCTGCTTCTATACATTCATTACAAGCTTTTAAATCCATAAAATAGCATAACATAAACTAAACAGGGAGGACAGCACCCTTTTTTGTTAAGAGTAAGACCTGTGGCATGTTTAAAATGCCTCCAGGCCTAGTAGTAGGAAGTCAAGCCTGACTGACACTGTAGTAGCCAGAGAAGGTATTTTAGGAGCCTTATCTTATGAAAACATAATATATTTTAATATAATGAAAGTCTGTTAAAGTATGTGTGGAATAGTGAAAGAATATATGTTTAATTTGTGCTTAAATGACAGGAGGTATTTAGTTAGTTTGGCCAATGTTATTTCATGTTTGTGTCTTTAAAATATAATTGTAAAGGGTATGAAGAACAGTATCATTACAGTGGTATGAAGAACAGGGTGAAAGAAGGATAATTAAATATGCATAGAAACAGATAGACTACAGTCTGTTATTGTAGAACTATAATACACAGCTCTGGAAAAAAATAGACCACTTCAGTTTCTGAATCAGTTTCTCTGATTTTACTATTTATAGGTATATGTTTGAGTAAAATTAACACTGTTGTTTTATTCTATTAAATATGGTCATTTAGAGCATTTATTTTCAGAAAATGAGAAATGGCTAAAATACCATAAAAGTGCAGAGCTTTTAGACCTCAAATAATGCAAAGAAAACAAGTTCATATTCATTAAGTTTTAAAAGAAATCAATATTTAAAATAAATCAACAGAAATCAATATTTGGTGGAATAACCCTGTTGTTTAATCACAGTTTGCATGCATCTTGGCATGTTCTCCTCCACCAGTCACACACACTGCTTTTGGATAACTTTATGCCTTTATTCCTGGTGCAAAAATTCAAGCAGTCCAGCTTGGTTTGATGGCTTGTGATAATCTTCTTGATTATATTCCAAAGGTTTTCAATCTGTTAAAATCAAAGAAACTCATAATTTTTAAGTGGCCTCTTATTTTTTTCAAAGCTGTATATAGTGTAGTTAGAATGTACAATGTAACTACACTATATGGTTAGTGGATCTAAAAAAATTATGATTGTAGAAACAAGAAAGTGGTCAAATTATTCTGAATAGACTTTGTGTTTGTTGGTTTGTGGACAGGTGCTCTTCAAAGGTTTTCTTTTAAAACCCTCACTCTGCTGTAAAGGTTTTTAATTTTGGAACACTGCTGCTTCTACAAGTTTTTACCAAAAAAAACATTGGTGATGTCAAGTAGCCACTGTTTTTGATGATCAGTCCTGGATCACAAACTCCACTGCACTGGAACTCCACTACCCCAGAGAACACAGTTCAACTGCTCCACAGACCATACTTTTTTATTCTGAAGCTTTATACCCCTCTGGCAAATGCTTTGCTTTGGATATAACATTAGGTTTATGTGCAGCTCCTGCAAAGAATCCCATTAGCAATTAGCAATTTCCAACATCTTTAATTGAATTTGAGCACATTTTAGAGAAAAAAATATAGAGTGCATTTAAATGAATGTGTATCCCACAAACATTTTGTCTTATTGATTCTACACATTGAAAAAAAACAACAAAACAACAACCTCCATTGCTCAAAGCAGAAAAAAATGCATTTATTGCAATAGCGCATTTTCATTTGTTCATTGGTTACGGCCAGTTCATGTCACTCAACACACAAACATACATTGCATTTCAGGTCTATTAAAGCCACACACACTGATGCTTAAAATTCAACGATAGTGAGGGAGAAAGAAGCATCAACTCAAATCATTGTTTTCAAAGATTTGCTTTTACATCAAAACTTTCTTTTTTTTACTTTATTTACCAATACAAAACAGTACTGCCTCTATTACTTCAACCAATTAAACACAGTGCGCATCTAGGCAGTGTGGTTCTCAATAATAACAGACAACTGTAATACTGTAGCTCTAAAAACTTGGCATTTAAAAAATATATATCAATGCAAAATGTTTCAAAAGTAGGTAGCAATTTAATTTTAGCCTACTATAACCAGTTTTACAACTCTAATAAAAGCATCACTTCGATTTCATGTGTGCACACAGTGCTCAACATTTGGCAAATTGATAGTTTGCTGAAACATGTAGCTGCTATAATGACAGGAAATCATAGGTGAAGATATGTAAAAGTGCCTTACTAATACAAGCGTGTCTATGTATGACATGCACGTTGCAGTCATGCCAATGTATCTCATTACAAAATAGTCAGAAATAAAATGTAATACATAAACAATAAAATCATTAGAAACAGAATATAACTGTTCCAGATTGTTCAGTGCCAATCAAACACATTCGCTTAACTTACTTTTTAAGAGCAACGTACTTAAAACAAAACATGCTTTCTTGTGTTACAACACTATATTATAGCAAACATGATATTACAGAGAATGATGAGCCTTTTTTATCACACAAATCTCTGACAGGGTGTCAAATGTATAGCCGATTAAATATTATCAGGACAATCAACTAGAGTAGTCCACTAAGTCCACTAGCCAAGCCTAAGTGCTTAATCTAAATAGGCAGTAGGTGCTTGTTCATATCTACTCTAGTAGTTCTCTATTCTTTAGTGTTCAGCAAGAGGCATGTGTTTTCTATTTGCTCAGTCACACAAACACTAGGCCTCAAAGCGCATCATACTAAGTACTAATGAGGGGATGTTATTATTCAAATATAACATGCAAATAAGTGTGTGACAATAATACTAAAAGGATTTGTTGTCATGCACAACCCCTAGGAAAATAACACATAATTTAGTATTCAGGATGTATTTGTGCAGGCAACCTTTTTGAATATGTTTAAACAGATGGGTGGTTAGCAACCCAGAGGGAGAGCCTTGATTAACTGAAGACTTGAAACAGAGAAATAAACATAATCCCAGTTAACAGAGTGTCCCTCAAGACTGGAACTCAGAACCACCACCATGGATTGTAAATCAGGATGAGGAGTTTACAATTGAAGTCATTAGCAATATCACATGTGTGAGGAGTGAATAAAGTAGTGATTAAAAGGATGGGAAATTAGGCTCAAGAAAACTCTTCTGAAATCAAACGCAGGTCCAAGCTTCTCTTCATGTCCAAGACAGTAAATTGACAAACTGTAAGGATAGAATAATGGATGGATTAAAACTTAGGAGATAGCAGTTTTTTGTTTTCACACAAGACACAATTTTTAAGAATATACATATCAATGGAATAGTTAGTCCAAGATTTCCACATTTCTCCAAATGTAGTTAACTGGCCATGACATGTGTCATGCCTAAATTTTGTTTATTAGGCTAACATGATACCTGACTGAATTACAAGCACCCAACACATCCTCTTTATCAGAGTTTCCTCTCCACATAACAGTAAGAGCAGACATACATAAGTTTGGGATGTTTTAAGCTTAGCGCATTCAAACATAGACACAGATTTTCTTTTTTTTTATAAAGCGGGTGACTATAAGTTATACAACACACTCCCATCTTTCTGCTTTGTGTCTGAAAGCTATGCTATGCTTTAAATAGCTCCAAATAATGTTAAATAGCCTGTTGGGACGTTGGGTTAAGAAAACTAACTACCTTAGACTGCATTCATGTTCAATACAATACTACAAAAGAAACAAACTTTTGAAAGTGGGGTTTGTGAAATAAGGTTAATTGCAGAAAAAATAAAATTATGACAGATAAAATACATACCAAATAATAAAGCATGAATAAGAACAGGCAGTAAAGTGTTGTCACTCCAGACTGAGAAGCTCCACGTCAAAGATGAGGGTGGCGTTTGGCGGGATGATTCCAGGGTGACCTTTATTACCATAGGCAAAGTCTGGAGAGCAGGTCAGTTTCGCTCGCTGGCCTACGCTCATCTAAAATCATACAAGCAAACAGAGGAGAACAGAGGGGTCAGCTTTTTTTAAGTGTATATAGAGAAGTAAAAAAGTATTTTGCTGTCTTATTATGTCATTATATCACACAATGTTTCTGAATGTTCAACTACATTTTTATATAATTTAACTTGCAATGCAGCTTTTAAATTAAAGTAAGATAAATAACATTTTTTGTAGATTAAGGTTTATTTAAAGCCCATCAAAATGTAATTGCCCCCTAAACCCAATATCTAAAATAATCTCTTTTTTTTTTCAAGTTTCTTAGAAACACGAAAGATTATTCAAGGAACACGGAAGCCTGCACTGAATAAAAAAGCAAGAGTATAGATGTTTCAATCCGTTATTCTACAGTGGACATTAGGGCTGCAACTAATGATTATTTTGGTAGTCTACTAATCTGATTATTATTTTTTTGATTAGTCGATAAGTCAACGATTATTTCCGCCATGTTCTCCATCCCTAGAAACGATAGAAACAGCTAAACATGAGCTTTAAAATGTCTAGATGTTGTTTAAATGTGGAAAGTACTTTATATTTAGTAAGTAAATATGTAACCTGTTGTGTTTGGGCACTTTTGGAAACACAGATTTTAGTGTAAGTTGAGTGTAAGCTGTGTAAGTGAGCCATTTACCCATCTTCCATTGCGCTTCTTTCCACAGCACTTTGTATAATGTGGTACTGTTACAAATTAACGATTAATTCGACAATGATATTTGTAGTCGACAATTCAATATAGACGCATGTGACCTAAAGTTCTCACATGTCACATGCCCCTCACATGATCCTCCAAACCCCAGAAGACAATGTGATTTAATAAATAGCAAAAAATACGAATCTAAATCTATTTAAAAAAACATGTACAATACAATTCATCATTCATCCCACCTGGTGACATGGTGCCGAAAGTATGAATCCAAAAAGCTTCCAGTTTTAAGATCTGTAATAATAATATCTCCATCTCTTCTACCCAGGGTAACCATTTCAGTGCCAATGCATCTGAGGTCTTGAACAATGTGATTTGACTCTATAAAATATGAAATGTGGTCTGACCAACATATCCCATAGAGCATGGACAATGCAGAAAATAAATAATGTTACTGTGATTCGGATAGACTATGCATTGTTAAGCTTCAGAAAGAGCGCAAGGGGAAGGATCTTTGACCCAACACCAAATTAATACCTACTGTGTGGTGGTCATTGAGGAACAGGATAAAAAGAAGGATAATAAAGCATGCAGAGAAACAAATAGACTACAATCTGTAATTATAGAGCTACAAAGTGCTAATATGGTCAATGGATATGACAAAAAAGAGAAAGCGGTAACAAGGTGGTCATCATAAAATTGTGTATAAATAAAAAATACATTATATTGTGTGTATAATACAAATGAACAAATATACTGAAATATCAAGTATGAATAGCCATTATGATTTCTGCACACAACAAACAAAAGGCTTCCATGATTCCATTTTTGGTTTAACAAACATTTTTTGAGACATTTGAATCTAATATTTAAAAAGGAATAAAATATAAAAAATTGGTCAATTTTCCATCCCTATTTTTACATGTAGTAGTTTTAAGCCCACAAATATCCATGTACAATTCTGTCAGTGTTGGATTAAATTTAAAACATCTTTACAACTTAACCTTCTTTTGATATTTACAGACAAAAATGTAACCCTTTATGCTAGCTTAACAAACCCGACTGTCGCACATAACAGGCACTTCTAAAAGAGCTGAGCACTTGTCTAGCGTTATTCCACTAGAGTGGAGACTAAAGAGCACTCTCACAGCTGAAAGCAGCGCACTGCATCAATCTTCCCATTACATATACGGCCAACTGACTCATTACTGACCCCAGCTAGTTCAGTAGCGGAACTACACCCCGTGAATCACAACAAGCAAAAAAGAGCAGAACTATGACTGCGATAAATGTTTCATATATTCCAGGAAAGGAAGTCACTCCTGATGTGGGTTAAGCTGGTAAAACATGCATGTGTTCCCTAGTGAGAATCACTCCACAATATTGAAAGAGACAGCTCAGCTGTGTGGGAGGGATACAGATTTGTAGCTTTTAAAATTCAGAACATTTGTTTTCAGGCTAGTGGTCAACTTGGCATTGCTACAGAGCAACACACACCTGCACAACACCTTCCTCCCAGCCCCGAATCACTTCCTGTTTACCAATCTTGAACTTGAATGGCTTGTCACGGTCACGGGAAGAGTCGAACTTCCGTCCGTCTGTCAGAGAGCCTGCGGGTTGAGAGCAAACAGGGAAGGGGGAAAGACATCTTTTATTAAGAGAATGAATCTCCACTCACACAAGCATAAAACTGGCAAACCCTTAAGGCTGCTATTATGTAATGCATTAGAGACGTAATCTTGAGGACTGTGCACTCATCAGGATTGTACATCCACAATACTGAATCTATCCTACACATATTCTGGGCTGAATGTATTTCAGGGGCAGATACGTATGAAAGGATTCCACTTAGTGCCACTGAAATAGCCCCAGCAGCTGTTCCAGACGAATCTGGCTGTGTGTGTCCATCTTTAGCAGCAGTGATTTACACAACAGACACATCCGAGCCACTAATTAATGTTATACGTGCAAGACAGCACAAGGAAGTCATTCAAGCAGGCCTGTGTTTTACATGGTTTAGTTGATGTGCTAACATTCATTACACAAGCTCCTGCTTTCCTGAAGAGAACAAATGTAGAACAAAAGTAGATTGAATGTAAGTGTTTATGTTAGAGCAACATTTTAAATGTTTCATTTTAAAAGCACCAGTCCCTAAGACTAGAAATGGCAGTACTAATTCTTAGCTGGAATTTAATTCAATTAATGGTACTAGTGATCTGGCATAAACATTTTTGTAATGGTCCCAAAGTTGTCTGGTAGGTTTGTTGAATGTAATAGTTAAACATTTTGGCAGTATTTTATAACTGAAAAAATAGCAAAGAAAAATACAGTCAAAAACACAGATTTTCACACAGCAATGTATGTACATTACCCTGCATTAAACGTGTTTTTCAACATGCTTGGAGCAAATTCTCACCAGAGATGCATCTAAATGCCCAAATCCCTAAAACCTACAGACTGTCATTTAAAAAATGAGATTAAAACGAGGACAGGCCCCATTCATCCAAATCATGTAATTTTCATGTAATCATTTTTATATATATATTGTCAAATTTATATATATATATAGTCAAAATGTTAAATGTCATTTTGACCACTTTTTACAGCCATGTTTTTTTCAAGAGAGTGATGACAAACACTGACAAGCCAAAAGTTACAGGATAGTAACAAGTATAGTGTTCCATGACAAAAAACTAAAGAACAATGTCCTGGCCTGTGAGATGTGTGTGATACTGGACAGATATAATCTGTCTCTAGTAGATATATAACGGGAAATGAGAACAGTGTGAATTTTTCTTTTGCTAAAAACAGCAACAAAAAAATAGTACCCTAATATGATAATTAGGGGTGGGTGATATGGCACAATATTTGAGGGTATAATATCAATTACGATATTAAAACATGTTGTAGATATTTTGGCATCCGATACGATATGGTACTGTTCTTTTAAACAAACACACAGGAGAACATTGATGGTCGCACTAATATTGACATTTCATTTTAATACTGTCTGATATAAGACTTACACAGCTCAGCTCTGTAAAAAATTAAGAGACCACTTCAAAATAAACATTAGTTTCTCAGATTTTACTAGTTATAGGTATATGTTTGAGTAAAATGAGCTTGGGGTTTTATTCTATAAACCACTGACAACATTTCTCCCAAGTTACAAATACAAGTACTGTCATTTAGAGCATTTACTTGCAGAAAATGACAAATGGTCAAAATAATGAAAAAGGTACAGTGCTTTCAAACCTTAAATAATGCAAGAAAAACAAATTCATATTAATTTAGAAACAACAATGCTAATGTTTTTTAAGAGTTCAGAAATCAATATTTGGTGGAATAACTCTGATTATTAATCACAGCTTTCATGCATCTTGGCATGCTCTTCAAAAGTCTTTCACACTGCTTTTGGGTGACCTTATTTCAATCCTGGCACAAAAATTCAAGCCTGTGACCATCCAACATCTTACATGATAACATGATTCAGAGGTTGAATTTTTTTTTGTGCCAGGAGTGGCATAAGGTCACCCAAAAGCAGTGTGAAAGACTGGTGAAGAGAATGCCAAGACACGAGAAAGCTGTGACAAAAAATCTGGGTTATTCTGCGAAATTATTAATTCTGAACTCTTCCTTAGATAAAACTTTAGTATTGTTGTTGTTTCTAAATGAATATGAACTTGTTTTCCTTGCATTATTTGAGCATTATTGACCATTTCTTATTTTCTGCAATTAAATGTTCTAAATGACAATATTTTTATTTGGAATTTTGGAGACATATCATCAGTAGTTTATAGAATAAAACAACTATGTTCATTGTACTCAAACCTATATATTTGATAGTTAAATCAAAGAAACTAATTTTTATTTTGAAGTGGTCTCTTATTTTTTTCCAGAGCTGTATAAACTAGCTGAGATATGTCAGACTTGTCATAACTATAATCAAATCTTAGTTCAGTCAGTCAGTCAGTGTTCCCAGTGTAAATATGAACCATCTGTATGTTGTGTTTAGGTCTGCTGAAGTGTGATAAATATTTTAGCAGTACTTAATTACTTAGTTAACTAGTTAGTTAGCTAGCTATAGCTAGCTGCTGTCTGGGCAGACAAACTGCTGACAGCAACATAGAGCAGGAGTGTCCAAACTACGGCCCGGGTATTTTAGAAATAGAATGAAAGTTGGCACGCTGGTTTTTATAATGTGAGATTCAAAGTTTGACCGCTTGGTGCCAAAGAGTCTAAAAGCGGCGAGAGTGAAGTTTTAGCGCTGAAAAACGGGCCAAAGAGTCTAAAAGCGGAGAGATTACGCGTTTCTAGCGCAAAAAAAACGGCCAAAGAGTCTAAAAGCGGAGAGAGGGCGCATTTTTTAGCACCCAAAAACGGTCAAAAAGTCTAAAAGCGGAGAGAGTGCACGTTTCTAGCGCAGAAAACGGGCCAAAGAGTCTAAAAGCGGAGAGGGTGAGCATTTCTAGCGCAGAAAAACGGGCCAAAGATCTAAAAACAGAGAGAGTGCAAGTTTCTAGCGCAGAAAAAGGGCAAATGAGTCTAAAAATTGCCGTAATTAAGGAGTTTAATATTAAGAGACATCATGAAATGAAACATCAATTTGAAAAATCACAACACTGTCAAAGATAAAGATAGTAAGTCAAGTAAAATGATGTTTAAATGAAAGTAATCAGGAAAATGTATTATTTAAAGTGGTATATTTCATTATTTGTTTTATTAGAGTCTTTGGCCCGTGACTTCAAATATATTTCTCCTTCTGGCCCCCAACAAAAAAAAAAAGTTTAGACACCCCTAACATAGAGCATATCCCAGGAGAGCCAGTCTCCAGACAGACAGACAGTCAGACAGTGTTAGCTAATCCCTTCTATCCAGTAAAGCTAGGGGATGATGGGACGTGGGCTTAAAACCACATCATAACAGAACTGCACACTCCCAAATCACCCTTCCTTCACTAGCTTAGCTGACTAGCTGACTTGCTAACTTAGCTACTACTATTACTCTCAACTGAAAAAAACAGCAGCTACAAATCTAACTTAGCTATTTAACGCTTGTTTGTTTGGATGTGAGGATGGAGTCTGCAGCAGATATCCAAAACTACTCCCACTTCTATTAGACAGCTAGCTGCTATTGATGTAACGTTAACGTTAAACGCCTAACAGTTACGCTAATTCCTTTATTAGCTATACAGATAGCTGATTAACTAGTTAGCTAACTAGCTAACTTATAACTCACGTGTTTCACAGTTTACAGCCAAAACAAGCAAACTAGGGAGTGAAATGTTCAACTCACCAACATAATGCACCACACAGGTCTGTCCTTTTTTGGGAAAAGTCCTTCCTGTGACGAGCAGCGCGAAGGGAAAAATGGAATAAATCCTCAGAAACGAAGGACATTTTAAACATTTTAACCAGTGTAAATTATGTTTTTTATTATTTACCGTCGCCAGGGGTTATGGTCTCAATCTCGACTCCCATTTTAGGCGTCTGTCTGCTCCTTCCAGACTCTCACAGCGATCTGTTTCTTCCTCAGCGTCTCCCTCTCTCTCTCTCTATCTGCTCTCTCCGCCGTAGGGATGTCCAACTCCTGAATGAACCGCTCGATTCGCTTCTATGAACGGTTCAACAGAACCGACTCGCAAGAGAGTGAATCACCACTCCTTCATAGTTGATAACCTGATAGCAAAAATGATGGAAAAGACTAATTATTATATAATAACACTGCACATAGAGTAATTTTATTTACAAACAAACAGAATTTTATTTGTATTTTCCCAGGATTTTCCTGAGTAAGGAGCTATCAAGGGGCCACAATATTCATTGAGGGGCCAAGTTTTAGTTCACCAGTAACACCATGTTTACATGGTGTTGAACATAACACTTGAACATAATAATAAACTTGAACATAATAATAAAAAACAAACTAAGAGTTAATTTTGTGCCAAAAGTGTTACATGAAATAAATCGGCACTTAAGATTTTTAGGAACAAAACAGAGACTGTAAAAAAAGATGGACGCCGTGTCGCCGATCCCATTCATTCAATGAAAATGAAGCCAAAATCTTCCTCCATGTTGGCGATCCTGATACCCGAGTCTGCACAGTAGAGACCAGAGGAGGGAGAAAGACTGCGGAGAGACAGCCCGCTCATTTAAATAACCCCGCCCCTGAGGGCTGCCTCAAGGTGCTTACACACTGAACGCGGTATGCCGCGCGGCATTCCGCTGTGCTGCCGCTCTGCTCTATGCTGGTCAGTTGCGGGTGCGTTGCGCTGCTGCTGACGCCAAGCGTCTCCTGCTGATAATAGGCGGAGTTTTCTAAAACCCATCACCTCTGCGAGCGGTGTTTTGTAGTTTTGAGCCTCTACAGCCTCTGTGGATCTGTATCTGTTTCTCAGCCTCAGAACAAAGCTCTGATTCTTCTCTTCCTCCTGTTATCTCTATATGAGTGTAGGGAAGTGATGTACAGCTGAGGGGATTCACTAATCGCTATTATTAGTCTCTCGCGCACGTTTATTGTTGTTTGGACTACAGTTTCTCTCTAGTCGCGTGAGTTCACGTCATGCGTTTTCTGCCGAGGTACCGCTTGCCGCGAGGTCAAAGTTGAACCATGTTGAACTTTGCCCGCGGTAAGCGGTAGCGCGGTGGAGGCGTGGTTATGGGCGGGGAAACGCGCCGCTTTCCGCTCTGCTCCGCGGCAGCGACGCACCGCTCTACCGCTCTAGACACTATTGAATCCTATGGGGGTCAGCGTACCGCGCCGCACCTACCGCGTGCAGTGTGCAAGCACCTTCACGGTCACAGGCTGCAGAGCGGAGCGGAGCTGACAGTCTGTTATTGGTCCCGCCCATAACCAGCCCTTTTACAATAACCACATTGTATAGAGCTGAATAACGTTTTTAAAAACGAATTCTGTGGGGATATAAAAATTTGACAATATAAGCAGATGTTACACTAGCTGTTGCATTTAAATAATGGAAGTAGAATTACAGTATATTAGAAAAAAAATGTGATTGAAAGCTGTCTGTTTTGCCATTGAAACCAATGGGGATGGGTGGGGTCACACGGTTTTCTGAAACCGAACAGTAGGGGGGCGCCCGACCTGTGGTGGCTTCACTTTTGACAGAAGATGCTCTGTCCAGCTATACACAATCTATGAAACAAAATGACATAGTATATGTTGCAACTTCAAACTTCAAAATATATGTATGGGTTTTGCCAGTCTTTGCCTTTATTTTTTGTGTTTTTGTGATTAGTTTTGTGGATTTTGTGACCTTGAATTAATGGTAATTTAAAGTAGTACTACTACTGGTAAAAAAAATATATGAAAGTTAAATAAATAAAATCGTAATAACTATTATTATAATTATTTTTTCATTAATTCAACAGTATCATAAAAAAGACAAAGGCAAAGGTCAAACAGCCTTTTCTGTTTGGCCTTTGCTCAAACCGAGTATTAGTCGATGAGTTGATGTAGTGGGATTAAACTCATTTACTGGTGTTGTTTTTTTCTATACTGTGCATGAAAGAAGTGATGGAATTAGTGCGAGTGAATCAGTGAATCTTTGAATTGGAGCGGCAGACAGATGAAATGAATCGGTTCAGTAATTTGAATCGAATTTGTCATCACTACAAAACCATTGCGGAATCACGTGACCCCCCCCTCTTTCCCAAATAACAGACAGACAGGGATTAGCAGGCTGTTAGTCATTCATACAGCCAACAGGATTTTCCAAACCTTTACAACACTGATTTATTAGCTTCATAACTAGAGGAACACAGCCTTAAGAATGGGTGCCTTTAAACTCTGCCTTTTTATCTTTTTTTAAAACTCTAATAACACAAGTATTTAACTTGTATTAAGTATTAAGTATATAAACATGTACAGTACTGGTCAAACTCAGGCAGCTTTACTTATTTTTTTACAAGGTTTCTAATCTGAAGATGGTTACAAAACTCATGTAATGTTTAAAAAGCATGTTTAAAAAGCAAGTCCAATAATTAATTTCTCTCAAGAAAGTCTTAATTTTAATGAAATTGCTGACTGCATGTCCAAATAATGGATATGTATGACAAAGAAATCACTCCTGTTATAATGGCACTCATTCCTGTTACTGCCTCTCATTCATGTTACTTTTTAGGTTTTGAGTAACAAAAATGAAAGTAACAGGAATGAGCTTTTAGCATAGAATTAGCAAAACCATTAAAAAATAGCTAAACGGACACTGAGCACAATCTAGTGATTTTCTCAAAATTTGCATTTTAAAAATAAACAAATAAGTTTATCTCATTTAAATAACAGGAATGAGTGTGGAGATTGACCTCCTCAGTCACAGTTACAATAAGATCAAATATACAGAAAAAACTAATGAGGGAACTTAATTTTGGTCTTCCCATGATCTTCAGAACAACCAACTGATGTCCCTTGTGACTTGTAGAATTTTCCAGATGTTTTATGGTAACAGGAATGAACTAAAATGTGTATTTTAACTTAAATATTATGGATTTGTTATGAAAAAAAAACAGGGGTGCCTAATTTTTTTCATACCACTGTAAGATGCAGCCTTCACTTTGGAAAGCAGCTAATGCTACTATCACTGTTAGAGTAAATGTTGGCATGTTCTTTCTCCAGATCAAATAAAGCTCTCTAGAAGCTCATAGCTCATCTCTTGGATTGCTATGGCATCACTGTGGATCCAAACTGTGATATTCCATTGTTGAGCCAATGCTTGTACAGTTCTGTCACTCAGGACACAAGTTACTCATCTCTTAATTGAATCATTACACAAGCAAGGGTTGTGTTTCAGAGAATTTATACCTCTCTGCAGTGTCCCCCTCTCTGCAATATTGTCAGCGATTCTGTTACATAACACACTTCATACTACCACTCTGCAAGCCCACCGGCTGGAGCTGGTGCATGGGCACACTGAGCAAAGTGCTACAGCTTCTCTGAAGCCAGTTATGCAGAGTGATTTATAATGCATAAGGATTTGGGCACAGAAAAAGTAGTGTGTGGTGCAGGGACACACTTAACAAATTGTGTGCTCATGAGAGGGTGCTACTGACCTTAGAAAAGTCCTTTGAAAAGATAGGTGGTGTATGGAGTACATTTTGTGGCAATAGTTTTACGCAAAAACAAATAAAATCCACAATCAATATTTTAACAATGAAAAGGAAAGTGTATGTTGTAAATTCTATGATTAGGAGATTGCTGGTTCGAATCCTGGTCATGCAGCCTGCCGTCATCTGCCGGAGCCCCGAGAGAGAATAATTGGCCTTGCTCTCTTTGGGTGGGTAGATGGTGGTCTTTCCCCTCATCATTTGTAGGGTGATGTCGATCAGCACAAGGCGTCTGTGAGCTAATGTATCGAAACTGAGTCGCTGCGCTTTCCTCCGAGTGATGCTACTCAGCAATGCTGCATCGGCAGCAGTTTGAAAAGAGGTGGTGGCTGACTTCACATCAGATGAAGCATTCTAGTCTTCTACTTTAAGGAAAACCTAGAATTAGCCTGACCTGAGCTGATTTTATATTGTAAAATTAATTGGCAACATGGCATACCGAGCCATTCTGCACCCCAATAAAATATTTCACTCATGTTTGAGTGTGATTTTATACTTTTATAGTATATAATCAGCTTGATTATAAATAAACTATTCATCTGATGTGTGTAATTGTTCTGGCCCAAGATGGAAAAAAGTCCTTCAAAATCACACTGTAACATCAGTCAAATTTATTTATTTATTTATTTATTTTTTGTGCACAATGGCTCTGTATGCCATGTTGCCAATTAATTTTAAAGTATAAAATCAGCTTGGGTCAGACTAATTCCAGGTTTTCCT
Source organism: Astyanax mexicanus (assembly GCF_023375975.1). Classification (NCBI taxonomy): domain Eukaryota; kingdom Metazoa; phylum Chordata; class Actinopteri; order Characiformes; family Acestrorhamphidae; genus Astyanax; species Astyanax mexicanus. The sequence goes on from NC_064420.1 coordinate 32,241,989, forward strand.
TGAAGTAGTAGGCTAGATATCTTCATGAGATCAAAGATAGTCTGTGTTCTGTACAACAGGAAGAGGAAAAGAAACATACGGTCACATAATGAGCCATGCAGTTGAAATTGTTTGCTTTTGTTGGCCATAATGAAGATGAGGTCTGTGGGGGGTGAATTTCCATGCCTAAATGAGTGTGTGTGTTCATACTGACCACTCTGAGCTTTAGTATTTTACCTGATTAATGTGATTAATGATCTGATATTAATCCCAGCTGGAACACAACCAAGAAATGTGGTTGAAATGTGACTAAAGTAATGTGTGTTGTTGTTTCAACATTGAAACAACGTTGAATCAACATTTAATGTTCAATGGTTGTGCTAAGGTTAAAATTTTAACGTTGAATCAACATAATGTCCTTAACCTTCTGCCTTTTGAATCAGCATTTTACATTTGATCACCATATTATTTCTAAAAACGGTTGGATGGAGGAATGAAACAGTGTTTTACTTCTATTGGCAGTAACTGCTTTATAACTTAACATCATGTTCATGTTCTAATAGTTTTACTGTTTTTGAGATCAGATGTGGAATCAGATTGGTAGTGGTGGGTAACTTTCTTTATACTCCATCTGTATGCTTTATTACAGTGATGTAAGTTTGTTAACCATAGGATTTTCAAATTTTAGTGAGCTATGGTTTATTAAAGGTTTAATGTATGACGTTGAAACAACGTTGCCATATCAACGTTGATTCACTTTTCAAAATCAACAGTTCACAGCAAAAACTGGAGAGTTGAAATTTCAGAGTTAAACAGCTGAGAGTTGATTTTCACTCCTCAAAGTGTCATTTTAACTCTTTCAGATTTAAATGGTGTTCCGAGTTGAGTTCCGAGTTGAATATTTCAGTGTTAATCCCACTAAACCCAATAAATACTGGCCAACTCCACAGAGATTTAATTAAACTCCGCCCAGTTAAACACGTTATTTGCATAATGGGTGTGTCCCCCAGATCCTAACTTACCATCAGTGTGAAATCTTGCCCACCAGGGCTACCTTCCATTGGCTATTGTGTAATGTTTTGTTTAATGGTTGTTTGTCTGGCCAATATATTGTAGGCTATAAGAGCAAGTTACCATCCTTTGTACAGTAAGTTGTGATAAAGTGTTGGTAATGCACTAAGAAATACAATGGAAAATTACACGCTAACCTGTCCTGAATAATAATTAAATAATAAAAAGTTATCTTATTTTCATTTATATATATTTTTTAACTCTTTCCAGTGTTAGTGTAACAATTTAGGAAGTTAAAGAAATACAAAAGGTGTTAAATGTTTAGCTATTTTGAAAGTGTGGACCTATATAAACCCTGAAAAAGAGTTAAAATCAACTCTGTGGGAGTTCATTTAACACTTGCCTTTTTGCTGTGTTGATTCAACGTCATACATTAAACCTTTAATAAACCATAGCTCACTAAAATGAGTAAATCCTATGGTTAACAAAGTGTTAACAATAAACTTACATCACTGTAGTAAAGCATACAGATGGAGTATAAAAAAAGTTACCCACCACTACCAATCTGATGACGTTGAAACAACGTTGCCATATCAACGTTGATTCACTTTTCAAAATCAACAGTTGGTTCAACGTTGATTCAACCATAAATATGTAAAATATTATGTAAAATAATGCCCTCATCAGCCGTTTTGCGTCAGCTGATAGATCCTGCGGTTGAGATGCAGCTGTGCTCGCGAGCTGAAGGACAGTGCGGAGGGGTTTCCCTCTTCACTTTGGTTAAAAGACTTGCTATGTGCTCAGACTGTATAAAGCTGTTAGACTTACTTAGGGAGGGACAGATGTCTCCCGGATGCTGATTTGTAGCACATTCTGAAGGCTCTCTGCTCTATAAAACTACAAATATCTCCATAGCCTTGCCTCTGTCTCAAGACCACGGTAAAGTTAGTTTCATTTTTGATATTCGACTTTTCGGCTCTAATAACTTCTGAACGGAGGATGGTAGCCAGCAGATACTTACATAATCAGGACAGTACGACCACAGAGAGTGACGCACACCCTTCCTTTTACTGTTTGGGTGAAATTTGCGCAACGCCCTTTTAGCGTTAATACCGAAAAACTAAGCGCACTTTTCCTGTCAGAATAAAATGCATGTACTTCTAGACCACCTCTACATCTGTACACACTCATTTATTTACCTCCAAATCACTTCAGTGCATAAAAATGCCTATTAATGTTCCCACATAAGAATAGATGGCTTTAAGAAAAAAAACACCAATAGCTCCATATCCTTAGGGTTCATAAACATCAGAATAACGGGGATGTATACTTTGAGTCATGAGGAAACTTGCACACCCATTAATATTATGCAAAATGCTCAAATTTTTTATTATATTTTATATATTCACAAATTCAATAGCATTTCAGCAACTGTGTATGTCACAGCTAGGTGGCAGCAGACACGCACACCATTTATATTTTGGATACAGTGCCAATTCTAGTGAATATTACATTTTATATATTTAAAAAAATCAATAGAATTTAAACCGAATTACACAGAACACTAAAAATAAGTGTGTATGATACAGCTAGGTGTCAGAAAACACACACACACTTTGAAATTTGGATACATTGCCAATTCTACTAATTATTAAATTATATACATTTTAAAATGTAATAGCTTTCAAACCGAATTACACAGAACAATAAAAACAAGTGTGTATGATACAGTTAGGTGGCAACAAACACACACATGCTTTATATTTATGATACACTGCCAATTCTACGAATTATTAAATTTTATATATTTTAAAATGTAGTAGCTTTCAAACCGAATCACACAGAATAATAAAAACAAGTGTGTATGATACAGCTAGGTGGCAGCAGACACACACACCATTTATATTTTGGATACAGTGCCAATTCTAGTTAATATTACATTTTATATATTTAAAAAATCAATAGAATTTAAACCGAATTACACAGAACAATAAAAACAAGTGTGTATGATACAGTTAGGTGGCAACAAACACACACATGCTTTATATTTATGATAAAGTGCCAATTCTACATATTATTAAATTATATATATTTTAAAATTCAATAGCTTTTAAACTCAATTACACAGAATAATAAAAACAAGTGTGTATGCTACAGCTAGGTGGCAGCAAACACGCTCACTCTTTATATTTATGATACACTGCCAATTCTACTAATTATTAAATTTTATACATTTTAAAATTCAATAGCTTTCAAACCGAATTACACAGAACAATAAAAATAAATGTGTATGATACAGCTAGGTGGCAACAAACACACACACTCTTTAAAATTTGGATACATTGCCAATTCTACAAATTATTAAATTTTATATATTTTAAAATGCAATAGCTTTTAAACTCAATTACACAGAATAAAAAAATATTGGATACAGTGAGCCATAGTATAAACAACATAGTATAAGCCATAGTTTTAGCCATAATATAAATAACACTAAAAATAGCTGTGTATGACACAAGTCGGTGTAAAATAAAGGGTGTTATGCAAATTTGGTTATGTAAAACCAAAACATCAAAAGAAAACTTTTTACTCTCTGTGGTCATTTTGTTGTCATTTGCTAGCTACCATCATCCATTCAAAAGTTCTTACGGTGACTTTGAGTCATGGGCAGAACTGCACACCCTTTAATTTTGGAAATTGACCAATAGCTTACAATGTCCTTGGCAATATTTATTCTAACAGAGAGCATACAGTACATTTAACTGTACATTAATAAAAAAGTTTAAATGTAGTTGTGTTTGTAACAGTTTTATGTAATTATGTAACATTATGTATTATATGTTTGTATAATGTATAACATTCAGTTAGTTACATGGTATACCTTAATCATTACATTACCTTGTTATTAAATAATCCACCTATTTATTTTTGTCTCAAATATCAAATTAATAATACATGTATTATGACCACAGAGAGTAAAATGTTTTCTTTTGATGTTTTGGTTTTACATAACCGAATTTGCATAACACCCTTTATTTTACACCGACTTGTGTCATACACAGCTATTTTTAGCGTTATTTATATTATGGCTAAAACTATGGTTTATACTATGTTGTTTATACTATGGCTCACTGTATCCAATATTTTTTTATTCTGTGTAATTGAGTTTAAAAGCTATTGAATTTTAAAATGTATATAATTTAATAATTAGTAGAATTGGCAGTGTATCCAAATTTTAAAGAGTGTGTGTATTTATTGCCACCTAGCTGTATCATACACACTAGTTTTTATTGTTCTGTGTGATTTGGTGTAAAAGCTATTGAATATTAAAATATATAAAATTTAATAATTAGTAGAATTGGCAATGTATCCAAATTTTAAAGAGTGTGTGTGTTTGTTGCCACCTAGCTGTATCATACACATTTATTTTTATTGTTCTGTGTAATTTGGTTTGAATGCTATTGAATTTTAAAATGTATAAAATTTAATAATTAGTAGAATTGGCAGTGTATCATAAATATAAAGAGTGAGCGTGTTTGCTGCCACCTAGCTGTATCATACACATTTATTTTTATTGTTCTGTGTAATTCGGTTTGAAAGCTATTGCATTTTAAAATATATAAAATGTAATAATTAATAGAATTGGCAATGTATCCAAATTTTAAAGAGTGTGTGTGTTTGTTGCCACCTAGCTGTATCATACACACTAGTTTTTATTGTTCTGTGTGATTTGGTGTAAAAGCTATTGAATTTTAAAATATATAAAATTTAATAATTAGTAGAATTGGCAGTGTATCATAAATATAAAGAGTGAGCGTGTTTGCTACCACCTAGCTGTATCATACACACTTGTTTTTATTATTCTGTGTGATTCGGTTTGAAAGCTATTGAATTTTAAAATGTATATAATTTAATAATTAGTAGAATTGGCACTGTATCATAAATATAAAGCATGTGTGTGTTTGTTGCCACCTAACTGTATCATACACACTTGTTTTTATTGTTCTGTGTAATTCGGTTTAAATTCTATTGATTTTTTAAATATATAAAATGTAATATTAACTAGAATTGGCACTGTATCCAAAATATAAATGGTGTGTGTGTCTGCTGCCACCTAGCTGTATCATACACACTTGTTTTTATTATTCTGTGTGATTCGGTTTGAAAGCTACTACATTTTAAAATATATAAAATTTAATAATTTGTAGAATTGGCAGTGTATCATAAATATAAAGCGTGTGTGTGTTTGTTGCCACCTAGCTGTATCATACACACTTGTTTTTATTGTTCTGTGTAATTCGGTTTGAAAGCTATTACATTTTAAAATGTATATAATTTAATAATTAGTAGAATTGGCAATGTATCCAAATTTCAAAGCGTGTGTGTGTTTTCTGACACCTAGCTGTATCATACACACTTATTTTTAGTGTTCTGTGTAATTCGGTTTAAATTCTATTGATTTTTTAAATATATAAAATGTAATATTCACTAGAATTGGCACTGTATCCAAAATATAAATGGTGTGCGTGTCTGCTGCCACCTAGCTGTGACATACACAGTTGCTGAAATGCTATTGAATATGTGAATATATAAAATATAATAAAAAATTTGAGGATTTTGCATAATATTAATGGGTGTGCAAGTTTCCTCATGACTCAAAGTATACATCCCCGTTATTCTGATGTTTATGAACCCTAAGGATATGGAGCTATTGGTGTTTTTTTTTTCTTAAAGCCATCTATTCTTATGTGGGAACATTAATAGGCATTTTTATGCACTGAAGTGATTTGGAGGTAAATAAATGAGTGTGTACAGATGTAGAGGTGGTCTAGAAGTACATGCATTTTATTCTGACAGGAAAAGTGCGCTTAGTTTTTCGGTATTAACGCTAAAAGGTCGTTGCGCAAATTTCACCCAAACAGTAAAAGGAAGGGTGTGCGTCACTCTCTGTGGTCGTACTGTCCTGATTATGTAAGTATCTGCTGGCTACCATCCTCCGTTCAGAAGTTATTAGAGCCGAAAAGTCGAATATCAAAAATGAAACTAACTTTACCGTGGTTGTCTCAAGAGAGGGGAATTCCACAACAGCGATAACAAAGAACGAGCAATGAACAGTCAACAGTATTTCTACAATATAAAAGTGCCTTGTTTTTTTTTATCTTCAAGCGTTTTTCCTCTGTAGAAAGTGCCAGAAGCTTAGGAACAATGAACATTAGAACAATGGAATTGTGTCTTTTCCATCTGTTCACAGGGTCACTGCGTAGTTAAAAAAAAGTATTGTTCAATCGATTTTATGTTTATTTTTAGAACAGGAAATAATATGAACTGACTTATTTTATCTGTGGCCAGTTTTGGGAGCTAAAGGGTGGTTTATCATCAAAATACTGATAATTTATCTGAAAATGAATTTTATTTGAACACCGTAAAATAGCTTTTTGTGTTTTTTATTATTATTATTACTAAGTTATTTGTCCACCCTATAGTTGTCCGTCTATAATTTAATTAAGATTTTTTGCCAACAAGGAGGCCACAGCATGTATCCTTAAAAAATAAGCAAAACACTTATAGAATCTATTTTTATCTAAACATTAAAAAGTAAAATCATGTGCTGGTAAGAATTAAGACACACATTTCATAAAATATATGTTTTACAATAATTAAAATATAAATAAAAGAGCTAAAACATGTTGGCTTTTAAATAATTAATGTTATGTACACCATTTTTAAATAAATGCTACAAATTGTATGCCTGAGCTTGACCAAAATGTATTTAAAATTAAAATTAACATGTCTCTTTCATAGTAAAAAATGAAATAATCATAACAATATTTCATTTCCAAAAATGTTCAAGGTCCAAATGGCACCCAATACCAGGAATGATCCAGATGCAAGGTTTTTGCAAGACACACCACATATGTAATTAGATACTGCTTAAAGACCAGTAAATGGCCTCTTTGCCACACTTCTAATCACGCACTCTTTTGCCTGTGGTAAATGGAGTTATGGCACCATCTCCTGGACAAACCCTGGACCAAAATATTACAATGTCAAAGAAGTAAAAAAAAAAATACACAATACAGAAACGTAATGATCTCTCACTCTCTTAATTGTGACAATACAATCAGTGTTATTCACTTCATTTGTCATGTGCAAAAATTAGGACAGGTCATAAAAACCTTTTTGAAATTATTTAAACATATGGACCTTTGAGCTGCATTTAAAAAGTATTAAGAGATAAAGCTTATATGACAAATAAATAAATTAAACTAGAGACATTGCCTTTAAAAATACGTTTTTTTTTTATCTTGTCAGAAAAAAAGTTAGCCCCCATGATCTAGTAGCTGGCATTTCCCTCTTTGGCTGGAATTACCTTATCTAGACATTTCCTGTAACCATTTGCCAGTCTCCAACGTTAAATAGAAGAATTTTTTTTCCATTCTTCCATACAGAATTTTTTTAATTTCTGTGAGGTTTGAGTGGTTTCTTGCCTGTGCAGGCAGTTTCAAATCAACCCACATTTGTGGACAGCACCCTCCCAGTACAGTGAAGAATTCATAATGAAATTTAATGGGGAGCTTGTCACGCCCTGCAGCAGCAAAGAAGCTCCAAACCAACACCAAATATTTCAACTGGATGTATCTGTCCAAATCACATTTTTGCAGAAGTCCTGGTGTTTGTCTCAATGTTCTCTGATAACATTTCTTACAGCAATGGGCAGTTAAAAAAAGGTTTGGCCTCTTTCTGATAGTAGATGTGTGTACATCAACTGCTCTAAGAGCTGCCTGCAGGTCCCATGATGATATTTTAGGAATGTTTAAGACATCTTGTGGTCTGCTATTGTGGGCTGAACTTGTTAGAATATAATGATCTGGTCATATGTCTAGTGGTTCTACATTTTCTCCACTTAAAAATTATTTTTTGGACAGTGAAATGGCTAATTTCTAACTGTTTTGAGGTGTTTTTAAATCCCTTCCCAGAATCATATTCTTAATTCATTCTTTATAAAAGACTCAGAGAGCTCAATAATACATATCACATATCACATACAACAGTTGCTGTTTAGAATGATTTTTTTTTTCTCCAGCTTTGAATATGTGCACATTTGGAACAAACATAAAAACATAATAAAATCTGTATTAATAAAAAAAAAATTAGATACATAATTTCATGTGCATTATTGTCTAAAAATGTTAAAATAACAATACATTTTGAGTTCAGATAATATTTACAGTATAATAATTAATTATAGAAAAATAATAATATAAGGTGCATTCAGGTCCGGTGGGAATTCTTCACAGATAAACTTCCTGCACTGTCTGTCCTTTCGCACTGTATAACAGGAAAAGAAAGAGAAAACTTATAATCACATCATGAGCAGCATAGATATTTTTAATAATTTGATGCACAGGATCAATTTGATGATTTAATTTACAAATAGCTCTGGATAAAATCAAGAGACCACTTCAGTTTTTGAATCAGTTTTTCTGATTTTGACATTTATAGATTATGATTGAGTAAAATTAACATTGTTTTATTCTATTAACTATTGACAACGTTTCTTCCAAAATCCTAATGAAGATATTGTCATTTAGAGCATTTATTTGCAGAAAATTAGAAATAGCTGAAATAAAAAAGGTGCAGAGCTTCCAGACCTCAAATAATGCAAAGAAAACAAGTTCATATTCATAAGGTTTTAAGTGTTCAGAAATCAATATTTGGTGGAATAACCCTGGTTTTAATCACAGTTTTCATGCATCTTGGCATGTTCTCCTCCACCATTCTTACACACTACTTTTGGATAACTTTATGCCACTCCTGGTGCAAAAATTCAAGCAATTCAGTTTTCAATTTGGTAAAATCAAAGAAACTCATAATTTTTAAGTGGAGTCTTATTTTTTTTCTAGCGCTGCAGATGCCATTAGCAAACTACATGAACTTTTAATAAATACTCCCAGCAGATGGAGCCATGGTATCATCTGTTGGACATAAAAAAAACTTAGATCTAAGCCTTAAGTCATCTCTGCCTGTTCTTCATAGTTTGATGATTAAATTCAACAAGATACATAATGCCACACTTACACTATTTTCTGGAGTTCAGTCTGGATCTGCTGCCGCCGCTGCTCATTGATGGGATAGAAGAAGAACAGCAGCATGCCTATCAGCAGCAGAACAATGGGAGCTGGAGCGAAGAGCACCTGCAGCGTGGTGATCACTCTGGGGTTTTGCCTACATGCACCAGGCTGGTAGCCTACGAATCTAAATAGAACAAATGAAGAACATTAGAACATGCATTACAGCAATGGCTAATCAGGACTTCTTCCACTGGAGAGATACCTTCCTGCAGTGTCAGACTGTATGCAATCTCTTAATGACACTAAAGAGGAATGAGTAATCAATACATTTAACTCTGATGTTCTGATGTTAACCTTTCTTTTTATAAAGCATCAGCACTAGCTTAAACTCTGATAATGAACCTAACTTTGCCAGCTAGCCTGTGTTTACTCTATTTTTTATAAGGCGCACTATCAATAAACGTACATTTTCTGGTCTGTTTTCCTACATAAGGTGCACTGCATTTTAAGAGACACTATTAGGAACTTGTAATTCTGCAGGTCTTGACACTGGGAGTTGGTCGGGGGTAGCTAAATAAGTTAAGTAAAGCTAAGCTAAATAAACAAAACTTTAATTAAAAAAAAGGGCTGGATGTAAATCTACTCAGATTTCTCTCCTGAAAACTGTTTATTTGGGTGAGTAAAGCGCTTCCATTTATTTACAGTAAGCTTAGATTCCTGAAATTCTCCAGCACGAAGGAGAATTAACATTAGCACTACACTGAGGAACTCTGAGTTTTTTGCTAACCCAGGGAGATATTAGCTAGTGGTTCGTCCCACGTACCTTGTTTTAACACAGTAAATATGCAGGATATAATCCAATAATACTCGGCTAATGCTGCTCCAGTAGTGCTAGCCAAGGTTAGCAGCAGGCTACAGGCCAGAGACTGTAAAAAAAGATGGACGTTGCGTCGCCGTTCCCATTCATTCAATGAAAATGAAGCCAAAATCTTCCGCCATGTTGGCGATCCTGACACCCGATTCTGCGCAGTAGAGACCAGAGGAGGGAGAAAGACTGTGGAGAGACAGCCCGCTCATTTAAATAACCCCGCCCCTGAGGGCTGCCTCGCGGTCACAGGCTGCAAAGTGGGGCGGAGCGGAGCTGACGGTCTGTTATTGGTCCCGCCCATAACCAGCCCTTTTACAATAACCACACCTTTTTTGAATAGAGCTGAATACATTTAACTCTGATGTTCTGATGTTAACCTTTCTTTTTATAAAGCATCAGCACTAGCTTAAACTCTGATAATGAACCTAACTTTGCCAGCTAGCCTGTGTTTACTCTATTTTTTATAAGGCGCACTATCAATAAACGTACATTTTCTGGTCTGTTTTCCTACATAAGGTGCACTGCATTTTAAGAGACACTATTAGGAACTTGTAATTCTGCAGGTCTTGACACTGGGAGTTGGTCGGGGGTAGCTAAATAAGTTAAGTAAAGCTAAGCTAAATAAACAAAACTTTAATTAAAAAAAAGGGCTGGATGTAAATCTACTCAGATTTCTCTCCTGAAAACTGTTTATTTGGGTGAGTAAAGCGCTTCCATTTATTTACAGTAAGCTTAGATTCCTGAAATTCTCCAGCACGAAGGAGAATTAACATTAGCACTACACTGAGGAACTCTGAGTTTTTTGCTAAGCCAGGGAGATATTAGCTAGTGGTTCGTCCCACGTACCTTGTTTTAACACAGTAAATATGCAGGATATAATCCAATAATACTCGGCTAATGCTGCTCCAGTAGTGCTAGCCAAGGTTAGCAGCAGGCTACAGGCCAGAGACTGTAAAAAAAGATGGACGTTGCGTCGCCGTTCCCATTCATTCAATGAAAATGAAGCCAAAATCTTCCGCCATGTTGGCGATCCTGACACCCGATTCTGCGCAGTAGAGACCAGAGGAGGGAGAAAGACTGTGGAGAGACAGCCCGCTCATTTAAATAACCCCGCCCCTGAGGGCTGCCTCGCGGTCACAGGCTGCAAAGTGGGGCGGAGCGGAGCTGACGGTCTGTTATTGGTCCCGCCCATAACCAGCCCTTTTACAATAACCACACCTTTTTTGAATAGAGCTGAATAACGTTTCAAAAAACGAATTCTGTGGGGATGTAAAAATTTGACAATATAAGCAGAGGTTACACTAGCTGTTGCATTTAAATAAAGGAAGTAGAATTACAGTACATTAGAAAAAAACATGATTGAGAGTTGTCTGTTTTGCCATTGAAACCTATGGGAATGGGTGGGGTTACACGGCTTTCTGACACCGAACAGCAGGGGTGCCCGACCTGTGGTGGCTTCACTTTTGAGAGACGATGCTCTGTCCAGCTATATATAGTCTATGCTACAGACCTATTATACTCCCCTCTGAATGGGAAAATAGCAGTTAGCGGCTAATGCTAATATTGCCCCAGTGCTGGAGAACTAAACTGAAACTCCTGTATAACACTGTACTTCAGGAGAGTGGCTTTAGCGCTTCATAAAACCGGACTGGTAAAATTCATACATAACACACACTGGATTAAATGGTGCTCTGAAATTTTTTGGGGATAATTAATGGATTTTAAGAGCGCCTTATAGTGTGTAAAAGACAACACCTCACAACTCTTCATGGTCAGTTTACATACTGCTATTCCATGACTTTTGGCATGCCAGTGTAAGCCATGACTAAATGAAAGCAGAAGTAAATAATAAATAATAAAATAAAATTACAATTCTTACATCACCTCCTGTGTGCTATTTTTTTATTGTCTTGGGAAAACATGAAAAGAAAATTAAAAAATGCAAATATTTCCTTTTTAAACACAACTGCAAAGTGAGAAATGAGAAAAAGAATGATGGAATGAAGTCCTTACTGTAGTGCTAGAGTGGAGACTCCGTTTGACAAGCCTCCTCCAAACTTGTTGCACAAAACAAAGCATGAGTAAAACATGGGCTCCAGGTCTGTGAACGATGGGTTCTTCACCTTAAAGTCGTCCACCACATCTGGCAACATTGACCTGCAAACAGAAGAAAGAAACATTGTGATAAAAATGGACAACTAACAACAGCTTATTGATTAGGTTCTCTAGTAAGTTTGTTCTTTACATTTAAGAAAGGTGCTTTTCTATGTCACCAGTTTATCCACCAGAGCCAAAATATCTCACTTACCAAGGCAGTAAAAAGAGGGTTGCTAGGCTGGTGCCCGCTAAAATTGCTGTCAGGGCAAAACCAAGAAAACTGCCCTTCACACTAGTTAAAATGATGAGTGATGGAATGTAGATCTGAAAAGAAATGAAGATTTGTCATTAATACATTGCTTTATGTGCTAATGTGTGCCTGAAGAAACTAATCAGGAGGAGAGAAAAGAAGCTCACTGATAGGCCCATGAAGATGGTGGTCTTCTTTCCCAGTCTGACCAATACCATCTGCCATAGAGGAACGGACAAGGTAGCTGCGATCTACACAACATAAGAAAATTAATTTTTTAAATAATGATACAATGAAAACTTTACTAAAAAGTAACATGAAAAATACAAATCAGATGTTAAAAAAAACATGATAATTTATATAGTCCTCTAAGAAAAAGGCCACTCACCAGCAATATGAGCATAAGGTGCTGAAAATATGCCCCCATTCCGGCGGCATGTGTACAGAAGAGAGCAAAGTTTGACTGAGCCAGCTGAAATAAATCATTGTATCGTTACTGTTAATGTTTGGGACAAAAAAAAACATTATTTCACTGTGTTTTGTACCCAACACCCTTCATTTCAAAGCAAGATAACCTTTGGGACATAATGCTTAACATGTGTTTTGGATTACTCAAGTGTGTTTAATAACTTTTAGTCTTAATTAAGTATTTGGTCATCTTTGTAGTTTCGCCTTAAAATCAAGTCTTATAAGATTCCCATAGCCAGATTAATTACCTAGATCATAATTACAGCTATGGATTAAGTTCATCTATGCCATTGCTCCCTGTTAAATGACACAGAAATATACTCTAGTCCAGAACAAAGAACCTTTTTCCTGTGTTTATTTTTTTTGTACCCCCCCAGACAGGTCTGACCAATAAGCAAAGAAATTCTGAGTGTAGAACATGTGCACACATGTTCAGAGTATCTGACCTGAAAAGCAACGGAAGAGAAGAAGAATCCAAACACGAGCCACAAATAAGGGGTATGTTTCACAATCATTTTCATGCCGGTCAGGTACGGAACTTGTATGCGGTCCAGCTTACTCAGTGGAGCTGTTTACAAAGACACACAAACACACACAACATCATTTTGACATCACTTTCACTGAAACACTCAGTCAACAATCAAACACAGACTGCTGTCAAGTTTCACAAGCTTTACATCTGTGGCTACTTGATATTGGTATGGGAGGTAAATCCTGCCAAAAATAAAACTGAAATGAAAACACTAAAATGAAAATCCTGTTTTTTTTTTGCTTTTTTTTCAAACATTTCCAAACATAGCTTCCTTAGGAGATGACAAAAGTCATGCGACACAATACTTGTTCCTTTTAAATTAATTTTGGGATGTCAGTATAAATAGTTTCTGCACTGTTCCAAATTTAAATAGCAGTTCAGGCTGAAACAATACTTCAAACTTTAGTGTAAATTGATGTGGGAATCTAAAAAAATTAAAATGTAGGTTCTATAATGCTGAATGGAGAAATGAGGGGTTCTATTATTTTTATCTAAACATCATTTTAGCCTCATTTTTAGTCCCTGTCAAAAACTGAAGATTTATCTGAATAAAAAGGAAGTTTATTTAAAAATTCTGCTGACCTTTTTTAATGTATAATAATTCGACAGAGGTTCCAGTTTCAGTGTTACTCAAAAAAGGAAATTTCAAGAAGGAGGCCCATACTTACCCAACTGCTCTTTCACTCCAACGAACAGCACGAGGCAGCACAGGAAATAGAAAGCTCCTATCACCAGTGCTGAAATCAAATATGCTTGTCTCTGCAGAATTAAACACAGAGTTCTGTTAGGGTTCTGTATTATGGAGATCAATCAATGAGATAAGCGCATGCAAAACAAGAGCAAAGATACACAAAGATGCATCGAAACTAAGATATGAGACATATTTCCTCTTTTACCACAGTCAGGCACAAGCTGCTGACAGTTTTACAGACAGCTGCAAGAACAAAGCACTGGCATTAAACACTGTTCTTCATGCTTAAAATAAAGTATCTTTTTTAATTAGGTATAAGTTAATATACCATACATAGATATGGCAAAAGTCATTCTGGGACAGAACTGATATCATGCTACACTAATCTAGAGGATATGCCTATGGGGCCACCTGCATTAAGCTTTATGTGAGTTCTACCAGAGTTGATTTTTATTTAACAAACAATTCAAGCCAGATTCCTCTAGTTGTTACCACCCACTACACTCTCCACTGTGGGTGGTAATGCCTTATCTCCATTTTTGTTGATTTTTAGTTTACTACATAATTTGAACATAGAAACTTTTCAAAATTACCTGAAATAAACTCTTTTTACATTGACTTCCATTAAAAGTTCACAAGGTTTTTTTCTCTCTCCTGTAAAGTTGCTGTTTTGGAGATAAGTGTTTTTAATTGGACAGCGACGATATTCTCAGTCACCACCTGACACTGTAAATTAGTGAGAATATAAATTGTCCGCACAACTTCAGAAATATATTATCCAATTTATAATAGACTCATGCTAAAATGAAAAACAATGAATAAAATAGATGCACTTTTGAGAATGAGTTTTTTTAAACCTTGTTTTATCACTGACAGCAATTTACTTTGTTATGTACCGTCATATAACTGATTCCATTGTGGAGGCACCTATGAGGCACTACATCACATTTTATGCACTGGCATGGCTCTTCTCTATTAGAGGGGCACCTAACTGGGCTCTTCTTCTTGTTTTCTTATCTGTAAGAGAACTCTTTACAGCACTGCATCCGATTCTCTCTACTTTAAGTCCCTTTTATGGTTGCCATAAAAGGGACTTAATTATGGCTCCCATTTCTACTAAAAGGAGAGAATGGCACCCATATTAGTGCATTAGCCCTCTATGGCATAATATTTTTTTGTTGTTGTTATTACACCATTCCATACTATACCATATGTTACTTACTTAATGACTTATTCCTTTATCTTTAATATAATGTTGCATGACATCTACATCCAATACAATGAGGCATACAAGTTTAGATTTAGTTTTTTAGTTTATACACACATAAGAAAAGGTTAAAAATAGAAAATAAATCAAATCTAGAAAAAACACCCTATATCTTGCATTTAAACTAAACAAATCAACACAAACTGAAAAGGTATAGGCTGAAGCTTTAGCTTATTTTACCTACCTGTTTTACCTAACTAATATATATGTTTATGTTACAAAGTGTGGTCATCAATAAAAATATGTAACCTATATTTAAGCAAGAATATGCACAGAAGGATATTTCCCTGTTTATATTCTTAATATACTCTTACATTATTGTTGTAAACTTACAAAAAATATGTTTTTTATGGATTGCCTTGTCTAGTTTGTTCTGGGTGCTTCTATGCTCTGAAACAATAGATTCAAATTATCAGCTTGTTATCAGAAGTTAAATTTCTATATTTAGGTTTATTATATCCATAGGGATTCAAGCTTTAAAAAAAATCCTATTGAAAAATATAATTTATTGCAAGAGGAGGCACCCTAACAGGCACTTCATAATTTTTTTTTTAGCACAGTTTTTTTTTGCCAGTCTAGGGGGGACTTCTCAGGAAAAGTTTTTTTGAAATATAGAGATATAGGAGTCATAGGAGTCAGGGGGAGTTATACCACCAACCCCGTGTGGACAGGGCCATAGTTTTTTGATAATGGCCTTTTTTAATAATGACATCAATAATCAAGCATCTTTATTGGAACACATAAAGTAGTATTACAACATCGAGCATTTGTGGTGTAGGAGAAAGTGGGACAGTGTGTCATGTTAAAACTGTTCATGTAAAAATCTGTTTCAAACTTTTCATGTTCTGAGTGGTGTGTGTGTGTTTGTGCGTGTGTGTCAAAATACACCCTTCCACACATTTCCACAAGCCTCACCGTATTCTGTAGTGTCGTGTCAGGGGAGGTGAAGTTTGGGTCCAGTGTAACTGAGTCATTGTCAGTGAGCGCTTCGCTGTTATTCAGATGGCTGCAAGCATTTGCCTTCTTAGCATGGTGGACCCCCACAATCTGACCCTGAATAGCAGCCCCCAGCAGTGTCGCAAACATCTCCATCCCCATCCCTATGGAAAAGAAAGAGCAGTTGAGAAGGAAGAGATCCTTCTATTGCTTAAGAGGAATACAATGAGAACAAACAGGGGAAAATTACTTGCCCTTAAGTGACCATATCAAATGACCTAGTTTTGTACACCAGTACAGCAGTGAGGGACACTTAGGCTGGGGCCAGAAAACAACATCTGTAACTGATTGATAGAGAGCTGACGATTTAAGCAGATCTGATTGTTGTTTTCCAGATAAAAATATTTAAAAAAATTTCATTATGCCAATTATTAATATTATTATATTAAAAATAAAAATGTAAACAGTAATTTTTCCTGCACCGCATCATTAACAACTAGGGGTAGGCGATTTTGCCCCTAAAACAAATAAAAAATAAAATATTTGCAATAACAATATTCTTGACAATATGACGAAAGAATGAAAAGTATTTAATTAATTACTGCAACAAAAAAACTTTTATTTAGTAAAAATATTGTATGATATTATTAAATATTTAATTACAAAAACTGTGCACCTTTGTCTATTTTGTAAACAAGATTAACGTATTAACTTACCTCTGATTTTGTATAAAACAATAAATGTAACAAAAGAAAAAAAATAATTGGGATGTGTAGCACAGATGTATTAAATGGAGTCGCACAGCTGTGAGTAGTTGTGAATGCTGCACATACTGCACTCTTAGTGTGTAAACAGCATGGAGCAGCAGAGACAGCATTTGTTAATAGCAGTATATTATCTGGCTAATAGTGTATATCAGATTAAACTAAGCCTTATCA
Source organism: Astyanax mexicanus (assembly GCF_023375975.1). NCBI lineage: Eukaryota > Metazoa > Chordata > Actinopteri > Characiformes > Acestrorhamphidae > Astyanax > Astyanax mexicanus. Next base: position 32,259,098 of record NC_064420.1, read on the forward strand.
TCAAATTAGCTCAATTAAAAAACAATATGTTTGATAGCTGGGTCAGCTCGAGACCAGATCACGTTCTTACCACAAGCGAACTGCTCCAGAAAAAAAATCGGCACATTGGGTGGGAGCGAGGCAGATTATGGTGGAATTAATTACATTAAAAAATATTAACATGTTATTAATTCCAAATTACTCGCATGCATTAACGCTTTAATGTTGACAGTCCTACTCCAGGCATATACTATTAAACAAAAAATAAATTCATAGCTTTACAGTGAATATAAAAAAATGAGTTTTGACTAGGCAAAATCAACATCACCTAAATATAAACAAAAGTCTAGGGAAATTAAATGTGGTTGTTGTATAAGTGTCTTACTGTAGCCAGTAGCTGAGTCTCTGTCTCTATCATTTCCGCCCAAAAACATATTCAGAGAGGAGTAGGGCACATGGTAGCACTGAGAGAGAAAGAGAACACAATATGATACAGATTAAGCAGAACACAGAAGGAACACAGCATTCTTTTCCAGTATCAAAACAAAAGTTTTCAAAAGTTATTAAAGAGAAGCTTCTTATTTTGCTTCAGTGTCGTTCACAGAACATTCATTGTGTACGTAGAGACAAAAAAAAGAACATATCTTTTTCCCTATCTCTAAACCAAAATGAGAATGCTTGTCGGTCATACTCATGAAGTTAGTGTGGTGTTTTAAATTTACTGCAGCCTAATAATACGATAACTAGCCCATAATAATTAGTGTTTAGAAGCTGTTTGTTGTTGAGTGTTCAAAGAAATCTTAAATCTCAGAACCATTCTGAGATTCTTATAAAGTTCTGTATAATCCATATAGAAACATGACAAATCAAACACAAACAAATATTATCAATTGCAACTTCCACCCACAATCAAAAGGAATAGCTAAGCTGAGGACATGTTTTAAGGTAGCAGGTATGATTGTAATTATTTTACTTTGGTTTAATATGTATTATACCTACAGTTTTCATAACATTTTAATAAAAATAATACAATATATCGCAAATATAACGCAATATATATTTAATGATATGTATTGTATTGCCATATTGCTGGTTTTGACATTCTTTTTTTATTTATTTTGATCTAACTGGCTAGCTGTATTAATGTTTGTCAGGATGCTCAGTCCAATCTGTATGTTCGAAAAAATATGCTTTTAAAAATATTGATAAATCATTAGATATATGGGATATAGTATGATCTATGTATGATATAGTATGATATAGTATGATCTATTGCAGCCTTTGATACAATAGATCATACTATCCTTTTAGAAAGACTAGAGAACATGGTCGGTGTAACCGGAACTGCCTTAGCATGGTTTAAATCGTACTTAACCGATCGCTATCAGTTTGTGAGGTTAAATGATATGTCTTCCAGTTATACCAAGGTAAGATATGGAATTACACAAGGCTCTATATTAGGACCGTTATTATTTACATTATATATGCTCCCACTGGGCAAAGTTATTAGAAAACATGATGTGAATTTTCATTGTTATGCGGATGACACGCAGCTCTTCATATCAGCCAAACCTGATGACAGAGTGAGATTAAAGAAAATCGAGGATTGTGTAGAAGATGTAAAATCATGGATGTCGCACAACTTCCTCCTATTAAACAGTGAAAAAACAGAAGTTCTCCTATTAGGCCCCAAATCTGCTAGAAATAAATTATCAGACTTAATGCTAAATCTGACTTCTCAGCCACCCCTGGTTCAGCAGCTAAAAACCTTGGAGTTATCATAGATTCAGATCTAGCATTCGATAAACACATATCTAATGTTACTAGAACAGCTTTTCTACACCTACGTAATATTGCCAAGCTAAGAAATGCCCTATCACTGCATGACGCAGAAAAAATAGTACATGCCTTTATTACCTCAAGGCTAGATTATTGTAATGCGCTACTGTCTGGATGTTCCTGCAGTAACTTAAATAAACTTCAGCTAGTTCAAAATGCTGCAGCCAGGGTCCTTACTAAAACGAGAAAATTTGACCATATTAGTCCAGTACTATCAGCACTGCACTGGCTTCCAGTCAAATTCCGCATAGACTATAAAATTCTCCTGTTAACGTATAAAGCCCTACACGGGCTCGCTCCTGAGTATTTACAAGACCTCATCTCCTGTTATGAACCACCGCGATTACTTAGATCTCAGGGTGCTGGTTTATTAGTAGTTCCTAAAATTCAGAGGAGCTCTGCAGGAGGAAGAGCTTTCTCTTATAAAGCGCCTCAACTCTGGAATAATCTCCCCGAATATGTTCGGGACTCAGACACAGTCTCAATCTTTAAATCTAGACTGAAAACTTACTTGTTTAGTTTAGCTTTTGGTAATTAATGTTTTTCCCTTTAGATAAGGCTGCAGATTCAGGGGTTCATGGACAGAGGAAATTGTGGTAAACTGAGAAGCTGGTGCTGCTGTTCTCCCACTGCACACGGTCACTCAGGTTTGTGGACGGTGGAGTGGGTGGATGCCAGTGTTTCAGGGAGCCTCCATGTCTATGTTACCTTCTGGCTCTCTGCCTTTAGTTAGGCTGTTTTATTTAGATCTGCCGGAGTCATTTGCCACACTCTGATAATGTTTTATATTCTCTGTTTTACATAAATCCAGTCAAAACTAATCCCATCTCTCTGCCTTTCTCCGAGTTACTGACTGCCCACCTGTCTGACCCGATACCGAGGGATGTTGGACCCTCAGGCTCTCATGTCCTCTGTCTGGCCAGACTGGAAGTTTCTGAAGTCAGCTCTTCTCCATCCACCACCACAGATCAGCTGCTCATCATCCATCTTACTCTATAAGCCATTAGTGGAGCTGCTATACACCTGAATATATAAAACCTATGTGGATGTATGAAAGACTTTTTAAAATTAATTTAAAAGCCATTTGACCAGTGGTAGGATGGTCCCCCCTTTAATGTGAGTCTTGGTCCTCCCAAGGTTTCTTCCTCCTCCTGCAGCTCTGAGGGAGTTTTTCCTTGCCTCCGCGCTCACTGGGGGTTCTGTATTATGTATATTCTATGTTTAATGTTTTGCCTGATTCTTTGTCCTGTAATCATGTTTCTGTAAAGCTGCTTTGTGCCAACACCAGTTGTAAAAAGCGCTATACAAATAAATTTGATTTGATTTGATTTGATATATGTGCTTCATAAACATCACTGAAATCAATTCACAGATCTGATGAAATGCTCAGTATATGTTAAGAATTTGATGTATTTATCTTGATATCTATTTTATTATATTTGATATCATTCTATTTTACTTTATCTTATGTTTTATTTTAATAAATGGCCTTTTGGGTGTAACTGGACAGAACACAATAACTCATTGCCTCAAGTCCACCTGTTGCTTTACCTTTGACCCCAGTAAGCCGTGAGGACAGTACAAAAGCTGTTATTATGTAGGTAATGATGACAAAGGTCTTACACTAAGGAAAGTGTCAAAAAGACAGATCCAAAAGAAGTACCAGCAGAAGCTGGAGACAGCAGACATGTTTTCCTGGGGAGTGTGCCACACCATGATGTAGGAGATTACTCCCAGTGGTGTGCTGCATACTATCCTGAAAGACAAGCGAGACAATAATCAGAGAAAAAGAACTACTCAGCAATGCCACTGTGAAACACTGATAATTTTTTTTTAACCCAGCAAGTCTCCTCATAGTGGGTGCCAGATGGATGGGACTTTACCAGCATTACCACCCATAGTGGACAGTGCAGTGGATGAGAGTGATTGTAATAAAAATCAATGAAATCGATACTAGTTTGTGTCTGAAGACATATGACATGTCAGTGTACTTCTCACACATATGTAATTATACTGTACCAGGGAATGAGTTTGCCAATGCGAGTGCGGCCACTCTTGCTGACTGCATAGCCCACCAGTGGGTCAGTGACGGCATCCCAGGCCCGCCCAAGGAAAAGAATTATGGACACATAGTACGGCTGCATCTGATTGAAAACACAACACATACATGTTAGTTAAAAAATATGAACTTTCAACAGAAGTCAATGTAGATTGTAGAATAAATGTGTTATTTATTTTGGAGCATTTTCATTGGTCTATTCATGAATGTGATTTACAACTGCCAGATCTAATTTGTGTTTAAAAGTAAAAAAAAAATGTAGATAGATCTTGTTTTATTTAAACAGCAACATTCTTAAAACAGCCCCAGATTTTTTTTCCTGGAAATGTATTTCTATATGCAAAAATCTGAGGCATATTTGAGCAAACAAAACTACATACACTGCAGATGTAATCTAAACAGGGGTGCCCAAACTTTTGCATAACACTGTATACTTGAGAGAAGCAATTACATTTCGACTGGCATTTACGTCACACAATTTCTATTGAAATGTCAAGTGCTCCTTTGAAGAAAAATAGATGCAAATATGCAAAGCAAGATGCACACAGGGTAATGTGTGCATCTTGCAAAATGTGTGCACCCTATGCAAAAGCCCTTGTTTCCTTGATTTTATCAGACATATATTTGGACTTTAGCTGTCTGATCTGAGAGAGGTATTCACTAATATATATATATATATATATATATATATATATATATATATATATATATATATACACAACAAAACACACTGGAAGAAAAACTAGACCTAAAACTTTATTTTATGAAGACTCTCATTAAGACAAACAAATGGGAAAAACCTTATGCACTTCCTCATCAGACAGCATCATAGTATTTCGGAAACGTACATCCTACTTTAGCAATCATTTGATTAATGGTACTCTACTTCCTGTTGCATGTTTAGCCTGGATCCACTAACACGATCCTGGGGGTTTATTCAGTTGATGTAAGCAGGATTAAAATGAATTATTAGGTATCCTTTTCTTTCTGCATCTGTGGTTGTTCAGCATTTTGATAGCTTGGCCTACATTGAGAAACCGATTACAGCTGCAATTTCTGTAACACAGTTTCAAGTACAAAGGAAGTTAAGACAGCTGACAGGAACACCTTAAGGCACCAACAACCCTATGTCTTGAAATGACAAAATTCAGTGGCATGTCCGTGCAATGTTCTGTTTTGTTCCTTCCGCTTGTGTCACAGTCCAGCTTCCACAAAGGCCAAAAATGGAGCATACTATGCATCACAATTGTTCCACTGGATATGATGAAAATGGGAAAGAATATTGTGAAACAACACTAATTTTGTTCAAATCAATATGTCACATTCACGTCCTGTTTAGTGTCCTCCACTGTCTGTTTTCATGTTTTTTATTTTTTGTGCTATATTGCACTTGTTTTTGGCTACGTTCACATTACCAGGCTGAAGTGACTCAAATGTGAGATGGCTCAGATCTGATTTTTTCCTGGCTGTGTGAACGTGCCGAATCTGATTTTTTTCAAATCAGATCTGAGCCACTTCCATATGTGGTCCTAAATCGAATATATATCCAATCCATGGACATGCTACATAATTGTGAACGGTCAAATTGGAATTCATGCATCTTTTTGCTTTTACGCATGTGCTATGTGCATCTCTACAAAAACAGCAAAAGCAAGCAGCCTGGACTTTTTTCCTCCTCCTCGACCTCGACCAGCTGTTTACTCTTCACTCCAGCAAAAGATGCTCCACATATGAGCTGCTAACAAATTCCGCATCCATTTCTCTTTATAACGCTACGAGTCGTCTCTCAAAAATGAGGATTTTTTGTTGTTGGTGAAGAAGGCCCTGTTTATACACGTATCAATGTGGGTATGTGATGCGTTTCAGGGATAGATTAGTTCACATTACACACCGATACAGCTCACACACATTTGTGAATGTGAACCGTCAAGATCTGAGCAAAATATCGGATTTGAGCAATGTGGCTTTTAAAGTGAACGTAGCCTAAGTTGTTTTCCTTGTCTCTGCCCTTGCCTTCTGTGCTCCCACATGTGTAACTTGTAGCTCCACCCCCTCATTACCTGTCCCCAGGCATTTCCTGTTTCCTTCTGTGTATATATAGCCCCTTTGTTTCTAGCGTGGCTTTTGGTTCTTGTATGTTTTATCGTTAGTTCAGGTTGCGTGTGTTTCCCTGTTTGTTCTGTGTTTCTGTGAAGTTAGGTTTTGGTTTATGGTTTTGTTTCCTGTTTTTTTAATAAATAAACATAACTCGCATTTGCATCCACCCTCCGCTTCTCCCTGCTGTTGCTACCTGACACAAAATATTGTAGAAAAAAATTTTCCTTGACAGATTTCAATATCACAAAACTGCAAGTCCATCATGAGACCCAATGTGTCTTTATATTTATTTTTTTACAACATTTGATAAGTTAGAATAGACACAGTTTTTAAAAAATAGTTTAAATGATTATTTATTCACACTATTTATTGTTTTAGAAGTCTTGTCTATATTGACAAGACAGGACAAATCTTTTTAATGGATATCGCCATATCTGCTGCATCAAAAACACAAAATTTTGTACTAGCGAAAGTTTTAGGGTTATATCTAACATCCCTTAATATTGCTATTTAAAGTGTGGCTGCTGCTCAAGTGCATGTTATTCACTTGGATGTTCTTGTTTGCAAACTTTATAATTCAGTCTATATTTTACTGCTAGAATATTGTTTACTGGTGTTACTTCAGGGGATGGCTTGGGAATGGTCATACCTGTATAAGGTGAGGTGTTACCTTGTGACTGAGCCTAAACACTGGCCAGCATGCTCATGGCAAGCCATAAAAAGGGATGCCAGATTTATGGATCACTCAATTTCCAGATATTTAACATTTCTTGATTCTCAGTGTCACATGTGTAAAAGAAATGCACCTTAGGCATTACCATCCACAGTGGACAGTGCAGGAGGTCCCACATGCATCTAGTACAGGTCAGTGCAGTGTTATTTAGCCTCCATGAGTATCATTCTAAGTAAGTACTTTGCTTATGATATGCATCTAAAAGTAGGCTGTCATCAAACACACTACAGGAAGAAATATACAACCAACAGTCCAGCGTTTCCTGTTAAATTCATGACAAGTACAAATTTAACTTCTTGATCCACCCACAGCTGGATCATAATAAAAATGTTTAGCATATTCAAATCATGTGAATCATGAGTTTCTGAAAAACATATGAGCATCTGAATATTTCAGAGAGCATCTGTGTGTGTTTATTTGGAAATATGGAAACCTATACACTGAATCATGATGCCCTGCAGGAGCTTCTATTGCACAGATCACCACAAAGTATCCTAACCACAAATACCTTTCTTTAAAACATGCTTGGACCTGGATCTCTAAAAAAGCTGCTTTGTGGCAATATTTGTTGTAAAAAGCACAAAATAAATGAATTTAAAATGAATTAAATTGAATTAAAACAACATAACGTACTTACATGCACAACGTCAAGAAGGAAGATAGGCATAAAAAAGGCCTTGGCATTTAACGTCATTTGATAGGGCATCCCACCAATGGCGTAGCATAGTTTCCTCGACAATGGGATTCCTGTAGCTTTCTACAAAAAAAAAAGAAACTTCTGTGAAAAAGATCACATCTGGTTTTAACTCAAACATACCCATTTTTTTATAAGTAAATAAAAACAACTTCAGGGCAGAAAGTGTTTCAACAGCACAGTGTAAAAAAATGTGTCTTTAAAAGGCTAACAGTAGGCTATGTTTTACATGGGGCTGAAGCAAGTGAAACCAGAGCTGGAATAGAGATATTATTAATTGGTTAATTGGTTTAAAACAGCTCTGGAAATAAATCCACTTAAAACGATGAGTTTCTTTGATTTTACCAAATAAAAAACCTCTGGAATATAATCAAGAGGAAGATGGATGATCACAAGCCATCAAACCAAGCTGAACTGCTTAAATTTCTACAACAGGAGTGGCATAAAGTTATCCAAAAGCAGTGTGTAAGACTGGTGGAGGAGAACATGCCGAAATGCATGAAAACTGTGGCCATTAAAAACCAGGGTTATTTCACCAAATATTGATTCTGAACTCTTAAAACTTTATGAATATGAACTTGTTTCCTGAAAGCGCTCCATCTTTTTTGTGATTTCAGCCATTTCTCATTTTCTGCAAATAAATGTTTTAAATGGCAATATGTTTATTTGGAATTTGGGAGAAATGTTGTCTGTAAATAGCAAAATCAGAGAAACTCAAGTCAAGTCAAGTCAAGAGGCTTTTATTGTCTTAACATCTGAATACAGGTACACTAACAGTTGTTGTAGTTCCAAAACTAGATGGTAATGCAGGTGCTCAAGATGCTCTCTACAGTGATACTGATACATAAATGTTGTGATGGTGGTCTTCACCCACTCATTCTGGAAGTTTATATCCTTTTTATAATTATAATAAATAATTTAACAGTTGTAATTATTATCAATAATCAGTACGGGCTTAGATGGTTAATGCAAAGACATAGAAGTTAAAGAAAGTTGTGTAATGGTCGATATCCAGTACTTAATATCCGATACTGATCTGATACCGCTGTTGAATTTTAAATGTATACCTGATATTTGATGATGTGTCACATTTCAGCCTTGTTGAGTTGATGAAGCCTAGAATAGCAGGTTATCCACAAAGCTAACAGCACAATTCCAAGCTGGATTACTCACTAATATTTGACAACAGATCAAGGGTACTGAGCTGGTTAGATAGAGTAAATGTAGGTGTTTGTTATAAAATGTGTATCATGAAATGTCCCATTAATGAATGAATCTAATCCTGGACTTGACTTTTTCTTTCACTGTACTGTAACCTAATCTATTTTGGCCAAAACAAATACTGATTTAATGTGTTTTCTTTAAAAAAAAATCCTATTATTATAATATAGTTTTTTTTAAAGCGATAAATTTTGGTGTTTCCTCCGATTCTAATAGATGAAACTGACTCCGAAAAGACCCTTACTCCCTCATTAGTATTGTTTTAAATAGAGAGAGACTATTTTATTTTACTCAATAGCATTAAAAATCACATGCTGTAAATGGAAAAATGTTTAACCATTATGTTGTTTAGAAACATAAACCTCACATTAACAAACTAACATGGGGAAATATGTGAAATTCACCAATGACTCACAGTGTTGCCAGATAGGGTTGCTTCAAGTCAAATTCAGCTGTTTGTGTTTAAAGATGGCTGGGGGAGGGACTTTGACGACTGGACAAAATTGCCAACAAAAAGACTTTGCCGACTCATCCGTATTCTAGATAACTAACCTTTTTTTTTACTGATATGTACATATTAAAGATATCAGCATTTTATTTTAAAGATATCAGCATTATATTACATAATTAATTTTGTAATATGATTGATATGATCAAAATCAGTTGTTTATTTTTTTTCTGTAGTTTTCTATAAATTTTGGTGGATTTGAAAATGTTTTATCTAAAAAGCAATGTGTCAATCTGCAATGTGGCAACCCTGGTGGCTTGCTTTCAGCTGCAGTTTATTTTGCTGTTTTGCTGCCTGTTGTCTTTTTTGGTCAATATTCATCTCATGCTGTGTGCTGTGATATTTACTGTGAATTAAGATGCATTGGGGGGTTTCCTCAAAAGCACATTTTATTATGATTAATTCAAACCTAAAGGGTCCTAAACCTAAAAAGGGTCAATAGTGCTAAAATAGAAAAAATAAATCATTATGGAGTATTTGGAGATTTTTATCACTTGTACAAACCGTAAATAAGCCAATCGCTGTTCTAAATCAGCACATTGCCCTACTGTCCCATATTTTCACGCAGAGGGTGAATCAACAACATATATACTACAAATTACACCACTCACTCACTTTACAGCTTTATTGCTTTAGTTAATTTTAGTTTAGATAAGTAGAACAGAAGAAAAAACATTATCTGCACTGAAGGACTAAATGTTCTGTATGACAGAGTTGTATAATATCATCATGGGTTGCAAAGTAGGGCTGTTCAATTGGCTAAAATGTGGTGTTTACTCTGATTCCAAATGATGGGAATTGATGAAGTTGACTCAACATTAAGCACATATTACCGTACATAATTATGATTAATTCTGTGAATACATACATTAAATATTAGCATAATGTGCCTTTAAAAAAATGTCAGAAAACAACAGAAAACTGAAAAGATAACTGTAGCTGAATCATTATGAGTTTCCACTTTCAACTTCTTTAGATAGGCTAATATTTTAGCATGGGCAATAATACTTGACGGTAAGTCCCTTTTCTATAAGAAATGTAATATAGTTATCCCCATAGGAATAAATATAGAGCTAGCAACCGCATACTTTGTATCATACTCAATGCAGTATCTGATAATATTTGCTTGATGCCAATTCCCATATTTACACTATGCTGTCTCTGACTTAAGTACTCTACAATGTTATGGAATTGAGTATTTTTAAGTAATTATATATCAAATATATCTGCTAAAGTATGCAGATGAGAAAACAAATCTACTTTTTATTTAGCTCCATTTAAGTTTTGTCATTTCTTTTAAGGGTTCAATATACATTGCGACTAAATTGATGACAGCACTTGTTATGACATTTTATAGCTTTATTTTAGACTGAATATAGAACAAAATCAAATGCATCAAAGTCCAGATTTTGTTTTTAATGTTTGATGGACTTCCACTAAAGTTATATGGGAGCTTAGTGCTTGATGAGCTTTGAGCAGACACTTTTAAAGTCCTGCTGAAGACAACAAGTTGGTTTCTTCTTCACTGAAGTCATTATTTCAGTGGAAAGTTGTGGTGGTTCAATGTGGTTAGGATATTGCACCCACGGCAGACTGGCACTGTCCACTTCACACTGTGTGGGCAGTTCGGTTAACTGGTGTATTGGTTTGGTCATAAGACTACATTTTTGGAAACTGTCCAAAATTCCAATTATATACATTATTATTTATCTGTGCATCTCAATAAATTCATGCATCTCATAATATCATTGAAAAGTTACTTTATTTCAGTAATTCAGTTCAAAATGTGAAACTCATATATTATATAGATGTATTACACACAGAGTGATCTATTTTAAGCGTTTATTTCTATTATTGTTGATTATTATGGCTCATAGCCAATGAAAACTAAAATAAAAGTGTCTCAGAAAACTTAAATGTTATATCAGACCAATTGGTACTTTTGGCGGAGTGAGCAGTGCAACAAGTCCTGCTGGAAAATGAAATCTGCATCTCCATAAAAGTTGTCAGCAGAGGGAAGCATGAAGTGCTGTAAGATTTTTTTAGGAAAACACTGCACTGACTTTGGACTTGATAAAACACAGTGGAACAACACCAGCAGATGACATGTCTCTCCAAACCATCACTGATTGTGGAAACTTTACACTAGATCTCATGCAGCTTGAACTGTGTGTTTCTCCACTCTTCGTCCAGACTCTGGTCCCTTGATTTCTAAATGAAATGCAGAATTTACTCATTGTCAGTGATGGTTCATTGTCAGATGAGTCATGTCATCTGCTGGGTTTGGTCCATTTCTAAAATAAAGTCACTTTTCAATGATATTCTAATTTTTAAGATGCATTAGCATTTTAATAGAAAACATAATACCTTGAATTATGACAATAAATTGGTGGTCACAACATAACCATGTTTGCTTTCTTTTCGTCGCTCATTTAGATTTACAGTAAGAAGGCCAATCTTTGTTCTAAATCAGCACATTGCCCTACTGGCCCACATTTTCATCCAGAGAGTGAATCAACAACTGCGACTCTCACTCACTTTACAGCTTTATTGTACAGATATTGACCTATATTTGGACAGAAAAACTGGATGTACTTCAAAACAGTTGTATAAAATCATTTATTATGGCATAAAGTAAAGTAGAACTCAAGGCACTGTTTTTCCCCCAACATGAGACACTTTACCCAGTTTTCAGAATGATTTTATACTGCTTATACTGCTTTTTTGTTAGTTTAAACTCCAGTACATTTTAAATCCAGCTACTCTTACTCTCAATCTTTACTACACCATATTATGCAAAATCTAGAAAAGTAAAAGTCCTTACTTGTAGTTTATGCTATGCATAAAAATGTAACATAACAAAAGTTACATGATTGACATAAAAGTCAATCAGGGCTAACAAGCTAACCAGTGGTAAGGTTATGGTCTCTAAATGCTAAAATTAAAAAATGTTAATCATGAAAATGCAATGATATTTACCATATTGCCCTATTAAAGCAAAAGCATTGTTACACAAATGATAAGAAATTAGAGCCATTGTAAATCACAATAAATGTTTTGATACTTAATCAGTACATTTGAAGGAAAAAACATTTGTAACTTTACCTTAATGTAGGTCTAAAGAGGGGACTTCTACATTTACTAAAGTGATCTTTTTTCTTCTGGGTATATCTAGAGTTGTATAGGCAATATATTGAAATTTGACAATATGCCTTTTAAAGAATACTGAGGTTATCATCAGTGCATAAAGAGCATTGACTAAACATATTCATGTCATAACTTAGTGTGCAAAAATGTTATAAAAATCACTTTATTTGTGAATGAAAGAGTATTTGTATAGCAGAATACCAGTGCTGATGCATTTTGGCTGATGCCAAAACACAATAAATACTGTCTACTGTAAAAAAAAAAAAAGTATTTAAATATTGTGATATATTTTTACCATATCTCCAAACACCATTCATATGTGTTTACGTACACTAAGGGTGGTGGCAATACTGTTCATATCAATATTGGAATTGTATCAATTGAAATGAAGAAATATATAGTTATATAAATTGTGGCCTTATTGTCCAGCCCAAGTCTACTTGTCTACTTTAACATAAATTACATGATTTGAGTGCTGAATTCGTCCATCACTGCTCGATATAAACTGTAGTAATAACAAAACACTGTTGTGGTCTGAATTCAAAATGTTCACAAACACCTCTCTAGCAGTAGTTCAAAGTGATTTAGTACACTTACTGGGTGTTTGGCTGTTTCTTATCTCAAGACCTTTACCTCTCTGCACCTAAATCTCTGTTGATCTGTAACTCACTGTTAAACTGAGAATGATAATAGTGCCTGAGAACTCTTTAAGCCTAAAGTTATTTATTGCTACTTGTTTCTATTTAAAGGAAATAGTTTGACTTCAGTGTTCTGTGTTTATTATCATTTTAATAATTAATCTAATTAACCCTTTGAACCCTAGACTGTTTTGGGGTGTTTTTCTCAGTTTTTGTCAGTTCCTCCTTCAGGTCTTATAACACAGTAATTATATTAGACAGCCACATGCTATGAGCTCTTTTACGCCAGAAGCCATACGGCTGCTCAAAACTGTAATCATTTATAATGTGAAAGGAAGCAGAATTGATATATTTTCATGGAACTGGCCATATTTTGGTCAAAATTTTACCAACCGCCTGTTTTTTTAACTTATTTTTTAATATATATACTTTAAATATATTCACACCTAAGCAATGATGACGTCATGTGATTTACTCAGAGACTTACAACTGATTATGTGTTTTGAGCAAATAAATAAGAGTTATAATGGAAGAATAAAACAAGTAACTTTGAAGGAGATCTTAGTTTTTAGGTGTATTCTCAAATGTTTTCTTGCAGATGCTTTACTGCACTGGGATGTAACCAATATTTTTAGAAAGAGTAAGTTCTGCCCTTTCTGACCATATATGGTTCATTTTGATTTGTAAAGGGATTCCTAAATAATTCCTAAAAAAACACAAGATGCGATTTTGGACATAAAATCCATCCATTTTAAGGGTTCTAAAGGTTAATGACATTCAATTGAATGACTAGTGAATTTAGAGTGACACTAAAGACATTTCACCTAAAATAAGTTGTCTAATTACAAAAAAATATAATAGGGCATTAGAGCTAGGAAAATCCATAAATAACTAAATAAATGCAAATACTTTTGTAATTTTACTGATGTGGAAAATATTGGTGTTCAGTGGTTTTTTTTTTTCACTATTTTAAAATGTTCCGCATTGTTGGTTTGTAAAGCCATACAAACTACGAAGAAAATTTTAAAAAAGGGTTAAACAAACCAGAATGTTTTGTATATGTTTTTTATTTTATTTGCTTAGAGGACACCTTTGCACATATTGTCTGTATTTTCTCAGTCGGCTTCATGAGGTGAAGTCACCTGAAATGGCTTTCAGTTAACAGCTGTGCTGAACTGATCAAGAGTTTATTACTTAAATGTCTTGCCTCTGAATGTACTTGAGAGCATCAGTTGTATTGTAGAGTTGGTATACAGCTTTTTCAGTCACTATCTGTACTGTACTGCAACACATACAGTACCAGTCAAAAGTTTGGACATAAGTTAAATTCTGTGTTTTTTTTTTATATTATTGTAAAATTGTCTGCATTGAAGATAAATACAAATGCCATTTAAATTATGACAAAATATGAAATTATTTAGTAAACAAAAAAGTGTTAAACCAAAATACAAAATCTGTCATATTGCTTAGTAGATGACAGATTTTGTCAGACGTAGAATCACCTGAAATGGCTTTCAGTTAACAGCTGTGCTGAACTTTATTACTTGAATTTCTTGCCTCTTAGTGTGTTTGAGAGCATCAGTTGTAAAGTTGTGAAGAGGTAGAGCTAGTATACAGCGAATAGCCCTATATGAGTAATGTCTAATTCATATTATGGCAGAAACTACTCAACTAAGTAAAGACAATAATGGCTTTAGGAAATGAAGGTCAGTCAATCTGAAAAAAGATTACAAACTTTTAAAAGACCATCAAAAACAATATTATGAAACTGGCTCTCATCAGGACCGTCCCAGAAAAGGAAGCCCAAGAGTTACCTCTGTTGCACAGGATAAGTTTATTAGAGTTACCAGCCTCAGAAACCTCAAGTTAACAGCACAACAGATACGTTTTTGGTTTGATGGATGATTTTAGTATATCAAATGAGTATATGTATCATATTTTATTATATTAGAGTGTGTTCAAACCACTAACATTTGTACTGTACACTATAATAATGATAAAACACTGTTGTGACACTGACTAAACCATCCAGAAATAATAAAAACGCATATTAAACACCCTCTAATAAAGATGTGCAGTGATTTACTCTACCTGTTGGTTGTCTGGCTGCTGTTTATCACTGGATACCTCCTTCAGCTGTACTTCTCCACAGTCCTGAGCCATGTTTCTCCTCCTCAGCAGCTTAGTTCACACAACACCAGCAAAACCTTCTCCTCCCTGCGCTTTTAAACTTCAGAGTTAACGGGTTAAACCCTCTGTCGACTGCTCTGTTACTCTGTCCTGCAGTAAACTTCAGCAGCCCGGTGAAGTATCTGAGAGCTGTGCTCGAGACCATCCTTCATAGCTTCACGAGAGCGGCTGGCACACGTGACCTCAGTGCAGCGATCTGATTGGCTGAAGGTAACTACACCTCTCCTTCTCTCCCCAAATGTGTCAAACTCTCTGTTGTCTCAGAGATGAACGGACTGTCCGTGTTTCTGAAAACATTTCGCAACTTTCAGCTACTTTAGCAGCTATAAAAATCAGGGTTATTCCACCAAATATTGATTTCTGAACTCTTTAAACTTTATGAATATGAACTTATTTTCTTTGCATTATTTGGGGTCTGAAATCTCTGCATCTTTTTTGTTATTTTAGCAATTTCTCATTTTCTGCAAATAAACGCTCTATATTTTTTATTAAAACTTTGGAGGAAATGTTGTCTGTTGTTTAAAGAATAAAACAACAATGTTCATTTTACTCAAACATATAGTTCATTCTTCAGTTTTGATGCCTTCCGTGAGAATCTACAATTTAAATAGTCATGAAAATAAAGAAAACACATTGAATGAGAAGGTGTGTCCGAACTGTATACCTATAAATAGCAAAATCAGAGAAAATGAATTGGTCTCTTATTTTTTTCCAGAGCTGTATATGAACAAGAGTTGAGAGTTGTTCTAGTAACCTTTACCTTTACTCTCAATAGAATTGCAATCTGACATTTCTTTCTGGGTGGCACATTTTTTTTGACGATAAGTGTAATTGATGCTAGTTGAAAGTAGAATGACATCATGCCAGGTACAAGGGAGTAGTTGGTTAAGTAGTAGTTTAATGGAGGAGATTTGTTTTCAGGGACAAATAAATTATAACGGACAAGAACAAACTACTGTATTGATGCTTCAACTGGAATCCTCCCTGTGAATGAACAACTCAAGCTTGTTATACTGATGTGGGCTTTTGGTTCAGTGTGTCTAACCCTAATGATAAATTCGTTACTAACAAAAACAATGCAGAGGTGTACAGTTATTGTGTAATGGTACAGTGGTTGCCTTGCGTTTCAGTAGTGACACAAATGTACGAGTAGCTTGAAAGGGGCATATCAAGAAAAATGCGAAAGAAATATTTTCCTTCATGGTATCCATCAATTAGAGGCACTGTTATTAGAGGCATTCCTTATTTAAAATGTCACATTATTAAACAAAAATAATAAAAAATAAATCTTTTTTTTTTATAGCACAATATGCAAAACACATTTGACAATTAAACTGCAATTATAAAATACTGTTCCACTAGAACAACTTTGTTTTCACATGTTTGACACTGTGGTAATCCAGAGTGCTTTACATGAACAAGGAAAACACACAAAGGCATACAAACTAAATAGATGTGAAAAATATACAAAGACATAATAAACAGTAAAAGCAAGAAAGCTTTAAAAAATAATTGAAAATGAATAATAAATTACAATAAACTGCATATTCTACTGGTTCCAAATAACAGCAGCAAAGTAGATAAACACTGCCACTTCATGTTTAGCTTTTACCTTAGGCTGGACTAACTGACTCATTCCTAAATATCTAAGGGGTCTTCTCTGTTCATATCTCTGCATCAAATCAGTTAAATATGCTGGTCCCACTGAGACACGTATAGACCAGCAATAGGGACGTGTTGCTGTCAAGAACTTTAGCACCTGCATTCTACAATTTGGTTTGGTTGTATTTTTTGGAAGACCAGTTAGTTGACTAAAACAGTAATCAATTCTGCTGGAGATAAAGGCACAGATTAGTTTTTCCACATCAGGTTTACACCGACAATCTCTGCATTTTATATCAAACTATAGTCCTAATCTGTGAGCAGAAATGGGTACATACTGTATGCAGATATGGGATAAATGCAAGTCATATAGATGTTGCATACAATACATTTACGCTGAGTTTCAGGAGGAACTATATTTTAGGGCCCAAGCCACTGTCTTCCGATGTTCTATCTCTGTGTGAAATTGTAGTGCCACTAAAATTGTCTACTATTAAGAATTTGTCAATTTTACATGGAAAAAAATTAAAAGTCAGTTTACAAGGAAACGATCATTATTACTTCTCAAATGTAATCATACAGTAATAGCATCAGGTTCAATGCTCTGGACTCAGGACCTGTAGAGACAAGGGATAAATTATTACCCCTATTTACTTACACACATACAACCAAACTGAGAATAAATCATTTATATTATACAACCATACTGTGCAATATAATAAACACACATATGCAGTTTAGGAATTACGATCAGTGACCGACTAACCTGCAGGTACAGCTTTGCCAACTGATTTCCAGTTCTTCAAGCAGAGCCCACACTGACAAGAGCCAGGAACGGAAGCTTTGCTGCAGCTGAGACAGAGATGATACAAATATATATGGTTACAATATTCCTTCCACAGGCTTCAATCCCGATATTTTTATGTCATAAATTTCATAAGATGTTCTACCCTGTATCTCTTGTGTATATATGTGAAGCTCTGAGTGTGTATCTTACTCCAGTCTGTGCGTAAAACTCTGAAGAGCTTCTTCAGTTTTGCATCCTCTATCTCGCAGTCCTGCTGAATGAGCCGAGTGTGTGTGGAGGCTCCCTGAATGCCTAAGGAGATGACTCTGCATTCCTCAGTGCTCATAGTGTTTCTGGGTATGTGTTCTATAAGGTCCAGACAGCAGCAGCAGGGGAAGTCTAGTTTGTCCTGGAGAGCAGAAAGCAGAGCTGCTGCTGTCCCCTGCTGGAGCTCAACGAACCTGCACCAGTGGAGCAGCATTAGGAACAACAGTCAATCATCCATGAAAACATATGATAAATATACACATTACATTTTTAAAAAATAACCCTCTGAAATAGTGCATTATTCTGTAGTCAGAGGCTGGTTCACCTGTGCAAATTTATAAACAGATTGTGATTTCTAAAGAGGAAACATTGATCAGGTGACCAATTTTTTAAATCTGTTTTTTTGGGGGTGTACGCCATTTCCTGGTTTTTGTGAGGGTGCACACTTTCACTCCAGAAGCCACGCATGTGGCATACAGAGTTTTGCAGCAATAGCATCCAGGGCATGTTATTTATTGTCATGAGTAACTTGGGTAACATATTAGGAAAAATATGTATTTATTTGTAAATAGAAAAGTAAAAACAACTAACAAATAACAAATGAAAAATAACAAACATAAAAATTACAAATGAACTCAAATATCAGGGACACACCTGAGCTGCGAGATGTAGGGGAGACACTGAAGAAAGGTCCTTTCCTCATTCTCTACATCCGTCCAGTCTGTCAGCTGTAATGGATTCTTCACTGTTTTAGAAAGAGAATATAAAACATTGGCAAATATTTAAATTCAGACAAAATTGTTGGGACTCTTCCATTAAATGAAGAAAAACACCATACTCTCATAAAAATGTATGACAAATGTATTAATAAATAAAATGTACTGAAAATCAACTAATGAAACTCAAACATTGCTTTTAAATTGTGGTTCAACAGAATCATTAAAAAACTAATTAATGAA
Organism: Astyanax mexicanus; assembly: GCF_023375975.1. NCBI lineage: Eukaryota > Metazoa > Chordata > Actinopteri > Characiformes > Acestrorhamphidae > Astyanax > Astyanax mexicanus. The sequence continues at coordinate 32,277,818 of NC_064420.1, forward strand.
ACTGGCCTGGACAAAAATGATGGTTCCCTTAAAGCTCCAATAGGTAGGATTTAGATTTTGTTCTCATGGGCTCCCCCTACAGTTGTAGAGTGTAATAAATGTTTCAGGCGGATTAGTTTCTTTTTCTCGTTTTCTGGCTTTCACAGACATATTCGGCCTCTTCCCAGCTTTTACCAGTGTGTCTGTATGTTAGATTGTAAAGAATGAACCAGTAGTCCTTGTAGAACTGTTAGAACTAAAGGTCGGAAAGCAGGTCGCAGTTCTCTCGAGCGTTGGTCACGGCCGCCTCAGAAAACTTACAGAGTCTGGTTTGAGCTCAGAGGAGCTCCGGCACAGACACGAGAGCACCGCTATTCCTCCTATTACACCTCAATGCAGCGCTGCAGTGAGATTCAAGCTGTAATTTTACTCTTTAAAAGATCAAAAATCAAGGAAATCCTACCTAGTGCTCCTTTAAATATTTAAATATGCTTTTGAGGCAATCCCTGCATTCAAACTACTTCTCCACCTGTCCACATATGTTGTGGGCTATATTGTACAAAATATCAATCTTGATATTCTTCAACTACATAAGTGATTCTTCTTTATATTATTTTATTTTATTCCATTTGAAGTAATGTGCAAGCTGTTTTCTTTACAATGTTTAAAGGAACAGTAAGCAGTCCCCATCAACCATACATGTAGCTTTTATATTTAACCCAATATATAGTTTGCTTAACCTCCCAGCCCTAGTTTGACGGGTACCTTTTTCAGAATGCATGGTTCAGCTCCTTCCACAGATGTTCAATAGGATTTAGATCATGGCTCAAAGAAGGCCACTTTAGAATTGTCCAATTCTTTGGATGTTTTGAACTGTTTTGGGTCATTATCCTTTGGAAAACCCATAACCTGAAACTGAATCAAGCTTTATGACGTTGGGCAGGACATTTCAACCCAGAGTGCCTTGATTTTGATCTTTGTAGCCAATTTATATATTCTTTTGTCCAGACCAGTTTTATTTTATTTTTTTATTATTCATAAGTATTATTTAAAACACAATTCAAAAGTAATTCTTACTACTTTTGTCAGTTTCAAATTATTTCAGTTTTTCTTTCTATACATACACACACAAAAATGTGAAAAAAGTGAAGGAAGGGTCTGCAGAACATTTGTAAATAAAAAAGCAATATTAAAATGTTAATAAATTGCTTGAATAACAATTTGCTGTGCCCTCAAAATAACACACAGCAAACTAACTGAACACCCCTAACTGAAATGGCCAAATTGTGCTCAAAGTGTCAATATTTTGTGTGGCCACCATTGTTTTCCAACACTGCCTTAACTTTGTTGGGTATGAAGTTCACTAGAGCTTCATGGGTTGCCACTGGAATCCTCTTCCACTCCTCTATGACATCACATAGCTGGTGGAACTTAGATGGATCCCCTACAGATGCTTTCAGGATATTAGGATACCTTGATCTTTAGCTTCCTCTGCAAAGTCATCTTGGAGGTGTGTGTGGTCATTTTTATTTTGTAAAACTGCTTTGCGGCCCAGTTCCTGAAGGTAGGGGATCATGCTGTGTTTCAGAATGCCAAGTCCCATGTTGTAATTGAGCTCCTCGGTGCCAGAAGCACTCATACAGCCCCAGACCACGATGCTACCAACACCATGCTTGACTGCAAGGGAGAGCTACATTGGTACACCTCAGCAGAAATTGCCACACCATCTGAGCCAAACAAGTTTATCTTGTTAGACCACAAGACTTGGTTCCAGTAATCCATGCTCTAGAACTGCTTGTTTTCAGCAAATTGTTTGCTGGCTTTCTTGTGCACCAGCTTTAGAAGAGGCCCAGTTCCTGAAGGTAGGGGATCATGCTGTGTTTCAGAATGCCAAGTCCCATGTTGTAATTGAGCTCCTCGGTGCCAGAAGCACTCATACAGCCCCAGACCACGATGCTACCAACACCATGCTTGACTGCAAGGGAGAGCTACATTGGTACACCTCAGCAGAAATTGCCACACCATCTGAGCCAAACAAGTTTATCTTGTTAGACCACAAGACTTGGTTCCAGTAATCCATGCTCTAGAACTGCTTGTTTTCAGCAAATTGTTTGCTGGCTTTCTTGTGCACCAGCTTTAGAAGAGGCTACTTTCTAGGGCAGTTTGAAGCCTTTCTTGTGCATCAGCAGGCTAACCTCCCACTTCTTCAAGCTCTGAGTTATTTTGAGGGCACAGTCATTTATACAAGCTGTACAATGAGTACTTTACACTGTGTCAAAGTTCATATCTTTGGTGTTGTCTCATAATAAAGATACAATAAAATATTTACAAAAATATGAATATATGTAGAATGTTGCATATTTAGCTTACCATCCAGTTGCACATTGGTTTCTTCACTGGGTTTGCTGGAGTCCCCCTCTTCATAGACAGCAGAGACTCTGAATCTGTAGCAGGTGCCGTAGGGAAGGGTTATGGTGTATTCACACTCGGGACCCTCTGTTAGAACTGACTGCCAACCCTCCAGACCAGCTTTGCTATACTCCACCATGTAGCAGAGCACAGGAGAGTCAACATCACTTTTCGCGCAGCACCAGGAAATAGTGAGAGAGTTTTCTGTTTCATCACAGTTGGCTGTCCAGGTCTGGCTCTAGCAAGTGTCTGAAACTCTGTGATTCTGCTGTAGTCACTCATGCTGTCACTGTTCATTATAGCATGCCTGAGCTGGTAATGTGTCCCTGGATTGACACCTAAAACCACAACATTTGATCCAGTTCTCCAGATTTCAATGGCTTTCCATTTTGGCTCAGTGCCGGTCGTTCCTCTGCAGCTCACTGCTTTATACTCTAGTCTGTACCGATCAGCAAATGCCATCTTCAAACTCTGCAACTTCAAGGTAACACAAGTTTGCTTCACTGTAATTATTTCTACAGGTGCTGGTTTTATATCAACTTTCAAATTCTGACTCACAACTTTCCCACTTTGGTAAAGGTAAATTGAGGAGCCAGGAAATCGTTCATTGGGTAAGCATGCTGCAATGAACTTGGTTTTCTCTGCATGTTCCTCAACTTCTCTAGTGAAAAGAAATGAGCAAAGGTCAGAAAGGATTTTCTGACTGACATCAGGAAGCCTGAACGGTGCTTGTGCAGCTTGTGTGTTGTCCATAATCAGTAAATGGATATGCTGTTTCAAGGCAGACAGAAACTGATCTTCACCCTCCAGTGAAGTAAGAGCGAAACACAACACTCCACCAGCTTGGGAATCTTCAATGACGCGCTTCAGATCATCTTGTGTTTTTATGATGGTGATGTTGGCAGACCTGCATTCATTTAAAGCCCTCACTTCAGCTTCTTTGTTTCTGAGCCACTGATTCAAGTTCTGTGGACTGAAAGGTGACTGTGTGTTCCTCCTCAGAAGGTCTCTCAGATTCTCCTGTCCTTCCTCTCCTTTCTCTCGTATGGTCTTAATGCAGGAAGCCAGTCCTCTCTGAAATGCTCTTTGGTACTGCTTCAGAAGCAAGGAAAATTTAGAAAGTGTGTTTTTTAGGGCTACAATCCAGGTAATTCCAAAAAGATTAGAGAAACTGGACATCGTGTCCAGACAAATGCCTTGATCTGCTTTCAGATACTCCAGATGGTTCAGAACATTCTCTGCTTTGTGCAACAAGTCTTCACTAATTTCCTGAGGCACAAACGCAGGTGTCTGTTTAAGGTTTTTCAGAGGGTAGAGCCAGACTTTAAGAGGACCTCCTTCCTCACCTTGTGGTCCTAGGAGCTTTTGGTGGCAGCTGTAAAGTGTCACAGCTGTTTTAAAGTCCACAAGAGTAAAATCTTCGGCATCAGTGTAAACAGAACATTTACACGAGGCAAAGCTTGTTTCCTCAGAGAGAAGTTCAGCTGCATTTGAGCAAGTGATCATCTTGCTGACTGCAGCCTTGAGCTCTTGAACACCTTCGCTGCTGTCACTCTCCTTATCAAAGACGAAAAAGCTTTGGCCTCCGTACAGCACAGCTACAACCACATGTGTTGCTGAGTTTTGATTGGTCACTAAGAGAGGAGCTCCACTGTGTAGCAGTCTGTGACCAAGCAGTTCCAGTCTGGTGGAGGTTCTGTAGTGCAAAGTGATTCGGTCCTGTAGCTGGGACTGAGCAGGGTGTTCCAGAAAAGCAGCAGCTTTCATCACATTTACCAGCCCTGATACAACACTAGCTCTTAGAGCTGTGGTCAGGTCCAGAGATTCAAGTCTGTCCTGCAGAGAATCTCCCTCTAATATCCTTACATCCGTGTGGGGTTGGGAGAGAGACACTTTTGAAGAAGACACAGTGTCCACATCCCACAGAGCATCATCTAAAATGTAGAAGTCATAAAGAATTACTGCCGCAAATCTAAATTAACACACACAGCAATATTTCAATATTTCAATGGGTATTCAGGCTAGGGTGGAGGCGGGTTAGTTGAAGCATGAGTTAACCACAGTTAAGGACTGGGAATGGGGATGAAGCATGTGGGGGCAGTGATGGTGCTAAAGACATGGAGTGGAAAGGGGATTCAAACATGCAAAAGACAGTGATTGGTACTAAGTTTATGGAGTGGGGAAGGGGTTAAAGCATGCAGGGGCAGTGATAGGTAATACAGTTATGGAGTGGGGAAGGGTTTAAAGCATGCAGGGGCAGTGATGGGTACTACAGTTATGGACTGGGCAAGGTGTTGAGGCATGCTATGGCTATGACTATGGAGTGGGGACAGGTTCAAGCATGCAGAGACAGTATTGGGTACTGTGTGCAACTGTGCTGAGTGCAACACTCATTATGTGAAAAAAATTAGGACACTATTACATATTTGAACTTTTTTCCTTGTTTCCAGAGTGAGCATTCAGCAGGGAAACTCAACGAAAGCATGATCATTTTGGCAACTATAATCAAATTACATTTACATATACATTTTCAAGAAAAGTAACTGTGACTACAAATTGATCAATCAATAAAACATGTGCCAACCTGAGAAAAAAGAATCATTGCGGCAGTCATACAACGTCCCCACATGCAACGGCCGACCAAGTGCAGCTACCTCCACAAAGGTCAAACCTGAAATATGGTGATTTGACAGATTAAATGTCAAATATTTTAGAAATTAACATTATCAAAATTAATTAAATTATTATTATATTTAACTTACTATTATCTTTTTCAGGCACTCTGCTGACATATTTTAACAGGTAAGACAGCTCACCATCAGCTCGCTAAAAAAAGCAGCACATTTGTTTACTTGTCATTTTAGTCACTTAACTTTTGGGGGCAATCAGACAACTTGTTTAAACTGCTCTAGCAGACTGTAGTAATATTGATTAAGAAAAAAAGGCATGTTTAGAAATTGCTGGTCCAGTGCAGTTAAAGTGGAATTTAAGGTGGACAGGTGTAAGGTAGGAGAAGAGATTTCAGAGGTGCCAGGTTGTGGAGGTAAAAATGAGCTTGTAAATGCATTAATATAGCACTAATTTTTACCTCCACAACCTGGCACCTCTGAAATCTCTTCTCCTACCTTACACCTGTCCACCTTAAATTCCGATTGAAATGCATTGGAAATTAGTATTGTTAAATTTCCACATAGATATTTCTTTACTCACCTCATTATCAGTTTTGTGCTCCTCCATCATACAGATTAGACAAATGAAATCCTGGTCAGTTTTGCATAAAATGTCCAGAGGTCTGTTGTGTATGTTGCAGAGTCTCTGTTTCATGTCTCTAGACCTGCTGTGTTTGACGCAAATCAAATCAGTCCAGACATATATATATATATATATATATATATATATATATATATATATATATATATATATATATATATAAAGCACTAAGTCTGATGCTAAATTTCTTATTATACATTTTAAATTCAGACTTATTACATTTCAAATTCAGGCATCTTTTTTTGGTTCGATGTTCACAGTTTAAAACTAAATTAACACAAGAAAACCCATTTGAAATGTTTCAGTTCTACATTATATACAAACAATACAGTAAAAATAAACTTGTTATAAGTTTGTAACTTTCATTAGCCCACTAAATCTTCAACAAAGATCTAGGATTGGTGGAACCCAAAACTCCATAATGAAACAAAACAAAGAATAAATGAAATACAATTTGCTCTGTTAATTATTTTTTTTTATTTTAGAAATGTAAAAGTCTCACCTTGAACCTGATCCATCACTAAATGCTACTGGATGATTCATTGACTGCTCACTTTTCATAGATGGACACTCAGACCTCGGTCTGAATGTGAAAAAGATGAAAAACAATTTAACAATTACAAATCTTAGCATAATGCAGAAAGTAGTAACATTTATATATACATAAAATAGCACATCTAACATCAGCTCCACAGCTGTGGAGTAAATCTGGACTAAACCACAAATGCCAATAATGGCCATCAACTTATATGGACAGTTTCCAGGACAAAGATTAGACCTAACCTTAGACTAAATTACTAAAGTAATGAGGGGCTAATTGACTTTGCAAATTCTATCACTCAATAAAACTGTCATTTAGGTTGTAAAGATGTTCCCATGCTTTAATTGCTTAATTTTAAGAAATGTACACTTTTTAAAAGTCACACCTTGAATGACCAGCATTTGATCCATCGCTGAAAGCTATTGGATGATTCATTGACTGATTACTGTTCAGAGACATGAAGCTGGGTGCAGGGGACACTGGCCTCAGCCTGGATGTGAAATAGATAACAAACAGATCAACACAAACAAAGTTCAAGAACTAAACATATTTTTGCGGTTAGCCTAATGACATCCCATATAAAAAGAAAGGTTAAGACTTTTACATAAACAGGAATGACTAATTATTCATATTTTTATGTGAGCAATAAGCAAAGTTCACTTCATTGTTCACACTGTTGTAATGTTTTATCTTCTGTACACAGATCCCAGGACAACATAAAAATCCAGAACTTTCTTTAGGGTGGCTTTATTTTACATGAAATTTTACATCACTAAAAGCTGCTGGATGATTAATTAACTGCTCACTTTTTATAGATGGACACTTGGACTTTGGTCTGATTGTAAAAAAAAGATGAAAAACAATTAAACAGTTAAAATTTTAGTATAATGCAGATTGTAGCAGCATGTTTGAGACCTTCCTTTTATAAGTGTACATATATTTCCAACCAAAATTGTATGTACTGTAGGGCTGGGCGATATGGAAAAAAATCTTATTACGATATAGTTTTTCATATCAGCCGATATCGATATGTATCACGATATAAATCAAATCACTTTCTGTTACACTTAAAGGTTTCTTTTTTACTCAGAAGTGACAGAATAAGGGAGTTATGGCCAAAATCACTAGCAGGCTCAGAGCCTTGTGGACAGACACTAGGATGTTAACATCTTGCCAGGTGGGTACAGCTTTTAAATTAATTTTAAAAAGGGGACAAATATATAAACTAAAAAATATGTAAGACCCTTTACATTATATGTCTGTTTAATTTAAATTGCAATAGCACTTTATTTTTTTTTAATAAAATTATATTTAATCAAAAGATCATTCCCCTCCCTGAATGCAGGCAACTACATAAAGCAAAATACAAGAGTATATCACAGTGTTCATTTTGACAGGTGATTTTGATACAGTCTTAGTCTTTTCACTAAAATGTATAATAGTTTTAGTTACATTTTAGTCTATCGGATATTATTAGTTTTAGTCACATTTCAGTCTAGTTTAATTTTGGTCATATAAAAAGTATGTATTACATATGTTTTACTGTTTTTCTATTTTCTATTTGTTGTAATTTTAGATTATTTACTGCTTATGTTTTTTTTTTAATAAGAGCCTTTAGGTTTTTTTTACATTTAAATTAAGCTAACATTTAAATATTTTAAAGTAAGTGACCTGTAATGGAGGTGGGAGGAATAAAGTCAAGTTTCTGAAATGATCCACTTCTACTGCAGTACAGATTTATACTAACATTACTGGCTTTCAGTAGACTAGACTTACATTACTTAAGTGTATTTAAAACTCCAGTTCAGTAACAGCAATGTTTAGCTCAGTTCAAATACAGCTAGACAGATTATATAATCTTCTGTATTTAGTAAAATATCCAGCATAACAGACTCTCTATCTGTTAAAAACTAAAAACACAGACAGAGGAGAATTCTGCCCTCAGGGTTTTCCAACAGAAACAGTGAGAGTTAGGAAAAAAGATGGAAAGTGCTTCCTTTCTGTGTGTTTATATACTAACCCCTCACTCGTGCTGAAGTTAACCTTAATTTACACGAAACGTGGATTAACACGGCTAACGTGCGTTACCCATTAGTTTATTAGAATGTAAAAAGCAGTGAAAGCATCTTAGCTAATGATGACAGATTGCACAGATCCCTTTTACACCTAAACATCGCTAACTTTAAACTGGAGACAAGCTAATCTAACTAGCAGCAAACAGAGCAGCGTTTACCTGCCTTCAGAAATCTGAACAAGCTCACCTCTCTAAATATCTTGGAGACGCATGCCTCATATTTAAGAGGTGAGTTTTCCAGTGTAGCGCCGCTGAATAGTATAAATGAAGTTTATCCAGTAAATGGGAGAGAAGGAGCCGCTGTGTGAGGAGTTCAGAGTGGAGGGGCTCGGGGGGTGGGGCGGAGGGGGATGGTGGAGAGGGGGATGGTGGAGAGGGAGGGGAGGGGTTGTACTGGGCTAAGCAGCAGTTCAGCGTGCTGCCTGATCTCGTGCTGCGCCTGTTCACAACGCTACTTAAACGGGAAATAGAAAATTTAGTTTATCGAATTTCTCGCCCCGACTTATCGCGATATATAGTTTCCTCGATAACTATCGATATCGTTTTATCGCCCAGCACTAATGTACTGGTAATTATAACAGATCACTAAAACATATTGTTGACCCCTAAAAACTCATTCTACTTCATACATCTTGCACTGAGTAGGTTATTGTGTTTCAATTTCTGAAAATGACTGTGAATTTCACAAAAAAATGAAATTATTATTGTAGGTTTTATTTTAAAAATAGTCCATAAGAGCACAAAAGATTTCACCTCGAGTCAATGGAATCTGTTCCATTACTTATAGATGAGCAGGTGAAATCCAGTGAAACACTCTTCATCTTCAGCCTGGACATTAAAGAGATAGCAGAATGAATATTGAATATACATGAATAGCAGACTAGCAAATGTGTCATACAGATTAAAAAGTTGTAAAGTGTTATATACCCTTTTCACAATGACCCATGTTCCTACTAAACAAATGGGGAAAACTCACATCTGCCAGAATATCACTGTAGTGCATAACATTGCTCCATTACTACAATACAAAGGCTACAAATGTTTTCATTTTCTCCAAAAGCTAATATGACCAGTTTAATACTTTTAGACTAGCATTGCTGAAAAGCTACCAGATAGTAATATATCGACTAAATATATGGATTTTAGTTTGGACATGTAAATATATTATTTCAACAAATATTTAAATATTAAATTAGAAAGTTTTGCTTTGTCATCACCTTGTATATCGTACGGGCTTTGAATTTAAGCAGCAACCGGTAAAACCAAAATAAGCAAAAAAAATCGCTGTTAAATTAAAGACAAAAATAATCTAGGATTTTTGCATGATTTAAGTATAACTTCAGTCATTTGAAGGCTTTGCAATTGCTTATTTTAATAAATCTCACTAAGAAAGTACTTACCCTTTTTTTTTTTACAGATTACGTATTTAATTGTTGAAATGTTGTTTTGTAAACCCAGTGAGGTGATGAATATGTTGGTTATGGATTTAGTGCTGATACGATGTAAACAGCAAACGCCACAGGAAGTCCGGTCAGAACTCAGACATCAATTCCAAATAAAGGTTTATTGAAACGCACACACACACATACCACACGTCCAACCGTGATTTTAGCTATGAGCGTAGCCTTGAGATTAGCCGTGAAATTAGCTGTGCAATTAGCCGTGGTTTCTATAATTGTAAATGAAAACACATACATGAAGATAACAATTAAATGAAGACAATATATATAAAATATACATATAATGATAACTATACATGCATGCATAACACAGTAATACAGTCTCAGCCCTGAACAACAGCTGATATGAATACTGATAATAGTAGTACACTGGCCCTTTAAGTTATATGAGCGGATGTGCAGTTGGATGCTGAAACAAGCAATACCTCTAGTCTGTAAAACCTGCAGTTCTTACATTAAACATTTACTAAACACACTAAATGCACTGACTCGTTGTGATTGAGTAGCGATATGTATATCAGCAGTTATAAATATACTTTCAAGAGGTAATCTACTTAGATCACAAGAGTAATTATTGAAAGATATCAACAACAGGACAACTATCTTCACTATCTACAAGCAAAGATGAATGACACAATTAAATAACTATAAACAACTATAAGGTACCATAAGAAACACTCACACTCGAATGGACGCACGGTAATGAAGAGAAATAAGTGTTTATTCTCTAGTCCAGCGGATCTCCGTTGTCCTCTGCATACGCTCCGACACTGATGTAGGGGCGGGTCTGGCTCAGAAAGAATTCGTGAGTGACAGGTAATTAAGGCGTCTGATTGGTGGAAAGTGTTCCTTCTGATTTGGGGTGCCTTGAAACTGTCTGAGGGGAGACTAGAAACAGTGTGTTCTGCTGCTGTTCATGTGCATCTGGGAGCACCTGATTGGTCAGTCTTACTGGGTGCATGAGGAGGCCCACGCAGGGAGGGCATGGTCAGGTGGAATGCACCATTTTGAACAGCCGCCCCCAACTTTGTGGAGCAAAGTTGTTGTCCTAGATATCACATATTAGCTGTCAGGGAGGCATGGCAGTTTGATGAGCCGGGCAACAGGACGTGTGTATATCCGGTCCTTGACTTGGACTTTAACTGTCCGTATCCTGCCATCAGCCCCGGGGACAACTGCTGTGACGAGACCTACTGGCCACATGGCTCGAGGGAGCTGTTGGTCAACAATCATCACAACGGTACCAATGGTGAGGTTGTCCTTCTCCTGATGCCATTTGGAGCGTATTTGGAGTGATGGTAAGTAACTTTTGATGTACTTGGTCCAAAACTGGTCAATTAGTGCCTGGCATTGTCTCCATCTGCGGCGACTGAGGATTTCTGTCTCTGCGTAGATGACCTGGGGCAGAGATGGATCTCGCCGCCCCATCAGCAACATATTGGGTGTGATGGGGTCTGGGTCTGCGATGTCTGACGACGTGTAACCCAGTGGTTTGGAGTTGATGATCCCCTCAACTTCAACTAACACTGTCATCAGGACATCTTCTGATACACTCTGCGCTCCAAGAGTAGTGTGAAGGGCAGATTTGATAGATCGGATCTCCCGCTCCCAGGATCCGCCAAAGTGTGGAGCATGAGGGGGGTTAAATTTAAAATCAATTTGCTGACTCGCCAGCTGTGCCTGTAACTCTGGCGTGAGTGCTTTGAATGCCTCTTGAAGTTCTGAGCTGCCACCTTTGAAATTTGTGCCCTGATCAGCAAGCAGCTCATGGGGCTTACCTCGACGTGCAATGAAACGTCGGAGCGCCATCAGGAAAGCGTCTGTATCCATGCTAGTGAGAAGATCAAGGTGCACAGCATGGGTTGTCAGACACTTAAACACTATTCCCCATCGTTTCTCGGTGCGCCGTCCGATCTTAATGATATATGGCCCAAAGCAGTCCACTCCTGTGGACCAGAAAACAGGCTGATTGAGACGCAGGCTGGAGGGTGGAAGATCGGCCATCCTAGGGATGACTGGCTTGCTGCGCCATTTCTGGCAATGAAGACAGTTGTGCTGGTGTTTCTTGATAGCTGCTCTCCCTCGCAATATCCAAAATCGCCTGCGTAGCTCTGCATATACTCGGTCGGGTCCAGGATGTGCAAGACGGCTGTCAAAGTCCTGGATGATGAGTTGGGTTATGGGGTGATGTGGGTCCAGTACGATTGGATGTAAAGTATTTTCATCCAGAGTCTCGCATCTGCGGAGTCGACCTCCCACACGGATCAGTTGCATCTCTGCATCGAACTCTGGAGCCAAAGTGAGGAGTCTGCTGCTTGTGGAGACTGGTTTTCCTGCTGTCAACCGAGTAAAGTCCTCAGGGAAGCAATCTCTCTGCACTTTTCTGAGAAGAGCCATCTCATTCTGTCTGTAGTCCTCTGCTGTGGGTTCTATGGGTGTGGCCGCCCCATGAAAGGTTCTGACAGATGCCTCCAGCAGCTCCTGATAGGTGTGGAAGTCTTTAGCATCAGGTAGTGGAGGATCAGTGGACATGGAGAGGTGTCCACAGAATGCAGACTTACGGAGTTCAGCCGGGTCGTCTGAGGTTGAGAGATCTAGACAGACTGGCCAGGCTATCTCATCTTGCCATAGGAACGTTGGTCCATTTCTCCAGCGATGGTTCCCTTGGAGTTGTGACAGCATTAGACCCCTGGTTATGTCATCAGCAGGGTTATCCACAGAGGTAACATATCGCCAGGGACTGTCTTCTGTCAGCTCCTGGATGTCGGCTACTCTGGTGCCAACAAACACCTTATACCTGCAAGACTGAGACTTAAGCCAGGTCAGGACGGTGGTGGAGTCGGTCCAGTGTGTGATACTGGCAATGACAAAAGTGAGCTCCTTCTTCAATACGACAGCTAGCTGAGCCCCGATGTGGGCAGCGCAGAGTTCCAGCCTGGGGATAGACTGCTGTCGGATTGGTGCTACCCGTGACCTTGCTGCCATGAAGGCTACCTGTATGCTGCCTGACTGATCCACTGTCCGCAGATAAGCTACTGCTCCGTATGCTCGCTCTGATGCATCAGAGAATACATGTATGGTTTGATAAGATGCTGATGTGTCAGATCTTGGCTGAAGATAACACCGTGGAAGAGAGATGAAGGGGAGCTGATGGAGTTCACTCTCCCATTCACGCCACAGTTTGAGAATGTCTTCTGGGAGCTGTGGATCGTCCCAGTCTCTCTCCTTCCGCCAGAGACCCTGTACCAGGATCTTAGCCCTTGTGGTGTAGGGGATGAGAAAGCCAATAGGGTCATACTGCCTTGCAAGTACCCTATAGATGCTGCGCATTGTGGGCTCTAAATGCTCTGAATGGCGAAGCCGGTAAGTGAGGGTATCGGACATGCAGTGCCAAAGCAGTCCTAGTGTCCGTTCTTGGGGGTCAGCTGCATCATGTGACAACCAGAGCTCACAGCTGTCAGATTTGGTGTCAGCTGGCAGGTGGCTGATGATGTCTGGTACATTAGTGGCCCACTGACGAAGCTCAAACCCACCAGAGAGGAGTAATGACTGCAGCTTGTCAACTAACGACTTGGCTTCGGATACAGATGTAAAGCTCTGCAAAAAGTTGTCCACATAAAAGTGGTCCTCTGTGGAGTGGCGTATATCTTCATCTGGGCTGCTGTGATCCTGCACATGTTTCTGGAGGGCAAACATGGCACAGCATGGGCTACAAGTTGTTCCAAACGGCAACACCTGCCATTCGTACACATCTGGTTCTCGGCTGCGCTCCATGTCCCTCCAGAGGAAGCGCAGGTAGGGTTTGTCTTCTGGCAGAAGGCGGACCTGATGAAACATCCCCTTTATATCACTGCTCACAGCCACTGGGTGCTGCCTGAAACGGAGCAGCACACCAAGTAGGGATGGTCCTAAGGTGGGACCTGGAAGGAGCTGTTCATTCAAGTTTCCATTCTGAAATGTGAACGAGCAGTTAAATACGATGCGGTCCTTGCCATTGTGATTGACCATGTGGTGAGGAATGTACCATGATCCGGTACTCATCTGGACTGCATCAGGTGCAAGTTTCTCCACATAGCCAGCATCCAAAAGTTTTCTCACCTCTCCTTTGTATGAGCCAGCTTTAGCTGGATCCTGAGCCAGCCGTTTCTCTGTCCCACGCAGATGGCCCAGGACTGCTTCTTTGGGTGCCCGAAGTGGCAGAGCATCTTCTTTCCACAAGAGGGGTGTGGCATATCTGAATATACCATCCACTTCCACCCTGACTGTCTTCTCCTCCAGCATCCTGACAACTGCTGTGTCCTGCTTGGAGCGTGTGATGATCTTCTCGTTCCGGTAGGGCAGGACATCCATCTGCCAAAGTTTAGAGACATGATGGAGCAGCTCTGCTGTTGGCGATAGACTGGTAAACAGGCACTGTGATGTGGAGGATTGGTGGTTCAGGACTTTAGCTGGACCTTGCAGCGTCCAGCCAAGACGCGTCCTGAGTGCAGCTGGTCCACCTTGGGGGCCTAGGTGTACTGGCTCAACTGGAGTTAGGAGGTGTGGGTAGTCTGAGCCAATAAGAAGCAGGGGCTGGACATGTGAAAATGAGTTAAGTGGCAGACCTCGGAGGTGACGATAGGTCTTCTGAAGAGTCTCAACCGGATGTGAGTGGGTGGATAAACCCAACTCTGTTGAGGTAAATGCCTGCTGGATTCTGAAGAGTTTCTGTGGCTGATCAACAGCAGACACAGAGAATGACACAGACCTCCCTGATACTTCTCGAAGGTCCTGGCGGATGGTTCGAAGTGCCAGTTCTTCAGCAGGCCCTTGGAGACCCAGTTTTTGAACAGCAGTGTGGAGAATGATGGTGCGCTCTGATCCGTCATCCAAGATGGCATAAGTCCTCAAGCGCTTTCCCTTGTGATGAAGATACACTTCCACCATTTTCAGCAACACACAGTTGCTTCTCCGTGCAGGATCCAGATAATATGTCACTGGCTGAGCAGATGTAGGTGTTATCCTTTGGGGAGGCTTGGTAGCACTATTCACCTCATGTAGAACTTCTAGATGTGTGCCATTGCACTTTTGACATCTGGCCTTGAGGTAGCACTGCACTGCTTGGTGGTCTCTCCCACATCTCCAGCATTTTTTTCCATCCTTGATCCAGCTCACGCGTTGCTCTGTGGACAGCTGCTTAAATGCACTGCATTGATTGAAATAGTGCTGCTGGCTGTCACAGAATGGGCAGTATTTCTTTGGCTTATCTGCCTTCTGATCTATGGGTGGCACAGGTTTGGATGGCTCTGTAGGTGGGTCGACCAATAAGACAGTGGTGGAGCGTGTACCTACTGTCTGCCTTGTCCTGAAGCTCTTCTGTCTTTCTGCCCTGGTCTCTGTTGCTGTCCTACGGTGGCTGACAGTGATCTCATCCTCCTGTACTCGAACTTCATACTCCAACCACTCTGCAAAGTCCAGCAATGTCGGAATGGGGATCCGGAGAGGGTTGGTGAACCTCTTGAATTGAGCCCGCAAGTCATGTGGTAGCTTAGATAGCAGGCGTGATACATGTGATCCACATTCAAGCTCTGTTCTTCCCTCCTTCCCTAGCTGAGCTAGCATGCCACTTAAAGCTCTTACCTTTAGAGCAAACAGGCGGAACCCTTTAATGTCCCCACTCTTGATTGGTGGCTCAGCCAGCACTTCAGTGATGCGCTGAAGGGCAAGCTTGTGGGGCTGGCCGTACAGTTCTGTGAGTGCAGTCATGGTCCTGGTGTATGGGAACCGACTGTTGCTGTATGAGTCAGCTACCAGCAGGGCATCTTCCAGCTTGAGATGGTCCACCAGTATCTGATACTTGAACTGTTCTGTAGCATCAGCTGGCAAGAGATTGTCCAGTGCTAACTTAAGCCGAGCAAATTGGCGAGGATCATCATCCATGAAGATAGGAATGTGTGGTTTTGGTCCACGATATGTGGATTCTTGTCGTGGTGGAGAGAATGGTTTGTTGGGATGGGGGAAAGGTTGTGGTGCACTGTAGAAATGCTGGCCCCATATCCTCTGGTCTGCTGGTTGCTGCCAGAGGGGCTGGTGTGCGTGAGCAGTTGAGGTACGTGGTGGGGTGAATGGCAACACATAATCCGGAGTGGGTATTGATGGTGGGGATGCCTGATAGGCTGGTGCAGGAGCAGGTTGCTCTTGTGGCTGAAGATGAGTACTGCGCAGGTGCTCTGTCAGCTCTGACACAAGTTGTGGAGGCAGCCGTCCTGGAGATGATTGACGGGATTGCTCTCCTGCACTGCCTAGGCAAGAATACTCCACCTGAGGTGGTGGCGGAAATTGATCCCAGTCTGGTCGCACTGGTGGTAAGATAGGAGGAGGAGGCTCCGGCCATGATGCATCTTGCTGCCATGTACGATGCAGGGGTGTAGAGAACTGCGGTGGAGCAGGGAATTCTTCGTAGGACCTGTCACTGTCCATATAGTGAAGTCGTACTGAAGAAGAGGTTCCGATGCCTGTGGCTGCAGGTGTGGGCCTCGGGTAAGGAGAGAGGGCGTTGAGTACTTGCCGCATCTCCCTGCGTAGCTGCATGTTGTCCTCTTGCACCTCCCTGAGAGCTGAGAAGACTGCATCTGGACTGAGACTTGACGTTATTGGTCCAACAGGGGGAGCTTGAGTTGCATCCCGTGGCCTGCTGGCTCCCACGTCGGTGTGACTATGTGGTGTGTATGACTGCGGCAGCTGTCGCAGCGGCAAATTCACCAAGTAGTCCTCCAGGTAACGTGGCTGGCGTCTGTCACGGCGAGGACGGTTGTGCTCATCAGGAAATGATGTCATAACTGTGGTAATCGCTGAATCCGGCTCGAAGGACCTTGAAATGTTGTTTTGTAAACCCAGTGAGGTGATGAATATGTTGGTTATGGATTTAGTGCTGATACGATGTAAACAGCAAACGCCACAGGAAGTCCGGTCAGAACTCAGACATCAATTCCAAATAAAGGTTTATTGAAACGCACACACACACATACCACACGTCCAACCGTGATTTTAGCTATGAGCGTAGCCTTGAGATTAGCCGTGAAATTAGCTGTGCAATTAGCCGTGGTTTCTATAATTGTAAATGAAAACACATACATGAAGATAACAATTAAATGAAGACAATATATATAAAATATACATATAATGATAACTATACATGCATGCATAACACAGTAATACAGTCTCAGCCCTGAACAACAGCTGATATGAATACTGATAATAGTAGTACACTGGCCCTTTAAGTTATATGAGCGGATGTGCAGTTGGATGCTGAAACAAGCAATACCTCTAGTCTGTAAAACCTGCAGTTCTTACATTAAACATTTACTAAACACACTAAATGCACTGACTCGTTGTGATTGAGTAGCGATATGTATATCAGCAGTTATAAATATACTTTCAAGAGGTAATCTACTTAGATCACAAGAGTAATTATTGAAAGATATCAACAACAGGACAACTATCTTCACTATCTACAAGCAAAGATGAATGACACAATTAAATAACTATAAACAACTATAAGGTACCATAAGAAACACTCACACTCGAATGGACGCACGGTAATGAAGAGAAATAAGTGTTTATTCTCTAGTCCAGCGGATCTCCGTTGTCCTCTGCATACGCTCCGACACTGATGTAGGGGCGGGTCTGGCTCAGAAAGAATTCGTGAGTGACAGGTAATTAAGGCGTCTGATTGGTGGAAAGTGTTCCTTCTGATTTGGGGTGCCTTGAAACTGTCTGAGGGGAGACTAGAAACAGTGTGTTCTGCTGCTGTTCATGTGCATCTGGGAGCACCTGATTGGTCAGTCTTACTGGGTGCATGAGGAGGCCCACGCAGGGAGGGCATGGTCAGGTGGAATGCACCATTTTGAACAATTGTCGTTCATACTGAAGGTTCCCACAAAGTCATGTGACACACAGGAAACAACGCCATTACATTTATTAAGTCTCTGCCGTTGTTATGCTCACCTTCTTTCGGGGTGGTCTTTATCGATGTCTAAAGGATAATCATTTTAAAACTCGTTTCTTTTCCCCAATTTCTTACGGAATAATCGAAAAAAATAACACTAGCAGTCTAGCTAACTGTTCACTTTAAGTAACTGCGTAGCACCATACATTTCCCCGCTGCAGTTACTAAACGAAAGCCCATTCTCCTCCTCTCTCCGCCGCTCCCTGTACAGCGCTGAGGGGGTGTGAGTAAAGGGCGAAATGATAACAGACGTTTTCGACTTCAGCCAATCGCACAACAACATATCATTCATGCTGGGAGTAACGCACATCTATAGATTTTTTATACGCAGAACCATATTTTTATATGGCTCTGGAGTAACGTTCCATTCCCATAGCAGCGAAGCGACTCACAGCCAATCGCTTTCTTGCCATTCGCTCGCCGCTTTGGGGCGTGTCGCCTAAAAGAGCATGTTTATCTCCCACCAGCAAGAATGGAGTTGTAATTCAGAGCTGTGTTCCAATGAGATGTTGTTATTCTCTTATCACCTGGTGAACCTGATAAAAAAGACAGCTCAAGACCAGCTGGTCATCCGGAAAAAAAGCATAGATAGCATAGGTAAATAAATATGTTCTGGACCCTGTATGTTTATTTATGTGTTAATTTTCTTCCCAAACAACACTGGATCCTCTGACTACAATTACAATTTGTTTTGAGTAAACTGTTTAAGATAAAAAAAAATGCATAGGCAGTCTACAGAAGCTACAACCCTAAAATAAAGTGAGTTAAAATCACATTTTAGTGATCACTGTGGGGACGTAGAGCGTCAATTCTTAAACAACCCTTCTTTTCCAAGGAAAAAACACTTGTTGACTAGAAAATCAAAATCATGATCAAATCGTATTAGCTCAAAGCTAGCACCTGTTAATCTGAATCAGTTGATGAGTTCATTTATTTGGAGCGAGATTTCTCCCTATGTTTTGTCTGGTTTCGCACAGGCATAAACCTAAATGCACCAACATTTGCACCAAAAAATGTTGGTCAGAGCTGTCTGGCATGGGAAAACGTTTTTCCTTTTAGTTAATTGGAAGGATTTTTTGTTGTAGTTTTGTTACGTAGGCTTTGTGGTGTTAGTTTGTGTTGAAACAGATATTTAGTGCAGTTGGTTTTGTGATTTTGGCTTTTTTATAATTTTTAACTATCGCCATAATAATGCAACGTATGACTTGTATAGCCCCCGTCTCCCTTTACTAAACATGCAGAGATTGTAGTAAATACTG
This sequence comes from Astyanax mexicanus, assembly GCF_023375975.1. Classification (NCBI taxonomy): domain Eukaryota; kingdom Metazoa; phylum Chordata; class Actinopteri; order Characiformes; family Acestrorhamphidae; genus Astyanax; species Astyanax mexicanus. The sequence continues at coordinate 32,296,797 of NC_064420.1, forward strand.
ACTACTGGTAATATTATTGCTGTCTAACACTTTCAATGTCTGAAGCATACAATTAAAAAACAAGGGAGAACTTCTGGGAAATATGCCTATTTTAGGATAATAATCATAATGACTTTTACAAAACTAAGTTATGTTATAACTGCAGTTAGTTGCATTTTGTATTTTTTAAGGAATACTTTAGTTATTCAGAGTTAGTCAGTTAATGGCTGCTTTTTGTGACTTTCTAGTCAACAAGTAGATTTTCCTTAGAAAATAAGGGTTTGTTTTTGAATTTACGCTTAACCTCCCCACAGTGTCAACTACAATTTAAGGCTAACCCACATTATCTTAGTCTTGTAGCTTCTGTAGACTGCCTTTGTATTTTTTTCATGTGTATGGTTACATATGTAAGTTACGTTAGTTTCGGTTTTATCAGTTCACTCCAGCTCTGTAGGTGGCAGCAAACGGCCAAGAAACAAATTATGCCTCGAACAAGAAGAAGCAGGTAGAGGAAGAGGACGGCTGGGGTTAGTACACATTTTTAGCTCCAACAGATTTTGTAGATTCAGGGTTATTGTTTCTGCAAGTGCTGATATTACAAATATCTAACTTAGAAAAGAAATAGCTAGCTACTCAGGTAATTATACTAACTAGTTAGCTAGCTTTTTTTAACTGTACCCTCGGTGTTACTGTGGGTGTGAAATATGGCACAGCATCTCATGGCTGAGGCCACAGCAAATCGAAAGTAGCTAGCTAAAGCTAACAGTATAAACAGAGGGGCGGAGAGTTCTCCCAGTAAAGTTTTTTTTTACCTGTGTACATCTCTCTTCTAAACAGTGCTGATACCGAGAGATATATCTGGTATTTCGTCAATGAAAAGAAGGAGGGTGCAAATGGGTCATTCAGCAAGCAGCCCAGACTCGAGTTTTGTAAGTAACGCTAGATAATAAGCAGACAGGCTGAGAGCAGCAGTCTGCTGATTATTGATTATTGATTCAGCTCTGAAGGACTCTGAGTAGCTGAACAGAAATGGCGTCTCCGTCTTCTTCTCTATGTTGTTCATCATTACCCCAGTGCCCTGTGAGTCTTCCCCTTGCTGTTGTTGAGGAGATCCTGCTGAACCTCCCCATGCAGCAGGTGGTGTGTGTTTGTCGTCTGGTGTGTCGCGAGTGGAAGCTGGTGGTAGACAGCGCTTCGTTCTGGAAAGAGAAATGTCGCAGGGAAGGTCTGAAACCTCGGAATGCTGACAAAAGTGCTCGAGAATGGCAGCTCTTCTACTGGCTGTGTAAGAGACGCCGCAACCTGCTGAAGAACCCCAACGCTGAAGGTAAGATAGACTCTTGTAGTTAGCTAAAAATATATTTTTACTAGTGGTGTCAATCGATAAAAAATGCCAATATTACACGTTAAAGCACGAGCCTCGAATGTATTATTGCGATTATACCACAGTTCAATTATCACGGTCTATTGAAAGACTTTGAGCGAAAATACGGTCTGTCAGGTAATAAACACTCCGCGAGTTAAAATAGTTCCGTTGCTGCTCTGTTTGTAGCTGCCCTGTTTGGTTGTAAGGTCTGCATTGTTGCTAGGGTACCTGTATGTGGCGGAGTAATACATGGAGATCTTCAGTTACAGTGCATTACTGGCTGATAACAGCACGCACAGAACGCCTCTCAGCCAATCACACTGTAGGGTTGGAATGCGTGATGAATGTAAATAATGTAAATAAAAGAATGAATGTAAGAAATGTAAAATGCAATTATATTTAAATTAGTGGTGTCAATTAAAGACTAGTACTGTATTTTTCGCACTATAAGGTGTCAGTGCGCCTAACAATCCGGTGTGTTTTATATATATATATATATATATATATATATATATATATATATATATATATATTTGTGTATATATATATATATATATATATATATATATATATATATATATATATATATATATATGTATGTATTTTACAAGTCATTTTGTTAGTAGCAGTTTAGCCACTCTGCTGAAGTGCAGCTAAGCTCTTGTTAGCTTTTTTACTGTTCAGAGGTGAGAATTATCGGCCTGTAGCCTGCTGCTAACCCCAGCTAGCACTGCTAGAGCAGCATTAGCATTAGCTGCTACCTGTGCTAAGCGCTAGCTCATTTGCCGTTCAGATTCTGGGTTCCAGGGGCAAGGCAGATTACAGCGGAAATTGTAGGAAACTGTTTGTAGGACTATAATTCTACAAGTAAAGCCTGTTTTTCTACATGTCTGAATCTCTAAAAACTCTCTCACACAAGTGATTACGTCAGATGGTTAGGAATACACCGCTATTATGTCAAAGACACACATTTTTACCATAGTTTAAGAAGATTTAGGGTCTGGAACTTGTTTAAAATGTTTAATTAATCAGACATGTTTAAAGCACATTCCACACTCTTTCACCCATTTAAGGGTACTGGTATTTGCGGACACATTGGTACTTTTTACACAGTCCACATAAATTCAGGGCACCATTATATATGGAACACTTGGCTTTACAGGTCTGTATGATTACTCAGGTGTTTTCCGTTGCTTCATTAGTACAGCTCTGGGGCATATGCTGCCTGCACTGAAAGAAGTACACTTGTAAGCTTGCAGAAACCCAGTAAGTATTTAATTATTATTGTAATAATTCTAACAGTAATGAAAACAATGTTCTCTTTTATAGAGGATTATACTGGATGGGACATTGTAGAAAATGGAGGCGACAAGTGGAGTATAGAAGGAATGTTTACTCCTCATCCGGACAGCTCAGTAACAAAATGCTTTGTTACCTCTTATTTGTAAGTTGTTGTTTTTTTCTTTTCAATCTTGACTTCACCACCACATGTTCTCTGAATTTTATGAACCAAAATAACTGTAGTCTTAACATTTTATAAACAAAAGTAGTTACAAATACTGCTACACAGAAAGAATTATGCAATCAAATGACACTTGATAGAACTATATTTAAGCTTATTTGTCACACAGGGTAAGTCTTTTGTTATAATAAATCATAATCTATATTTCAGTCCCTGTGTAAAGAGGCAGCTGATCAATTTGGAGCAAGAGGGCTACAGTCCTGCACTACTCGATGAAATACAGCCAGACATCATCATATCAGACTGGTGAGCATTCATTCACCTTTTTATCATTTTTCTCATGTTATTATGTTTTAAATGTAATCTTTATTTTGTGCAGGTATGCTCCGAGGTGGGACTGCGGTAGTGAATATCTGATTTGTGTAGAGCTGCTCAATCGCAAAAAGAAGCCAATGCAAATCTTTCAACCAGAGCCAGTGATTTTTCCACAGTGGAATGAGCAGCAGTGGAATCAGGTTAGTGCTGAATTATTATTTTTTATTTTTTATTTTTTTTTTTTGTGATGACTAAATATTATTTTCTTTATTGACCCATTGAATCGCTAATAGTGTGTTTCCATTGAGCAAAAACTAAAATAGTAAGTGGATAAATATATGGATAAAGGTTGTCAATCTTTTTTTTGATGACCCTACTATTGCCCATTAATGTGATTTTATTCATTTATGTGTTTCGAATGACACACTAGGGAACACTACTGAAAGTTCCGCATTTTTCTTCACACTCCTTCAGTAGAGATTTCTTTGAATGGTCGTGGTCCTAGACTGCTGTTTAAATGAAAAGACAAAAGAGATAAAAAAAAAATATTGTTTATGATTACTTGATTAAGATGTAAACATAGCCGTTTAGATTGGTTTGCTATAAAATGTGTCTTTCTAAGGCATTACGCATATTATAGGCTGGTTTTCAGCAGTGCACATTTAAGCAACAAGGTTTACTAACGGTGTAACATGAAAATAAGAGTATATTAAAGTATTGCTGTGTTATTTTTTGCAATACTGAATGAATTCTCAAAAACACAGTATTGATTTTATTTAATTGTTCACTCTGAAAGATTGGTGTCAGGCAGTGGTTAGGTTAGTTTTGTGTTTAAACCCCGACAGTTAGAAAGCAATGTTGATCCTCTGTCTCAAATCGCACATTTCTGTTGGACAAAGACATTTATTTGTGAATTTTTTACCAGAAATGCTTCCACCTCATACTTTAGAGGCTTTTTATTCAGTTGATAATATGTCCATAATTTGCATTTGTCTGTCAAGTTATGCAAGATGAGGTGAAAGGAAGTGAAGAACAGGGTTAACTGGATGCTTAGGATCCCGATCTTAACTTCAATTATTGACAGTTGACAGTGTGTGTGTGTGTGTGTGTGTGTGTATATATATATATATATATATATATATATATAAGAATGCAGTTAAACAATTAAAGAACTTTCATATTTATTAACAATGTTATAACTCCATTGGAATTGAAATGTCTATAATTGAACTTGAATTGTGTTAATTATTGCCAAATCCTTAAATATCCACCTGTTCTATTCTAGATGACTCATATCTTCAAGGACTATGGGCGAGGTGTTCGCTATATCCGCTTCACTCATGGAGGGAAAGACACACAGTTCTGGGCCGGCTGGTATGGAATACGAGTCACTAATAGTAGTGTGGAAATTTACCCGGCAGTGGAATCGTAGTGTTTGCATGCAAACACCCTTTAATTCTGCAATGAAGGAAATCCATACTGTATATTTAGCTGTTCCAGGACAAGGTTGGAAGAAGCTTGTTAGCCAACGGACTAGTGAGCTAAGTGTTTGTGAGGTACCTCACATTTACATTAGATTATTATTAATTAATATTTAGCTATACAATGAGTTAATTCCCCAAACCACAAAAAATAATTATATAGTGTAACTTGCTTGCTCCTTAAAAGCATGTTTGCATGCTAAAACACTTAAAGGGGCAGTTTCCCAGACAGGGGTTAAGCCTAGTATTCAAAATGTTTAGTCTATAACTAGTCTTGATCCCTGTCTGCGAAACTGCCCAAATGCCCTATCCGGACGGGATTAGTTTCTCAGGGGGACGTCTGTGAAAAATATTTCACGGTTCTACTCAGTGATTAAACTCTTGCATTCAGACTGCAATTGAAAAAACAGGAGGACAAATCATTTCACAGCCACGACATTGCGTTCAGTAGCTCCTCCATTTCCACCCACTGTTGTGTTTTCGTGGATCTCCGTGGAATCGCGCGACCAAAGTGTAATTACGGTGCATGGCAGTGGACAAATAGCTATTTTATTTTATTTCATCACAAGGTGACGAAACTCAGAGATGTGTGTCCAGACTAAAATTACCAGAGAGCCACAGAGTTCAGTGAAAAACAGTAGATAAATCAGCCTTAGAGGCCGTCTGTGAACAACACATACATGGTCTTTCTGGATGGGAATAAAATCACAGAGGACCCCCCATAAAAAAAAGAAAAAATTACCCCAGGACCCCCTGAAAAACGAAACCGTCCAGATAGGGCTAAAAAGTACTTTTAAAGGGCTCATATAATTAAAACAAATGTTCCTTAAATTGTTCACATAAAGAGAATAATAAGTATAAGTAATAAGTCATTTTTGGTGACATTTATAAAATGTACTATTCACTCCCTAGACGTTAAATCTGTACATGGAAACTGATGTAAATGATGTGAGGTCACAAAAAACGAAACATGCCAATGAAACTGACTGTTTAAGTGTAAGGGAAAAAGGGTGGATTATATAAAAATGAATGGGTACATAAAACCACTAAGTGTTTTACCTGTAGGGGAGGGTCTAGAATATTGTGAAAAATGTAAGATTTGGACCATTTAGGTTTCTGAAACTTCTGAGACTTTTGGACCTGGCCTTAATATATGATAGATGAGAGAATTAGAGGGATTGTAAAACTCTGTTGGTTCGTCTAAACCATTCACACTCCCAGAATAGGGCATGATTGATGAAAACTGTTCTTAACAAGAAGTTAAATGGATGTAATGTATGCATTGGTTTTGTTTTTTTATTGGGGAAAATACAATTGAATCTCACCTGGTCATGCTAGGGACTTTGACAAATCAAAAAAAATATCAACAGATTGGATGACTACCAAAATAATCATTAACTGCAGCTCTACTATCCAGATTGATGTTATTGTCACATGTAAACAGGCCATTTGGTGTCAAATGATTGCTAACCTATTGGCTAACTTGCAGTCATATTATAAGGCAAAGCTGAGAATTGGTCTAGGGTAGTATTGGGGTGAAGAGGTGCAGTTCTCCATCTAGGTGTGGGGAAAATGATTTCCCACAAAATTATTGTGCCTTAGTGTCTGTCTCTTTAAATGTACTTTAGTGAGAGAAAAGCAAGATTTAAGTTGAATGCAAATTGAGTTTTATGGTGCCTTTGCCTGTGTTTCCTTGTGTAATGAAGCCGCCAGTGTCCTGTCAGCGGTGTTTTGATCAAGTTCCAATGTGTTCCGTCTTATCCACTCAACCATCAATTGGGTACACATTACATTTATAGTCTGTTTTATTTCATCTTATTTTGGATATGAGTGGACGTAAAATTGACGTGAATGATATTTGATAGACTGAGGCTGTTAATGCAAGAGGAATGTAGGTAACTGTTGGTCTGGGTATGTATTTAATAATAAACTACTGTAAAAACATTAAAATATAGCCATAATGTATTTAGTATACTTGTAAAGGTTTATGTTTCTACGTTGCAGATTCTATTTTCATCATGACTGTAAGCTCAACCAAAACCTTAACTTCTGACAAATGCACTTTTATAGATTTTTGTTTGTCATGCACAATGAAATCATATATTTCTAACATTATATTTGTACTATTTATCTTACTAGCTTGAAACCTGTAGGCTAAACACACCCTCTCTCACTGGGCTTTGTGTCAGTGTAATGTATCATAATGTATCTATATTACTGTGGCTTTTTTCATATTGTTTAAACATTCAACCCAAGTACTTTACAAAATATTCTTGCTAACACAGTGGCAGTTATCTAACCGAACATTTGATGTGAGTTGAAAAATAATTCACTAATAAATGTGCAATAATAGAGACAGACCCTCTAGAATTGTCAGATTTTTTTTTAGTTATAAAGTTATAAAATCAGTGAATTTACATTCAGACAGAAATATGTATGCAAGTGTGGGCTTACACACAGATTTGTTACAGGTTAGGCCTAGTTTTGGACTACACAGCATTTTGAATGGAGATTTCTATTGAAAGTAAAACATAATCTACGACTAAGCTAAATCCGATTCCTGAAAACTGACCCCATAAGATGTGTATCTGATTTGTCCGGACTTTTACAAGTAAAAATCTGAACATTTACATAAATGTGTTTATATAGTACAAAATTGTAAAAGATGACTGTTTCAAAATGTTGGAAATGTTTATTTCAATGCGATTCACACAAGTAATCATTTCTTTCTGTAACGAAACAGTCCATATAAAAATATATTAAAAAGAAATAAAGAAAAATAAACTCAAACAAAAACAATACACATGCTGTATTTGAGTGGCTGAATGCTAAAGAATCACCGTCACACATCATTATCATTATAAACTCAATTATAATTATACAAAGGCTAATGACAATTAGTATAAATAAAAAAAGAAATTATTAAAGATTATTACTCAAAACTGACTGATCCAAAAAGAAAGAAAAATATAAACTCAGAATGATCTTTAACTGAAAACATGACCTGATCAACATCAGGTCCAAGTAAAACTGAACATTATTGTAGTTATCATGATTTACACATATGAGTGATATTTGTGCAAGGTGAGGTCAATTTAATCAATTTGTAATTTTACCATAAAGATGTTTGGATCAATTTGTTTTATAATAAGAATTTATAATAAATAGAGTTCAGAGGCATGATTTCACAATGTAAAAAAAAAAAAAAAAAAAGTCCTCAGAATTTCAGTTCATGAATGTTACAAGTGATCTGCCACTTAACTAAGAACTACTGCCAACACGTTCTCTGTGCTGAAGCATAACACTGTTTTTTTTTTTTCCATCCTTATTGCAGCCATCCCAGAAATGAATATTAACCATCAATAAATAACTAAATTCAAAAGCGATCTTTAGCTGTAAGGAAGGCTTGCAGTGAATCACTTTCATGTGAGAAGAGTACAATCATGACACAATTTGACAAATCAAGATAATCTTAAGATACACTTTTTTTTTTTGCAAAATAATATATCTTACACTCATTTTACAGTCATTACACATATCCATTCTTCTTAATTCAGATGACAATATATCAAGGCAAATATGAAGAAAAAACAAAACAACAACAAAAAAAAAAGTATTTGCAATAGTTAGTCCTTTCCTGATAAAGGTTTAAGGTAGAACCAAAACTAACCAAGATTCTTATGCTTATGGAAAATAGTCATAGATCTTATGTTATATGTTTATGCCTGAAAGGACCTACATAAAGGCTGAACTCATAAAAGAACACATTTACGTTTCTTCTTAGGCTCTGGGGGCTCCAAGGCAGCTAGTATGGCCTCATCAAATACGTTCTTCAGCCCTTTCTGCAGATAGAAAGAGAAAAAAAAAAGAGTGCATTAAGTTCACATCTTAATTTAGGCAACAAAAAAACAGTGAACAAGTGTAATTGGTTAGAACTGGTGTCTGCAGTAAGTCAAAGCATCACGTAAACAGGGCCTAATACTTGTATCTGCAGTGTTTATTTTGAGGGCAGCATCTCTGTATATAGTAATGAACACAGACCACACACACACACTGCTCCTGGAATTTAAATCCCACTGATCCTCTTGAGGCATTTCTTTTTTTATATATATATATATACAGTTTATTTGCCTTATTCCACCACTACTGGACAATTATCTCCACTGGTTCATAGCAAGACGTTTGTAGTGGCATCGCAGTCTGAAGTAATCTGCTGGGGATGCTGTAATATAATAATGTGACTAATGTATTTATGCTAACCCTACACAGCTAACTAGCTTTTTAACACAACACAACACAACAAAAAGATAGGAAAAATGTGGGGCATCATATAATTTACATCCACCTGACTTTCAAAGAAGAGCAGCTGCGGCTTTGGTTGAACATGCCAGGAACACCAACCCATTGTTTGTTCATCTGCCCTTGTTATTTTGTGGAGGTGAAACTTGGTTATGAATCTTTAGGTAAGTGAATACATAGGGTGCTTTTATGATGTAAGCAATAAGTGCCAACCTAATAGCCTCACAAACTCCAGAATCACCCGCTTCAGTAGAGCTTCATAACTGAGCCATTTCTATGTGTCAGGACATCCTGGCAAATGGACATATGGATGTTTTTATGGATAGTTTACACTGTAATTCTAACTATAACAATGAATGGGATATTCATTCCTAGAATCACAATGTTAACTTCTATAAAGGTAGGGAATTTAGTGCACTTCCTCTAGTGCATCTCTTCAGTGTCCAACCATATTTACCATCTACACAATCAACAGAACCCATGCTAGAGCTTAGATAGGGCCCAAAAAAATCCATGTTCACCTTCTGTCTGAGTCGACCTGGTTTGCCACTTAATCTCTCATTAACAAAAGTTGTAGGTTTTTGATTCTTGATCTCTGATCCCCGAAAGTCTCGATTGTCTTTCCTGTCGGCCAAATCTGCAGCAACGCATAGTTACACAAATTGTGCACAGCAAAGATTTACCGACAAGTGGAGCTTTTAATTTTAGCCGCTATATTGTGATAATCACACCTTAGCTTTATATTAAAATACAAAAATTAGCATTAAAAATGTAGGTCTATGTAACAGCCAATTTTTTTTTAGCCCGATCTGACAGGGTCTATAGAAAGTGGTTCGAGTTCTGATTGGGCATTAAGTTGGGCTTGGGCAGAGACTCTAAACTCCAACCTATGCTGCCATGATCCAAGAACAAACCTAAAGCATATGTATCTTACTCACCTGTGTTAAAGCTGAACATTCCACATATTTGACTGCTTTCAAGTCTCTCGCTAGTTTCTCTGCTGTTTCAGGAGTGATGGGTTTCTGCTTGTTCTTTGCAAGCTTTTCAATAGTAGAAGGATCGTCTCTCAAGTCAATCTGAGTTCCGACCAACAGGAACGGGGTCTTTGGACAGTGGTGGGTGATCTCAGGCACCCACTGCATGGACAAGAAAAGGCAAGGCTTGTGAATAATTTAATACAAATCAAAAGATATGCTTTAATGAATAAAAAAAACAAAACTGATATTGAACTATTAACCCACATATTTATCAAACAAAGGCAAGCAAGCAAACTGCTGGAAACATGCTGAAATCAGAACTCACTTTTTCCTTGACATTTTCAAAGGATGAGGGTGAAACTACTGAGAAACAAACTAAGAAGACATCGGTTTGGGGGTAGCTCAGAGGCCTCAACCGATCATAATCCTCCTGGCCTAAAAAAAAAAAAAAAAAAAAAAAAAGACATAATTTGAGGTTTGTGGCTAAATTGCATGTTTCTCCTGAACATCTGCAGCATCTGAATAGGCAGGGCAATTCTGTATATTAAAAAAACACACACAAGCATTTATTTGTGGCACTATTTGTACCATGTTATGCCCTACTCTACAGAACCTTCATTGGTGCAAATGGTAATACCGATAAGCCGAAATGTTACGATCCTCACAAATAAAGTAAAGCACATTACATATCAAGGATCAATGGCAGATCAGGATTTGGAATATATAACACGGAAAAGGGGTCTAGATTTTGTAGCAGAACACAGCCCAAAGCATCAAACTCTGTCTGCAATCTTGGTTTTCCAGGTAAACAGCACATGTACCCAGTGAACGCAATATAAAAGAAAACAGGAAAACAGACCTGACAAATTATTTTTACTGCTTCCAGATGCTATTATGTTAGTGTGGCCACTTCATCCATTCCAAATCTATGCACAGGTGCACTATGACACAATACTAAACATTACATTGTTTTGAAATGTGTGTTATAGCACAAATATAGCACAGAGATGCTTCAATATAATGCTTTGTATAATGATCGTCTTCTCAGGTCACCCAGGCCTTGGTACACCTTCCCATTTCTCTCTTCTTTCACTTCCATCATGTCAACAACAAGAACTGACTGTTCGCTTAACCACAAACATATACATGTATACACAGATATGTGATCACTTTATGCCTTCTTTTGTAAAGGAAAGCTCTGTATAATACAAATGAATACACAAACTTGCCAACCTACAGAAAATTAAATACAGACCTTAAAAATTGTATCAAACATAGAAATGTGTGTGCTACCACATATCTCCTAGGGTAGAACTTTATCAATTTATTGATTAAAAAAAAGAACTCCATACCTGCAGTGTCAAATAATCCAAGAGTGTATGGTTCACCCCCAATCATTACAGTTACGGCATAGTTATCAAAAACCTAAAAAAGAAAAAAAAAAAAAGTCAAAAAGAGAAATTATGGGCTTACATAACATAACATAAGATATAACATAAGACATTAGCCATAACATAATTAGTTCAATAAACACTTGTACTTACTGTTGGTACATACTCTGATGGGAACTTGTTTGTCGTATATGAAATCAAAAGGCAGGTTTTACCCACAGCACCATCCCCAACTACTACACATTTAATGGTCTGCATTGTTGCACTTTCAAGGTGTACTCTGGTCTCTGTAACAGGAGGAGAAAATATCATTATTTGTTTTATTAAAATTATATATCTGAGAACAAAAGTTTGTTTTTCTTTACAGCAAAAATTTTACGATAGATGGAACCATATTTTTGAAACTCATCTAGTTGTTTATGCTGTTTGTAAATCAAATCAAAGGAGATTTATTGTAACGAAAAGTTACACTGCTATTTACAGCTGCATAGAGGACAGTTTGTATGAGAGAGCAGGTTGCAGAGTGAGTTTGAGTGTTATAAAGGGTGGGGAATGTCCAATAGGTGCAGTGTACTGTAAATAAAGTGAAGGGAAGTGATGGAATGGTGGAAATTAAAATCTATTATTTTGACCATCAATGGAATGGAACAAGCCTTTCATGAAACTATTTATTGATTTATTATAGGGTGATGCAGTGAGGTGTAGTTTTAATTGGTAAATTAATTAATTGTCAAATAAGATTCACATCTTAACCTCCAACTTCTACTTGTAATTTTTTCTGGGTGTATAGGATTTTGTACAGGTTTTTTTATGTAATGCTTGAATAGAAATATCACGCAGAAATTTATCAAAATGCTTGCCTATTAATGAGCTTAACCAGCTTAGATTTAGACCTGTATTATGGGTTTAATGGTATAAGCATTATCAAAAGTACACCCATGACTGACCATGAGGATGTACCAGCAAGAACAACATGTGGCCAGCAAGACCAAAATAAAATACAACATATAGCTAAGATTAACTACTACTGGTCAATCCTGGTCAAGAGCTGGTTAACCAACTAACCCATCTAGCCAAGCTAGTTTATCAGCATAGAGCATAGGTCGGCAATAGGCGGCCCACAAGCAAGAAACTTCTGGCCCGTGAGGTTGAACTATAATGAAAAAAAAAAATCGGACTGTCCGTCTCAAAAATGCTCTTTATTTAGAAACTTAATTTTCCAAAACAGAAAAATGTATTCAATCTAATAATGCTTATTTGTTTCATCTGGACACGACGGCTGGATATGGGGGCGAATAAGCACATTAGCGATGTGTAGCATGAATGTTGGACAGCGCCTGATGCTGAAATTACAAAGTGGCCCTTAAAACATGGGTTTCAACTGGTGGGTTGCGAACCAAAAGTGGGTCGGGGGCACGTTCTGGGTGGGTCGCGGACAGGTGCCTGTTTATACTTTGCACTAAACGCGCTAAAAGCGGAGAGCGCGCGAAGCGGGGAAAAAACCATGGAGGATTTTTAAGTGATTGACACCACTAATATAAATATAATTTAATTTTGCTGATTTAATCTAATGCTGATATTTTTTTTAAAGAACTTTTAAAAACTGAAATGCATCCAGCAATATGCTTAGGGAAAATATCTGTAGTTTAAGCAGTTTAAAGTAATGCTGCTGTTTTTGTTCTTAATAAAGCGGCGCAGAGATTGAGATTACTCATGTCTGCTGTTAAATAAATACATTTAGTGATAATAATTATCCCTACCGAAAAAGAAAAAAAAAGTCCTAGTCGCAGACAGCTTGTAAAAAAATAAATACATACAATAAAATAAAAATTATTAATGCCAATCTGATTTTATACTCATCTTTTATATTGGAAAAAAGAGACAGAGAGAGTTTCTTACTAATGTTCTCTGAATGCAGAGATATGCAAAGAAGTATCTAATTTTGTGGGCTAATTTATTTTGTACAGTTTTGATATTTATTTTAGTAGTAAAATGTATACATGTAGTTGTCATGTTTCTCAGTTTTTTATGCTCTTAAATTCACTTTGCATGCATATTTATGCTTAAATGTGTTTTGAAGGCTATTTTTCAAAATTAGATTTGTTTGTTTTTTATTCTATAAACGTGGGTCGCAACTTGTAATGGCTTGAAAAAAATCTGGCCCGCGGCCAAACTTAATTGCCGACCCCTGGCATAGAGTATGCTTTCATCAGGATGACCAGCTTTTTAACCACTTTGACCAATTAAGGCCAGCTTAGACTATCTGAAACAAGATACTATCAAATTCTAGTCTTGAGCTGGATTTCTTAGCAGGCTGTCAGTCAGAACGGGAAGCTGAAATCTAGCTAGCTAGTTTTCTGGCTCCTTAGACACATTTTCATTGTTAACATGCTAACATAGCATAAGAGACCACTTAAAAATGATGGGTTTCTTTAATTTTACCAAATTAAAAAACCTCTGGAATATAAACAAGAGGAAAATGAATGATCACAAGCCACCAAACCAAGCTGTACTGCCTAAATTCTTAAAAATCCAAAAGCAGTGTGTAAGACATGCACATGTCACAAGATGCATAAAAACTGTGATTAAAAAACAGGGTTATTCCAACAAATATTGATTTCTGAACACTTTATGAAAATTAACTTGTTTTCTTTGCATTATTTGAGGTCTGAAAGCCCTGCACCTTTTTTTATTTCAATCAGTTCTCATTTTCTGCAAATAAATGCTCGAAATGACATTTTTTTATTTGGAAACATACCTATAAATAGCAAAAACAGAGAAACTTCATTCAAAGACTGAAGTGGGTTTTTTTCCAGAGCTGTACGTGTATGTTTTTTCCAATATTTCATGACGCCAGGAAGTGTCCTTGCATAAGCTATTTTACAGAAATCTTAGCTGGACAGCTAGCTAGCTTAGATAACCTAACCTAGCTAGCTGGCCTAAATAATTAGCTAATAATTAGGGCCAAAACTGATAGATTAGCATTTACAGAGGTAACTAATTTAACTTACGATGCCTAATTAGCCACACTAGCTCTCATGTAACGTACAATCAATTTCTTTCGTTAGCTTACTGGTTTATCTCGCTAACTAGCTATCTTGCTGGTTATCTAGCCAATGTGGCAGGTTCTGATACAGTGACCTAGCTAAGCTAACTGTAATCCTGACACTGCTAGTTACCTAACAAATCCCATGTTTTGGTTAGCGTTATTTAACGCTGATAACAGCCAAGGCATCGCTGCTGCCTAACTTACTTAAGCTTACTAACAACCGCCAGCTAAACTGTAGCTCTACTAATTAGTCATATGGTTTATTAGAAACGCAAGTTAACACCCAGCTAGCCGCGTTAGCTATAGCCACGGCTACACGTCAGCTAGTTAGCTAGCTAAGCTAGGTTAACTACCGAGAGCTAACGCTCGCTATTGCGGCTAATTTCTTATTTTACATTTTAAAACATAAGACAACCGCCGTAGCCCAACGAACAGTTTCAATCACTGTCTGTAGATAATCAAGACCGTTTATCAGCATCGGTCTAAAAGTCTGATGTGAATTTAATCCTTACCAGAGTTTTTTTTTGTCGTGGACTGTGATCGGCGGTTAGCTAGCTCAAGCCTGAAAACAGCCACAAGCCTCAGCAGTGACCGCCCAATATCACACTTTCAAAGTAAAAGTCCCTTTCATTAAGCGCTCGTTATATTGAACTACAGCTCTAGATAAAAATGAAGAGACCGCTTCAGTTTCTGAATCAGTTTCTCTGATTTTGCTATATGCTTGAATTAACATTGTTGTTTTGTTTTATAAACTACAGACAAACATTTCTTCCAAATTCCATATAAAAATATTGTCATTAAGAGCTTTTATTTGCAGAAACTGAAAATGGCAAAAATATTAAAAAGATGCAGAGCTTTTAGACCTCAAATAATGCAAAGAAAACACGTTTATATTCATTAAGTTTTAGGAGCTCAGAAATCAATATTTGTTTTTTAGTTTTCAGTCTTGCCATGTTCTCCGCCACCAGTCTTACACTGCTTTTTATGCCACTTCTAGTGCTAATATTTAAGCAATTCATCTTGGATTAATGACTTGTGATCATCCATCTTCCTCTTGATTATATTCCAGAGGTTTTCATTTGGATAAAATCAACGAAACTCATAATTGTTAAGTAGTCTCTTTTTTTCCAGAGCTGTATGCACTAGTGCATCTAAAAAAATAGAATATCATTGAAAAGTTACTTCATTTTGGTAATTCAGTTGAAATTGTGAAACTCATATATAGAGGTAGTACACACAGATTTGGCTTACAGCCAGCAAAAAAATTAGTGTCTTAGAAAATGTGAATATTATTTAAGACCAATTGGAACTTTTTCAGTATGGGCAGTGTGCCAAATCCTGCTGGAAAATGAAATCTGAAGCCATTAAAGTTTTTTTTTCCTGTTTCTGGTCAATGTAGTATTTCTACTGAAGCATCTCTGAAAGCTTGACACAGAGGGAAATAACAGGAGTGTGAGGCAAAGTATGGTGTTATCATATCAAACTTTTGCAGCAAATAGCACAAACTTAATTTCTTTAACTCTGCTAATTTTCCCTCCAGAATAAATGCCATCACCTTAATTCTAATCATAAATAAGAGGGTTCTCATATATCTTTCTCCCTTTATTAAAAAAAAAACAAAAAAAACACACATTTCAATTTTTAAGAGTTACCCATTTTATTCAAATGGCTCTTTCATTCACTGTATTCAAAGCAGTTACGTCAAATGTGCAACAACTGGGATATCATTTGGCATTACAATAAAATATTGAACATTTGACACAGTAGATTAAATTGAATCATTAAATTTGACTCATACATTTGGCATTATTTTATACATTAAGTGTAAAAAAAAAACAATTTTAAAAATGACAAGTTACAATCAATCAGTTCCTGAGTCAATATCTGTGACCGATCTTTTAAAGCTCCCCATTTTTTGACAGGACCTCATCACAGGCAAAGTAATCCTTCAGCGGAGCGAAGAGATGTCTGATGACTGGAACACTCCAGGATTTACCCAACACCTTCTGCCTCTGCAAACGGCCCATGTTCTTTACGTCAGTATAATGCTTGGGAAATCCAAAGATCCTGAAACAAGCAAAAAAGATTATTAGACCACCGTGTTCTATTAAAATACATAGTTGGAATGAGATTAAAGTAGACTGAAGGAAATTACTTACTTCTCCATTTCTGTGATCCATATGCCATCATCTTTTCCATTTGAAGTGATGGGGAAATCCCTGTCGTTGGCCCCTTGCTTAAGGGAGTTTGTGCGTGTGGTGATGGTCCGTATTTTGACATACTTAAATTTAAATTACAAATGAAAACAAGGAGAGAGAGCAAATTACTTTTATTGAAAGGAAATCATTTTATGAAAATATATTTCAAATAATATAATCAATAAATTACCTTGGCAGTGCGCCCAGGTTCCAAGCATTCCTGGAGAGTGAGCTTGTCTTTCTGAGAGGCAGTAATTGGTCTGGAGATAAATAAAACAGCATATTTAATACTCCTAAAATGCCCAAGCAACTCCACTCACCTTGTTAAGTATGTGAAAACACTATTTACCTTGACAGCAGACTAAAGGCAAATTGTTGAGCTCATTCACAAAAACGTGAAAGGTTTTGAAGGACTTAGTCTCTATTCAATACACCCAAAACCAACAGTGAAGTACTCGCCTGTTCATTCCTGGGATGTTCCCCCAGAAGTACCGGGCTCTGTGAGCTGGGCTCACTTTAACAGCGTCAACAAGGACTGGGTTACACTGTAAAAAGCACAAGCACACAAAATCAAGGAGACTGTTGGTTCAACCATAACATTTCCAATAATTCAGTTGTTTTAGTCTGGTGCCAAAATTTCAGCTCAAGAAGTCTCACCTCTAGGAAACGGCAGATATCTAGTTTGTCTCTGGTGTTCATGAACACAACGTTCTCAAACAGCCAGAAGAAAGGCCGTGGGTCATCCTCCTTCGGCTTCATCATGTTCAGCAGTCGATAGTAGTCGAAGAAAAGCCTTCCTGTACCCTCTGCAAGGAGCAAAGGATTAAAAAAAGAAAAAAGTGAAAGTTAGAAGTTAAAAATGTAACTGCTTTTAGTACAAATTGTAAAGTATGGTACTGGTATGTAAAATAAGGGTCCAGCTGCTAATTAAATAATGGGACACTGAAAAGCTTAGCTTTAAGAGAACTTACCAAATCGAAAATAACAAATATCTATTTATAGCATAATTTAATAATTTTGACAGCTATTTAAAAGAAATTCATTATAAATGCATCATGTCTGTTAAATCATAAATGTTTAGTTTTTTTTTTATCACAGAATTTATTTAATCTCTGACACTTACATATACATTTCTCACATTGTAAACTAACCAGATTGAAGTATGAAGAAACTGAAAGGAATTCATATGTATGCTGATATAAACTCATCTACACTGTTGTGAAAAATAAACAAGTTAATCTAATTTATTTTTAATTGTCTGACAGGACCGGACACACTCACACTTATTTAAAATGGAAAGCTTGTCTTTTAAATAAGTAGAACAGCATTTTAGCATATGATTTACCCCCAGGTTTGTTTCAATTAGCCCTAACTCGTGAGTCAGTTATAACATGCTTGTGCTCACAGTTTTTAGCTGTATTGTTCACAAACAGTATGCAGCAGAAAACTGTTTTGTCTTCATCGGTAGCAGAGATGTGCAGGTTCCTTGAGTATTATTGTTTTATATTTGATTATTCTCATATTATTTATCTTGCTATGTAGCAATTGGGTTATATCTCAGTCTCAAACAAACAAAGAGGCCAGTATGATTACATTATTAGGTAAAGATATGGCAAATTTATAAAATCACAGGTCTAATTAACCCTGTAAAGTGCCTTACCGAACAAGCCTTTCCGGGCAGGGTTTACAATCGACAAGTCGTTGCACGGACTTCCTCCAATGAGAAGATCAAATGGACCCCACTCATCAATCTGAACAAGGCAATTTGCATGATTTTGAGAAAAGTGTGATATTATTGGAATGGAAAATATTATATTAGTGCAAAAAAAGGTTACTGGTCAACCAATCATCCTAATCAACATTTCACTTCCTCAAAATTATTTCATTTACTAAAGAAAAGATGTTATAAATATTAATAGACCAAAAAAGACAAGGATGTAACAAAGCGAAGTAGCAAATAAGTGAACGTACGTGCTGTTTAGTGATCCTTCGGACATCATCCACTTGAGTGATTTTTCCTTCATGGTTGACGATGGAGACAGCGATGGATTCATCATCTACTTCTGATGCTACATACTTTTCCACTTTAAAGCCCAGATCCCTCAGTACTAGATATCCTAAAACCAGACAGACATAGTTTGTCAACATTAAAAAAAAACAACTAAAATCTAAATCAAATGATATACACTTTAGTTTTTTTTTTTTAAACCAAAATGAAACATTTGGCTATAGATTTTTTTAAAAACATTTTTATAATTACTTAAATTAATTATTTTTAATATAATACATATATTTGTCTTGCTTTAAAAAAAAAAGATGATTACAGAGTGTCAAGTCAAATCCATACAAATCATAACTCCTCTCTCTTATTTTGCCATTTTCGGCTGAATCATAGCACCATTCAATAGCTCACCTGTGGAAATACCATCAAATAATGAGAGGACCCTGATTGGACGACGGAGGTTAGCAGGGATCGATGGGTAAACGCGATGTGGCTCCTGTGGAGGAGAGAGGACTGAGGTCAGTGAAAACAGATAAGGAGTCAACTTGTTCAGCTTTTGAGCCATTTGAGTAGACCTAGTCTTTCTCCTTTTTTTATGTACGGTACAAAATAATACAGGTATAACTGATAAACTGTGACTATAATAAAAAATATAAGTGGCTGTAAATAGCTGTATTTAATGTCTGGGTCTTTCGCCAAAACCTTACTGAACCAAGTGGCAAGAAAACCAGCACTTACGAAGGCCATGGCACTGTCGTTAGCAAAGAAACTCTGGACACGGATACTCCAGTCATTTCTAGGTTTTAAAGCTCCAGAGCTGCTCTCTGGTGCACACAGGTAACAGATCCACGGGTCCAAGTCCTTCAGCTTGTTAAACGTTCCTTTACCCACCAGGATATCCACACAATCTAGACAAAAGGAGCTGTATACAGGAGACAAAACAAAGTTCAGTTAATTCATTTTGCTGTTTGGGGGGAAATCCCTGGCTACTGCCTTATAGTTTATGCAATGTCTTTACAAGAAAAGCTAAAAAGGTCACCAACTGATTTAACTATGCAAATAGGTAAAAGCCTCCCATTGAAGAATTACTGCATGGGTGATTAACCCTAACTGATGTAGTGAGTAGCTTTTCATTTGTTAGACAATAATGTGGAAACAAATTCTGTGGTCGTGGAAAAGAAAAGATGTTAATTTGTTTTAAAAATGTCAAATTATTGGCATGCACTAAACAGAGAAAACTTGATGAGATTGTTGAAACTTTCAAAATCAGGTTAAGAACTGTCCAACACACTATTAAACAGTGGAAAGACAGTGGGGGAAAAAAAGAATTTGAATAATCGTGATCAACAAATCACTGAAACGCTTGGTAAAATCAAATAGTTTAATAGTGAAAGTAAGAGCATTTCCACATGTACAATGTGAAGGAATTCAAAAGATTGGGACTAAACAGCTGTGTAGCCTTAAGAAAAACACTCATCAGTGAGGCTAACCAGCATAAAACATCTTAAAAGTGCTAAGGAGCATAAAGATTGGACTCTGAACAATGAAAAAAGGTCATGTGATCTGATGAGTCCAGATGTACATCAGAGATAGAAGAGAGGCGGCTGAAGTGATGCACCAATCATGCCTAGTGCCTACTGTACAAGCCTGTGTGGGCGGCGCTGTGATCTGGGGTTGATGCTGCAGGTGGTCAGGTCTACATTTAGGTTCAGCAACAGTATGTGCTGAAAGAATGAGGTCAGCTGACGACCTGAATATACTGAATATAGACCAGGTTTTTCAATCAATGGATTTTTTTCTTCCCTGATGGCACGGCCATATTCCAAGATGACACTGCCAGGATTCATGGGGCTGGAATTGTGAAAGAGTGATTCAGAGAGCATGAGATCATCATTTTCCAGACCTTAACCTCATTGAGAACATTTGGGTTGTGCTGAAGAAGACTGGTGATCTTTTTTGGAGTCTAAACTAAGATGATGAAGCTCCGCTGTCATAGTTGCACACGCAATCTCCAAACTATAATAATTTTGTGTGACTGCCTAATGCACCAAAGATCGAAATCAGACAGCAAGCCAGAAAATGCTTTTTTTCCATTTTAAACTCACCGACAGCAGCTATGATGTCCACACAGAATTACTTCCAATCCAGCACAGCAAACAGTGCAGTACGACTGGTAGCCATCATCATCATACCGATACAGCGTCTCTGTGAAATTGTTCTATACAAGACAGACACACACAGACGCACAATATGGGGCATATGTATTTAGGACCATAAGTATTTTCACAGTAACAAATTTGGTAATTTCTTATTTTGTACACCAATTACATGGAATTAAAGTTAAGCAATCAAAATGTGTGACTTACGGCTTTAATTCAATTTGTTTCCACAAGGTTAAAAAAAACAACTGGACAAACTGTGTGTTTTAATAATGATTCTTAATTTTAGGAAGTAGGGGTGTACCATATTGCATCTTACACAATAATATCGCCAACATTGTTGAATATCATGAACGATATCACACCCTGAAATATGGTGCCATATCACCCACCCCTAATTATCACATCAGGGTACTACTTTTTTGGATATATATATATATATAGATATTTCGAGTGCATTATTAGAATCATGACATTCTGGATCATTGACAAATCAAATCATTCTGTTACAAATCTGAAAAAAAAAAAAAAAAATATATATATATATATATATATATATATATATATATATATATATATATATATATATATATATATATATATATATATATATAAGATAGGGGTGTGTAGTATTATATCATATGCAATAATAAATAAAATTTTGTTGCAGTGGTGTATTCTTAAAAGATTTTTTTTTTTCAATTCAGTGTTTTGTCATATCGCCAAGACAAAAATGCAAAAATGCATGTTCTTATTCTTATTGATTGGGATACTGCATAACACCACACTGATGCACTCTTACATCAAACACTTTCCCCTATTCTAAACTTTACGTTAGCATCCAGCTTGTGTAAAGTAGTGATGATTCCCTTATCTGATGGCACCAGTGGCTGGTGACTGGAAACATCTGGCATTATGGATGCAAAATTGTCTAGTTACAACATTTGATTGAATTAAAGCTCAAGCTCCTCAGTCCTCGATCCCATGTTAGTGAGTATAAAAATAATTAATTCACAGAAAACTTCACAAAAAGAGACAGAAACCATAAAAACCTGTTTAAAAATATCTCTAATCAAATTCAGTGATGTACAACACAACACATTAATATACCATATCGGCACTGCACTGTCCTGTCTTTTAAATTGTCTCGTCTTTTGTATTTATTGTTATTTAGTGTTATAGTTTTATGTTGCACTGTCGTCACTCCTGCACTTTATGTTGTCTATTGCTTGTTGTTCCATGTTGCACCATGGTTCCGGAGGAACGTAATTTCATTACACTGTGTACCTGTACTCAGATTTAATGACAATAAAAGCCTCTTGACTTGACTCTTGACTTAACAAAATTCCAGAAGGAGCATAGTAAAAACACATTTAATAAATGTTCATATCAAGATGTAGTTTACCTTGCAATTCAAACACAGACTCCCTTCAAACAGTGGATGCAAGACCTCAACATGTCCAGTCCCACACGAAAGGCAGAAATCTTGGAGGACAGAAAAACAAGTTAGTAAATTCAACAAACTGAAAGAGTTAGAATGCACTGGGAAAGATGCAGTAGTATGTTATAATATAGTAGTATAAAAATAATATTTCTCACCTTCAATATTCCTCCCTTCAACCAACACCTTGTGTACCATTTCATCTGTAAAAAAACAAGAAAGAATATTTTTTCAGGAACAATATGAATAAAATAGACATCTTAAAAATCATCTACTTGACTATTGTAAGTTACTTGACTATTGTAAGTCGCTTTGGACAAAAGCGTCTGCCAAATGTAATGTAATGTAATGTAAAAAAATACTTTAGATTAAAAAAAAGATTAGGTTACAAAGACAGCAGTAATGATATACGTACGTCTGCTATATTCTTTATTTTTCTGTTCTCTGAGGTATAGGTTCTTGTTTTGGTCTTTGTTCTGATCCTTGTATTTGGGGACATATTTTTGCTTTTTGGGAGCAGACCGACGGTCAGGTAGAGGCAACTTCACAGAGCGTGCAGTGTGTGAAGAATGCTCCTTCCAACGCAACTTTTTGCTAACTTCTTTATCCCTCAGGTCTAACCAGCCATTCTGCAGGTCCACAGATTTGGATATGTTCTCCAAACAGACGGACACCTCTTTCAAGCTGAACAAATACCGAGATTTCCAGCAACGCTGAGTTTTTCTCACACGTGTCTCTGCTTTGGCTTTTTTTGAGCTCCAACTGAAAGACTTCCTGCACTCTGAAAAATAAGGAAGCAAAGGACAGACGTTAGACAAACAGATTTACATAGTTTAATGTTTTGTTAAAAACAATTTAAAACAAAGTACAGAAAGTACCGTTTTCTAATGAAGCCATAGCGTTATATTTTGCTCGTGGTTTAAACGCATTTGGGCCTGCAGGTTTAAAGCCTCCGAAAGCCCAGTCCAGCAGGACACAGAGTAGTTCAGTGTCAGAGTCCGAATCAAGAGAAAAGACTGTTCCACTGCGGTTGGCAGCCACCTGCATTAAGACAGTAATTATAATTATATTATCAAATGTAGATATGAAACAACATGATTTAGAAGGCCTCCGCAAACAGCTCTGGAAAATGACGACACACAAGAGTCAGTTTCTGAATCAGTTTATGTTTGAGTAAAATAAATATTGTCATCAAGAATATTTATTTGCATGAGAAAAATGAGAAATGGCTGAAACAACAAAAAAGATGCAGAGCTTTCAGACCTCGAATAATGCAAATAAAACAAGTTTAGATTCATAAAGTTTAAAGAGTTCACTAATCAATATTTGGTGGAATAACCCTGGTTTTTAATCACAGTTTTCATGCATCTTGGCATGTTCTCCTCCACCAGTCTTACACACTGCTTTTGGATCAATTTATGCCACTCTTGGTGCAAAAATTCAAGCAGTTCAGCTTGGTTTGATGGCTTGTGATCATCCATCTTCCTCTTGATTATATTCCAGAGGTTTTCAATTAGGTAAAAATCAAGTCATTTTTTTTAAATGGTCTCATATTTTTTTCCAGAGCTGTAAATAGCAAATGTGAAAGATGCAGAAAACCACAGTTCAGACCAAAAGAGGTGGTCTGGGCCCAATCAACTGGACTAAAGTCTGCTCCGTTTGCTTTCGGATAGGTTGGACTTTTCGACCAATTACAGGAAGTTAAGACAAATGGTTTACACAGCTCCACTACTTTTTATTTGCATAGCTTTTAAAACAAAGAGCGACAAAAGAGGGATTCCAGTGCAATAACCGATTCCTGCGCAGGGTCAACATGTTAAATCTTACCTGCAGAGAATGGAAGACGGCCTCCTTGTATGTAGTCACAGTAGCAAAGGAATTAGTGCAGAAGCACTGTGAAAATGCAGAGTACGGCCGGAGACTTTCCGCTTGGGTCTGCAACGATAGCACAGGAAACATGTGAAAAATCAGCAAGCAGCTTGAATATTTTAGTAAAGAATGCATAGATTGTTTATTTTCTTACCTTGGAGACCATGCTATCCCCAAACCGCACAATCTTACACACGCCTTTCTTCTTTGTAGTCCACTCCTGCACCAGACCAGGCCACATAGTTAAGCCATCAATCTGCGCCCACACCATCTCCCCTGGAGCAAACCCCTCTCCGACCTACAGGGGGACAAAAGGCAGGGTAGATCAGTATGGAATCCAGGGCTGACAATATGGCAAAGATAAATATCACAAAATATTTCTGATTTTAGACTTGATAAAACACAGTGGACCAACACCAGCAGATGACATGTTTCTCCAAACGATGATCACTGATAATCAGTAAATTTATAATTTCATTTGTAAATGAAGAGAGCAGAGTCTGGAGGAAGAGTGAAGAGACACACAGTTCAAACTGCTTGAGGTCTAGTGTGAAGTTTTCACAATCAGTGATGGTTTGGAGAGACATGTCATCTGCTGGTGTTGATCCACTTTGACCCAATTTTTCATTGGGTATGAGCCATAATCATTAACAATGAAAGAAATAAACACCTAAAATAGATCATTCTGCATGTACTACATCTATATAATATACAAGTTTCACATTTTGAACTAAATTACTGAAATAAAGTAACTTTTCAATGACATTCTAATTTTTTTAAAAATACAGTTTACGGAAAACAACAATAAGACTTCTGGGTACCTGGAACAAGCTTTCCATTTCCTCTTTGACAGATGTTGAGGTGATATCTTCCACCAAGGTGCGAACTGGCTAAGAACATACAAATTGACTCACTGCATTTTAGTGTTTCATTGCAGAAATGCCCTTTTCAATGTATTTGAAAAGAAAATTGAACCAATAGATACCTCTGGATTATCAATCCACATTACATCATCATCAGTTTCATCAGAATCATTCTCAGCTTCATCATCAGAAGAATCATCATCATCATCATCGTCATCATCATCACTCTGATCCTCATCAGTTTCATCATCAATTATTATCGGATCTGAAACAAGTGGCTTTCCTGTAAAAAAAAAAAAAAGAGAAAAAAAAAAACAAAGATTTAAAGAGGCGCGTCAATGAGAAATATTTTTTGGCTAATGTAATCATTTTACTGTACCTTTTTTTCCCCATCTTGCTTGTCTAGCTGTGCTCAGGGTAGTGATGTTTGTAATCATGACTTCATCATCATCTCTCAAGTCAATAACATCTGAAAATTAAAGTGTTAGATTAAGTCAAAAAGCCAAAAAAATGATTATTAGAATAAAGTGATTATTCCTTTTTTTCCCCTAATAGGCACCAAAGAATAGGTTTAACTGTAAACAAAACAAGCATGAAAATGTTAAGCTTGGGCTTAAAAAAATATGCTGGTTTATGATGTTCTGTTTCTCAATACAATTTAGGCATTTAATTAAATACATAATGCATTTTATGTTTATTTGTGTTGTTTTTTACTAATATTTGGATGTTTTTGGATAATCTGAAACAGAGTGACAACCATACTAATAAATAAGAAACAAGAAATCATGAAGGGGAAAATACTTCACTTCTTCACACCAATGTATTATATTTTAAGAAAATAAATACACACAGTGATCTATATTCAAATCATCAGAAACTTTAGTTATATCATAGCAAACTTGCTACATACTCTCCAATTCCAAGGCATATTATAGGCATATTACCCAGCCCGCATAAAAATAATAGGATGATAATCACCTGGTGTCTCTGGTGTGAGAGGGTGTGATGGGGCACTTTTATAGGAGCTGCTGTCAGTGGCATCTTCCTCATCACCATCATCATTGTCCTGCATCATTTCCTCAGAGACTTCCCTTTTTGGCAGAACTTCATCACCAACACTCTTAAACACCTGAGATAAACAAAGAATTTTCTTTTCTAAAACAACCTTCAGCTTCAGAATGTATGGCTAAATAACCATATATTTCTAAGATGAATAAGGTGCCTTAATACTTGATAAAGCTTTTCTATCTAAATATGCACTGCAGCATATGTGTAACAATGAGCCAGATCACAGGTTTATGATATTAATCAAACCAGATTCAAAATATAGCTAAGGGAAATAAAAACATAAGGTTATAATATCTCATCACAACAGATGACTGCAACATCTACAATGTTGTTTGTAGAAAAAGCACATAATATATTCACAATGAAGATTATATAATATACATTTACCCTTAGAACCCCATTGATGCAAATTGCGTCAAAAAGAGCAAATTTTTATACAGCTAAATTATTTCTGAATGCGTTAATGCACCAACATGATTCATACATTGTGACAAACAGGGAACCCTATTGTTTCTAAAAAATATCACTGACCTCATGCTGAACTAAAGTGTTTTTTGAGAAATCTAGAAACATATATAGCAAGAAAAATAAATCAAATAAATCAAAATCCTTATACTTTCAACTAATAAACACTCTAGTCTAACTATTACTGAAAAGAAAACTCTTGAGTGAATTAATTTAAAAGTCTGTACATTCAAAAATATGTAAAAAATGAATTAATAAAAGAGGCACTGGGTAAAATTTTCATCAAAACAAGATCAATTCCATGAAGATTTACAAATAAGCTGTCTCCTACCAAAAATGTATTGAAAAAAGTGAAAGGGGAACTGACAAAAACAGAGAAAAAAAAAACACCAAAGGGGTTCAAAGAGTTAAGTACACATCATGCAATGGTGATTATACATTGTGTAGATACTCACTTGTGCAAAAATGCTTTCCATTCTCAAGGTTACAGGCAGGGCCAAGAGTTTTAGGATCAGCTTTCGAAAAATGGAATTTGTTCCCATTATCCTCAGCTCCGCCTTCCAGTACTGCTCCACTGTTTGAGCTGTACAGTTTTCCCTCTCAGCAAACTGGTACTCCAAAAACTCATCCGTTAACAAGTTATCATCGTTTGCCCCAAACACGGTACCTAAATCAACTACAGATTTTCCAGTGACCTTCAGCTTTCCTTCTGCGCTTAATATGAGAGCCACTGTTCTCAGGACAGAATCAGACAGTGGCAAACTTTTGACAATACTGAAAGAGACTGCCTTGTAGAAGGAGACTGCGCTCTTATAGAAGAGATCTAAGGGATCAGTCAGCTTGGCTGTATTCTGTCGAAGATACTCGGTCACCTGCACACCAAGCTTCACCTCTTCTCTTGGGAGATGTTTCATCCAGTCACCTTTGGGTTGCACATTTCTTCTCCCAAGGAACTGTTCCATGGCTTTAGGCTGCAAGTAGCTGGATGCGTAAAGCTGAACTAAGCCAAATGCATCTTGGAGGACTTTTCTCAAATCTTCGTCACGATCCCAGCTTTCTTGTAACTCGCAGAGAGGTTTTAGAGCGTGACTAAGAAACAAGAAGGTCAATTTTAGGCACTGATCATTGAGAAGGCCACAAACTTCCTTTACATTGTCAGTAGCATCTAGTGAATTGAAGTATTGCACTAAATCTGGCCAAAGTATGCTCACTTTATAGACTACTGTCCTCAAGAGCGAACAACTGGATGTCAAGGATGCAGTGAAGTTTGAGTCCTCCATACTGCTGAGTTGTTCCTTCAGAGAGGCAGGAAGGGAGGTAAAGTGTTGGTGAATGTTTTTGAGAAGGTCCTGGATTTGCTCGGACAGCTCCATCGTCATGATTCCACTGTGACAAACTCGTCCTGGGAGATCAGTGAGGCTACAAAGAAACACAGTAGCTGGATTCAGAGCTTGCAGGCTAGAAATAAGCTCTGCAGGGTCTGGATCATTGGAATAAAACACTGCCAGATTTGCTGCAGGGATTTTAAACTTCTTCAGTGTCTCCAATATGCAGGTAAACAAAGTAGCACTCGTCTTTTCTGTAGGCTGGATGACATCAAGCAGCCTGACTTGTCTCCTTCCAACTATTTGATCAAAATATCCTATAAGGATTACACTACCCGTCTCCCCTTCCAGTAGCTCCACTCCATTATACAGGTAAAGACAATAAGGATCATGAATGCAGGAGGTTGTTATATCACTGGGGTACGACCTGCCCAGCACTAGCTTGGCTGTGCTGTTTGAAACAGGTGAGTCGACACTGGCTGAGAATGCTGGCCAGTGTTTACTGATGAAACCCATTGTTGCCTGACTGCAGGAGAAGGAGTCCAAGGCTTCAAGAGTCTTTATCTCTGGTTTACCCTTCATCTGGCCTGGAAAATCTGTGTTCACAGCTTTGTGCACGCCTTCACGACAATCTGCCCTTTCATTTGCTGCAGAGAAATATAAAGAAAAGAAAAGAGTCAGTGGACGACTATTTAGTTTTATGGGATTTTTGAAAGCAATTTAAATTATTATAGAGTTTTGTGCATTACTAAAGCAATTTTCCTTCTAAAATACTAAGTACTAGAGGTATGCCATATTGTATTATTATATGCTACAATATTTTTTAATATTTTGATTGATATTATACCCAAAAATATTGTGCTATATTACAAAATCCTAATTATCACATCAGTGTATGTTTTGCTGGTTTTAGCTTAAGAAAAATTCACACTGTTGAATATAATTTAAGCATTTAGCTTAAATCATGAAACCATGAATCACTTAAAAATCATGAATATATAGCTCTGGAATATAATCAAGAGAAAGATGGGTGATCACAAGCCATAAAACCAAGTTGAACTGCTTAAATTTTTGAGCCAGAAGTGGCATAAAGTTATCCAAAAGCAGTGTGTAAAACTGGTGGAGGAGAACATGCCAAGATTCATGAAAATCTTGTTAAAAAACAAGGTTATTCCACCAAATTTTTATTTCTAAACTTGCATTATTTGCGGTCTGAAAGCTCTACATCTTTGTTATTTCTCATTTTCTGC
The DNA here is from genome assembly GCF_023375975.1 of Astyanax mexicanus. Classification (NCBI taxonomy): domain Eukaryota; kingdom Metazoa; phylum Chordata; class Actinopteri; order Characiformes; family Acestrorhamphidae; genus Astyanax; species Astyanax mexicanus. The sequence continues at coordinate 32,325,756 of NC_064420.1, forward strand.
AAATAAATGCTCTAAATTAGTTTTTTTTTATTTGGGAGAAACGTTGTCCCTAGTTTATAGAATTGAAAACAATGTTCATTTTACTCAAACATATACCTATAAATAGCAAAATCGGAGGAACTAATTGAAAAACTGAAGTGGTCTCTTAAATTTAAAGCTTAACACACAATAACAATAGCATCAGGGGTCAGTCCTCAGAAGAATTTTTAAACTAACGTTACACGTCCACATTCAGTACAGTAATTTATTTGATTCACTACATAAAAACAGCATAACAGTCCCTTAACCTCAGACAATAGCTCGAAGTCCTGATCTAAAAAGAGGAAACAGTGGGTGTTAGTGGAGCCTGTGCATATAACTAAAGAAAACTCTTGTTCTTAACAAATAAATACAGAGTTAAAGGGTTTTACCAGGCGTGTGAGAGAAGCGCTGTTCTCTGATTGGTTTCTACTAAAGTAAATTTATCTGGTCTGCGGTTTTCAGTCGTGGTTGTAAACACGCTGTTTTCTTACGTGCCTCTACTCCGTACCGCTAAAAGTTTACAGGGAGGAGCACATGGTCAGCCTCAGCCAATCAGCGGGAGGCATGCCAGGGACCCGGATGATAATAGAAAGCCATCGAGTCATTCTTTCACTCAATTCTTTTCACATTAATTTCTTTTGTATTTAAATAGCCACATATTTCAGTACAAATTGTTAGAGAATGGGAAAGTCAAAGAAATAAAAATGAGACGAAAAAAAGAAAAACAAAGCTTTACTTACACCAAAGTTAATATATCTAAAAATGAAAGATTGCAGTGCAAATAAAGAGAATACTTATGTTCAAACATTCTAATGTTAGGTATACTGTCATTATCTTTGCATTGTTGGATGTGGAGTAAAAAAATATATTAAGTAATAAACAATTTTGGATTACTTTAAACATAAAATTAACCTGGCATTGTTTTTACATAGAGCTGGAAATTTAATCAAATTAATTCGATTAATTTAATTATTTACTGTATTAATGCGATGTTCAAAATGGTATAGTTAAGATTGTACATCTTTACATATAAAAGCAGCCAGAAAGAATATCGCTTCTGTCTACACTTTCTCTTATATGAAATACAAGGAGGTTATGTTTTTAATGTTTTTTAATATAAAAGCAGCATGTTTGGTTGAAGGGGGTTGCTTAACTACTATTCATAAAATTAAACTAAGCTTTAAAAAAAATAAATGTAAAGCAAACAATAGCTTGAGAATCACTTTAAATTGTGCTGTCTGTTGACAAATAAAAACTGAAGTGTTCTGTATTATAAAGTATATCAAGATTAGATTTTTCTCTAGTTTAAACTTACAGCTAGCTTCAGCTAGCTAGAACACTTGCTTGGGAAATAATTCACAAACTGCGGACAGAGAACAGTTGCTTTTGTTTAGTTATGTGGCCTTAGATCTTTAGTATTTAGTGGTAATTAACTTTAACTACTAAGTATTTAAAGCTGATTAAATTAGTTAAAAAATAAAAAAAAATAGTTAGTTAGTTGATCAACATCTTATTTATAGTAACATGTCTCGTGCGTCTTGTAGTTCAGGGTAGGTTTGATTATTCTAGCTAAGCGATAGTAAAATACTCTACAGCCCGCAGATAAGTTTAAATGCCCTCCTCTCAGTTTGGCTACTAGCTACTCAGTTTCCGGTCCCGGCTGCTGAACAGTACCGCGCGCACACGCGTGTTTTTTACAATCTGAACCTTCTGCTGAAAAGTCTGTAGCTCACCTTACCTCGCGCACAGAAACACGTTTTCTTAAAAAGTGAATTTACTAACCCTGCTGTTGCCGGCAGTGAACTACTGCAACAAATACTGACTCGAAACAATAATAATAAACTCCGTAACTCACCACCGCGAACCCGCACGAGCAGCCCGGTAATTGTGTTTTTCACTGTAGCTCCGCCCCCTGCTCAGCCCGGGCTTCGTTATGATTGGTCAGATAAACGGAAGTGCTATAGAAAGCCGCGAGGCCGATTCAAAAACATCGTGTTTGCGAGAAGAACAAACACGAATTTCTCTATAAATTCGTGTTTTGTCTGTTCTTGTGTGAAAGTGGTCAAAATTTCGTCTTATGAATAAAAGACCGACGTAAATCTCTAGGTTAATAACCTGTGTAACATGTGGTTACTCTGTTCCAGCCCACAGTCCTGAACTAGTCTAACTTACCTCAAACAAAAGCGCAGCAATGAGACGTTTTGCATTGAAATGTGTTCATTAGAAAATGTACTGTTTTTTCAAGTTAAAACGCCTTGCTGATACCAGTAATAAAAATAGTGAACAAATCATTTTCTCACTGTTTTTTTAACTAGCCTCGCGTGCTACGTGACCTCGTTCAGGAAGGTTATGGCTGGACACGCTGACTGGCCATGTTGGTGTTGCGCCAAATCTGGCACCTCTGCCAACAGATGCATCCCTTATCAAAATCTGTCTGTCTATCACTACCTACCTACTTAGTAGCATTAAAAGTATGTTTAAATTAGGTAAAGGATACTAAAAGTACATTTTCAATTTAATATTTTTTTTAATGAAAATACACATTAAATATATAACTCAGCTAAGAAATTGAGACCAATTTCTCTGTATTTGCTATTTATAGGTATATGTTTGCTTAAAAGGAACATTGTGGTTTTATTCTATAAACTACGGACAACATTTCTTCCAAATTCCAAATAAAAATATTGTAATTAAGAGCATTTATTTGCAGAAAATGAGAAGTGGCTGAAATTAACAAAAAGGTGCAGAGCTTTCAGACCTCAAATAATGCAAATAATATTCATAAAGTTTTAAGAGTTCAGAAATCATTAATTGGTGGAATAACCTGCTTTTTAATCACAGGTTTCATGCATCTTGGCATGTTCTCCTCCACCAGTCTTACACACTGCTTTTGGATAACTTTATGCCACTCCTGGTTCAAAAATTCAAGCAGTTCAGCTTGGTATGATGGCTTGTGATCATCCATCTTCCTCTTGATTATATTCCAGAGGGTTTCAATTAGGTAAAATCAAAGAAACTCATCATTTTTAAGTGGTCTTTCATTATTTCCAGAGCTGTACTTTCTCTGTATTTCCATAAAATGTATTTAAGCAGTATGCTTTAAATTAAATGTTGTGTTGATAAAAAAAGTATATATATATAATATATATATATTTCTTGGCATTAAATACTGCTTAAAGTGCACTTTAGTGTTTAGTTTTTTTCCAGTAGCGTTGAGGTGTAGAAAATATGTGCATCAATACGCAAAAAAGTACATTCTTCATACTTCAAGTGTATTAAAAATGATGTTTAAAAAAACAAATACATAAATCTACAAAAAGTTTGCAGAAGTTATACGAAAAAAGCACTGAAAAGCACAATCGAATGTTTTTATGTTGTATTTATAGCTTAATTACAGTTAAAATACACTTAAGCTGCCATAAGTTGCTCCACAATAGTACATTTAGTATGTATTTAAATAAGTATTAATTTTAATGTTGAAAGTATGTACTTTTTCATGTTAAGTTTACTTAATTTCACTTTTTTTACAATGGCTGTAGGGGAGAGTGGGGTGTATTTTAACTTAAAGTGATTTTAAAGAAAGGCCATGACAGTAAAGCATCCAACTAAAATATGTAAATATATTTCATAATGTGGTGCATCCCTAGGAACAATCACTCTGGATCAGAAATATTGTATTTAAGAAATATAGCTTTCTGAAAAAAAAGTCTTGTCTTGTGAAACAAATTGCCCCGGTGCAATTTGCCATTAATTATTAAAGTAAAACAGCATATTTTGATCTTAGAAACTGTGATGCTACACTCTAAAACAGAGTTACAATATTAGTACTTTTTTGTACTCAAAGGTACACTCTTCATAATTGTACCCTTAAAGGTACAATATTGGTCTTTACAGGGTCAGATTTGTTCCCTCTGAAGTACAAAGTCATTCCTAACAGCAATAAGTACAGATTTGTACCATTTAACCAACCAAAAGGTACATTCAGTATTCTGTATCACTGTACTAATAAACAATATATATTTTAATTGCACATTTTTATTTGAAAGCCAGACAATTTTGGATCATGAAATTCTTGGCACATATTTAGTTGATGATAATGTTTATAATCTTTATAATCTTTACTGGCACAAAAAACATGGGTACAAAAAAGGACTTTCACTGAAAGGTACTTTGTTGTACCTCAATATAAGGTACAGCCCCAGCGACAAGCTTTGTACTCTTTTAAGTACAAATCTGTACTTACTTTTCTTAGTGTGTATATAATAGCTAGACAAATTTAGCACAAAATGACCAGTTTAAGGTATATTTAAAGTTATTTTACTACATCAAATGCCACTTTTCTACAAGCCTATTATGCCACATGAGCACATCTCAGCTCTTTATATGCTAATCAAATGCTTGATTGGCAAGTCTAGTTTTTTTATATACAGGCCTTATTTCTTTTCCATCTATCTTTTTCTCCTCCATGTATCGTTTTAATGACATCCTGCATATGTGCATCTGCCTCGGCAGATTTTAGTGCTAAAACATAATTTTGGAAAAAATGCATCATGCAGCAGTTTTGATTTAACATCAAACTAGATGTATAGACTCATAGTGTAGCTTACCAATGCATTAAAACATGTGTAAAATGTTTTTCAACTTTTCTATAACTGTTCAGACACAATCTTGACCATAAATATTTATTTATTTTTAAGTTTAATGTGCTCACTCTATCTATATGACAATTAGACACCAAACAAACGTGTGACTTTTGGCTCATTCCCAGCTGACAGATAATGTTATGGGTTCCAGGAAGGTTTTCATGTAACATTACATCCAGGAATGTTCTGTAAATGTGACATGATAAAGGTTTGCATACCAACGTTATTAGAACGTTATTAGGAACATGCACACCAGTGGCCTGCTGGAGGTCATTTTGCAAGGCCTTGGCAGTGTTTCTCCTCACACAAAGGAGCAGATATGCATCCTGCTTGGATTGATGCCCTTCTACGGACCTGTCCTGCTCTCCTTGTGTAACGGCCTGTACCCCGTTATCTTATCAATGCTAAAAAAACTGTACTGGAAAAAAGCAAACCTCCTTGGGATCCGTATGGATGTGCCATCCTGTGAAAGAGCATGTTACACAAAATAAATGAATAAGTAAATAAAAAATAATACACAGTGTGGTACCCCACATATCATGCTATAGGTCTCTAGCTAACCTTCCAAACAGATTCATATTCACACATAATCTTTATGCCTTCCTATTAAATTAATCTGTGTGAAAGGTGCTTTACAGAGCAGCCCCTGGTCTCACTCATTAGTGGCCCGGAAACTAATATCTAAAAGTTGCTTTGGGATAATGTCTGTAGTGAAAAGCAAAGCAAAAAAAAAAGGTAGTAAAAATAAGAGTAAAGACTCGACACATCTCTACAGTTCTGATAATCTCTTCTTTATTGCTGTTCCACTAGTATCTTTTTAATAGTGTACATGTCTGCAGAGAGAAAACGCATATAAAAAAAGAGAGTACAAAAGTATAAAAATAAAGTCACAGAGTATTTTTTCCAAAAAACTTTACCAAATGGAATCTGTATAAAAGTACTGTTAATATATATACGTTTTCAGCATTAATGTGTTTGTGTTATCAAATAGCAAACAGATGACAAAGGTTTATGAATCATACAAAAAACAGCAACAATGTAAAATGTTAGGTTTATCAAAAATATCAAAAACAGCAAACTACAATATAAAGTCTACAGAAATGTTAAAAGTAGGCAGTACTTTGTACTATTTTTACATACACGTTTAGCTATAAGTAAAAACTTTAGAAGTATGTTCTTTAGGTAAAGAAAACAAATATATGAATGTCTAAAGCTACTATCGTATACAGCATATACTAAAACAAAGAAAACTCAGCATACTGTCTTAAAAGGGTTAATATCATTTTCAAGCTTTAAATCTAGAGAGAATCTAGACAGTAGTTTTTATCTGAAGTGTGGATATGATATGTATGTATCTGTGTGTTTCAGAGTAAAATTTCCGTTTTAGTTTTAAGCAAGCAACCTGAAGGCTGTATGTAGTCTGTCTGACAGTAAAGAATGTAAGTTTCAGATGTAAACTGTAAGTGTGCATCAAAAAAAAAAAAAAAACAGTGTCTGATTTTTAAAACAGTAAGAATGAATAGTAGACAACTACAAATCACCAGAATAAAGAAAATCAGGTCTTTCTTTTTCTTTTGAGAATTAGACCTTAGTCATTTTTAGTGAAACCATTTACAAAATACACTTTCCGTACAGGCATATAAGAAGATCCTAAAATCCAGCTGAAATGTAAACATGTTGAATCATGCTGATAAAAACAGTACACTAATGATGGCTACTTTAAGGTATAATATTTGCCAAGTGAAGTCACCTTGAATTGGGTGTAAATATCTAAATATTATTATTATAATATTATAATATTTAAAAACTTATTTATAGAACTGCATTAAGTCCTATTTTCACGTTACATTATTTATTTATTATTTTACAAATAATCCTTGACAAAACAAAATTCTTCACCATTGGAATAAGAACGTACATTCAGTAAAACGACTAATAGATAGTTAAATCATTTTATAATATTCCCTCAACAATATAACAAGCTTAAGATATTTGCGCCAGATTTAAGATCACTTCACTTGTCATATACACTGTTTGTGCTGGTTCACAAAAAAATATTTATAAAAAAAAGAGGTTAAAAATATACTCATGTTTTTGTCTCATGATATTAGTGATACTGCTATTTAAACAGAATAATGTTAATTTAAAAAATAGCAAGCATCTCAACAACTGAAATGAAACAGTTTTGAAAGGTTTTGACAATCACATTGTTACACACTTTTTTTGTGTGTGTATTTTCTCTCTTGTCAAACTATTCTTAAAAGTCATGAACTCAATCTGTGTTTTAAAGCAATTGAAATGTTATGGAATAAAAAGCATTTTGCATTCCTAAAGCTTGAATTCTTGTAAGAACATCTTTGCGAATGTTTGCAGATTTGTCGTGTGTACTCACAGTTTAGCACAACCTAGCTTGTTGCATTGATTCATTCATTTCAAGTATTTCCTCAAGAACAGACCTACAGTACAAGGACATTCAAAAGCTTGTTGAGGGACACACAATCCACACAGCTTCCCTTTTCTTTACACATAGAAAAACTTCCCAACAGTGTTTCGTTGGAATTAAACATAGTTCAAATTAAGGCTCAAAGTCAGCATGATCTGATCTTTGGCATGCCTAACTGTTTTGCTCAGATTGACCTGTTTTGATGGACACTGCTGACATTCTGGCAACTAAGTAAATGTTTTATTTGTGACAAAAAAGGGTACTTTAAATAAACTATACCTTAAAGGTATTTTCTGTTTTAGGAGCATTAAGTTTTCTCTTAGAAAATGGAAGAGGAACTGAAATATATTCTGATTCTACAAATAGAGAGAGAGGGAACTATGCAACAATCATTATGTATACCAGTCTATTTAATACTCAGACGTTTATATCTTCTTAGATTTAAAGAGTGGTCTTCACACTTCCCTGAAGACATTATATCAAACTTTTCTGGTATAAACCTAATAAAAGTGCAATTCTCATTTTGCACATCATCAAATGAAACATGATATTATTTGCCAATATGTTAGCTTTGCCCTTTAAGACAAGATCTTTAAGCAGTGGTTTTGATAATATACATATTAAAGGCAGCTTTAAGAAGAAGCAGAAGGTCCCTGAAAATACTGAAGTACTGAAGTGTAGGATCAAGTGTTGCCAGCTTTAAGTTTAAGTACACTTAAGTACAAATGGCAATGGCCTTAAACCTTTATAAGGGCTTTTGGTAATAAAAAGGAGAAAAAAAAAACACTTGAGACTCATTGGCTCAGAGCTACAGCACCGCCTGCTGGACAAAAGCCTACTTGAGCTGCTTTTAGATTGGGAGATGGAACAGTGACTGATCCAGCTACTGAACCTCATGCTGTTCATGGTATTGTGAGACCTGTGTGGTGCTCCGCGGCTGAGGGGGATGGTAAAGCAGTAAGACTTTGGGCTGAGTGGAGTGAGTGGATCCTTATTTGTGTGGTTATTCACAGGCAAAGTAGTCCTTCAGCGGAGCAAAGAGGTGCCGGATCACTGGCACACTCCAGGAGCGACCAAGAAGCTTCTGCCTGGCGCCGCGACCCATGTTGGACACATCTGTATAGTGGACAGGAAACCCAAAAATCCTAGAGGGAATGTTAAGAGTAAAATTCACAAATGCTGATGCTGTCAGTGTATATATACCTCTCTGTTTGCTGTCAGTCTGGTTGCCGAGTATTACACCTAGTTTTCTAGCTCTTCTACAACACGTTTCTTTTGTATTTCTGCCTTTTTGTTACCGACCCTTTTTTGTACTACTGATTTTTGTGTCTGCCCTGCCCAGTTAATTGTTTGTTTAGTTGCTAACCTTTTTCTTTTGCTGTTCTGAATTTCAGTGTATACCTCTGACTTGCTTCACTATTCTTAGTGATATGTTGTTTATTCTTGCTGCCCTATTGTTACTGACCTTGCACGTCCCTCATAACTCTTGTAAGCTTAACCCCTTTATTAATAAATGTTGTGTTGTGTATCTGCGTGTGTCTACACCATGTCTGGTCTGTGTGACACAGTTTTAATTTTTTTTGCCTTTGAAGATTTTCTAGCATACGCATAAGGTTTCTTAAGGTAAGGTTTAAAAGGGGATTTGCTCAATAGAAAGTAAAAAAATGAAAAATGATGCAAATGAACGGTGTGCTCCTTTTGTTGATGGTACAGTAAGTAAGCTTACTGTGCTGATGTACATATAAGTATGTATAATGAGTCAGTTTACAGGTGATTTAGTTTCTATAGGTGGTGTAAATATAAATAAAGCCAAGTTAATCCAACATGCCGCTCACCTTTCAAGCTCCGTGCACCACAGGATGTCCTCTTTGCCGTTCATGATAACAGGAAAGTGCTGGTCTTTACCCTGCTTGATGGAGTTGGAGCGTGTTGTGATGGTTCGAACTTTGCCAAACTTGAGATAAAAGATCACAAGGACTTAGTACACCAAGTACAATCTGAATAGTGAATAATTCAATGGCAAGTAACAGGATCCAGTAAGCAAACAGTGTAGGGTGCTTGAACGTTTCTACTGCAGTGGAAGTGTTGTGCTGAAATTTTTTTTTTTACCTTGGCAACACGGCCATGCTCCAAACAGTCCTGTAGCTCGAGTTTATCCATCCCAGAGGCGCAGAGAGGCCTGAATCACACAGAATTATCTTTTAACAGGTATGTATCACATACATGCTTTACACCAGTGCTAATGCAGGCTATAGAAAAGCATCAGCAGCTACATATTACATACAGCTCTGGAAAAAAAAGACTACTTAAAAATTATAAGTTTCTTTGACTTTACCAAATAAAAAACATCTGGAATATAATCAAGAGGATAAAGGATTATCACAAGCCATCAAACCAAGCTGAACTGCTTGAATTTTTGCACCAGGAGTGGCATAAAGTAATCCAAAAGCAGTGTGTAAGACTGGTGGAGGAGAACATGCCAAGATGCATGAAAACTGTGATTAAAAACCAGGGTTATTGCACCAATTAGTGATTTTTGATCTCTTAAAACTTTATGAATATGAGCTTGTTTTTTTTGCATTATTTTAGGTCTGAAAGCTCTGCATCTGTTTTGTTATTTCCGCCATTTCTAATTTTCTGCAAATAAATGCTCTAAATGACAATATTTTTATTTGGAATTTAAAATAAATTTTGTCTGTAGTTTATAGAATAAAACAACATTGTTCATTTCACTCAAACATATACCTATAAATAGCTGAATAAATAGAGAACCTGATGCTGAAACAGAAGTGGTCTCTTATTTTTATCTTACTAACAATCTCCCACCCCTAATCTGAGCTTTTGTCCTTAAAAACAAAATGGGATGTGCAGTAAATATACAGTACCTATTCATTCCTGGCATGTTGCCCCAGAAATATCTTGCTCTGTGAGCGGCTGAAACTTCAATGGCGTCAATCATTACTGGATTACACTGCAACAAACAAACAAACATAAGATATTAACTACAGAAACACAGCAGTGAAACCATGTTCTTGTGAAACATTCATCTGTCAAATGTCCTCAGCATTGTGCCTTTTATTTACAGTATCCACACAAATATTTACAATACTATATATTTTCAGTTACAGTGGCTCTAATCTAAATACATAACTCAATTATGAGTTTCTTTATTTACAGAAGTAAACTGTTACAGTAGGATATTTTAGGTAACAGTAGTCTATGTTGTGGTATTGCAGCTTAAAGTGATTTTAACTATAGAGGAGTCAACTGCAGATAAACTGCAGGTAGTATTCTAGTTTAACAGAATTTAGTTGTTTAAGAAGACAATACAGCACTTGCATTCACCTTTGCTACTTTTTCAGGATCAGAAAGCTAAGAATTTGACTTGTGTTTAAAAAAATAAAAGCTTATCAAAAGAAACTAACAAAACCACAAGCAATTCTAAAAAGCTAAGGCTCCATATCATAACTTCTCAGTTATTTGTGAATTTGTAGAACATGGTTCTCTTACACCAAGTCAAAGAGTCAGATTTATGCCTGGTTATTTAAAGCTTATTGTTAGGCCAATGTCTTTGTAGAAAAACCACAAACCTCAAGGAAGCGTGAGATGTCTCGTTTGTCATTGACGCCCATTGCAACCACGTTCTCAAACATCCAAAAGAAGGGTCGATCTTCTCCTTCCTTTGGCTTTGCTTCACTCAGCAGACGATAGAACTCAAAGAATAGACGGCCGGTCCCCTCTACACACGGGAGAAATAATGAGGGAAGATAAATGAGATACAGCTGGTAATGATTGAGTCATTTAAAATTATAGTTTAGCTTTGTCAGTAGAACCTGAAGGACTGAAAAACTGTAATTAACCCCTTAACAGGCCAGGATTTTTGTCAATTATATGCCTGACATTACATCACTAATTTTTTGAGGATTTCTACTCAAGCATTAAAGCTTTCATGTTTGATAAGAAACATTACTGGAAAGCATAATTGTAATTGCAATAGAAAATACATAAACATATTTAAGTAAATCTGCTAATGTCAATATATAATAAATAAAACCATAGAATTAGCTCTTTCTTGACCTTCATTTTAAAATCAATATTTTACTAAATACAAATCAGACAGTTCATGTCCTTCAAACCTTTAGTTTCTTTATGTTTGTCTAGTTTTTACGTCTATTTTCAAACCTGCAGAATTTGGGTTGATTCCTGCTACTGATCTGGAATTATTAAGTAGGAGCTTTCAAAGCCCTCAAGTTTTCAGAATGTAAATTAAAAAAAAAACCTGTGGCCTGTATACAGGACAAGGTATTTCAAGGGGTTAAAAAACAGGACCTCATATATGTTGTGTTCTGTGGAAAATACTTTAACTGTTTAATTAAAACACTGTTATAGAAATCAAAATAATCTGATTCTTCCATAAAAAAAACATGTAGAATAATTATAAAACAGTTTAATTAAAATGATGTGTAAACCCTAAACTTGAATCATATATAGATATTTAAAAAGCGTAAAATTTCAGTATCAGTATTTCTGTACAGCTGTCCTTACTTTTTTATTATTCGCAATGTTATCTTTGTAGAATTCTGGAATTGGTTGTATCTACCACTTAAAGAAGGATGTGACAGTAAAGAGAGGGGCATCAGGTTCTCTCACCATAAAGGCCCTTCCTGGCTGGGTTGACTATTGAGAGATCATTACAGGGGCTTCCACCAATCACCAAGTCAAATGGACCCCACTCAGCAATCTGTGGAAAACAACAGCACAACCTAGTGTTAATAAGTGCACAGCACATGCTCAACATCATCATCTCCACCTCATTTCAAACCGCTTCAAGAAAAGGAAATTTTTGTTTTTTAAAAGCAAAGTCTCAGTGAACTTTTATGCAATTTTTAAATGCTGTTTTTACTTTTTAATCACACCATCTGTGGCTGTGTGCCATTTTGTGGAATCGCATTTCATATTTACCCTGTTGATTAAAATCATCTTTAATAACCAAATGTCGGAAAGACCCCGCTCCAACTGCAGTTTTTTTTTTTCCAGCTGCTGTTTCTAAACAAAGTCAACACACCGACACCCTCTCCTTGATCATTCGGCTTGAAGCCAAAATGTTCCCACAGACCCACACCAAAGCTGTGGAATGTGGCTTTGAAATGAAGCCCAGTTGGACTCACTCTTTACAACTTTTCGGCTGCAATTCTGCAAACTTTTGGAAAACATTTAATAAGCTTTGAGTAACATCTTCATCTGTCACAGTCTACTCAGTGCACAGACTCAAGCCCCGCCTTCAACAGGGACGAGACACAGACGAGAGAGCACAACAGCAGGACAGCTAAAATACTTATTAAGTTAATATTTAGACATTTAATATGTTCATTTATCTATTTTTAGGCTTTTAAGCTATACAGTATTTGGGGATAACCCAGCCCCTTTTGAGAAAGTAATCTATGACATCATTAACATCACAACTTTTACACTGTTTTATTTTCAAAGCACTGAAAAGACTTGCTGCATGCTCAGCTATTAATAATGTTACTTTCATTGAATATTTCTCACAATTTATCTTAATTGTCTTAATATTTAGCCAAAGTAATTCTCAAGCTGTCCAACCAGCCACGGTAAAATATCACAGTAATTAATACAATTTAGAAAACAGTAACAGAAGAAAGTCCCCACAAGCAATTAAAAATGTACTATGCAACTATGGTTCAACTACATTTTCATCAAATTGTAGTCAATTTTAGTTAAAACTGCCCACAATGTCAATGTCCACCCTTTCATGCAGCATGCATGCTTTTTATGGTGACACAGTGGCAAGGAAAAACTCCCTTTAAGAGGAAGAAACCATGGAAGGAACCAAGACTCAGTCAGAGGAACCCATCCTACTCGGGTTGACCCGCTCAGTACAATCAAACAACAAACAAATAACAGAACAAAAACAGTACAGAGAATTAATGTGAACTATAGCTAATGTAACAGGCACTATTTATGAATATACAAATGTGATGGGCACATAATCTAGAGCTATGGCTAATGTCAGCGCAGGGTTGTAGAGCCAAGATACAACACAGTGGGCAGTGGAGAGCCAGGCTGGGGAAAAAAACTTTTTCTGGGTTGTTTTCTTGTTGTTGTCATTTTTTTAAATAATAAAAAAAATACACACACAAGCAGCACACAGTCTGTCCATGCCTGCGAGAGAGAGAGAGAGAGAGAGAGAGAGAGAGAGTGTATGCAGCTGGACCCATTCAGCCTCTTTTTAAGCTTTCTTTTTCTTAGCCCCCCATCCCACCCCCACCCCAGGCTCTGATCCAGCCCCCCCTCCCCCTTCTCCTCCTCTCTTCTGTCCCAGAACCTTTTCATCCCTCCCTTTCTGAACTCCCACCACAATCCAGCCTCCAGTGTACAAGCACAATGGGGTGAGTGGGTGAGCGAGCGAGTGAATCAGTGAACGAGCGAAAGGGTGGACGGTGGAGTGAAAGGGTGAACGAGTAAAGGAGGGATTTGTGATCGCTTTGTGCTCCGGCATTTAGACTCGAGCGAGCAGTGGGTATATGTGTGTGTGCATGTTTGATGGTGGGTACGAGGAAAAAAAGAGATTGAACCTGGAAACCAAACAAGAGAAGTAAGAATGAGGAGAAGGATTTAGAAAGACTAGAATCAGCTCTGGCAGGGTGATTACACTTATCAAGAGCTACAAAAACATGCAGCTCACTATTACAGCTGTCAGACACAGACAAAATTAAATATTGCAATTTCAACTTGCAATTTTGCTATGCAAAATGTATGTACAAAAGTACTGGTATATACAGCTCTGGAAAAAATAATAGACCACTTCAGTTTCTGAATTAGTTTCTCTGATTGTGCTACTTATAGCTATATGTTTGAGTAAAATGAACATTGTTGTTTTATTCTATAAACTACGGACAACATTTCTCCCAAATTACTAACACAAAAATTGTCATTTAGAGCATGAGAAATAACAAGAGATGCAGATCTTTAAGACCTTAAATAATGCAAAAAAGGTTTTAAGAGTCCAGAAATCATTTTTTGGTGGAATAACCCTGGTTTTTAATCACATTTTTCATGCATCTTGGCATGTTTACTTCCACCAGTCTTACACACTGCTTTTGGATAACCTTATGCCACTCCTGGTGCAAAAATTCAAGCAGTTCAGCTTGGTTTGATGGCTTGTGATCATCCACCTTCCTCTTGATTATATTTCAGAGCTTTTCAATTTGGTAAAATTAAAGAAACTCATCATCTTTGTGGTCTCTTATTTTTTCCAGAGCTATATTTTCATTCATTCATTGTTTCTTCCAAAAGTAGGGGTATTATAAGATAAGTTTATCCTGCTTATTTACTGTCTATACTGCCCAGAGACGGCTTTCTACTAGATTCTAGAGCATTGCTGTAAGGATTTGATTGCCTTAATGACAAGACCATTAGTGAGGCAAGGATGTTGGATCACCAACGAAACTCATCCCAAAAGTATTGGAAGGAGCACCATCGTTTCACTGCTCCACAGATCAATGCTGGTGGGTTTTACACCCCTCTATCTCTTGCCTGGCATTAGGCAATGTGCCAACATGTTCATAGTTATCTTGTTCAGAGTGTCCTAGTGTAATGTCAGTGCTTTTCTACATAAATCTGACAAGAAATAGACAAATTAAACAAACATTTGGACATACGGATTTCCATACATTAAAAGGGATGTATCCTATCTTAAGTACGTTTTAATCCATTAGCTATACAGAGACATAAACAGTCTGTTGTTGTTACTGTTCTGATGGATGTAGAAATACTTCATTAGTAAATAGAAATGCATTCTTGCTTGTTTTTTAACCTTAATTTCCATTTACAGACATCAAAAAATACAAACAAAGTCACATGTTTAAGGATTGATCTGCACTATTCTGTCTAAAATAATTTACACTTATTGAATCATGTAAACACCCTGACTCATCAAAACACCCAACAGAAACTTGTTAGAAGGCCAAATAAATAAAAAGGCCAATTTTATTATGCTTATATGTTATATAACATGTTGTGTAGCCCTACTGTCTAAAAAATAAACACTATCCTTTGCCGAGGTGTCTGTAGTTGTGTGTGCATGTGTGAAAAAGACAGACACCGAATGAGTGCCGCTTTGCCAGTTTTGACAGTTAACAAGTTGAACCCTGAGAGAGGAAGTATAGAATCCCTTTCGGAATGACTCAGACTGTTCCCAGCTGACTGAGAACAGTGCCAGAGGGAACCAGGCTTCTCCACTTACATTTTTCCGGGTGATGTTTCGAACGTCATGCACATATTTGATTTTTCCTTCATGTCGGACAACTCCCACGGAGATGGAGTCCTCACACACCTCTGAGGCAATATACAGATCCACCTTAAAGCCCAAATCCTTCAGCACCAGATACCCTGCAACACAACCGTCAAGCAATAAAAAACTTTTTAAAATATTAAATGGAGACTAGTTATATTTTTATCTATTCGTTTTTTTCCCAAGATTTGCGAAAGAAATAGATGGATAGATTGATAAAACAGATTAATGGATATATGACTGGATGGATGGATGGATAGGACATGTGATGGATGTATGGCTAGATACTTAGCAAGATAGATAGATAGATAGATAGATAGGTAGACAGACAGACAGACAGACAGACAGACATATAGATAGATAGATAGATAGATAGATAGATAGATAGATAGATAGATAGATAGATAGATAGATAGATAGATAGATAGATAGATAGATAGATAGATAGATAGATAGATAGATAGATACTGCACAAATACACACAAACAAAGACAAAAACAAACACACACACTCACCTGTGGCGATACCATCAAACAGTGAAAGGACTCTAATTGGACGTCTTTGCTCTGCTGGGACTGCTGGGTAACTTTTTGGGCATTCCTAACAAAACAAAGAACAAAACAAAAAATGTAACAAATTGTAACAGTACAAATCTGTAGACATAACCTGTGAAGCATGCAGGATAGGAATACTTCAGACTAAGCATTAATAAGCAATGAATAATCCTGATCTGGCAAAATGGTAAAGGACTCACAAACTCCTGTCCATTGTCATTGACAAAGAACTCCTGCAGTTTGAGGCTCCAGTCATGCCGTCTCTTCAGCACTCCGTATGACAGCATTGGCTGACACATGTAACACAGCCAAGGATCCAAATCCCGTGCACTGTTCGATGCTCCAGCACCCACCAGCAGGTCCAAACAATCCACACAGAAACACCTGGAGAGAGAGGTATATATAGAGAGAAATGCATTGAGAATACAGCAGTGGGAAGTATACTATAGACAAAGTTTTGTTTCAAATGTTTTCCACTTTTCAAAACAAAATTCTGAAAAGTCTGTCAAAAAAAAACTGTATTTCGAACTGATGTTATGGAAAGCACTGAGGTTAACGCCACACACTTTCATAGGGAAAAAGAATCTTGCTCAGCAGTCCTCATTCATGAGACCTTAGTCAAAACAGGAGCAAACTACTAGTAAAATTATTCTTATCGCAACCTTTACACATCATTCACAAATGCTGTGCAAACTCTAATTTTATTAGTAGTAAAAGGATGCAGGTCAATGAACCCCAATGACTCACAACTTGAGCAATTACTATACAATTACCACAGCCATGAATTACAAATAAGAATCATACACAGCAGCCCTTGGACTCTGTTTGCTATACAGCTCTGGAACAAAGTAGGAAACTACTTAATGATGATGTTTTATCCTTGATTTTACCAAATTGAAAACCTCTGGAATATAATCAAGAGGAAGATGGATGATCACAACCATCAAACCAAGCTGACCTGCATGAATTTCTGCACCAGGAGTGGCATACAGTTATGCAAAAGCAGTGTGTAAGACTGGTGGAGGAGAACATGTCAAGATGCATGAAAACTGCGATTAAAAAACATGGTTATTTCAACAAATATTGATTTCTGAACTTTATGAATATAAAGTTTTGCATTATTTGAGGTCTGAAAGCTCTGCATTCTTTTTGCTATTTCGGCCATTTCTCATTTTCTGCAAATAAATGCTCTAAATGACAATATTTTTATTTGGAATTTGGGAGAAATGTTGTCCGTAGTTTATAGAATAAAACAGCAACTTTATTTCATTTTAATCAAACATATACATATATATAGCAAAATCAGAGAAACTGATTCAGAAACTGAAGTGGTCTCTTATTTTTTTCCAGAGGTGTATATAGCTATATCCCTAACAGTTCAGAAACAGGAGGCACAGCATTTTTGACAAATTTAGCATGAAAGTAATACCAAACACGTGACATTAATTCCTACTATAGCTTTACTTAATTGGTAAATTATTTTCTATTACAATTTTTCTTTTTTTGCATTTTGTCTTTAGCGATAAACCTTCCCACTTCATGTAAGAGTAAATATCTTTTTCTGGCTTCAAATCATCTAAAAAAAATTGTATAATGAAGGAGTGGTGACAAATAATGGATTTTAAATGACAGAGTAATGTGTATGTGTCATACTTTTAACAGAATCTGTCAAGCAAACCGCTTTCCTAAAGCTCGGTTTACATTACAAGCCTCATTAATCAGTTTTGAGTTCTCAGATTGGATTTTGCTCAGATCAGATTTTGACAGTTCACATTTATGAATAAAAGTGAACATATCTGTCTGTAATGTGAACAGATATGTCCCTGTACAGTTGGTGTGAAAGTAATAAAGTATTAGATTAGTGTATCTGGGGTTAGTAAGTTTTTTCTGGCATTTTGTTTACCCAAAAATACTGTAAAATGTATCTCTTTGTATAACATATACTGGAGATAAATAAATCACAGTATTATGGGCTGAGAGATGATTGGATCAGGATTCGAATTGCAGAGAAATAAAACAGTAACTTCTGCAGAAAAACTAATAAAATAAATAAAGAAATATAGAAATATACATAAAATGCAAATATTAAACCATTGTTATCTAAAGGTTAAGCATCAAGGTTTTAAATGTTTGTGCACGTAGAGTTTAACCTGCAGCAGTTGACGTTCCCACACAGCAACACCTCCCGGCCTCCACAGCACACTGTGCAATACGACTGGTAGCCATCGTCATCATACATGTAGGAGATCTCTAGATATATATCCTAACACACACACACACACACGCAAACTGTTAATGTCACAGTCAATGATTTACTACATGATGGCACATATTCAGCTCTTAAAATGACAGCCATAAATTAGAGCGCCATAAACTGGATGGGAACTAAATGAGCTCTAGGCTATATATACTTTTTAATTCCTCAGATCTTCAGTGACCCGATCCAATTTATGAATTTATTATAACACGTAACAGTGTAATATGATCTAAAGCTTGCTTTTGTTGCTATTTTGGTCATCAGATCAGGTGTTCAGCTCTGTTAGCTGCAGTATTATTCGTCGCTCTTGTTTGTGCTTGTCTGAGAGTACAGGCTGTCAGAGAATCGAATGCTGGCTTAGTTTGATTAGCTGTTACCTTGCATGCTTGGCAAAGGCCTCCTTCAAACAGCGGATGAAAGGTTGCTGCTCTTGTCTTCCCACAAGAGAGGCAGAACTCTGAAACAGAGAGAGTTATAGAGAAGTTAGAGAGACTATTCTTTGAGTATTCTGTGAATTAATCAAAAGACAAGTGTTGCATTTGCCAATATCCCACCTTCTATACTTCTGTGATTCTTCAAGACTTCATGAACCATTTGTTCTGCAATGAAGCAAACAGAGTACATCTTTAGGTCAAAAACCACATATACAGCTCTGGAAAAAAATAAAAGACCACTTAAAAATTGAAATATTGTTTCTTTGATTTTATAAAATTGAAAACCTCTGGAATATAATCAAGAGGAAGATGGGTGATCACAAGCATTAAAACCAAGCTGAATTGCTTGATTTTTTGCACCAGGAGTAAAGGCATAAAGTTATCCAAAAGTAATGTGTAAGACTGGTGGAGGAGAACATGCTAAGATGCATGAAAACTGTGATTAAAATCCAGGGTTATTCCACCAAATATTCATTTGTTGACTTGTTTTCTTTGCATTATTTGAGGTCTGAAAGCTCTGCAATTTTTTCGTTATTTTTGCCATTTCCCACTTTCTGCAAATAATTAATTCATATTTTTATTTGTAATTTAGGAGAAATGCTGTGCATAGTTTATAGAATAAAACATGGATAATTTTGCACAAACATATGTCTATAAATAACAAAATCAGAGAAACTGATTTAGAAACTAAACGTAAAATGATTTTTAAAAAGGATACACTCTTAAGAGACAAAATCACTTATTGTAATGATTATTATTTAGACTGAAAGTACATTCAAAAACCTAGACTTTTGAGACATGCAGTACACTATATTGCAAAAAAAAAGGAAATTAAAGGTGAGATGAGGCGTGAATGCAGCTGCTTGGCCATGGAAACCCATTCCAAGAAGCTCTGTAAACTCTAATGTTCTTGAGCTAATCTAAAGGCCACATGTGAATTGGAGTGAACCTGTGGCCCTGGAAGTGAATGGAAACTGAGTTTAATGATTTAGATGAGTGGGCAAACACTTTTGAAAATACAGTGTATTAAATATCCTGCAAAATTCCTGTTAGCACATTTTATTATCTTAGTAAACTCTGACCTCTGCTGTAGCTGTCTTCAGGGACAGTCTTAGCCTTGCAGAGACTGAGGCGGGCTCTTTTGGCAGATGGTGCTAACTCTGGTGGGTTGGACTCCAGCAGCTGGGCCTGCAGCGTCCCGCTCTCTGGAGCAGCCGGGAACAAACAGCACTCAGCTACAAAAGACAAACAAAACACATATATACACAAACTTTATGACACTTTTATGACAAAGCATACCTGAGAAAAAACACACAAAAGAATGCACTTAATGGGTTGTACACTAGTTTACTTGGGGACTGTGAGATCTTGAACACTAGGCAGTGTCACAGTTAGCACAGAAGCTAAACAGTACTTATTTGTGCATTGTGAAGTTTAATCAGTGTTCTCAAGTCTCACGCTTTGAGCGTGTGACACACGCACCTCAGCGAGTTCACACGCTCACACGCCACACATGGTATTTCTCACGCTTGCCAATCCATCGGCTGTATATTATAATGTACTCTCGTTGAGCCAATCAGAATATAGATCGCTCTGTTGTTAGGCAGACCTAGTCAAAGAGGGTGGAGTTTCAGCCAGCGTGTCAGGCGCAAAGAACTGTCCGATTCGAAAGTTCTGAAACACACGTCGGTGAACAACTTCCACCAAACTTCAAAACTTGAGAGCCCTGAGTTTAATATAATAACAAGTTTAGAACCAAAGCTAAACTACTGTTTTTTTTTTACCAGACAGTGTTAGATTTAGCATCGCAAATAACAAAGCTAACCCCTAAGTTACATCATTTCTGGGCAGTGGTTTAGTACTAAAGCGATACACTACTTTTATTTTGATAAGTGTGAGGTTTGGCTCTAAAGCTAAACACTATTTTTTCTGCTAAAGAGCCAAAGAAATCCAACCACTAATTTAATTGGACAGTGTGAGGTTTAGCACCACTAAACAAAGCAAAACAAATCTTAACACTACTTTTCTGGACAGTTTACAGTTTAAGCTAACCACTACTTTTTTTCTGGGCAGTGTAAGGTTTAGCATTGAAGCTAAACACTACTTTATTTGGGCAGTGTGAGGTTAAGCATTAAAGCTAAACACTATTTTATCTGTGCAGTGTAAGCTTTAGTACTGAAGCTAAACACTACTTTATTTAAGCAGTGTGAGGTTTAGCATTGAAGCTAAACACTATTTTATCTAGGGAGTGTGAGCTTTAGCACTGAAGCTAAACACTACCTTATCTGGGCAGTGTAAGGTTTAGCACTGAAGCTAAACACTACTTTATCTGGGCAGTGTAAGGTTTAGTATTAAGGCTAAACACTACTTTATCTGGGCAGTGTAAGGTTTAGCACTGAAGCTAAACACTACTTCATCTGGGCAGTGTAAGGTTTAGCACTGAAGCTAAACACTACTTTATCTGGGCAGTGTAAGGTTTAGTATTAAGGCTAAACACTACTTTATCTGGGCAGTGTAAGGTTTAGCATTGACGCTAAACACTACTTTGTCTGGGCAGTGTGAGCTTTAGCACTGAAGCTAAACACTACTTTATCTGGAGCACATATTACTTGAATTGCAACTAGGCTATTTTTTTATTTGTAAAAATATACCAATGCACTTTCTACAGCAAAAGAAATTGAAGTGTACTAGACACCACCATAAAAAATGAACTACATAAAAGACCATGCCGTACCTTGTTAAGGGTACATTTACAATGTTTGTACCTTACGGAACAAAACAAAAAAAAAACAGACTTACACAGTACCCGCATTTCTTATCAGTTTCGCTGACAAGCCCCACCCAAACCCCTCCCTCGACCCCTCAAGGGACTCATCAAGAAAACAGCATCCAAACATCTACAGGCAATCTCAACACTATCTCACTGATCTTACATAATCAGGCCACGTCTTGAAATGAGTGTCTGTTACAGCATAAATTAAGGTCTCTCTAAACAGGAGTACACAAGCAGAAGCTGACAGAAGTACACGCATAACATTGCAAGTCATGTAACTGAACATAAAAAAGTTTTCTAATTAAGAATAAATAATACAGACAGGGTGAAAGTTCAAAGGTTAAGGGATGCATGGCGTCTTTGGCAACCTTAGTTACTGAGCTAGTTTAAGCTTCTGCTGGACGAATTTTTAACAGATTTTGGGCAAGATATTTTTTTATGGAGCTGGCAACCCTGGCTGCAGCCCACTGCAACTCGCTCTGTGCTTACTCTATCGCTCCAAAGACAACAGAAGGATCTAAATGTGGGATACATTATTGTATCATGCTCCATAACACATTAAAGACATGTCAACAATGAAATTCAATGGCGACAATTTTTATAGTCAACGTTGTCGATTTTGTCAACTAATCGATTTAATATTTTGTTCAACCAGCTGCATCCTGAATGTTTCACTGAATGGTTCACGTACTTGACACATACTGGAGGCTACCACTAAAGGCTTCACTACAGATGCGACTAGCTGTTCTTCAAAACCTTCTGTCGCATTGATGGTGCTGAATGATGCCTTGCCCCTAGTGTTTTTTTTGTGTACTGCACCTCATGTCTGTGTTGCGTTCAACACAAACAACACAACAAAACATAAAATACGCAAGGCAGTCATCATGCATACATAGTTGACAGCAAGTTTATCTCTACTTAAATCCCTTAATCAATTGCCTGGACCTCTGTAGAAATTAGGTCAGTCACTTTAAGCACTTTTTGCCCAATCCTTTATAAGAAAAATGTAAAGTATGTACATTTACACTACTTCCCACCCTGTTTTTAGAGCATAGCACAGTTGGATCATGATCTTACTTGTCTCCACTAGTTTATAGACCTAGCTCTCTATTCAAGGTCACCAAGTATTAGTATGGTGGCTTTTTCCCACAGAGAGAGCACCCCAGCTCTCCTCCAGATAGAGCAAGTGCGTGTGACGTGTGTAAAGTGATTAGAACAAATTATTTCCCAGCAACATTACAATGACTTTTAATTACTAAATAGTTGGAAGAATATGAGATAAAGTACAGGGGGAAGCCTGCCGTGTTTGAGTGAGTGTAATCTCATATTTCAGAGGTGAATCATGCACTCTAAGCACGCTAAACAAACACCGGATTTTTCTCCTGCATTTCCTCATCAAGTCATAATTTGTGCAGCTGTTAGAGCAAAAGAACAGCTTTGGTGTATAGAACAGCGTATAGAACACTTTAACAGAACTTTTCGTTAACTGTCACACCAATGAAAATCAATTATTACCGCATGCTGTGTTTAAAAGAAGCTGTTATATTATTGTTCTGTGCATCTTGTTTTAAGAAAGAACTAATCAATCAAATAATTATCAAGAGAATGTAATTGTTATTCAATATATAACTAACATTGCAATTATGCAATTATGTAATTGTCATTTCAACGACTATCAAATGTACACAATATTTCAATGTGATTGATGACCATCATTCACATGGTTAACCACAATTGATTAAATTTTTCTTATTTGCTTTTTTTTCATTTAAAGAAAAGCTGTGCATTTTGATATGAACAAACTATGATTTTTTTCCCATTTTCTCCCAAATTTACACGGCCAATTACCCAACCCACTCCTTTGGACTCCTACTATCACTAGTAATGCCCCAACACACCAGGAGGGTGAAGACTAACATATGTGAAGCCAGCCACCGCTTCTTTTCGAGCTGCTGCTGATGCTGCATAGCCGAGCAGCCGGCGCGTTTGGAGGACAGCGCAGCGGCTTGGTTCTAGTACATCAGCTCACGGATGCCCTGTGCTGTGGACATCACCCTAGGAGTAATGTGGGGAGAGAGCGCCATCTACCCACCCAGAGGGAGCAGGGCCAATTGTGCTCCCTCTGAGCGCCGGCAGCTTGATTGCAAAGACAATTATGATTTTTAACCCTGTAAATGACACTTTTCTTCCAATCTAAAGAATGTATCATAGAAGGCATCACTAATTACATTGGACAGCGTCCACTGACTAAAATTGTGAATATCACATGCAATGCCCCATTGGCATATCACACAGGCCAGTGCAGCGCTCTTTAGCTTTTATGGCACATGGCAAAAGTAGTTGAAGTGATGCTGACATTGTCTGCAATGACATGTGGTATATCCGTGTATAGTATCTTCTGTATGTATTTAGGAATCAGAATATTGATAAATAATTTCCAACTTTACTTTACTTAGATCATTAGTAAGTAAACTAAATACTTCCGAAAGCAAGCAAGTAAGTGGACCATCATAAAAAACATTCTCTGCAAGGACGGGAGGGAGTCTGTATACCATAATGACAACAAAACATGATGGCTGATGGTATGACATTGCAACTTCTACTCACCAGAGTTCTCTTTGGGTTTCAAGCCCTCCTTGCCTTTGGGCTGAAAGCCTCCATGGGCCCAGTCCAGCATGGGCTTCACCTGATCCTCAGCATTTTCTGTTTCACATGGAGGAAAGGTCTTCTCTGCACGTATACTGGCCATCTGCGGAAATAACCCACAGCAAGAAAGAGAAGAGGGAGATCTGAAAATTACTCTAGCTGAATTTGTCCTAAAAACAAAATGTATTGCTTCATTTTGAATCAGGAAAGCAACTGAGGTACATCTAATATTCAGCAAAACAAAGCTCACTCTGTACCAAAACGCCTTAACATACGAAGCTTGGCAGCACTTCCACAGCAATTACATTCAACAAGTCTTTTCCTTGAAGCATAACTGCTTTTTGGAGCGGTCTCAAACGTGTTCAAAGATGGATCCAAAAAATACCACAACATGTTAAAGCTCCTGTATACCATTCATTTAACATTTATCCTTGTACAAAGACATCCTCACTGTTTATAATACACAGCTGATGTAATGCTTTATTTCTTCACCTCTCAAAACAACACCTTGCCAATGTTTCTCGATTGACAGCACCATGTCTTCTTTAAAAAAAAAAGCGAATAAAACTTAAATGATCAGTTTCACTGTAACCATAACATGTGTGACGTCTGGTGACACTGAGGCTGAGAGAAATGCAGTAACGTGACGTAGAACTAACCACATGTTGACAGGACAAGATCAGGCAACTCTTGTTTAACAGGACTGTGAGGCACACACAACATGACTCCATAAATGATTCCATAAATTTAGTGAGATTTGGCGATACATGCAGTAACCAGGATGTTAAAGAAATGCTGTAAAACAAGTTTGTGGTCAAAACTAGATAGCAAACTAAAATTTGATGTAGTCCTAAAATATGTATGTTTTTATTCCACCTGCAGTTTCATCATGTTGAACTAATGTTACGTCACTTATTTTCCCCAAATTTAAAGCAATTTTAAGCAGCATTTTTACCTCTACTGATGTGTTATATGGAGAGCAAAACATCTCTATTAGTATGCATCTGACAACTATCTGACTATCTGACAACCAAAAATATTTGTTTATTCATTTGCTGCAATCAGGTGGCGTTGCATATCATTCTGTATACAGAGCAGGGAGTGTGGGAGAGAGCCGGCCGAGAGCCTATAAATGGCAGGATTAAGGTCATTTTTATGCTCTTTTTGCACAAATGAATCGAAAGATTCATTCGGCCTCAATTACCACACTTGCTATCAGTATACTTTTCCAGTTTACAAATGCAAGCTGTACAGGGCTAGGATAGTGACATTAGCTGAGCTTGCCTTAGCATTTGTTTGCTTACTGAAAGACTGATTGCCTTGCTCTGTGTAAATCTTATTCACAAGTAGCTTGAGTAGCAGTGCTAATTAAATGTATGATTAGAAGAGCACTACTGATGTAGAACCACCTATATCATTAACTAAAGCATTAACTGAGAGAAATTTTAGTTTTTGATTTTGATGGCAAGGTTTTACCTTGCTTTAATTCCATCTGAGGAACACTCCTAGCCTTAAAGTTAAACAAATAGTCTAATCATCATTATGTATGATTTAGTGTGGGCTGGATAAAATAGAATTTATCTGATCAAATTAAAAAAATTAGAACACAATAAAGTGTGTTTTAACCGCTGTTGTTTTTTATCGTCAACTGGCTTCAGTTTCATGACTGTTTAGTATCTCTTGCTATTCATACAGTTGCTGGAGGGAGTCATGACAGAAATTTGCTCATAATGACTTTGCTGTATCACTATTTAGGATATTACCATCACCTGACAGCCCATAAAGACAGAGTGAGATTTTCAGTGAATGATTACTGTTTTGCTTGTCTCTGATATGACTGATGAGAGCTGCTCACGAAACACTTGGCAGTGTGGCCACGTGTTGAAAAAGTGTTTCAGGTTTTACCTATTATTTTTAGAACTTGTGTTGTGTATAAATTCAGATACGTATAATCTTTTCAGGATAATTGAATGGAGAATATATCAGGTTAAACTGCACTGGTAACATGTGCAGCTCAAATTTGTTAATTACAGCTGATATTTTGGTTGTTTTGAGGCAAAATCCCATTCTCATCACAAATGCAGCGTGGGGATATAAAATAAATAAATAAATAAATAAATAAATAAATCAGACTAATATGATATTATGTATTGCAATAGTGCATCAATTCTCAAAAATGCAGTATTGTTTTTAAATTTTAAATAGTTTACATGCCCAGATTGGTGGCAAACAGTGACATATTTTGTGTTGTTATAAAAGTCTAACCAATAAAGGTATAAGAGACCACTTAAAAAAAGTTTCTTTGATTTTACAAAATCGAAAACCTCTGGAATATATTATTAAGAGGAAGATGGATGATTACAAGCCATCAAACCAAGCTGAACTGCTTTTTGCACCAGGAGTGGCATAAAATTATCCAAAAGCAGTGTGTAAGACTGGTGGAGGAGAACATGCCAAAATGCATTAAAACTGTGATGAAAAAAACAAGGTTATTCCACCAAATATTGATTTCTGAACTCTTAAAACTTTATAATATGAACTTGTTTTCTTTGCATTATTTGATGTCGGAAGGCTCTGCATCTTTATTGACATTTCAGCCATTTCTCATTTTCTGCAAATAAAAGATCTAAATGACAATATTTTAAATGTGGAATTTGGGAGAAATGTTGTTCGTAGTTTATAACTGATTCATAAACTGAAGTGGTATCTTCATTTTTTCCACAGCTGTATTGTCTTGTTTATATTACCACATTATAACACATATTTAAATAACTGTAACTGTTGTACTGTGATTATGTTTTGCATCATCAGGTTCTTGCTAATAAACAGTTTGTTTGGGACTTCAGTAGATCATTAGTAGATTACAGTTTAATAAAAAAGCACATATTTAACCCATCTGTGGCAGTAATCATTTTTCGTCTTCAAAATTTTGCTCATAATATTATGAGAATGTTGAATTTAAACCTGGTATTGCAAAACTGAATTGAATTTCACTGCTATTTATCAAGTATTCTGAATTTTGCGTAATATTACATCATGTGGACTTGCTGAATAATTACTTTTTAATAGATACAACTAATGCTAATCACTTTTATATAAGTAGCTACATAATAAGCCTGTACTAATTAAAGATTAATGGCGCTTTAGGAACAAGATGAAGGACTAAACTGACATAAAATATAGAGGACATGCTTGTATGTGAACTCATAAAATCAGTTCAGCTGCTTGTGTGACAAAATAGAGACAAATTGTACACCATACATTACAGTTAATAGCGTCAGATTGAGTAAGAAAGATAAGAGGTTGCAAGTTTCGCCGAAAGAACAAGGGGCAGAGCAGACAGGGCTCTGGAGCATGTCTGGACTTGACCCCCTCTGTGCTGTTCGGTAGAATTTCTGATTCTCTGCACAGAGATAATTAGGGGAACTGTCGGGGAATTCCGCACAGCTTTCAGATTAGTGTTTACACAAGCTTTTACTCTTCTGTCTATTAACTTATAACTATACACACACATACACAACGCAGAAAAAAAGAAACACACATTCAACATCCGCTATGATCCCTGGATTTAACCGAGCAGGTGCATCACCACATTAGAGTCTTCTTGTGAGGATATATTACAGACATATTTACTCATCTGATCCTCCATCAATATAAAACGCGACAATTCTTCATTCATTTCACTCACAACAAATGCAATCTCACCTCCAGGGCCTGGAAAATGGCTCTGCGGTACGACGCCAGCTTGGTGTAGGAAGATTGGTTAAAGAACTTGGAGAAGGCAGTGATGGAATCCAGCTTGTCTGCAGAAACCTACCAGTGACATACATGCCAGTGATTACTCACCCCATAGAAATGCCTTTTAGCATTAAATGAGTCATAAAAATGCTCTAATAATAAAAATGACTCACCTCTGAGAACTTGCCGTCTCCAAACCACTGAAGCCAGCGCATGCCGTGGGAGGCCTGCCTCTTCCCTGTGGCTCTCCAGGTCACCACCATCCCAGGCCACCAGGAGAAGCCTTTAATTTTACCCCACACCAGCTCCCCTATTCCAAACCCCTTGTTGTCCTACACAGGAAACAGCATATCAGTATATAAGAACAAATTATACATTAAACATTATACACAGTTTTTCCCATAGCTTTATTTATTGATTATATACGTGTATTGTTTTATAAACTCTTTAGAATATCATCATCACAAAAGTGGCTAAACTTAATGTAGCCCTGTTTAATTTTCAAGTTATGTAAATTAAGAAAATCCTAAAAACAAGTTCATTTTTATTTGTATAAAAGTTTTTGTGCTCACTCACAGTAGTTAATAAATAATTGTGTTTACTCATGTTAAAAAACTTCTGTTAAAATATATATATATTTTTGGAGCAAGATAATTGGTTATTTTTCCTGTCAGTCAGAACTCTTGAGAAGTGGGTGGAGCTAGCAGCTGCGTTGTGAGCAGCAGGGGGGCAGCATGGGAGAGAGAGAAGGAGAGAGAACTAAGCAGAGTCAGCCATGCAGCACAGGAGCTGTTTGTGCTCAATATAAGTCCAAAATGTGGCTAACGGCCAGTTTAAACCACTTGTGTGACTTTCTGTGACATCTTTGATGAGGACACGGACAGTGTTTCTGACGAGCCCAGTGAGCTACATAGAGCTTGGGAGCTGACGAGGAAGCTGTTTCATGACTTCTTGGCTGTTCCACCATTCCATGAGCATCGCTCTCACCCTAAACTTCTACTAGACTGCCTAAACTACATCTTCACTGATTCTACGTTGTCCTGCTTTCACCAGACACCCAGAACATTCTCTAGAGAGGTCGTGAGTACTGACTGTGCACAAACAAATATTTTATGTTGCTTACTTTAAGTAAGTGAAGCGGCTATTAAAGTTTTGAGCCTCAACGTACCCAAGCCACGACTCAGGCCTGCAACTTTTTGTTTCTTTTATTTTTCTATTACTTTTCTGAGTGTGTGTGAGTGTGCGTGTGTGGGCCCACAAGTTAGGTATTTCTTTGTTTATTTGTTCAGAGCTGTTATTTACAATTTTTTGGATAATATTTTGGGTAACTAAATTGTTAATAATCTGCAACACAATAATTCTAATATCATTTCATTTGTAATTTAAAACTGTGATACCTGACTTTCCAAAATTCATACAATAATCTGAGTAAAACGGCCAGTTTAAACCACTTGTGTGACTTTCTGTGACATCTTTGATGAGGACACGGACAGTGTTTCTGACGAGCCCAGTGAGCTACATAGAGCTTGGGAGCTGACGAGGAAGCTGTTTCATGACTTCTTGGCTGTTCCACCATTCCATGAGCATCGCTCTCACCCTAAACTTCTACTAGACTGCCTAAACTACATCTTCACTGATTCTACGTTGTCCTGCTTTCACCAGACACCCAGAACATTCTCTAGAGAGGTCGTGAGTACTGACTGTGCACAAACAAATATTTTATGTTGCTTACTTTAAGTA
This sequence comes from Astyanax mexicanus, assembly GCF_023375975.1. Classification (NCBI taxonomy): domain Eukaryota; kingdom Metazoa; phylum Chordata; class Actinopteri; order Characiformes; family Acestrorhamphidae; genus Astyanax; species Astyanax mexicanus. Next base: position 32,355,319 of record NC_064420.1, read on the forward strand.
AGTGAAGCGGCTATTAAAGTTTTGAGCCTCAACGTACCCAAGCCACGACTCAGGCCTGCAACTTTTTGTTTCTTTTATTTTTCTATTACTTTTCTGAGTGTGTGTGAGTGTGCGTGTGTGGGCCCACAAGTTAGGTATTTCTTTGTTTATTTGTTCAGAGCTGTTATTTACAATTTTTTGGATAATATTTTGGGTAACTAAATTGTTAATAATCTGCAACACAATAATTCTAATATCATTTCATTTGTAATTTAAAACTGTGATACCTGACTTTCCAAAATTCATACAATAATCTGAGTAAAAGAAAGGTAGCTAAGCATTAAAACTCATTTTTTTTGTTAATAGAGTGTTCATTTCAGTAAGTACTGGTTATTTATTTATTTATATTTCTTTATTTTCCTTTTTTGAATAATCTCTATTAAAATAGGCTGAGTGTGTGAAACGGAGAGATTTCTAAAAAATAGAGTATACTAAGTCTACTTATTTTGTTTATACAAAATTTGAAATGCATTAGTCTGTACCAATAATCATTGGGACCCAGGGCCCTGCCTTTAATACATAAGTGGTTAGGCAGGGTGTTACATTAAGATTTAAGCTTTAAGAAAACAAGTGGTGCTCTGCATCAGTAACAGTGAGCTCTTTATCTATACTAATAAAAATTATTTTATAGCAGAGCTTTTTTAATTGGGACAAAAATAAAATTTGGACATTATTAAAATTGTGAAATAGTGAAATATACTTGAGGACCAGACTAATATACTTGAAAGGCATATCTAAATAAATTTAATGTTTAGGAAACACTGAACTGTGTTAAAAACAAAATATATACAAACAAGTAAGGCTAACATTTTTAACCATACAATACATGCATTTTTCTATACATTTTACGGCATATTGTCATTGTACAATAATAAAAAAAAAAATCCATTTTTGTCAATTTCTAGTTTACTACATAATTTGAAAACACTGTCACTTACACTATGCCAAAATGTCTTAATGAATAGACCAATAGAAATACATCAAAATGACCTGAAATAATGACTTTCATTGAAACTTTAGTAGGTTTTTCCTCTCTTCTTTAAAATTGCTGTTTTGGAGATACTTGTTTTTCAAAATAGGATTTTTCATTTTTTTACATTAAAGTATTTTCAGAATTATTTTCTTAAAAATACAAAATAAAGAATAGAAAATTAATTACAGACAATTAATTCATCCTAAAAGAAAACCTCACATATTGTATATAAAGAGGACATTTACATGTTTAAAAAAGTTTGAAACTGTTTAAAATTTGATTATTTCACATTTTGTAGCTTATTAAAAATACTAAGAATACAATCAAATTACATTAAGATATTAAGTATTTGGCTTAATTGGCCTAATAAATATAGTTTTCCCTCGTAAAATACATTCTCCTGCTCTAATACTCTATAAAATCTTCTAACCCCAGAGCATGTCATGTATCCAGCACACAAAGCAGAGCCTTTCTCTCAGCATCTGCATGAAGATTGATCAGCCTTGTTAACACAGATCATAAGATGAAAGTCTGCATCTAGACCACTTGTTTGAGCATGACTTTCACAATCAATTGGTTACTATGTCAACAGTGCTCTTGTTTCTTGGTTTGCGTGCGTGTGGTGGTGCGTCTGTGTGTGTCAGTATGTGTGTGTGTGTGTGTGTGTGTGTGTGTGTGTGTGTGTGTGTGTCTACAGTCAATAGAGAGTGCGTTAAACACTCCGGCTCACAATAGCATCATTCAATAGCTAACGGTCTCTTTGTGCAACACATCAATGCTCTCTCTAAACATATAGCTGACAGGCTTTGTGACATTTAACTCTGAGGACAGACTGTGAGCACAAAGCGCATTAAAGAGAGAGACACGCTGGAAGAGAGTCTCCTGGTAGTGTTTAAGAGCAGGTGGACAAACATGGATTATGCTTGATTGTACAAAAAAAGAGAAAGAGGGACAAGATCAGACAAGACAGGTGAATAAGCAGATAGATGTGCGGTGCTAAAGTGTGTGTGTGTGTGTGTGTGTGTGTACGAACATTGTACTCTGGCTGGCTGGCGACGATGTCAGTAGTGGAGGTGGATGTAGTGCTGCTTTGAGCTGAGTCTTTAGAGTCCTGCTCCATCAGCTCCAGCCTGGGGCCTTCAGTAAATGTAGAGACCTACACACACAGACACACACACACACAGACACAGACACACACAAAAGTAAGGTATATTTTAAAAACAGACTTTTCAAAAGTCTGTTTATATACAGTTTATAATAAACAATTGTGCTATACACGAATTTTACAAATTGGGATCTGGGTGGGCCAATCGTCTAAAGAGTTCAAATCTCGTATGATGCTGCTAGCCATCAGCAGCTGGAGTCCGAGAGAGCACAACTGACTTTGCTCTCTCTAGGTGGGTAGAAGTTACTCTCTGCCCTTTCTGTCAATTTAGGCACATGCATCATATATTATTTTATTTAATTGTTATAATAATGAACAGCTGTGAGTTATTAGGACCACATAATCTTCTCAACAGCTTTTGAGGTTTACTAAGAAAGACTAAATCATTTTCTAGGTAGCACATTACATAGAACAGGGGTTGGCAAATAAGTTTGACAAGAGGGCCAGATATTTTCCAAGCCATTACGTGGCGTGCCACAAAAAAAAATTCTGGTTTGGAAAATGAAGTGTAATGGGATGGAGTGCTACAGACTAGTAGCTCTCCAGTCCAGAGGGTTGTTGAACCCAATTGCAGAACAGTTGATCTCAAAGCACATAAAACAAAGAAGAAAGGAAAAATTAAATAAATAAATACCCCGTTCCTCACGCAGGATCGAACCCGTGTTGTGAGGGTCGCGGTCCAATACACTATCGCTGCCTCAGCCAGTGAATTGGGACATGGCTGGGAAAAAAACGCCCTTCTAAGGAGATTTGGAGCCCAAGAACATACAGGAAAATGAGAAAGACGGAAACTGAAGTCACGCTGGTTGTGACTGAGAGACAGGGGAGGATGTAAACAAAAGCTTGCCAGAGAAGCATTTTATTATTTTTTATTTGATTATCGTTCATTCTAGTTCAAATAACCTCACAGGCCAGATGTTTTATGCCTGCGGGCCACATCCAGCCCACGGGCCACCTATTGCCGACCACTGACAAAGGAAATGAAAATAGGGGCTCCTGTATAGGGCAGTCTTCTAACTAGCTGTCACAGTGATCTGAAGATTGACAGTTCAAATCTCGAATCATGCTGCTTGCCATCAGCAGCTGGAGTCTAAGAGAGCACAATTGGCTCTCTTTCGATGGGTAGGTGGCACTCGGAGAAAAGCTAGGTTAGTGGGAAAAGAGATGGTGGCTGGTTTCAAATTGGAAGAAGCATGTCTTAATACAGTGAATCTACAAATATGTTTACATTTACTTCTTTCATTTGAATTTTAACATGCCCTTCTGTGGATAATCTAGAAACAATAACACATATCCTCCAAGCAGGTGTCCGTATCCTACATCAGCGGATTTGATGCTAATAGCAACATTACTATAACAGAGAGGGATCTACTGTACACACATACATAAAGCAGATCTGAGTTCAGAATCCTGCAGTACAACTGTTCTTTTTTCTACTAAAGGTATCAGTTATTATCATAGAGCATAGAGGTCAGCGCTAATGTACCGTATTTTTCGGACTATAAGGCGCACCGTATTATAAGGCGCACGATGAGTGAACGGTCTATTTTTAGTGTTAGTCCATACACAAGGCGCACTGGATTATAAGGCGCACTAAATGAAACTTTATTTATATCAGTAACAATAACTCTGAGCAATAAATCCTTCACAATATCTGTGAAAAATAACAACATCTCTGAGCAATAAATCAACAAGCACAGCAAGTATGTATTACTCCGCGACGCTCCTGACAACGGTAGCCGCAACGCTCCGACAGACCATAATATTATGTTGAAGCACAGCAAGTACGTATTACTCCGCGACGCTCCTGACAACGGTAGCCGCAACGCTCCGACAGACCATAATATTATGTTGAAGCACAGCAAGTACCGCATTACTCCGCGAGGCTTCTGACTATAATAGCGTGTTGTGCCGAATTCGGTGAATAAAACTGTTTTAAAACAGAGATAAAGATTGGATAAGTTTCATTTCTGGATGAAGTGATTTCCAGCGCTGTTTGGATATAACTGTGGATTACAGGAGACTGGATTGATGGATTCTCTTTAGTCTGGACGCGTTTTGAAGGTAGGACCTGTGGCTGAGCGCGGGTGTGTGTTCGGGGGGTGGCGGCAGTGACCGGAGGTTACCCCAGGACAAAAGGAGAGCCTTTTATTACTGGAAACATGCGCTCTGACGCAGCTCTAATTCATGAAACATACATCCTACAGTAAAAGCACAGTTCTGGAATCCGGAGAGCCAGACGGTTCGAATGGTGTATGACATGACCGCATTCGATGAAATATGGACGAACGATAAATGCAAATATGAGAGTTATGAATTATTAAAATCATAACCAAGGCATATTTCGCCCTAAATGTTTATTTTCTGAAAGGATATTCCGCTAAATAGGCTAAATAGCTCAAAAGCAGAGATTCTAAGCTTTAAAATGGTATATTGGATGTCTATATTGAACCTGTAACTGTTCATAACTATTCAGAAACACAGCCAGTTATGAAATATTAAATATTTCTGGCCCGCCGGTGGGCCAGCGCGTGTTAAGAGGTTAACTTTACTTAGAAGTGGGCGCTAAAAAGAAACAGTTTGTGCTATTACCCCAGAACGGGTGGAAAGGAAAGTTTACCGGCACCTTGTTCTGGCCACGGAGCTACAGTGGAAACTAGCTACCCTGAACCACAGCCGAGAGGCAGTACGGCAGTCAAAGGTAACCGCGCGCTAGCCCAAGAGGGGGATCTTTTTCTGGCGTGGGTGAGGAATTCTGCACAACAGAGCGCCGTGTACCACATAAAAATCGAGGTCAGTAAACACAAGCAAAATCCATACACAAGGCGCACTGCATTATAAGGCGCAATGACGATTTTTGGGAAAAAATAAGTATTTTAAGTGCGCCTTATAGCCCGAAAAATACGGTACCCTGAGAACCCCTATGCAGATGGAGAACACTATACCACTGCAGGAAGACACGCCTATAAAAAATAAACACCGAAAAAAAGCACAGAGCACGTAAGATATTTAACAGGTGGGAAAGTGCAGGAAATATGAGTGGGCGAGACAGTAATACATAGATGTGGAAGAGAGCACATTCCATTAAAAGTGAAGGGCATGTTAGAGGGAACCTGTTCTGAACCTGTTCTGCAGGAAAGGAACACCGTTTCTCAAAATCTTAGTGAGATACAATCAGTAAATCACAGCCAGAGAAAGGAGATATGTGTTCAAATGTGGAGATATAGACAGATTCAGATGACATCAGACTCAACTAACCAGTCTGCTGGTTAGATTAGGGAAGACTTTTTGGAGCATTACTGTGAAGATTTGATCGCTTTTACTAGGGCTACATTCAAATTACCAGATAGAAGTGGTGCACATTTTTTTTATTTTTTGTTTAATGTGATTTAGATCCAATATTTTTAAAGTAATGTGAACATACAAATTTGTTCTTTTTAAGTCATATATCCAAGTGCTGACTGTCATAAATTGTGGAAAACAGTCTCTTTTTTCAATTGAGGCACATGCATCATATTTTATGAATTTTATTGCTCTAGTAATGAACAGTTGTGAGTTATCAGGACCACAGGCCACTGAGAAAGACTGAATCGTCAATATTTTACCTTACTTCCAAAGTAGTACATTACATAGGAAATGGAAATAGGGGCTTCTGTATAGGGCTTTGTTCTTGTTACAGTATGTGCTGACTCAATACACACTGCATAAAGTGTATGAACACCATTGTCCAAAATCTGGGATATTATGAAGAATTTATCCTGCTTTCTACTAGATTTTAGATCCTAATCTGCTGCTGGATAATTCATTCATTATACACAGCGACATGCCATGGGACAGTCATAAGATATGAGGAAGCAGTATGTAAATTAATCATGAAGTATTACCTCAGGAGGTGGATTGGGAATGCCCACACCTGTATAAGTTGTGAGGTGTTATCTTGTGAGTGAGGTTAAACACTGGCCATCAAGTCAATTGTCAATTAGAGGGACAGACAATCGACTCCCCCACACACCTCCCACAAGACAACGCAGTATTCTTTAGCTTTGATGGGACATGACTAAAGTCATGGAATATGATGCTAGTTTCGCTCCCATGACATGCGGCATATCAGTGTATTCTGAGAGTAGAGTGTTCATAAGCCTACACAATACCTACATAAGCTTTTACCAACAAGAAATTTAACCTATATACACACTTACAAAAGCTCAGTTGTCATAACACTTACTGCGCTGAGGTAACATGACAACATGAACAAAATTAACAATGGCAGCCTTTTTGATGCTTGTGGGAATAAGCCTTTCTAAATGTTATTGTAGGCTTACGTAATGACTCGTAATGAATTACTAATGCTACATTTAAATAGTGCTACCACATTTCCAGTGCCTAACCTTTAATGTAAGCCTAAAATTAATCTCAGTAACCAAAAAAAAAAAAAAAAAGCTTTTCTCCCTGCAGTTTTTAAAAGAAAATTGGAGCTTTGGTTAAAGCATGCTTTACAACTTTTGTGTTTTCTTTTTTGTCATATATAAGAAGAAAACAAACACACTGCTTTGGAGCCGACACGTAACTAGCACGGCTGCTTTGCTGTGTTTGGATAGAGGCTTCATGCTTCAAGATTTGATGCGTTTCGTCTGGGTTTGTTTTCTTTACAGAGAGTGTCTCTTACACTCAAGAGGAGTGAAGTATTTGAAAATTTAATGTGTAGAGAAAGAAAAACAATAGTCAACAGGTGTGAATGTGTGTGTAAAGACTTATTACCATGCTACCAGGCTCCTGTTTGCTGCGACCCCTCTCTCTGTTGCGTGGTTTAGCGTGAGCTGTTAGCCCTGCCTGGAAGATAGTCCTGGGGCGTGGCCTCTGCCTAAGTCCAGAACCATCACCTGAACCCAGATCTGCCTTCTCCTGCAAAACAGCACATAACAGTTACTGGTCTGGCCTCTTATAGGACACACACATGCACATGTGCACATACACATGTACGCACATGAACACGCACGTAAATGAATTTTTCATTGCTGACTTATCTGATTAAAAGATTCTATACCCATGACTGTGTGGTCGGGCAACCAGTTCAGCCAGTCTAGCTGTCTCGTTTTCTCTCTCTTTTTGCACACACACACAAACCTCTATCTGGGCCTGTCACAATAATTACATTATCAACTTATCACACACACACAAATGAGTTAGTTGCATGCTTTTGCCCTGAAGAAAAAAGAGCATATCTATCGTATAGAAAAAAAAAAGTACAGATAGCAAACAGATATCATAATTTGTTATATAACTGAAGAGAGGCAAGTACTATTGATGGGCAGTACGGAAAAAAAAAGCAAAAAACATCCTGTCACTAGGAGTATATAGCACTATCCGAATGGGATTCGTTTTTCAGGGGTTCCTGGGGTAATTTTCTCTTTTATGGGGGGTCCTCTTTGATTTTATTTCCGTCCAGAACAATCATGTACCCGTGTTTTTTATAGAAAATTACAGGCTGAATTATATACTGCTTTTCGCTGAACTCCATGGTTCTTTGGTAATTTTAGTCCCGTCCGGATGCACATCTCTGAGTTTCATCATCTCATGTTTAATAAAATAGCTATTTGTCCACTCCTATGCACCGTTATTACACTTTGGATGTGCGTTTCCACGGAGATTCACATAAACAAAGCTAGTGGAAATGGAGAAGCTACTGCACACAATGTCATGTGACCAAAAAGGCCCAAAAAAATCACTGGTCCTCCTGTGTTTTTAATCGCTTTCCGGATGCAAGAGTTTCATCACTGAGTAGAAGTGTGAAATATTTTTCACAGACATCCCCCTGGGAAACTAATCCCGTCAAGATAGGGCTTAAGACAGCATAACTGGCCATGCTCTTTCAGGGGTGGGTAGGTGATGGCAGGGTTCATATAAAGGATAACTGGGTAATAGGACCTTGGTTGTACGTCCTATCATCAGTCAGGTTACGTGTTTCCATGTTCTTTCTGTCTCTATGTTCTTCATATTTCTTTATTATTTTGTTTTTGTGGTTCCTTGTTTGTTTCTTTTGTGTTTTTTTAATAAATACTTGGCAAGTGTGTATGCTCACTTTATCTCCTTATTAAAAGTACACTAATCTAAAAGGGTCTGATTACTTTATTATGATATCATCAAATCATGAAAAAAATTACAATAATTTAGTTATTTCTATTTATTTTTGTAATATACTGTCAAAATATATAATCTTTACCTCTAACAGGTTTATATATACCACAGCAGAAAAGGAAAGCCCATAGAATAAAGAAATTCAAGGTCCACTGCAACACAATAACATTCCCATGGTGCACTTTCATAAAGCTACCTGCTTTATCAGTGCTCAGAAATCTCTCTGATCTCCCAGATAGAAAGTTATTATAACTTAAGTCATGAGGGTTCATGAGGGTTAAATGAATTTCCCACATACATTTACACACACACATGCACATGAACGCACACACATACACACAATACTGTGTCTACTCTGTAAATGGAGCATCATCATTCTGGAGAACAGAGCTCTACTGACCAGAACTCAATGCTGGGGGGCTTAACACCCCTCTAGCCCACTCCTGGCATTAGAATTGGTGCCCAGAGGTTATTAATAGGTTATATATACAGCTCTTGAAGAAAATAAGAGACTACTTTAGTTTCTGAATCAGAATTTCTAACTTTGCTATTTATAGGTATATGTTTGAGTAAAATGAACATCGTTGTTTTATTCTATAAACTAGGGACAACCTCCTTAATTCCCCCAAAATACTGTCATTTAGAGCATTTATTTGCAGAAAATGAGAAATGGCTGAAATAACAAAAAAGATGCAGAGCTTTCAGACCTCAAATTATGCAATGAAAACAAGCATCTTGGCATGTACTTTTCCACTAGTCTTACACACTGCTTTTGGATAACTTGATGCCACTCTTGGTGCAAATATTTAAGCAGTTCAGCTTGTTTTGATGGCTTGTGTTCGTCTATCTTCCTCTTGATTATATTCCAGAGGTTTTCAATTTGGTAAAATCAAAGAAACTCATCATTTTTAAGTGGTCTCTTATTTTTTTCCAGAGCTGTACTTGGCAATATGAATTAATTGTATTATGATACATTTGTTATTGTTTTAAATTATATGCTTTTCTAAGTATGTCATGGATCTCATCAGTTGATGAAAAAACACAAACCAAATGCGCATTTCATTATAGAATAAGTAGTTAGTCTTGTTTGATTGAATAAAGTGGAAAAAAAAAGTTTTTTGATAGGATGAAACTGCCAATATGTGAAATGAATTAAAATAAATTTAATAAAGTTCAGACCTCACTGCAGGAGTCCCACACAGTATCGTACTCTGATTCAGAACGTTTGCGAGACCTTTTCCTCAGACTGTTCACACTTTCATCTAAGAGAGAAAATAAGAGAGAGAAGAGACAGAAAAAACGAAAGAGAGAACATTAGAGAAAATAAAGAGTAATGTGATCATGTACACTGATATCAGTTTGTAAATTGTATGAATGTGTAAAAATGTGTGCATGCCTGTGTGTGTATGTGAATGTTTACCTGCAGGAGATGCTGCTCCTCCACTCTGTTTAGGACTGAAAGGCGAGGGTGGCTCTGCTCCGGTCAGAGGGCTATTCTCATTGGTCATTTCCAGGCCACTGTTATTCTCTGACAAACCTTCAACTGCAGACATGTCACCATTTACAGCAGCCTGAGAAAGAAAGGATGGAGTTCAGAGAAGCATAGCACAACATGTGGTGGGTTTACAGATCTGTAGAAGATTTAAAGCATATGGAGTAACAAAGAAAATGCAGCAGTTATTAGACTATTACAGGGTCCACACTCTTTCTTCAACCTCTGTGAAGAAAGCTCTTACTGAGTGCAGTACATCAAATGTGGCCAATATTCATGCATTATAATCTTTTTATTTAGGCAAGCAGTGAGAGGTGACTGAGGAAAATGACAGATAAATGAGTCCCATTTACTTGCAGATAAATTACTATATGATTATTATTTGTAATAAAATGATCATAAAATGCTAGGTCTGTGCCACTTTATAGATCACATTTCTAACGTATGCAAAACCAAGATGTAAATTATATAAAAGAATCAGATAGTTGTAGAACATAAAAAAGTTGTAATAATAAATAAATATCTACAATGTAATCAAACGAGAAGATAAAGAAGCTGTAATAACCAAATTACTATCTACAATGTCTCATGTTTGATCAAACGAGAACATCACATGGTTGTTATAATAAAATTGCTATCTGGGATGTTTTATGTTTAATCAAAAGAGAAAATGATTCTAAACAGATTTAAAATGTTCATTTCATTGCCAAAATACCTGCAATTTTTAAAAAATTCACTTGGATTTTTGTTTATAATATTTAACATGGACTGTATTGGATTGAACCAAAACTAATGAAAATAAATTTGGTAAATCAGGCATTGTCTGGTCAAAGGAAATTGTGAGAACTGGTTCAGATGGTCAAACACAACCCAAGAACCACAAAGGCACAGACCTGACATTATCAGTAATCATAAGTCAATAAATCATCAAGGAACCAAAAAATAAGTAAAAAATAAAGTCCATTTCTTAAAAAAAAAATGCTACCCAAAATTAGTGGTTAAATATCTACCAAATGTCTGTGAGGTTTTTTTGTTTTTAACAAGAAAACAAACAATAAACCAAAACTAAACTCAAAATATGACACGAGAACAGGGAGAACTACTAGAATAAACTAGAAATAAACTACAGACAGAAAACAGAGAAACAGCAACCTGACTGACATAAAATATTTACAAACAAGAACCAACACCCTAACACTGAAAACACAAGGGCTTAAATACACATGGAGGGGACACAAAACAGGAAACACCGGGGCACAGGTAATAAGGGGGCGGGGCTACAAATTAACACAGGTGGGAGCAATGAATACATGGGTGGAGACATGTAATACACAGAGAGGGCCATGTTCTAAGATAGGTATAACAAACAGGAGGGCAGGAACAACATAGAGACAGACAGGAGAGACACAGAACAGGACGAGAATGTGACAAGTGTTCCTATATTTTATTTTTTATAATCCACAACTGAATGAAATATAATCAAAAGTCAATAACATGTCATAATCTTGAGAAAATAATAATTTCAAATAATTAAAAAACATATCAGTAAAATTGTTATTATTTTAACCCTCCTCTACACTATTTAATTTATAACCTGTTACTTTGTCTGTCTGAACATGAACTACTGCTAATGCAAGCTTCTAGAAAGCACTATTTAACTCGGCCAATAAAAACACATTGAGATTCTGTACAGCTGTGAAGATAAATAAAATGATGGACTTGGTGAAAGACGGTCCTGAGGGCAAGTACTGCATGTATACATACACACACTTATACACATGTGAACTTTCTTATCTGTGTCAAATCTGTCTAAAACAAAAGTTGGCGGCAAAAAATGCGATTTACCTAAACGCTGTGTTATGAAACATGAACGAAACTGGTGGCTCTGTTCCAAATCCCCCACTGTCTGCCTGTCTCTCTCTCACTCTCTCTCTCTCTCGCTCTATACGACTGCCAAGACCACATGGTTAATGTAGCTGCCAGTACCGGCTCTGTTACGACTTGAAGGAGAGGCCGTACAAACTTGTGTTAAATGTGTGCTCTTTAGCACAAGGCTCTACTCTACTTCCTGAGCTGACACTGTATACACACATACACACACACACACTCACCAGCAGCTGTGGAGGTGTGAGAAAATTAAAGATTATGTCCTGTGCTTAGGGCTATTGGGAGTTTTGTGTTAAAGCAGGTCTTTTAACACTGCTGTTAAAAATTTAAACACACAGCTTTTCATGTAGAAGCATTTTTCATCATTTTAACATATTCAAGTTTATTTTTAATACGATAATGTCATCATTTTAAATTTTAAAGTTAATCTCACAATTTTACAATACTCAGAGTCAATAGAGATCAGAGGCAGAGTCACCTATTCATTTGGTAGGCCCACTCTTCTACAAGAACTCGTGAAGTGTCTCAGACTGCCTTCACTGAGTTTACAACATAGCTTAAAGGACAACATGTGTAGAGTATTTTTGGATTTTTGGATACAAAGGATATGCAATTTATCCAGTAAGTGATTTCCAGTTGATCAGACATGATGTATGCTAACATTAGCTGGCTGGATAAACACTAATTAGATTGAGACACGGGCCATTTTAAATCATATTTAAAGTGTTTTAAATAGTTTCAATATTGGCTTTTAACTAAGTTAAGAAAACTGTCAAATAAAAGTCTAGTGTATATAATACAAGGTAATCAACACTAGGGGTGGTCGATATGGCCCTAAAATAATGTCATGATATTTCATGGTATTTTCGCGATAACGATACTTTGGCGATGTGACAAAACAATTTTAAAAATTTAATAAAAAATATATTTATTTCAAGAATACACTACTGCAACAAAATGAAAATGACATAATGACATCTTAACTCTCATATTAAAAATTCAGATTTGTAACAGAAGTCAATGATACAGAATGTCATGATACTAATAATGCTCTCTAAATATCTCCATATATCCAGGATTAAAGTAAAATAAATTATACTGGACAGATATAATCTTTAATAGATATATAATGGGAAATGAGAACAGTGTGAATTTTTCTTTAGCTAAAAACAGCAAAAAAAAAGTAGTACCTGGATGTGATAATTAGGGGTGGGTGATATGGCACGATATTTAATGGTATAATGTCGTTCATGATATCGAAAAATGTTGGTGATATTATTGCATGGGATACAATAGGTCACACCTTTAATAAACACAATGCAATGTAACGAAAAGCAGGCTGCATGTTGAAGATCATAAAATGTGTGGGTGTGTTTATTTAACAACCGAATTAAAATCACTAATGAATTCACATTAGTGGTTTGACTTATTTTGTTGAATGCATGAAACTTGCCTTGAGGGCTGCACAATTAATTGTTTTTCTCTTTTTTTGTTAACCTGAAGGGGACAGAAGTGGATCCCTTGCAGCGAATAAGGCACGGATAGGCTTGAACTTGAGCTCCTGTTCAGAGCGAGTAGCAAGTAAGTCCAACACTGAAGCGAACTGCCAGTTTCTAAACACACAAGCACAGCACAAAATCTAAATGACTAGGCTGTAAATGTGCTTTAAAAAGCTGCTCTAAATGCTGATGTCTCGGCCTTGGCAGCGTCCACACACATACACTCTGGCAACCCTGATGACTGACATCTGTGGCTTGTTTTACCTTTTCAAGAACTTTCAAATAACATACTGTAACAACTACAGCTTTTTTTTAGTTACTGTCAGTAACTACAGTGCCACATACAGAACCAGTCAAAAGATTGGACGTAACTTAAATTCAGTGTTTTTCATTATTGTAAAATTGTCTGCATTGAAGATAATACTAAAAAACATGAACAGAAAAGTTTATTAAATAATTCCAAACCAAAATATGTTTTATATTTTAGATCATTCAAAGTAGGCACCTCTTGCTTAGATGACAGGTTTTCTTTATGAGCTTTATCAGGTGGAGTCATCTGGAATGGCTTTCAGTTAACAGCTGTACTGAACTTGTCAAGAGTTGATTACTTGAATTTCCTGCCTTCTTAATGTTGAGGTATAGTTGGTATATAGTGAATAGCCCTATTTCAGTGTTTCATGTTCTAATCCATATTATAGCAAAAGCTACTCAACTAACAAAAAAAATACTTAAAAAAATTAAGGTCAGTCAATCCGAAAAAAAAAAAAATTGTAGGAACTTTGAAAGCATCCTCAGTTGCAGTTGCAAAGACCATTAAAAACTTTATGATGAAACTGGCTCTCGTCAGGTCTGTCCCAGGAAAGGAAGAACAAGAGTTCCCTCTGTTGCACAGGATAAGATAAACAGAGCTACCAACCTCAGAAACCACAAGTCAACAGCACCCCAGTTAAAAGCCACCTTAATAGTATTTTGGTCTGTTAAACATTTTTAAATTCACTACATAATTGCTTGGTTCTTCATAATCTGGATGACTTCAGTATTAATTTACACTGTACTGTACATGCTCTTCTCATGCTGGAATTTGTTTTCTTGAGCACAGTTTGAATAGGACTAAATTTACACAGGGTCTTAAAGCAAGGCCTTTAACCCTCTGTGAGGTCAAATCCCCAGAGCAATGGGCACAAGCATCACTGCAGGTTAGGGCCTAGCTCAAGAGCCCAACAGTGGCCACTTGCCAAACACAAATATGAATAACCCAAGTGGCTGCAAGCTTTTCTTCTAAACAATCAGCAGCCCATCTGATTCCACTTTTCCAACCAGTTTGTCAGTTTTTAAATAACTGATCAAATGCTTCTGCTTGGCTGGAATGAAAACCTACAGCCACACTGCGCTAATCGCTGAGCCACCAGTACCCCAGCACTACAAGACTGAAGGGGCCTATGCTTTTCCTCTGCTTATATCACAGGGACTTCTTATCAGAGTACCGTGACTAGAAGAGATGGATTAAGTCACTACAGTGCTTGAGTGCGTTTGTGGGAACAATACAGGCTGCTGTCGCGTTTCTGGAATCTCTTGCAGGAATGCCAGAAATCTTTCACACCACAGCTGTGCTGCAGAGAACCACAGAGTCTGCCAACTTGCATAGGCACACAGTCAAACACACACATACACACACACAGACTCATAGCGTGAGCATGCTTGTGTTTAACTGTGCCAGGACCTACCACTGCCAAAGTGCACCCGAAAAAGTAGCAATTTTGAAATTCTAACACAAACTGTGTTGTTTGATCAGGTAATGCTTTTAGCTGCAATTAGAATAAATTAATTAATTTATTTACTTGATTGAAATCTGTGCATTTGATAGAAAGATAGTAAGCACAAGCAAACTACGAGTGGGCCACTTAGCTGGAGTATTGTATCCCTCCAGCTTAGCATTCCTGGGTTGTCTTTTAGCACTGTGTCCTTACCGTTTTTGGGGCATCAATTAAGCACACATACATACAATACAGTTCTAAAAATAAAGGTGCAACAAGTGGTTTAGTAACTCATGCTTTGGGGGCTTTAAGTCATGTTTATTTACCACATGATAGAACAGGAACAATTATCAAGCTTTAATTTAAGATTTAAGAGAGTTTTTAAGCAAAACATTTTTGTTCTTAAACTTCTGTGTATTTAAATGCAAGTCAGACTGTTTCCCATGGGTATTAAACAAACATAGGGGGATCTTTTATAATATTATTTTATAAACTCATAATTATACTTATTGGACTGTGGCCTAAAATATGATAATAAGTATAAAGATAAAGTATGTATCTTTTTAACCCATTGAACTCCAGGCATAACACATAAAACCCTAGGATGTAAAGCACCTCATGCACATCTTTTAGGTGAAAGGTAGAAACAAGCACATGGAAATAAAATGAAACTTTGCAAGTTTTTACTAATTTACAGTCTAATCGATCTGATAAAGAGGGATGTAATGGCCTTTTCTGCATAATAGAAGCATTCACAAGCATGGCAAAATAACACAAGCAAGCATGCCATTTATAAAAAAAGATGAATTAAAATGAATATTTGAACATTCAAGTAAAATTCTATGGATTTATGCTTTGCCCCGCGCTCGGCGGAAACCGCAGGTGCTTGGTACCGATACATCAGCTCACAGATGCCTCGTGCTGATCGACATCACCCTTTTTTGGAGTGATGTGGGGAGAGAGCACTATCCACCCGCCCAGAGAGGGCAAGGCCAATTGTGCTCTCTTAGGGCTCCGGTAGCCGATGGCAAGCTGCATCAACAGGATTCGAACCGGCGAACTCCTGATCATAGTGACAGTGTCTTAGTCCTCAGAGCCCTGATAAATATAATTTTAACTATATCATTTCATTTCTAAAGCTTGTTCCACGGAGCACATTCTTAAGTAAGCCATGGAAACAACGGTTTCTAATCTAATATATTACACATACATAAACTTAAAATATATTTGTTGCATAAATTAATACTTTTTCTCAACTGTAGACAAATGTAAAAACACAAGAAGTTCACAAACTGGCAAACCAGAACCAGCCAGACCAACAGAATTTAAACACAAGTGCTCAGACCATGATGTTCCAGCACACATTCTGCGCTACAAAAACTCACTCCAGACAGATGGACAGACAGAGAGGACGCAACAGATGGAGAGTGTGTTGGAGTGTGTGTGCAAGAGAGGAAGAGAGAGAGATACAGTGGGTACAGTTAGATATTCCCCATTAGAGCAATTAAGAGGGAAAAAAGCGACTGTAAAAAAAGCTCCTCCGTCTGCTGCCCTCAACTCTCCCTTCCCATCATGCACTGCTCTAGATGAGTGCTCTGCTACGGGGGGACATGCCCCCCTTTCCAGAATGCACCCGTTAACCCTGTAACCACACACAAACACACACACACACACACACACAAGCGCACACACAGAAACACAGACATGCTCACATACTGGAGCCAGTCTGGTGAATTGCACATAAACACTCACACACATGCACAATACACACACACACATAACTCACATAAGACGAATGACTGCGGTGTAGGCTGAGTCAGACAGATTAGGTTTATAAGACTAAACACTGAAGGAAGAGATCAATAATCAACAATCAACAATGATTTATGGATCAATATGGATCAGATAAGCACTATGGATCTAACACACTATAGATTGGCATTTATCCTTATTTCTGTGATGACATTTCACTCACAAATGAGCTATAAAATATGTCAATTACAGCTTAATATACAGTCTAACTCTGGAAATATATATATTGTCGCTGTAATGCAATATTGTGCTCATTGTGTACATTTCATAATGTACGGGCCAATAAAAATGCTCCAAAATGAATTTAAACCATTTTTTTCCTTTCCTCCATTTTGGAGATACATGGATTTTGCAAACAGCATTGATGGAATTTGAGTACATTTACCATGAACTGTAGCAAAAAAACAAATGTGTACTTTGCCATATATAATTGTTATTGGGTTAGACTGAACTATGCACTATGGCTTATATCAGCCAATTCAATTTTAATGTGTTTTGAACAAAGTCAATAAAGTGAACTGGATTCTGGCCTGACCTCTTAAAGAAAATTCATTAGGCTTAATTTGAACAATGCTTTTATTCAGCACACAGAGTGAGAGTGAGCTGAACAGTATATTTTCAAAACCATAAACTTTAATAAGCCTTTTTTTGCAAGTTTATCATTGGTATCAAAACCACTTGCAATACAATAAAATTCCAACATAATCCAGACCAAGAGCTGCAAAACTATGCCAAACATGCTCAAACCCACAATATACAGCTCTGTAAAAAATAAGAGACCAGTTAAAAACGATGACCAAATTGAAAACCTCTGAATTATAATCAAGAGGAAGATGGATGATCACAAGCCATCAAACCAAAGAATTTTGTACCAGAAGTGGCATAAAGTTATCCAAAAGCAGTGTGTATGACTGGTGGAGGAGAACATGCCAAGATGCAAGAAAAAACTGTGATTAAAAACCAGGGTTATTCCACCAAATATTGATTTTTGAACTCTTAAAACTTTATGAATATGAACTTGTTTTCTTTGCATTATTTAAGGTCTGAAAACTCTGCATCTTTTTGTTATTTCAGCCATTTCTCATTTCCTGCAAATAAATGCATTAAATGACAATATTTTTAATTGCAATTTGGAAGAAATGTTGTCTGTTGTTTATAGAATAAAACAACAATGTTCATTTTACTCAAACATATACATATAAATAGCAAAATCAGAGAAACTGGTCTCTTTTTTAAGTTTAGGAAGAAACTATGAAATAAGTAAACCATGCAAGACCAATTCAGCACGAGTGTGTGCTGGCCGTGGCTAATGATTAAGGATGCACTTTCCTAAAGCGATTTGACTGCATGAGTCCTATGGGAGGGGAAGCGGGAGGCAGAGGTGGGGTTATAGGGTTTAGGGGGTCCTCGCTTCCTTCGTTTGTTTTTCCTCTGGGACTGGAAGGGCCCCATGGACTTGAAAAAAGAGTGAGAGAAAGAGAGATCTGCAAGGAATGAACTGGAGACCCAATGACACCTCCTTAGAGCTCCCAGCATTCCTTGCATGTCTGCAGCAGTGTCTTTCAACTAGAAGAGCTCTCCCCCTACAAAGATGCACACACACACACACACACACACACACACTGATATGGCAGAGCCAGAGGCACTCTGCAATAGTAAATCACACATGAGGGTCACTTGTCCAGAACACAGGAGCCACAAACAAGAAGAAACAAAAGCTAGAAGAGGAAGGAAATCCAGCAGTTATCTGATCTTCTCAACTGTTGGCCAACACACTGATAACACACACTGTAACTACTGTACTGCATATATTCACACCGCGTGTTAAAATACACACAGCTGGATTTCCAATTTCCTGTGTCTATAACTGTCTATGACTGTTAGTATCATAATAACTACTAATAATGCCCAGCAATACATGTTTATTTGTAAAAAACACTAATAAATGAAAAATGCATTCATTAACAACATTAAATAATCTATATGTACATTAAATGCCCAAATCTATGTAGACACCAATCCAACAGCTTAATGCCAGGCTGTGGAATTGAGTTTTCTAGAATCATGGTACTCCATCCAGTGTTTTTGAGGATGAGCTGGGGATGAGTTGAGTATGAGCTTGTGATCATCCACCATCCTGACCTCATTAATGCTCTTGTTGCAGAGACCAAATGCAATCAAATGCCCACAATAATGCCTGAACAATTTAGTAAAATCCCCTTCCTGGACAGTAGCGACAGGTATTCCAACAAAAGCAGCATAAACTATTTTGAATACCCTTGATTTCCGAAGAAACAATAAACAAGCAGGTTTGGATACCACATTTATATCCCTTTAATTTCCATGTATTACACCCTGCATCCTAATTAAAAACAACTTTCCAACTCTCCAGTTGGAGAGTTGTTTTTAATTAGGATGCAGGGTGTAATACATGGAAAGCATAGGGGAGGATCAATCATGTGTTGGGCTTTTGTTGTAGCCAGTGGCTGCATGGCACAGTGGCTAAGGCACTGGGGTCTTTGGTTCAAGTCCCTATCTGAGTGGAGTTTCCATGTTCCCTCTGACTCTGGTTTCCTCCCACAGTCCAAAAACATGGAGATCAGGAAAATGTGATACTTTAAATTGCCCCCTAAAAAATGTAATACTCTAAACTGATTTGTATATGTATTTATAGGCATGTATATTGTATGGGATTGTGTGTGTCTGTATAAAATGTATGTATAATTGTGTGCCCAGATATAGATTGGCACTCTGTCCAGGGTAAATGCTGTAGTGCCCGATGTAGTCCTCCAGTTGCACGGTTGTTTCCGGTTGAGAGTACGCTGTGTGCTATTGGCTGTGGTTCTCACCAGTGTGTGGATGATTGTTGAGTATAAATGGTTGTGTGTAAAATGTGTAAATTGTAAAGCGCCCTTGGTCGTTTCTAGAAAGGTGCTATATAAGTGTAACATCATTTATTCATTCATTCATTCACTGGAAATATTTCACAGGCAGTGGGAAGAGAATGGATTCAATTAATAATTTTAACAATTGGCCACCCAGTGCCGTGACCTAAACATCTTTCAAAATCTGTAGATATACCTCAAAAGAGCAGTGCAAGCAAGATGCCTAAGAATTACTAAAAGAGGAAAAAAGAGGAAAAACTAAAAGAGGAAATCCTCCTTAAAATATATGTTTGCTCAAAGCAAGTCAAACGTGTCCTGATTCTAGGACAGATTTGTTCACATTACAGACAGATACAAGTCACTTACAATGGAGTTTTATTAAAGTGAACCATTAAGATGGCCAAATCTGAAGCAAGCAAAAAAACATATATAATTAATCCAGTCAAACTCAACAAAAATACAAAACTCCAGAAAAAAATACATTTTCAGTAATTTCAGTAAAAGAAGTGTATCTGTGACCCATAAGCAGTTACACCCGCAAGTTACTGTCAACTGAGTGTACATGTAGTGGTCGTTCATCAATGCCAGAACAAACAAAAGAAAAAAAGTGGCCCTTCAAAAGCACAGCGGGAAGATGCAGATCAGCATCTACATTCTAAAAAAAAAGGTAGGAGCGAAGCCGCAGAGGCCACCCGTCAACTTCTGTTGAAAGCTGCAAGTGTGAAAGACCCTGACGTATTAACACCTCTTGTTCACAATAACACAGAGCTGCACCACGCTGAGTGAGTCCAGTCCAGCCTCGTGCTTAGCGACAGCAGTCAGAGCGAACTGTGAAGCCATACACGCTGAAGTGCTGTGGGCAGATAAACATTTTTACTAATATGAAGTGAAACTGTTCTGAACTATCACTACCTTGAGAAATACCGTCTGCTCCCAGCACACCTTACATAATACATCATTAACAACCACTTTATTTATCATTTTATTTCTATTTTTTTTCCATTTTCTCCCCAATTTACATGGGCAATTATCCAACCCACTCATTAGGACTCCCCCATCACTAGTGATACCTCAACACCAGGAGGGTGAAGACTAGCACATGCCTCCTCCAATACATGTGAAGTCAGCTACAGCCTCTTTTCCAACTGCTGCTTATGTAGCATTGCTGAGTAGCATCACAGCACGCTCACAGGAAAGTGCAGCGACTCGGTTCCGATACATCAGTTCACAGACACAGCCTTGTGAGTAAGACAGAGTAAGGCCAATTGTGCTCTCTCAGGGCTCTGATAGCTGACAGCAAACTACATGAACAGGATTCGAACCAGAGAACAACCAAAGTTTAGAATGTCTCAGGCTTGAATCAAATTCAATTAAACCTGTGTGTAGTCTCAAAATTCGATATACAGGCAAAATAAAAATAAGATATGTGTTCTCATGTTGCATGCGCCTCAAATGAGATTTGGAGAGATTGGTTTTGACACGTCTGAATAGCCCTAAACAAATCAGCTATGACACACAAGGCAAAAAAATCTGATTTGAGTCACTTCAGCCTGGTAATGTGAACACATCCTTAGCAAACCCAAAGTGATTACTCTATGGTATCTTTTAAAAATCCATTTAAAACACAGTTTCAGCAAACGTATAATGGTACTACTCTTTATCATATCACGCAACAACGTAGCGGAGATTGTTGAATGTCTGACTTGTAATGACTCGACCTTAACAAGAGACTTAACCTTTGTGCATTCTCAGCATTCTGTATACTCCCTTTGTCCTAAGGGTCAAACATGATCCGAAGACAATGTAAACAGTTAACACTGGTGGTCAGCACTTTACATGGAAGTCTGAACATAGACAAGACTTCTCTTTCTGTAATGTTGGGATCACTCTAGAAAAAGCCAATACATTTCAAGCTAAGATAAAGATAAGATAAAGGTGGTGGTATTGTCTGGTAAAGATAATGGTGATTTCTTTTTGACTCTTAGGATAACATCAACATAATTTTCCACAGAATACTCTCATTTACTGTTCTTTTTTTGCTGGCCCAATTGATTTATTGTTTCTTAAGTGAGAATGACACTGTCAAAAACTACAGCAGACCTCCAGTGACAGAAATGTTAAACAAAAGCTGGAGGCAGTAGCTTTTTTAAGGGTATTCTAAATTCTAAATGTATTTATTTATTTTTTAAAGTGTTTTAAAATGTATTATATCCTAACCATTTTGGTCTGAGAGTCCCTTTAAATTCTGTGACGGACAATGCAGGAAAGTACAACAACTTCCTTAAGGGGGCCCCTCCCACTAGTTGCTGACAGCTGCCAGGCAAGCAGGCTGTGGTCTCTGATTGGTCAGAGCTGTCTGGCGCGGGAGTTAATATAAATATACGAAAAAAATAAATATAGCGAGAAGATTCTGTGTTCCAGCGTGAAGTCCAATACAGCGTTTGGACGTGCAGCGCAGATGTAAACATAGTAAACCGAGTCAAGCAGCTGTGAGCAGTGAACGCAGCACAGACCGTGCGTGCATGAACACAGCATTTGTTCTTAGCTGTGGTAATTAGCGTTATCTGGCTAACATATCAGTTTAAAACGTGCCTAATCAGCAGTTTAGCTCAAATAAATGGACTACATTTAATAGCTGGGTCAGATCGAGACCAGATTACATTCTTACCACAAGTGAACCGCACCGGAGTTCGTTTGGGACCGGACCGAGATCACCTCCTCTAGCTGGTCTCGGTCCGGTTCTTTTGATCCTCACCCGAGTGCGATTACTGTTTTCACACCTGCTCAATCGAACCGCACTAAAGTTACAAACGGACCAGAGTTCGTTTTAACCGGACCAAATAGTGCTGGTGTGAATACGCCCTAAAGCGCAGTTTCAACAATCTCTAATGTCTACACACAGCTAACAGTCAAAAGTACGGCTTTTTTATACAGTAGAGTCTAGAGATGAAGTCTATAAGCAAAGAAACTTGCGGTTACAAGGTCATCCTTTCAATCAGCCACCAGCAACCGAGCAGAGTGTGGGCTGGGGTGTACAGAAAGTGGAGGAGCCACACACAGTTCAGCAGGTTCAGTCAGTGTAAAAATCAAAGTGAGGCCAATGATGAGCACTGTCCAGCAGGACCATCTGAACTGCATACTAAATCAACCCCCTCCACACACACACACACACACACACATGCACAGTACATCCACATCTTCCCTTGGACCGAGACAGGGGAAGCCACAGCCCACATACACACACACTCTCTGTTTATCTACTGGTCTTTACTAGCAGATGGGCTATGGGCTGCCAAGCTTCACAGGGGCAGTTGCTGTGCTCTCACTCTCTCCGCAGGCTGGAGAGAGGGTGAGAGAGGGATGGCAAATGGCAAGCTGAGCTTAATTTCTTTAGTAGTCACTGCAGGTGAATGTATCAGTATTTATGTATCTCTGGATGGGGCTGATATCAGCAGAAAATGCTGGATAAAAAGAATAAATCTGATCCTTCTGAAAAAAAGCTAAAGATGTTTTAAAGAAATAAGTGTTGGACGATATGGCCAAAGTTTATATTGCGATATATATATATATATATATATATATATATATATATATATATATATATATAACTTTACATTGAAGAAGTGTATGTAAAAAAACACACTTCAAGATTGACTTGGTTGATGCTTGTTTCATAGTATGTTTTTATAAAATATTATTTAAAAGATACCAAATTAGTAATTTATTAGTAAGTATGGGTGGGTGAAATGTCGCTAAAAATAATATTGTGATATTTTTGGATATTTTATTTTAACACTCATAGTGGAACAAAAGAAATGTAATAAAAAAGTAATGTATAATGTCATAAATGTAATAAATAACAGTAATGCATCATCTACCGAGAAAATAATATGCAGCATATTTATTGTATGCATATAAACCAAAAACAAACAATTAAAAGTACATTGAGTAAACAGTAAAATAATAAAATATTTTTTTACTGTGTCAAATTGTTTGGAAAAATTAAAAATCAAATTTGCATATGATATGACATGATATGATACGATACCTTATTATTAAGTACTGAATATCATGACCATACTGAAAATGTGTAGTTACTGAATAATTAGAAGGTACTATAGAATCTGTATATTCTAAGTTAAAGAGTCATTTTAATTTATTAATTTCATCAGTAGATTCATCAGTAGCCCCAAGACAATGGCTGCATATGAATTGAAAGCAACACCAGACTGTCTGAGAGTCCCTTTAAATTCTGTGACGGACAATGCAGGACAGTACAACAACTTCCTTAAGGGGGCCCCTCCCACTAGTTGCTGACAGCTGCCAGGCAACCAGGTTCTGCATTCCTGCTGCCGGCAAAATATGAAACTTCAGCAACAATGAAGTGGAGCAATCTATTAGGAAGCTAGAAAAGAAGAGACAAGAAAACTTATATTTTGCTTGGGGCCCCTCAAATGCCATGAAATGCATGAAATGGCCCTGCATGCTTACAAAAATCTGAGGACCACATGTTAAAGTGACTTAAATCTGATATGAAAGATCTGTTTTGACATGTCCACACAGCCCTAAGGCACAAAATCTGATTTGTATTACTTCATCCTAGTAATGTGAATATGGCCTTTAAAATAACCATCTACGGCCATTTTCACACCTGTAGTTTGTTTCTCTGGTCCGAATCAGTTGATGAGTTCATTTACTTGGAGCGTTTTCTCCCTTTGTTTTGTCTGGTTTCACACAGGCATAAATCTAAACGCACCAAAAAATGCGCACCAATAAACGACGCGAGCAGGCTGTGGTCTCTGATTGGTCAGAGCTGTCTGGCGCGGGAGTTAATATAAATATACGAAAAAAATAAATATAGCGAGAAGATTCTGTGTTCCAGCGTGAAGTCCAACACAGCGTTTGGACGTGCAGCGCAGATGTAAACATAGTAAACCGAGTCAAGCAGCTGTGAGCAGTGAACGCAGCACAGACCGTGCGTGCATGAACACAGCATTTGTTCTTAGCTGTGGTAATTAGCGTTATCTGGCTAACATATCAGTTTAAAACGTGCCTAATCAGCAGTTTAGCTCAAATAAATGGACTACATTTAATAGCTGGGTCAGATCGAGACCAGATTACATTCTTACCACAAGTGAACCGCACCGGAGTTCGTTTGGGACCGGACCGAGATCACCTCCTCTAGCTGGTCTCGGTCCGGTTCTTTTGATCCTCACCCGAGTGCGATTACTGTTTTCACACCTGCTCAATCGAACCGCACTAAAGTTACAAACGGACCAGAGTTCGTTTTAACCGGACCAAATAGTGCTGGTGTGAATACGCCCTAAAGCGCAGTTTCAACAATCTCTAATGTCTACACACAGCTAACAGTCAAAAGTACGGCTTTTTTATACAGTAGAGTCTAGAGATGAAGTCTATAAGCAAAGAAACTTGCGGTTACAAGGTCATCCTTTCAATCAGCCACCAGCAACCGAGCAGAGTGTGGGCTGGGGTGTACAGAAAGTGGAGGAGCCACACACAGTTCAGCAGGTTCAGTCAGTGTAAAAATCAAAGTGAGGCCAATGATGAGCACTGTCCAGCAGGACCATCTGAACTGCAGACTAAATCAACCCCCTCCACACACACACACACACACACACACACACACACACACAGTACATCCACATCTTCCCATGGCAGCTTGCCATGGCAAATGGCAAGCTGAGCTTAATTTCTTTAGTAGTCACTGCAGGTGAATGTATCAGTATTTATGTATCTCTGGATGGGGCTGATATCAGCAGAAAATGCTGGATAAAAAGAATTTGCCATGGCAAGCTGCCATGGGAAGATGTGGATGTACTGTGCATGTGTGTGTGTGTGTGTGTCCAGCAGGACCATCTGAACTGCAGACTAAATCAACCCCCTCCACACACACACACACACACACATGCACAGTACATCCACATCTTCCCTTGGACCGAGACAGGGGAAGCCACAGCACACATACACACACACTCTCTGTTTATCTACTGGTCTTTACTAGCAGCTGGGCTATGGGCTGCCAAGCTTCACAGGGGCAGTTGCTGTGCTCTCACTCTCTCCGCAGGCTGGAGAGAGGGTGAGAGAGGGATGGCAAATGGCAAGCTGAGCTTAATTTCTTTAGTAGTCACTGCAGGTGAATGTATCAGTATTTATGCATCTCTGGATGGGGCTGATATCAGCAGAAAATGCTGGATAAAAAGAATAAATCTGATCCTTCTGAAAAAAAGCTAAAGATGTTTTAAAGAAATAAGTGTTGGACGATATGGCCAAAGTTTATATTGCGATATATATATACATATATATATATATATACACTACCGTTCAAAAGTTTGGGGTCACTCAAACAATTTTGTGTTTTCCATGAAAAGTCACACTTTTTCACCACCATACATTGTGAAATGAATAGAAAATAGAGTCAAGACATTGACAAGGTTAGAAATAATGATTTGTATTTGAAATAACATTGTTTTTACATCAAACTTTGCTTTCATCAAAGAATCCTCCATTTGCAGCAATTACAGCATTGCACACCTTTGGCATTCTAGCTGTTAATTTGTTGAGGTAAGCTGGAGAAATTGCACCCCACGCTTCTAGAAGCAGCTCCCACAAGTTGGATTGGTTGGATGGGCACTTCTGGCGTACCATACGGTCAAGCTGCTCCCACAACAGCTCAATGGGGTTCAGATCTGGTGACTGCGCTGGCCACTCCATTACCAATAGAATACCAGCTGCCTGCTTCTGCTGTAAATAGTTCTTGCACAATTTGGAGGTGTGTTTAGGGTCATTGTCCTGTTGTAGGATGAAATTGGCTCCAATCAGGCGCTGTCCACTGGGTATGGCATGGCGTTGCAAAATGGAGTGATAGCCTTCCTTATTCAGAATCCCTTTTACCCTGTACAAATCTCCCAGCTTACCAGCACCAAAGCAACCCCAGACCATCACATTACCTCCACCATGCTTAACAGATGGCGTCAGGCATTCTTCCAGCATCTTTTCATTTGTTCTGCGTCTCACAAACGTTCTTCTTTGTGATCCAAACACCTCAAACTTGGATTCATCCGTCCACAACACTTTTTTCCAGTCTTCCTCTGTCCAATGTCTGTGTTCTTTTGCCCATCTTAATCTTTTTCTTTTATTAGCCAGTCTCAGATATGGCTTTTTCTTTGCCACCTCTTCACTGTAGATGTTGACACTGGTGTTTTGTGGGTACTATTTAATGAAGATGCCAGTTGGGGACCTGTGAGGCGTCTGTTGCTCAAACTAGAGACTCTAATGTACTTATCTTCTTGCTTAGTTGTGCAAAGCGGCCTCCCACTTCTTTTTCTACTCTGGTTAGAGCCTGTTTGTGCTGTCCTCTGAAGGGAGTAGTACACACCGTTGTAGGAAATCTTCAATTTCTTAGCAATTTCTCGCATGGAATAGCCTTCATTTCTAAGAACAAGAATAGACTGTCGAGTTTCAGATGAAAGTTCTCTTTTTCTGGCCATTTTGAGCGTTTAATTGACCCCACAAATGTGATGCTCCAGAAACTCAATCTGCTCAAAGGAAGGTCAGTTTTGTAGCTTCTGTAATGAGCTAGACTGTTTTCAGGTGTGTGAACATGATTGCACAAGGGTTTTCTAATCATCAATTAGCCTTCTGAGCCAATGAGCAAACACATTGTACCATTAGAACACTGGAGTGATAGTTGCTGGAAATGGGCCTCTATACACCTATGTAGATATTGCACCAAAACCAGACATTTGCAGCTAGAATAGTCATTTACCACATTAGCAATGTACAGAGTGTATTTGTTTACAGTTAGGACTAGTTTAAAGTTTTCTTCATTGAAAAGTACAGTGCTTTTCCTTCAAAAATAAGGACGTTTCAATGTGACCCCAAACTTTTGAACGGTAGTGTATATATATATAACTTTACATTGAAGAAGTGCATGTAAAAAAGCACACTTCAAGATTGACTTGGTTGATGCTTGTTTCATAGTATGTTTTTATAAAATATTATTTAAAAGATACCAAATTAGTAATTTATTAGTAAGTATGGGTGGGTGAAATGTCGCTAAAAATAATATTGTGATATTTTTGGATATTTTATTTTAACACTCATAGTGGAACAAAAGAAATGTAATAAAAAAAGTAATGTATAATGTCATAAATGTAATAAATAACAGTAATGCATCATCTACCGAGAAAATAATATGCAGCATATTTATTGTATGCATATAAACCAAAAACAAACAATTAAAAGTACATTGAGTAAACAGTAAAATAATAAAATATTTTTTTACTGTGTCAAATTGTTTGGAAAAATTAAAAATCAAATTTGCATATGATATGACATGATATGATACGATACCTTATTATTAAGTACTGAATATCATGACCATACTGAAAATGTGTAGTTACTGAATAATTAGAAGGTACTATAGAATCTGTATATTCTAAGTTAAAGAGTCATTTTAATTTATTAATTTCATCAGTAGATTCTTAGCAGGTTAATTAGTAGGTAATAAATAAGTCAGTTTTAAATAATTCAATGAAAACTTACTATTTATTTTATTTACTATATGGACGTATTTATACTATGGTAAATGATTATCTATATTATTTCCAGTTTTTCAGCATTAATATCTATTGATACTTTCTCCACTAGTATCACAAAAAGCAGGAGTGAAAGTGTGTCAGAAAACCTGAAACTTCTCTGCTGATACGGCAAACCTGATTAGCCACCTCCTCCTACATACGGTCTAATGCATCCCCCACATTTATTAGAAGGAATCTCTATCTGTCTCTCCGTTTTTCTCTCTCTCTCTGCCTCTATCTGGTGTTTGTATGAAGAATTCCACGGCACCATTACCCTCCTACTGAACCCTGCATTCTCAACGCTGCAGAGACATGCAAGTGAAACTGGAATCCACTGCATCCCTGTGTAAAGGTGTCTTAGAGTGTGTGTGTGGGTATGTGTGAAAGTGAGCGTAACATGAAGATGCTAAGTAGTAAATAATAAGGGGGCTGTGTAGGCTAACAGTCTCCTCCACTGTTCTGCAAGGTGATGTTCTCTTACCGTGGCCGTCATCTTGTCGCTTTCCGCCATGATAGCGGACGAGTACTTGTTGGATGGCATCGCACTTTCAGCTGGATTCCCTTTGCTTTTCTTCTTTTCTAGTCTGTTGAAGAAGAAGGATGCATTTTTTATTATTACTTATAATATTTAAAGAGATAATAAAGCATTATAATAAACATTGAAAGATAAAAGAAGCTGTTAAAACTCAATAAACTCATACCATTAAAGATCTCATTCCATCATTTTTTCATTCATTTTATAATGTGTAGTTGTGGTTTCTAGTATGAATTATCAAATGAGTTATCAATGCCGCGGCTGAGCGTTTCTTTCAGCTAAACTGAAAACTTCTGACGAGTCGTGCTACCTTGTCAAACCGTGCATGCCTAGAGTACATTTAAGGTCTTGGTAAAATGTGGAATCAACCGGAGATCCGATTTAAACCTATACTTTACTTACACAAGATAGCTAACAATAACTGTCTGTGCTTGCGGTGCTTTTCCTGATCGACTCATTTTTCTGAACATTTTTCCTTCACTAGCTACTGCAGATAATGCAGGTTGAGGAACAGTTTCATATGCAGCATGCATATACAACTCAGAGAGACCTATAGTATTTCACAAAGAACAAGAAATAGTTTATTTTAGCGGAGGGAGAGCTAATAATTTAACAAATTATATAATTTGTAACACAAATGCTTTACATTTACATTCAAAATCTAAGGAACAGGGTCTGAAAGTGTATGATACATCGGATACACTGGGTTCAGTTACATATAGTGTCACACTGCAGTTTAGTGAGCGCACTATATAATCTTTCTACATCCTGTCATCATCACATGTGGGCAGCATCTCTCTTTTTAGAATTTTGTCATGTCAATGTTGTCAGATTCCAGGTGTTTGAATCCACTTTAGATTTGGATCCACTTCACATGATTTGAGTGCAACACATTACCTTTGATTCATTTATTTCTGTTTATAAATTCTTGTTCTGTTTACACACAAGTATAGCATCAGTTTAATGCTATAAATCCCTATTCCAATACAATTTCTGGTAGCAAGATGATAAATGTGACTATTGACAGCAAAGTCTAAACTAATACATTAACTTATTTAGTATTTAGAGATGTGTTAACTAGGGCTGCCACGATTAGTCGACTAGTCACGATTATGTCGACTATTAAAATAGTCGACGACTAATTTAATAGTCGATTAGTCGTTTTTTTTTTTTTCTTTGTTTTTCTCTCCAAACTGCTGCGACTGCCTTTCTGTCCTGGACGCACATGCGCAGTAGTGGAAACCGGGGTAGGTAGTGGACGACATCTCAGGACATTATACAGACAGGCTCTGGTTTCATGGCTATCCCGCTACAGAACTCAAAAGTGTGGGATCACCAAGAAAATAAAAGTGAAACGCGTGCAATGCAATATCTGCAATGAAGAACTTGCCTTCCTCGGCAGCACAACCGCGATGCACGAGCACCTGAAAAGGAGGCATGTTGTGGCTGATTAAATGACGAAGAAGCTAAATTGCTATTTAGCTGCTAAAATTAGCGTAAACAGAGCGTTAACTTAGTACTTAACTTACTCATCTTGATAGCTTTAAAACAGAGGTCACTAATAGGCGGACCGCGATCCGGATCCGGACCCAGACGTTGTCACAAATGCCGTCCCAAACCGATAAACTACAGAGAAGGATTTCATTCTGACAGTGGCTTCTGTTTTCAGTGCTTTTCGGTGCAGTAAACTCACAGATCAGTCATGTGTGGTGTAAAATCACCAAACGCTCTCCTCTGCCAATCAGATCTGTGCAGACCGCTGCCCTGTGTACGGTAATGTACACAATATCTGGACAGAGAGGCATTTTTTATTAATATACTTTTTTTTCATAATAGTTCAAACAACCTCACGGTTGAGATGTTTCATAAATGCCAGTGCCTTATCCTTATTTTACACAGTTGTTTACACTTTATGCTAAACAGTAAAATAATTGTCTGTTACAACAAGCTGCATATTTCATTAAAGGTTTAATGAACTATGATTTTAATTGTTTTTATTTTTAGTTAGCATATAGCTGAAATCTAATGTTGGTTGTATAATAGCAGCTGCATTCTATTGTGATAAACTGTGTTTTATATTCAATTAACGTATGATCCGATTAGTCGACTAATCATAAAAAATAATCGGTGATTAGTCGACTATAAAAATAATCGTTTGTGGCAGCCCTAGTGTTAACATGTATTACTTAGCAAAGCATTACTTGTTCATGTTTTATTAGTGATTTGTTACAAGCAGTCGCATATAACTTAAGTTCCTGATAAAAAAACAATGTCACAGAGTCTGTATTACATTTGTCCAGCCTTATCATTAATGTTTTCACTATTTAGTTTGTTACCTCACTTTACCTGGAGGTTTTCTGCACTTTATTGTTAATGTTTACCAAATCATTTGAAGTCCTATTTTTAGCTACTTGCTGCTGGACGCAAATGCTGACAGACAGAGAGGCTAGTTGTAAAACATGTTTTTACATACATACAAGCACCAATAAATACAATTAGATTTAGTTTGAGACAAATATCACCTTGGAAGTATTAAAATGTATTTGTTGTGACATCTTTAGCAAATTCTTGGAGTATTTCTAAACAAATAATTGTTTTGAGACTACATGAATGGATATAGACTAGGACTCTGTATTGGTAAGAACCTGACCCTACGATTCATATCAAGATACAGGAGTTAAGGTTCAAGTGGGATTTAATTTAACCAATCTTTAAATTTAACTTATTCACTAAAAATCATTATAGTGTTTTTGAAAATTGATACAGTACAACATTATATTGAAATAGTTTGATACATCTGTATTTTCTCACACCCCTAATATAGACTCACTCTCTCTTGGTTTCCAACCCTAAGCCTAGGTTCAGTTGTAATACTGTGTAAAGCTAACACCTCTGTGGGGAGGCAGCACTTTGATTTATTCGCTTGCTTCAGAACAGTGCCAAATTACACTCACTAAATAGAAAATGTAAGTAATACAGGTGTATAAAATGTGAATTAAACATACTGCAGAAACATGTAAAACATTCATTTTATGTGAGTTCTGAAAAAAGTCCTTAACTTGAAATTTGAAGATAAAAGAAACTTTGGGGACTTTTTATTGAAAAAGTGTCTGGATCCTCAGGCCACTGAAATAAGCAAAGTCTACCAAAAATGACTAAAAGGGGAAAACCACACAAACAAAAATAAACCATATACTTCAATGTGTAACCTGCTCATGTCTCCCTACAGCCATCAGCAACAAGGGTATCGGTGAGTGCAGGGGCAGCACCTGCACCATAACTCAGCAACCCCCTCGGATTCACAGGCATGTAGAGGTCACCAAACCTACTGACCTGAGAAGACGTGTTTCTTCTCCAGGAATGTTAATGGTAATGATTTGCCTGGACGAGTCCGGCCCTAGATCAACCCGTGTGTGACCTCTACCTGGAGACCATGTTATTTCAACTAAGTAAACACTACACATAAAGACGCCTACTTAAAATGTACATTATTCATGTCTTCTGTTGGCAGACGGGCCATGCTTGGGCCATCGACCAACTTCAGACATGAATAACAATCGACAGAGTGAGGTCTCTAAATAAGCTGGGGTGGAGCTGGTTTGCCAACGCCCAGGTTAACGATTGTGTGCTTTACCAATACAAAAAAAACTACCTAATGATGGAGGGATGGCTAATGATGGCAAGGGAGAAAGAAAAGTGAGAAATGTGTTGGTTCCAAGTCCAAGATTTTAACCCATTTACAATTTTTAATTTATCTAATAGTAATGGAATACATTAATAGCAAAATATATACTATCATATTATTAAATAAACCTACCAAAACTTTTAAAAACTTTAACATTTGTTTATTACATTAAATAATAATAATAAATCCTTTATTAGAGCCACAGTGGGGAAATGTAACCTCCACATTTTAACCCATCCATGCAGTGAACAGACATTGTACCTAATCGCTCAGTTGACTTCTTTATTTTATTTTAAACTTTCTTACGATTTATATTTTATTTGCACATAAAGACCCACGGTATATTTAAACCACCAGTATATTTATTTATTTATGAAAACTTTAATACAGTCCCAATAATACAGCAATGTATTACATTTTAGTGTATTGTGTCTTAATTTTAACTAACATTTTAGCACTGAACTAATATTAATAGCTGTAAAAACTCCATATTTTTTGTGTCAATACCTACATTGAAAATGTACAATATTAGATTGTATTTGTATTGCATCATACTGTGTCACTATATCATAACAACCACTTCAGCTTGTGGTTAGTCCGACTGATTCTGCCAACATATTAGCTTGTGATCATACCTGTCAAGTTTTGGACTTAAAAATAAGGGATTTTTTCCGCCGCCCCAACAGCCCAAACGAGAAAAATAAATAAATATATATATATATATATATATATATATATATATATATATATATATATATATATATATATATATATATATATTTGTAATTAATAGATTTAAAATTGAAATTGAAGGGTGCACAAATTTACAAAAAGGACATGGATCAGATATATTCCATAAGTAAATAATAGTCCTAAGGGGCCTACACAATTAATAATCTTTCATTAATACTTCTTTCTACCCCTTCTAAATAATACATTACATTACATTATAATACATTACCACAATACTTGAGATTTAAACAAATTCTAACAAACCCTAAAACTAGCCCTGAACTAATAGAGTTTGGAAATGATAGTTATTGGCTGATCAGGCACATCAGGGCAGGGCATTATATATATATGTAGATTTTTCTCAAACCCTGAATATCTATCTAGCTAATTCTAAAGTTAAGCTAACTGAGTCACAAGCTGTATTTTATTAAACACACAGTGGGTTTAATTTATCTTTTGATTCAGAGAAGAGTCTTTTTAACCAGCTATCAGAAACAATCTCATCACATTTTACATGGTTAATTACCTTTCTTTTAGAAAAATCTCCGTATATCCAGATTAGTTTTAACGACAGCTGCTCCGACTAGCTGCCTGAACTCACAGCGAGGGGAGGGGCGGGGCTTCCCGCACACTAAACTGCGCTCCGCAAAACCAGCTAGCTGATTGGCTGTTTCTCCTGAAAGGCGGGACTTTCTCCTTGAACCGGCACCACGATTGGTTAAGAGACCCACAGCGGTCAGTGCATTGTCGCCTGTGGCCTATATATTTTTATTTAGTATAATACGGGAAATTTACGGGAAAATACTAATACGGGAGGACGGCGGGAAAGAGGAGTAAAATACGGTAGTTTCCCGGCCAAAACGGGAGACTTGACAGGTATGGCTTGTGATAAGTGTCTTAAATCAGACCAATTTAAACACTTATTAGCACTTATAAGACACTATTTCTTCTAATTAAAATTTAAAATTTGTGACTTGTTAAAACCCCTGCTGACTAATAATACTACATTTGATATTCTTCCCTAAAATTAATAGAATTGAGATGAGATTCCAGGGAAATAGGAGCTGGTTAACTCATGGGGAACACATCTGTCTGCTCGAGGTTTGAGAAGTGGAAGCTGGCTGGTGTGCTACTGGGGCTTGGCAACATGAAGAAGTGCCAGAGCAGCAGAACAGAACTGAAAGGAGCAGCGTTTGTCTTTGTGTGGCTGCACGGCAGACTGGGCCCGGGTCCAGGTGGACCGACAGCATGCATGATTGGTGACTGAGATTCCTACACTTCTCACTCCTCTGACTGTGACAGTAATATTAATAGATTCAATTAAGTATAAATCATGTTTCCTTTAATCCAAACAGAAAAACAGTATATACAGATCACAACATTAAAGCCATTAGACCTTTTACTGTATGTAAATCTACATATCAGGTGTTTGGTCTTATAGATATTTTACTGTCATAAACTGTTTCATAGACCTTAAGTTAGGAATAATACATAAATTTAAAAAATCGTAAAATATCTATATCTATAAAATCTGTACAGCTCTGGAAAAATTTAAGAGACCACTTCAGTTTCTGAATCAGATGATTTTGCTATTTATAGGTATATGTTTGAGAAAATCGAACATTGTGGTTTTATTCTATAAACTACAGACAAAATTTCTTCTAAATTCCAAATAATTTTTTTGTAATTTAGAGCATTTGTTTGCCAGCCATTTCCCATTCTCATAACAAATAATAAAAAAGATGCAGAGCTTTCAAACCTAAAATAATGCAAAGACAACAAGTTCATATTCATCAAGTTTTAAGAGTTCTGGAATCAAAATTTGGTGGAATAACCCTGGTTTTAATCACAGTTCTCATGCATCTTGGCACATTCTCTTCCACAAGTCTTACACACTGATTTTGGGTGAACTTGTGCCACTCCTGGTGCAAAAATTCAAGCAGTTCAGGGTTTGATGGCTGTGATCACCCATCTTCCTCTTGGTTATATTCCAGAGGTTTTCAATTTGGCAAAATCAAAGAAACTTATCATTTTAAAGTTGTCTCTTTTTTTAAGCTGTATAAATGTCTAAAACTTATCATTCCTTGAGAAATGTAAAATTTTATATTTAAAATTTATTTTGTTGACAATACTGTAAAAAGCACATATAGTAACACAAATGCTATTACACGTGACTCACAAAAATAAATCTAAAAAATATAATATTTATTTGAATATTTTATATTATAATAATGCATGTTTGTATTTACAGCATTTAATGTATTTAATTTGTTCAGAGTTTATGACCTTTTACTGTCACTGTCATTAGAGTTCTTGGGGTTCAATGGGGTAAACCACAAATGCAAATGATGTCAACATGAACACACTAACGTTGCACAAGTTATGATCTGTAAGACTTCTTTACAAGGTTGCATAAATACACGTGCACTGCAGGGCCCGCTCACACCCACCCACACACTCAGCCCACAGTGACGAATGAATGAGAGTGAATGTGAGCACACAAAGAGAGGCCACATCAAAGGTGGAAGCCTGAGTGACAGAGATTAGGGACTCAACCTAATGGGAGGGGGGGTTTCTGAATACTATGTATGTGTGTATGTGTGTGTGTGTGTGTGTGTGTGTAGGTGCACATTCAGTCACATGTAGGTGCATAAATGTGTGTGTGTTTGGGGGGGAGTAAGACGAAAGGTAAGAAACTGAGGCCGACATTCAGAATACAGTCAAATTCTCCTAAAATGACCTGCTCATTCAAGGAAATCAAAAATGTACAGAAATGTAAGATTCTTGTTCCATAACTAAGACAAAATATACTACATAATTTGAACCCACAAACTGTCCCTTACACTGTGTCAACATTTCTTGATAAAAGGACAAACAGAAATTCTGTAAATTACCTAAAACCCCATCTTTTTAAATTGACTTCCATTGTAAGTTAAAAAAAGGTTTTATCTCTGTCCTGTACAGTTGCTTTTTTGGAGATACATGTTTTTCATTGGACAGCAACGATATACATCTGTGTGTACAGCAAAAATGCTGCAGTAACATACTGTATCCATCCAATACAAACCATTACAAACCATTACAATGTCTTATAAAATGGTGCAAAACGCAGGTGACATGGTGAAAAATCCAGGATTTTCTATTTTAAGCTATAAGGTCGTATAGATACACTTGCTGTTAGCTATGCATTTGCGTACATATGTTGGCGGAAGGTTTTGAGGAACAGCTGATGTTGTATTTGCTGCTATCAGAACTGATCCAAGTGAACGTCTGGCCAAACAGAAAATATACCTTTAGCTTTAGGGCAACAAAGGTGTCGGAGAAGTAGGTCTTTCTTTTATTCCCTATACCAATATTAAATATCATTGTTCAGGTTGTACGCCAGGGGTCTGCCATTAAGTTTGGCTGCAAGCCAGATATTTTCCAAGCCATTATGTGGTGGGCCACAAAAAAAAATATTTTGGAAAATGAAGTGTGATGGGATGGAGTGCTACAGACTAGAAGCTCTCCAGCCCAGAGGGTTGTTGAACCCAATTGCAGAACAGTTGATGTCAAAGCAGGTAAACCCAAGAAGAAATTAAAAATAAATAAATAAACACAGTGCTCCTCACATGGGATCAAACCCGTGTCATCAAGGTTGTGGTCCAATACACTATCTCTGCCCAGGCTAGTGAATTGGGACACAACTTATAAAGTCCACAAGACCACTGAAGGTGTTTTGTGTTATGAGGCATCAAGGTCAATGTTAGTAACAGATCCTTGAGTCTTATAAGTTGACAGGTGGGCCTCAAGGGATATCAGACACATCAGTCAGCCTTTGGGTGCCCATGACCCAGTCTCTGTCACACAAGCAACATCCTGAAGCAATTTACAGAGCCAACTGTTCACCCTGTCAGTGATTTTTAAATGTTAAGACTAATTGTGCACTGAGATTATTGTTATCAGGTCTCATCAAAACATAATACTGTGCTTCATGTTGGGTATTGTGAAAGTAATGTGATATTAGAGTTTTGCAGTATCGCACACTCCAGTGATCACTTACACTACAATGCGCTAATGATGTTTTGGATTTAAGTCTCCACTTTAGCATTATCAGATCACAGGGAAGTGTGAACCTCTCAAAGCTCAATGCCTCATTGCACCTGAATATCATGGAGACAGAAAACTCTGGAGGAGAAAACTGAACAATACTAAATGTGTGCTTTAAAGTAAACCTGCTGAGATACACGCCCTGCATGGCTACTATGGAAGGAATGTAAAAATCCTGGGTTCATAATTAATGCAGACTAGAATTAAGCCTAGTCTTGGACAACACAACATTTTCAATGGAGCTTAATATATATGTCTACAAATAGGCTTAATCCATGTCTAGGAAACTGCCCCAATCTTTTTCTTATATCCACTATCCAAAATATCATTGATGCAATATCATTATCATGCAATGTTTTTACTCTTGACATTTACTGAATAACACAATTTCATGATTAATGGGTTAATCGACTAAAAGTTAAGAAGGCTTTTGTCAGATCCTGTTGCTATTTTGGAAATACGTTTTTTTTTTTTGCATTATAGACAATATTATATATTTATATGTGTATCATTACATACTGTAATGTATATGTGTGATTGCATGTACATAACCTACTATATACCTGTAGATGTACAACTGACTAATTTGTCATTTGTTTTGTCAATTAAAACAAAACATGTTTGACCAATTCAATAGAGTAGTTGTGTGTGAAACGGTGTACAGTAGGAAAACTTACCGACTGACTTTGTTACAGCGTTGGTGACTGGAACTAGGGCTTGCAATGTCTAGAACACAAATATTGCCGTGTTATAAAAAAAGATGCAGTGCTTTTAGACCTCAAATAATGCAAAGAAAACAAGTTCATATTTATAAAATCAATATTTTGTGGAATAACCCTGGTTTTTAATCACAGTTTTCATGCATGTTGGCATGTTTTTCTCCACCAGTCTTACACACTGCTTTGGATAAATTGATGCCTCTCCTGGTGCAAACTTTCAAGCAGTTCAGCTTGGTTTGATGGCTTGTGATCTTCCATCTTCCTCTTGATTACATTCCAGAAGTTTTCAATTTGGTAAAATCAAGGAAACACATAATTTTTAAGTGGTCTCTTATTTTTTTTCCAGAGCTGTATAATGTGAAATGAGAACAGTGTGAAATTTTCTTTTGCTAAAAACAGTAAAAACGTAGTACCCTGGTGTGATAATTAGGGGTTGGTGGCACGATATTTTAGGGCATAATATGTTGCAGATATTATCGCACATGATACGATATGGCACACCAATACTGCCATATATGATATTTTGAAAAATGTATGGTAAAAATCTCTCATCATGCAATAAACAGCTTTCTATCACCACCACTGTGCACAGTTCAGAGTGAACTTAGTGGGCAGGTTTACATTGCTTTAAAACAAAGCTTTTCACACCAAACCCCTCAAAATGACTTTGTTACACATTTTTGGCAGAGAGCTGGAATTTCCCTTTAACGGTAAACGCAGAGGATTCAGTGAGCTGTGTGTGAATCAGTGTGCGCGCGCGTGGGTGTGTGTCTGTGCGTGCTGCTCCACGCTGCCACTATGCGCTACAGCGCGTGCGCAAACCCCGCGGTGAAGGAGCGGCATTCCTGCGCGAGACTCCGCAGGAAATCAGCCACAACGAACCGATTCCTTAGAACTTAAGGTTGTTTTTTTCATCATCAAATTAAAAGATAAAATGCAAGATTTTTTATTTTAACAGTGCTAATTTAACACTTTTAGTGTTAAAATTGTCAATTTTGTTAAAATTGCATTCGCAGTGTTGATATAGTGCCATCAGGGTTGATTTAACATCGAATCATTTGCTGTGGAGTTCAACTGCTTGTTTAGAACGATGTTTTTAACTGTTCTGTTTTTCACGATTCGCTATCGACATCATCGCGCGACCAGCCCACCATAAAACTCTTTATTTCTCGAGTGTAACTTTAACTTTTTATGTTAATTGTGGTTTATTAAATGCCTTGTCGATAACATTTCTAGTCTAAATAATACACCGATAAAAAAGAATACTTAAATAAAGCTAAGACAATTAATTACATACACGAATGAATCAGTCTACCTTTGAACCACCTGTTGTAACTCCACGTCTCTGGACGCAACAACTCGTGAACCGCAGCATACAGAGGCCACTGTAACGCTCATACTGTAACCCGCTAACCACGTTACGTCGCGAGCACTGATTTGAACAGGGTGATAAAGTAAGGCTACACAGTTAATGTGCTTAAGTGTTAAAACTACACTATACGTTTTAAATTAACACTGGGAGTGTTCAATTAAAAAAGCACAGAGTTTTTAAACACTAAAAGTGTTTTTTTTTTTAAAGAAACTAATTTTCAAGAGAAACACTTGACACGAGCTCGTGTTATAAGTTTATAAGTTTAGACTCGTGCTTTCCTTGAACATAGCCGATATTAAAAGTTGAAAGATGCTATATATAACCATTTTCTTTGCTAAACTCTACTTTTTAAGAGCCTTATTTTTTTAAGAATGTACAGTGTAGAATGAAATGGCATCGTAATCTATAGTTTATTACATTTTGAAACAAATTCACGATTCTAGGTTGATTCAAGCGTGCATAAACGTTGAAATACCGGATGGGATTAGCACAGGGTACTCTGGAAGACCAACACCAACCACTAAATTACATACATCCACACCATGCTCGTGTGTGTGGGGTGGTCTTGGGGGGCTGCACACATAGAACTGGAGTAGCACTGTACTGTACCAATAAACACGCGTAACTCGATTAACACACTCACTTAAGTTACAGCTTTGTGAAACATATGGCTAAGCTTAAACCTAAAGTTGGCACAACTGCCATGCACTTTGGTTGCACTTTGCACGCGCGCGTTACAAAGTTGAAAAAAAACTCTTACCTGAAGTGAAAGTTGAAAAAGTCACGCTTGCTGTCTCTTTACCACCACGCGCGTCACTTAACTAGCGGACCTAATCTCGACAGCTCTCTAGTCGCGTGCACCTTTAAAAACACAGGTCCTCGTGGTCTGACTGTGAGCGTTACAAAGTTTTTTTTTTGCACGAGCGTGCCTTCCCGTGAAACGAGCGGTCTCGATGCCCTCCCTGCTTCAAGCTCGCGCACGGGGCGCGCGCCGTACAGCAGCAGCAGTAAAGGAGGAGGAGGAGCTGGAGAGAAACTTACCTGTTTAAATATAGGAGAGTTCAGGTTAATGGAACCGAGCCGGACTCAGCAGTTTCTCGGTTAGTCCGAAAGTGTGTGAAGTGAAGTGTCTCTCCGAGTCTCAGTCCGCTCCGCTCTCCGCCGTGTGTGTAAAGCCCTCGGGGGAGATCTGGAAATGGGCTTGTTGTGCTCTCGGGCTCGGTCCGCGCGCTCCGGCGCCTCTGTAGTCAGGCGTGACTTTTCCCGGGTCTCGAATCGCGCCCTCTACGAATGAACACTGCATTTACCCTCTCACACTTTAACCCCTTCTGCACTACATCTGCACTTCTATCTGAAGAAAACACCTGGGAAGGAGGAGGAGCCGCCTGCGTTCTACGCAGCTACACTCAGCCAACCACAGCCGGCCTTTGTGTTTTAATGGACTATCAATGATGTGCTGGACAGCCTTTACACACTGTAAACTGTCCATGGTGACTTCATATAGGAAACAGAAATAAGGCGGCATATGTAAGGTATACAAGAAAGTTTCACTACATTAACCCCTTAACATGCCTTGTCCCATTTACAGGCTACAGGTGTAGGTGATACAAAACCCTTGTTTCTGCAGCAAAATAACTTATTTACATTTTGAAAAACTCGAGGCCATTGAAATCTGCTACAGCACATTTGGAGAAGCTGCCTGTTTTCTCTCTACTCCATTTAACAATTTCAGATCAGTAACAGGAATCAAACCCAAAGTCTGCATGTTTGAAAATAAACGTAAAAACTAGACTAAAAGTTTGAAGGACAGAAACTGTTTGATTTGTATAATAAATATCGATTTTAAAATTAAGTTCAGGAAAGAGCCAATTTTATGATTGTATTCATTATATGTTGACATTAGCAAATTTACTTAATTTTTTTTGTATATTTTCTATTACAATTACAATTATGCTTTTTAGTAATGTTCCTTGTCAAACATGAAAGCTGTAATGCTTAAAAAGAAATCCTCAAGATTTCTTGGTGTAATGACAAAAAGCCCTGGTCTGTTAAAGGGATTAAACAACTAGCTCTTGTATCAGTGGCATTAGCAGTGTCACAGTTGCTTAAGTAGCTAGCAAATGTTGTTATAGCCAAAAAAAGGTCCTGTGACCAACCAGACACCTCTATTATTAGAATAAATATATGTGACTTTGCAGGAATTGTAGCAGAAGCACATTAATGCTGTTTACTATAATATTTTGATTTAAAATACTTTCAATTTAAAAGGAAAAAATAGAAGACTGCTACTTTAACAAATGAATTTTTCATCTGTATGTAATATAAAAGAGTATATGCAATGTTTCAAATGAGAGATGTTTCAACTCAGAGACATTCACTCAATTGAAAAAAAAATGGATTTATGCTTTGTACTCACCTTTTTAATTAGATTCAGCATGGAGGCTTTATAAGTAAATTAAACAACTGTTCTACAGTGAAACCTATAAAAGCTTGAATATAGGCCTATAGGTCTAGGACTTGGGATGGGATGAGGTGGGGTGGTGATGATTCAACAGTCTGAGCTCACTAACACTGAATGCAATCAAATCCTCAAAACAATGCTCCAAAGTCTAGTCGAAAACCCTTAATGGATAGTAGAGTAGTTTTTATACTTTTTTTTTTTTTTTTAGGAGAAACAGTGAATCAGCGGATGTATTAAT
Organism: Astyanax mexicanus; assembly: GCF_023375975.1. Classification (NCBI taxonomy): domain Eukaryota; kingdom Metazoa; phylum Chordata; class Actinopteri; order Characiformes; family Acestrorhamphidae; genus Astyanax; species Astyanax mexicanus. Next base: position 32,397,391 of record NC_064420.1, read on the forward strand.
ACTGTGGTGCATCAGTTTGTTCTGTTAAGTTTGTTAAAAACTAAACACTTGCTTTAAACTATAAACTAAAAAAAGTATCCATATTTATTATTAACAGTCAGAGAAATCACATTTTTATCACGTGTGTTTGTCACGTGCTGTTTTCACACCTGTTTTAACATCTGGGCGGACTTTTCACACCTATTTTATTATTTCCACATCAGGTTTAAAATAGTATAACCGGTCTTATTAAATAATTTTAATCAGCTGTGCAGCTCTATAGCTAAAAAAAGTAGATGTTTTCGCTGAAACCGCAGCGCTGCGGGTTTGTGGAAAGTTCAGAAGTGAATCACAAGACTCGTGTTTAAGCGGAAGTCGAGCAGCAGCTGAGGGTTAACTGAGAGAGCCGCTCTGTGTGGAGATAAACAGAAATAATGCTACAGTTACATTTTACTAAAGATACACTGCCCGACAGTGTCAGCGCTGACTTCCAAACCCTTAATAAATTCACCGAGCAGGTAAGAATTTCGTACCGCAGATAAACAAGAGCTGTTTCACTCTTTTTTACACTGCTGTGTTTAGCTGTATGCTAAGCTAAGTTAGCTTCTGCCTATCTTACTTCGCTGATAATACAGTCTGGATTGTAGTTTTTTATTGGTCTGTTTTTAGCTGCTGCGGGTTTTCTCCGATATTAAAATCAATATTACACGAATACTACAAGACGTAGGTTTCCTGAAGAACCACAGGCTTATAAACTTGGCTAATTAACTAAATGCTTAGTTAAATTATGTCTTGAGGCAAATGCATTCAGTAGTCATGTTTCCAGAGTACAGTACCATTGAAAAGCTTTGACTTTTTGTGAGTTTGTATTAAAGCTATACAGCAACAGATGTGGAAATATTTTGTAAACAAACAAAAACAAATCAGAATACTTTATTCATTAGCTTCTTCTGAGTATCACATTTTGGCTTTTTTTATCCCATGTTCTCCCCAATTTACACGACCAATTACCCAACCCACTCATTAGGACTCCCCCCTATTATTAGTGATGCCCCAACACACCAGGAGGGTAAAGACTAGCACATGCCTCCTTCGATACATGTGAAGTCAGCCACCGCCTCTTTTTAAACTGCCCAGTAGAATCACAGAGCACTCAGAGGAAAGTGCAGAGACTCGCTTCTGATACATCAGCTCACAGACGCCTTGTGCTCTGTGCACATCACACCCTTTGGAGTGATGTGGACAGAGAGAGAGCGAGCACCATCTACCCACCCAGAGAGAGCAAGGCCAATTGTGCTCTTTCAGGGCTTTGGTAGCTGATGGCAAGCTACATGAGCAGGATTCGAACCGGCGATCTCCTGATCATAGTAGCAGCGCTTAACCTGCTGGACCACTCAGAAACTTTTTTTTGTTTTGTTTAATGGTTTAAAATTATTATTTTCATTATTATTTACTTTAATGCACTGAAGGAAAACAGAATTACCATGAAGAACTAATAAAAACATTAAGAAATGTTGCTCAGCGCATGTGTAGTTAAAGTAGTAGCATAGCTTGTAGGAAGCATAAATGCATGGGTAGTACACCCCCCAGTTTAGTAGATATTTTCCTTTAATTAAATGTTTAGGGATTTGTAGGGACTACCTATAATCTAGAAAGAGATGGATGAGTTTCCCCAAAGCAGCACATTCAGCACTCTCTCTCTCTCTATGTTACAATGTTTTAAGTGCTGAAGTTCTGTTGCAAAACTGTGTTCAGGAGATGAGGAAAAACAATCAGGCCTTTTTTTATTTTCTCTACCATCAATGATTTCTTACTGAGCAGCAACAACAGTTATGTATCTTAATACACACTCCTCTTCAGTATTAGAGCACAACGCATTAAAAGTGTATTGTTTTATTATCAGCTAGTTATGTCTTGTATAAACCAGCGTTCTTTATAGATTTCAAAAGAAGTATCTACACCAATAACATATGTTTGTCATTTTAATGTGCTGCAGATCAATCTATCAAATCTCTCTGATTTGCGTTTGTACTATAATTAATATAGGCGTCTGTTCTGACCACCTGCCATTAGCCTAATCTAAATAGTGGTTCCATTCCTGTGGCCCATATATTTATACAGTAGGCTATAAGCCTATAACATGACTTGTTTGTGCTAATAAGAATTTACCTCCATCCTAAAACTATTACATAATAACCATAAAATCCTTTAGTGTAATATAGTAGAGCAGCTGCATATTTGAGCATGTCACTAATATTCCTGGTCACAGCTTTTACCAGCATCCCATATGTTGCATCTAGTTGTTTGTTCACTAAAACCGTCAGGAGTCCAAAGTTCAGCAGGGAAAAGTTAATAGCCACCCAGACAGCATGAAGCTGATATTTCCTCAATGTTGTTGGAGCAGTGGGAATGTGTTCTCTGGTGTGACAAATCAGGCTTTTTCAGCTGGCCTGGTCTGATTGATGAGTCTGGGTTTGATATTTGCAAGAAGAATGGTACTTGTTTGACTGCATTGTGTCAAAAGTGTAATGTTTGGTGGAGGAGAAACTATTATGATGTGTGTTGGTTTTCAGGAGTTGGGCTTTAGCATACCAAGAGATTTTGGACAATTTCATCCCCTCTACTTTGTAGGAGCAGTTGGGGATGACCCCTATTAGTCTTGACCTTAACCAAATAGAACACCTTAGGGATGAATGTGTGTGCAGACAGGCCTTCTCGTCCAACATCAGGGTTCAAGTATTGGTAAAAAAAAAAATAGTTAAGAGAGCATAGATGATCATCCTTGCATGTGCATCTTCTATCCACATCAGCCTAATCCTACTGGCACCATATTGAAAGAGCAGAAAGAAGCAAAACGTATTTACCTCCATCTTAAAACTGTAATTTTATTGTAGATTATATTTCCATTTCTCATGTAAATTGTTACAATTGTGTGTCATATCATTAAAACTTGCTTTCTGTTTTCTGCAGCAATTTGTGAGCTTGACTGAGTTATTGTACCAGTTCCTGCTGGAGCCAAAAGAGGTGTGTGAACTCTTTTCCTATTAAACTGCATGTACTGACCTCTCTTGAAATAGGCATGGCTGCACATTTGAGCATGGGGGAATGTATGATATTGACTAGAATTTTTGTGTGTGTGGTTTCAGTCAGAGCGGTTCCTGGCACAGCTAGCCGAGTTTGCAGGAGAGAATGGCATGGGTGCAGGTCCACTTAGAGGCCTAATGAAGAGCATTCTGCTGCTTCCACACGGTAAACACAAAACAAATCTTAGTTTCTTTGCTATCGTTCGCTATAACATCAGTTTAGTTGTCTATTAGCTAGACATTAGCTAGACATTGGGAGTGATGAAACAGTAGGGAAAAAACCTAGTGCAGAGTGGGTGATTTTAGGGTGAGTTAGCAAAATGGAGTTCATCATACATAAGTATATAATGAGGGCTTCACAATGCTGTAGTGGAGTTTTGAGATCAGGGAAATTATTGTGGTAAAATACTAAAGGAATGTGATTTGTGTTTTTTCTCAGGTGCTCTAAAGAAGAATCTCACTGCTGAACAAGTTAAAGAGGACCTGCTGTCCCTAGGTATGACTTTCTTGTCTGTAAAAAGTAAAACAGGACTGTAACCCTGCTTTCAGACGCAGCTTTTCAGACATATCTCTACAGACGCTGCTCAGAGAAGAACAGCTTTGAGATGCAGATTTCAGATACTGACACAACTTTGAGACACAGCTTTCAGACAGTACTTTTAAGTACACAGCTTTTTGGCAGTATTTTTGAAAACACAGCTTTCAGACACTACTTTTAAGATCACTGCTTTCGGACAGCATTTTAAAACCACAGCATTTTAAAGCTTTCCATCTCAGCTTTTAAAAACACATCTTACAAATCTGCAGCTTTCAAAAACAAGTTTCAGTTGCGCCTTTTCAGACACAGCACTGAGACGCAGCTCTCTTACAGAGCTTTGAGATGCAGATTTTAGATACTGATAGTGCTTTTAAAAACACAGCTTTCAGACTGCACTGTTAAAAAAAAAAAACAAAGCTTTCAGACAAAATGGCACAGCTTTGAGATGCAGATTTGGGCCACAGCTATCAGAAGCAGCTTTTAAAAACACTGCTTTCAGACACATTTTTCAGAACTGCAGCTTTTACTAAGACTTATTAAGATGCATTAAACATTATAAGATGCATTAAAACTGTACTCAGGGTGATAAATAATGTAAACGCTTTGAAACTTTCATTTCATAGGGTTAAATGAAGACAAGGCCACTCACTTTTCTGATCAGGTACGTCATAGTCTTTCTTTGCAAAGTCATAACATAAAGATTGAGTGAGTATTAAGTAGCAGATTTAATGCCTGTGTGTTTTTATGTTTTAGTGGAGGGTCCACAACCCGCTGTTGTCCAGGTTGGCAGTTGGTCAGACACTGATGGTCAACCAGCTGGTGGATATGGAGTGGAAATTTGGTGGTAAGTAATTTTCTTCTTATATTCCTGCCATCTTATCTGTTCTGCTGTACTTCATGTACTATGTATTAACTGTACACAACTTGCTACAAACAGTATAGCATGCTGGTCTACTTTATAAATAATTTTATAAACTGAAAGTTATCAGCAAACCCTGGAGCCAACAATTTAAGTCACAATTAACCCATAATGGCCGGTTGCATCAGTTTCCTCAGTACAGAAAAATACTTATGTATAAAGTTGAACAAAAGTAAGTTTGTGGTTAATGACTGTAAGCTACAGATATGACTGAAGATTAGTTTAAAACACAGGAGTATTAGATGCTTTTATGCCTGAATGCTGTATGTAAAAGTGTTTTTTTTTTTTACATTTGTAGTTACTGTTGGGACGAGCGAACTGCAAAAGGCTGGAAATATCTTCCTGCAGGTAAATCAACTTTGTCACACTATAAATTCACCTATTTTTACTGAGCTGTAAGTTGTTACCCAATGAAATGTGTTCTAAAAATGGACCCCATTCATTTTCCTAAGACAAAGGGGAACAAAAGTGTAAGCTGTTTGTTTTCAAGATAAAGCTAAAAAGCCAGAGCTGAAGACAGTCTGTGTTTTTCAGGGGCAGACCTGAATGGCCTTGTCTGTCTACCCTAGTCCTGAAGACACACCCAAATGTTTTTTGTCTGATTGATCACACACTGAACTTGTATAGATGTATAGATAGCGAAGTCTCTGTGTCTTTTGTTTCTCTTTCACCTGTCAGTCACTCATCATCCTGTTCACATAAACAGGCCCTACACACACGCACACATGCACACACATGCAAGCACACAGGAGAACAATAGCCCAAGGGCTTGCTTTTTAACACTTTCCATTTTGGCGGCCTGAAGCATGAGGCTGAACAAAAGTCCAGCTCCTGTTGTAACAGATCTAATGGCTGATGCATGTTTTTACTGGCAAATTAATATCACAATGCATGAATTTATAGTAATTAAGATTTTGTTTTTCCTTGCAGCTTAAACTGGTGGTCAGAAAGGGGAACAGTACACAAAATGTTTTCATGGGTGAGGTTTTTTATTTTTTAATATATTTTTTTTTTTAATTAAAGTGTCTGTTTTTAGGTGTTAGTCACTTATGTAGTGATTCAATACCACTTCAGTTTCTGAACTAGTTTCTTTGATTTTGCTATGTATAGGTATATATTTGAGTAAAATGAACATTGTTGTTTTTGAATTGAAGTGAATTGAATTGTTGTTTTATATTTGGCATGTTCTCCTCCACCAGTCTTACACACTGCTTTTGGATAACTTTTTTATGCCAATCCTGGTGCAAAAATTCAAGCAGTTCAGCTTAGTTTAATGGCTTGTGATCATCCATCTTCCTCTTGATTATATTACAGAGGTTTTCAATTTGGTAAAATCAAAGAAACTTTTTAAATCAAAGAAACCTTTTTAAGTGGTCTCTTATTTTTCCCAGAGCTGTAAATATAAAAAGCAATGACTGGTGTCAAATTATATGTATTTCTTTTTTTGGTACATATTGCATAGATTTTGAAGTCTGGACTGATGTTTTTCTTTGCATTTTCAGAATTGACACTGCCACAGTTCTATAACTTCCTTCACGAGATGGAAAGAGCCAGAGCCAGTATGGACTGCTTCAGCTGAGGAGCTGCATCACTGCATAGTCTTATATATCTTTATATATCTTTAATTCCATGCAACTGATGAATGAGTTGAAGGAGCATTTAGGTTTGTGTATACCGTTACCGAGCCTTAACATTATAAGTGTAAATAATAGTGTAAATAACATTGATTATCTGGTTGCACTGATGACTGCCTAGGGGTGTGATGTATTAGGCAGCAAGTTCACGGTCAGTTCAGTCAGTCAACAGCCAGTTAATTTGCTGAAAGCAGGAAAAATGTGCAAACATCTGTGCAAATGGGCTGTGCAAAAAGGTCTGAGCTACTTTGACCAGGGTAGAACTCGGCATCTCCAAATCATTACTCAGGTCTTAGTCCTGTTTTGCAGTGTCTGGAACCTACAAACGTCCTCAAAGTGAATACAAGCAGTGGTCTCATAAACTCATTAATGCAGTAATTAAAGTAAACTGAACCCATAAAAAAGCTACTGTAGAACATATGCTGACCGGTACCACCCTGACCATAAAGAAGCAGATAAGAAGCTGGATGTTTCGTGGAGTCCGTGTCTCAAGGGGTCAGATCTGTTCTTGCAGTCTGAGGGGGACCTACGCAGAGCTAGCCAGGTGTTTTTTATGTTATGACTGATCAGTGTGCAGTGCTGTGCAGGTGTATGAAGCATCTGAGAAAAGCTATTCATCTTGGGAGTAAATGAGTAAAATACACACTGTATAATAACCATACAAAAAGTAGTCATTTTACACATTTCATTGTGTTTTCTTTCTTCAAACATAAGTAAGGAAGCCATTATTATCCAGGGCCTGGTTTATTAAGGTAAATTAGGTGAGCTGCTGCTGCTGCTTGTGAATCTCAACAAATTTATGGGGTGGCTGGAGGCATCGAGGAGAAACCTGGAACCAAGCCAGTTTTCTTCCAATCAGCTCTCGCCATCTCAACTACTTTTTGAAAACAAGAAATTCTAGTTGCTTTTTCCCGCATTAATGTTTCTTTGAGTTTTATGAGCATAAACACACTTATTCCTCAGAGCAGTGGTTTAAAAAGTCTTCTGCACCTTTTGTACTGCATATTTGTGTTTACACACAATTGGGTGTGTGACTCCAATGGTTCCGGTCGCACCTAAATGGTTGTTTTTTTTGGTATGATGAAACCTGTTGATTTGTATTTTGCACTTATGGACCAATAAATCAAACAATTCACATTTAGTCATAATCTAAAGTTTGATTTCTTTCATTGTACATTTTTTTCATTTTTTTTTATTTTACTTTGTTAATGTTATATTATAAAATTATTTTAACCTATAAACCCAGAATAAAATAGTGATGCCAAATTCAAAATTTAATCAGATAAATTCAGTGAGCAGCTCATTAATGTTTTCTTTTTCTTATTGTGAGAACAAGACTGTTAATATTTTAAGGTAAAAATCTTGATGTAAAATAATTAACAATTTAATTACTTTTATTTTAGCACTTTGTTCCAGCAGTTGTATCAAAACTATATGGGACATAAACTTTTAATGAAAGCATTTGAATTGTTTAACTGAAACAAGTCATTAATAGTAAAATGTTTTTTTTATTTTATATTATATATTTGATATGAACAAACAGATTCACGCACTGTCCTGTGACACTCTTTTAGGGCGTTTAGTATATGTTACTTCATAGGTCTTCATAAGTTAAGGTAAAAGACAGTGTTCTGTAACTTACTTTCCACATCTTTTAAAGTGTGTGACACATCCTGTCACCATGGGCTCCTTTCAATTAATCTAACTAGTCTATCCAATCTATTTTAATCCATCAGTCACAGGTCTACAAAAAAAAAAAAAATCTTAGTCTTGGCTCTTTGTCCCAGTCCTGGTCTTGACTCAGACTTGGCTCTAGCAGCCTAGACTACAACATTAGCACATGCCGGGTTAAATTACGAAGAGTATACATAAAAATGATCCTTTGCTGTGCCTAAATGGAGCCGTTAGCCTAGCACTCAAACAGATTGACACCCATCTTTCCCTCCAGGATTTAGCAGTGATTAAATGGATAGCGCTTATATCCTGAAGGCCTTCAGTTGAAAACTACAGAAAGAGAGAGGGAGAGCTGTCCAGAGGTGTTGACAGTTCTTTGTTGCTTTTTTTTGTTGTTTTTTCCTCTCGACTCTCTCCTGCATGCTGGTACTTGTTCAACTGAACGCGCTGCAGAATCAGGTGTGAGAGATCATAGATTTCATCAAGCTAGTGACGGTGAGGAAAAAAAAAGTAGAGAGTCATGCTTGGAGCATAAAGTGATGAAAGGCTAAGGCTACTGTTCTTTGTTTTTCTTTGTCTTATACTTCTTTCTTCATCTGACCATGTTTTTTTTAGTATTTGTTTTCTAAGAGTAACAGCTGGCAGTGAGTCTACTGAGTGTTTAGTTATCTTGATGGTCATCAGTTATGTTGTTGAGTGCTACTTTTCTGCTATGTGTGGAGAAGCATACTGATGAGTGATTCATTATTGGCACTAAAGCTTCTGGAAGGGGAAGGTGGGGACTCAGAGCAGGTCATGCGCTCTAAATGTTAAATCAGTCAAATATTCTTTGTATTTCTTATTGGCTGTTTTAGAGGCTGTTATGTTGTCTGAAGTCTTGTGCACACACTGCTTGGCCAAAAAAAATAATATATCTAAATAATATTTGGTTGGACCCCCTTTAACTTTGATCACGTTATTATCATGTCCACAAGCTTCTTCCTCTTAAAAGTGACTTTCTTTGATTTTACCACATTGAAATCCTCTGGAATATAAGATGGATGATCACAACCATAAAACTAAGCTGAACTGCTTGAATTTTTGCACCAGGACATAAAGTTATCCAAAAGCAGTGTGTAAGACTGGTGGAGGAGAACATGCCAAGATGCATGAAAACTGTAATAAAACAGGGTTTTTTCCACTATATATTGTTTTCTAAACTCTTAAAACTTTATGAATATAAACCTGATTTCTTTGCATTATTTGAGGTCTGAAAGTTCTGCATCTTTTTTGTTATTTCAACCGTTTCTTATTTTCTGCAAATATATGCTCACAATGACAATATTTGTATTTGCAATTTAGGAGAAATGTTGTCTGTAGTTTATAAAATAAAGCATCAATGTTAATTTTACTCAAACCTACACTTATAAATACCAAAATTAAAAAAAAAGGGATTCAGAAATCACTAAATTGTTCTCCTTTTTTTTTTCTTTCTTCCAGAGCGGTATGTTTCTCTGGATAACAGCATCAGCCAAATCTACTCTATCTTGTCAGTGGTGTTTCTGCTGTGCACAATATATTAAATTATATATTGTGTGGCCCCTGAGGGACTACAGTAACATTTTCATTATTTAATATCACAATAATTTATATAAGAACAGGAATTATACCAATTATTATTATCCTTTCATTCTTTTTATTGCTTAGGCTCGATTTAACCTTTCCCTGGGTACAGTCATTGAAGTCAATGGTTAGCTCACAACAGTATGCAATAAAAAAGGACTTAATTATAGGTTATACAAACAGAGTATGAACTAATTAACCATGGACATATGCGGGCACAGACATACTTTAAAAGGCACTCGGGAAGATTATAATGTAGATGTTCAGTCTTGTAGAAATTGCTGGGGTTCGTGCAGAAGAATAAAAGAAACTCCGGTACATTAGGTCTTGTCCAGAGAGATAGTGCCAATGTGCTGGTTTTGAAACAAAACATGTAAATGCAAGGAACCTCTGGATGTTAACAGTGTGACATGCAGCCCATGCAGAGTAGAATTATCATTCAATGCCTGAAATCAGAATTAGAAGTCATGAGATAACAGTATGTGAATTGATTATGAAATGTTACCTCAGGTAGTGAAAGCTTGTGAACACTGGGAATCTTGTGAGGCTAAACACTGGTCCAGTGTTACGTGAATTATTGGCCTGAAGTCTGATCAGGTGGTAGGGGCAAATGGATGGAACGATTGGTCGTTTCTGTAGTTGGGTGGGCATTTAATGTCCCTCGATCCATAGTGTCACTTGTGAACTGGAAATACATTTTAGAAAGCGTTATTATCACCCACAGTAGACAGCACAGTGGGTGATCATGATTGTGACCAGCAGTGTCTGGCTTGAATTGTCCATGCAAACAGACAAGTGACTGGCAGAATTCACATCCACATTTAATGCAGGAGAGCCCACATGCATACCACTCAGCTCAGTGCAGTGTTCTTCTTCAATGTTCATGAGACATGGCAAAAGTCATGGGACATAATATTAGTTCCTGTCCCAGGTCATTTATAAATACTTCTATTTGGCCCTATTAAGGTTCAGTCACACTCACATTCTGGACTATAAAATTGAATTTGGATTGATAATATTGATAATATTGCTTATTGTGATCATTCTACAGATGTCTAAAGCATAAACCTTAAAATAAAGTGGCAACAAAGGATTTTTTGTAATGTTTTTGATGATGAAATGTAATGGTTCTTCACACTGCTGTGTTCCTTTTTTACTTTGGAAGTTGGATGTCAAAGCTGGGAATGACACCACACCCCAGTTAAACTGCTGGCGTGTCAGTTTAACATTCAGATTGAAATAGTTTTGCAATATTTTAAAACCTTTACCAACAGTTAGCTTAGCTTAGCTTAATGGTTGGTGTTTATATCAACTATTGTATTTATCACAATAATTACCAGTGTTCTTATCTCAAAATACTTACTTTTAAATGCTCCAGGTTAGCATTGTTGGCAATATTGGTAGATAACAACACATCATAACGTATTCTGTACATCCAAACACAGTTAAAGCATGCCACAGATAGAACCAGATTGGCCAGTACTGTGTGCATGTCTGATATAATGAGACACAAATAGATAGTAATACTAATAACAGTATAATTCTACTATATATATATATATATATATATATATATATATATATATATTTTTTTTTTTTTTTTTACTGCTGTGGATGTGCAGTGAAGCCATCTTAGGCTACTTTCATATTACCAGGCTGAAATGATTCAAATCAGGTTTTTTGCTCAATGTGACCCAGATCTGATTTTTTTCATGGCTGTGTGAACATGCCAAGTCTAATTTTTACAAATTAAATTTGAGTCACTTTCATATGTGGTCCTAAATCGGATACATGTTTGATCTATGGACATGCGACATGAATGTGAACGGTCAAATCCGAATTAATGCGTCTTTTTGCTTTTTTGTCTTGGTGCAGCTGTGCAGCTGTAGCTGCAAAAACAGCAAAAGCAAACCACCTGGCCTTTTTTCTCCTCCTCGACCTGAGCATGAACTTCAGACCAGCTGTTTACTGTCTCTCCACTCCAGCAAAAGATGCTCCACATATGAGCTGCTAACACATCCATTTTCCTTTATAAAGCTACGAGTCGTCACTCAAATATGATGTTTTTGTTGGTGGTGGTGAGAAAGGCGATGTTTATATACGTATCAATGTGCGCACGTGAGGCATTTCAGGGACAGATTCGTTCACAATACACACAGATACAGATCACTTACATTTGTGAATGTGAACCGTCAAGAAGTGTCAACCGACAAAAAATTGGATTTGATCCATGTGGCTTGTAATGTGAACGTAGCCTTAACAAAAGTTTGTTGTACCTTTTGAACAAATTGGAGCAGTGATTAAGACTAGTCTTGGACTACACAGCATTTTGAATTAAAAGAAAAATACGGTCTACAAGAAGGCTTAATCCCTGTCTAAGAGCTGACCCAGTAGCAAGTATTTCTAGCAGTGATACAATAATACTAACAACCATACTAATTGTGGTGTCTGATATGAGTGTTATTTAAATTTTATTTTATTTTGAATCATTGAATAGGACACACACACATAATAGAGTGTATATAAGCGAGAAAAAATAAAAAAGGGAACTGAACCGTTACACTAAAGAGTAAAAAGGGAAGTCTAGTTCTTGAGAAATTTTGTTAGAGACCCTCCACTAGTTACTCATGCATGTGTCACGAGCTTACGGGGAGTTCTGTTATTCAAATAGCAGCAGGGAACCCAGTGTTGGGTGCCAGTGGTTGAGTACATTGTAATTGCAGTAAACAAAGGAGGTGCCAAAGCACTGATGTGCAAATCCACTGTCAACATACGGTACATGTCTGTAGATACTATCTGGCCTAGCCTTGTAATACATACAGCCACACTGTCTGCAGTGCTAATGCTGAGCGTGGCCTGGAGCTCTCTGTGTCTGTCTGTCTGTGAGTGAGTGGGTGTCATGGCAGACTGGTTTAAATACTAGACACAAGCGAGAGAAACTCATCTTTAATTGTCTTTAACTCAGCAGGTTCTGGCTCTTTGAAAACTCATCTGACCACAAATCAGTGTGTCTAAAAACATGTCTCAGTTTAGTCTACAACACTCATTTATCATAAGAACTATAGGCAAAGAGTAAATAAATAATTTTTTTATTACAGTTTTCATACATCTTGGCATGTTCTCCTCCACCAGTCTTACACGCTGCTTTTGGATAACTTTATGCCACTCCTGGTGCAAACATTCAAGCAGTTTAGCTTGGTTTGATTGTTGAGATCATTTATCTTCCTCTTGATTATATTCCAGAGGTTTTTAATTTGGAAAAAATCAAAGGAACTCCCTTTTTTCCAGAGCTGTATAATAATGATTCTTATTTGTTTCGTAAGTAGATGTGATTCATTCATTCTAACAAATAAAAACAGTTCAGTAATATGTTGTTTTATTGCACTACTTTTGGGATAAGCTGGGGAGGTTGGAATAGGGTGCTAATCCATCTGGTGACTATTCAGCATCCTGACCTTACTAATGCTCTTGTCATTAAATGCAATCAAATCCTTACAGCAATGTTCCCAAACCAAGTGTAAAGCCTTCAGTTGACAGTAGCGACAGTTATTCAAACAAAAGCGGGATCAGTTTTTTAAATACGCTTAATTCCAAAAGATAAGCCCCTGGACCTCTGTACATTTACTATCGATGCTTAAGAAGAATACGATGCTTAAGTGAGAATTAATGTTTCTTCTTTCTGGGCTCCCCCTACAGTCTTGAAGTGAAATTCATAATTTGGGCCTCCAATCAAGCAGGACATGCATACATGCATTTCTGGACAAGCTGAGAGGTACAGAATCGTCACTGAAAGTGAAAGAAAGCATGTGAACTGGTACAGTAAAGTAATATAGCATTTACACAAATACATTTTATGGGGTTTCACAGCATTTGCAGTTCTCACAAACATTGTTGTGCAGACTTCACCAGAGTTACATAGTGCAGTTAGCAGCATGCTAAACCTAGAGAGGCTACAATAGATACTAGGGCTGTGAATCTTTGGGAATCCCACAATTCGATTCAGAATCGTTTCGGGTCACGATTAGATTATTTTTCAGATTCTTTCAAATCGGTTAGATTTCTTTTTCTTCATCCTCCATACTTTAGCGACGCAACGACAAACACCGTAACACGACACTACACGCCTCTCTGTAGCCTAATAGGGAAAGGCATTAAGAGCTAAAACGTTCCCTGTCCTGTTGCTGCTGTCTTGCGACACTCACCCTACTGTCGCGCGGAGCTTTTTTAACTGTCTCGCTGAGCTTTTTAACTGTCTCACGGAGCTTAGCTACTGTCGCGCAGAGCTTACTACATTTATAAAATTGTAAGTAAATTTGTAACACGCTAACAATTGTGGTACAGTATATTAAAATATTTTTTATTATTTTTATACCCAATGAAGTATACTAGAAAGGCATAGAAGTGTGCTACTTACAAAAGACAGGAACAAGAAGCATAATTGTACTCTAATGTAAATATATTTAACATCAATTCTCAGTACATTCCTAATATACCCGGTATATAATAGTGATACCGTTGTAATACTCATTTTTTTTCTATACAGAAATATTTTATTTCAAATTTTTCCCTTTTTCTCCCCAATTTACACGGCCAATTACCCAACCCACTCATTAGGACTACTCCTATCACTAGTAATGCTCCAACACACCAGGAGGGTGAAGACTAACACATGCTTCCTCCAATACATGTGAAGTCAGCCACCGCTTCTTTTCGAGCTGCTGCTGATGCAGCATTGCCGAGCAGCCAGTGCGCTCGGAGGAAAGCGCAGCGGCTCGTCTCCGATACATCAGTTCACAGACGCCCTGTGCTGCAGACATCACCCTAGGAGTGATGTGGGGAGAGAGCGCCATCTACCCACCCAGAGCAGGGCCTTTTGTGCTCCCTCTGAGCGCCGGCTGCTTGATGGCAAAGCTGCATGAGTGGGGGTTCGAACCTGTGACCTCCTGCTTATAGTAGCAGCGCTTTAGACCGCTTAAATGTTACTGAAGTATATTTAAAATAGTTCCATTTCTGAGGACATACCACTTTCTTAAGTCTACTATTGGGGTGGAGGGTGGATAAGAGTCTCTGCTGGTGGAGCCGCCAATTTAAGAGGAAATTATTCCTTATTTTCAGTCGTTTTTTTGCTCTCTCTCTCTCTGTCTTTATGTTTGAGTAAAGTAACATAACTTTTAGCGGAATAGGAGGCTAATCTTCCCCTTTCTGATTATAGTATTTTAGGGTGCGTGTCTTTTAAAGGTCATTGCCATTTTACAGAAGCTCCTTCTCAGACACTCGGATACACAATGCTCACAACTGTTCTCGCACAAGCTTAACAAAGCTTAAGTGCTGATCCGGGATCAGATTTTGTGACAAAACTTACCATTGATTTGCTGTCTGGCTGTAGGCCAGCGAAACTCTGTGCTTCTGTCTTTCTGCTGCCCCGGGGAATAGAATGTTTAAAGCAGTAGAGCCTTTCGGAGAACAGGGCTCATCAGTCAAAGTCCTCAGTGCCCTCAGTCTCACAGCATCACTGACGTCAGGAGGATTAGGCTCTTTACGGGGTAAGACTTGTGGCACGGTGCTGGAGACACACCTATGAAAGCTCTCTGGCTGAACTCCCATGTTCTTTCCTCATGTGGGGTAAAATAGGGACATACACAGGGAGTCATGGCAACCATGCTCATGCTATTTTACCTCTATAAGCAGCTAAAACTGGCATTTTCTGAATAGAACATAAATGCACAGAGGAAAAAAAATAGAGTAATTGGAGGTGGAAATTAGAGTACACTTTCAAAGTCATTTGATGGTTCCTACATAAAGGCAGTTTTAACTAAACTAAAATAGATTCGTACATGGTTCTATGTTTACACTTTATTACATAAAGAACACTTTTCAATGCCACATAGAGCTTCTTTTTCTTGTTTCCTTCCTTCTTTTTTATATATTATTTTTTCTTTTAATGCCTTTTTAATGCCGTTTTTTTCCCTTTATTTTTCTGTTTTACTTTTTCTCTTTGTCTTTCCTGTTTTCTTTCTTTCTTTCTCACCTGCTTTACTATCTTTCTTTTTTGTTATCTATTTTTTAGAAACTTTTTCTGTTTCATTATTTTTGTGATTGTCTTCTTAAAAAAGTTTTCTTTTATCTGCTTCACTTACTACCCTTTTTTCTTTTTTCTCATCATGTGCTTTACTATCTTTATTTTTTGTTCTTATTTTTTCATTATCTGCTTTTTTATTCTTTTTTATTTTTTTGTTTAATTATTTTTTTTGTGATTGCCTGCTTTTTTTTTTCTTTTATCTGCTTCACTTGATTTCTTTGTTCTTTTTTTCATCATTTATCTCACTATATATTTTTGCTGTTCGTATTTTTCTTTATCATCTTTCTTTCTTTCTTTCTTTCTATGGTTATCTGGTGGATGGTGATGGTGTAAAGTGTTCAGATAGGAAGTGAAGACAGGCTTACACAGTTCAAAAGCTTATCTAAGAGGTGAGCCAGTGAGGCCCCACTATTAGTGGAGGAGCAGTTTCTCTCTCTCTTTCTCTCTCACACACACACACACACACACACACACACACACACACACACCTATACATTATTTCTGCACTCCCAGGTCTCTAGTGTGCGGTTTAGAACAGGATGTAAGCCCAGTCTGAGCCCTGCTGTTTTCCTCTTTCGCTGGTGGCTTTGTGCTAATGGTTTATAGCTGCATGTGTCCTCCACTGCTTCCGTCCATTCTCCACTCCACTCTTCTCACTCGCATATCACCACTTTCACATCAAAACCTTGTAAACCTGTTCATTTAATTGATTACAGCGTTTAATGAGGACGGCTGCGTTTTATCTTATGTAGTGTTAGAAATTCGGCTTTCAGGAATCAGGAGTCAGAATCAGGAATCAGGAGACAGCTTGAGAGATGACTTGAGTTTATTCTCGTGCAGACAGAAAATCTACACGGGCACAGCTTAGTTGGTCGATGCTCCCTCTGTGTCCGCCTGACTAGTCCATGTGACTTGTCTGTCTGTTACTGTCTGTGTGAGACTCTCTGACCAAGACTCAACTAGACTGAGCTTGACTGAACTGAGTGAGACTCAACTAGACTGAGCTACTAAGACATTTTAGCAGGACTTTACATACAGGAGAAACTGCTTTGAACACAGCAGGGGGAGAAAGGGTAAGGGTTTATGGAGGAGTATGTGGGGGGTGTCATCATTGGGGGTGTCTCTATCAACATATGTTAAACAAAGGAGAGATGTGAGAGATAAGGGTGAGGGGCAAAAGGTTAGGAGTGTATAGGGAAAAAGGGGGGTTAAGGAGTGAGACAGTTTAGAACCTAAGAAAACTTAATAAAAGTACAATTTGTTGTTGACAGAATCTCTCATTGCTCCCTCTGATTCTCCCAACATGGAGAATCACAAAACTATGTACAATAAATTGTCATATGTATAAACAATTAAAGAGCTGTAACTATACAACTGTAATTGTACCATAAATGTCAGAAAAGTTGATGTAACCAAGTATTGGATCTGTTTATGGCTGTTACTTGGTCCTAAAAATGTTCCTGAAGAACAATGAAGAAAGTAGTTCCAGTAGTTGTCCATGGTTTTCCAAGAGGCTTGCTCCCATGTGGTGATGTCTCCTCTTACATCACAACTTCAGCTTTTGAGCAGCCACATTGTGTGTGCGTGTGTGTGTGTGGATGTCCATGGCGATTGCTTCAATGTCGGTGAAAGGCAGGTAATCTGGGAAGTCCACTTTGAACATCAGTTGTCTCTTCAACTGTTGAGGCTTGCGTCCGACACGTCACAAATTGTTCTCGCCATGCTGGATTGGCTGGAGCACTGTCTGGCTCCAACAGATCTGTAACAGAGGAAACACTGAGCAGTAAATTGTTCATTGATGTTGATTATGTCTTTTTTTGTAGTTTATCTGCTTATCCCCACTGTCTGTCCCTCAGAAGAGGCTGCTATGATAATGTACAGTGTGTTGAAATCTTCATCCCAAAGGGTAACCCCCATGAAAATAGAAATCATGGTTCTTCCTCGGGACTCTGTACTATTACCCACCTCTTCTTTTACTGACCCTAGATCTCAGTTTTGGGGAGCAAGCAGAAACTAACAAAACCTAATGAGACATTCTCATCTAAATAGATTGTTTCATGTTTCCTCACCATGACCCATTGACCAGAAATAACAAGACATTTGCTCTAATCCCATTAGTTGTCGGAAGTTTACCCTACTGTGACCAAATTGTGCTTTTAAAGCTAGTGTTAGCTTCCCCTTTGATCCAGAAACCATCTGGATCACTTTCAACATATCAGTTCAGCTATACTCAGAGTTCCACAGATCAGGAACTCAAACTACAGGTTGTAGCTGAAAAGAATATAAAACTTGAATCGTATAATTGATCGTATAGTGGTTTATTCAGTGTATAACAATTTTAAATTGATCGTATAGTGGTTCATTTTATCTAAATGCAATAACTACATCACCTAAAGTCTGCAAAAACTTCGTTTGGTGCATTATCTCTAAAATTGTGCAACACAACATAACTTAATCAGGACTGGTCTCAAGTCCCTTGCTAGTAAGAAAACAAAACAAAATAGTTAAAAAGTGCACTTAAATATATTATTAACATGCTACTTAGCTTATGGTAAGCTCAACCTGGATGGTAAATTCAACTTATGTTCATAAGAATCTTAAGATTCTGCTCTGAGATTTGAAACCATCAAAACCCAGTTCTTAAAAACAAAAAGCACAAATATGAGTTTAAGTAGCAGGGCAAATTAGCTTAAACCAAAGCAGGAGAAACTGTTGAAATCCCTGTGACTCCCTGTAGAGCACTGAATATCAAAGATAACTGTCCTGTGACACCCTGTAAAGTCTTGATTATCAGTGATATCTGTTCTTGGGAAATCCCAGCTGGGCTTCCCTGTGAGAACCCACCAAAAGAATTTCCCATTGTGCTTTCTCTAGAACTAGCACCCATTTTGCGTCTATCTGCCTGCTTTTTACGACAAACTCGAGAAAAGTGACCAATTCTATGGCAGTAGTGGCACTCTTTTTTCTGATTAGTGAATGTTTGAGTTGGACCCAAGTTTGATCCATTCTCTGTGAGGATGTGTATGGATGCAGGAACATGGTTTGGTTCAAAATCCACATCCAAACGGTCCAGTTGATTCTTAAGATCAACCCACTTAGTATTCCTCCAATTTGGAACAGCAGTCACCAGAGCTTGTCTAAGATCTGTTTGTAGTGACTCAACCAGCTGTCTAAAATGGGGACCATCAGTTGTATTGTTAATGTTATCAGCATTGTATTGGCTGATACCTGAATGACGCAGAAAAACTCTTTCAAACCTCTCACAGAAGTCTGCTGCAGACTCTCCCTTTCTATGTCTGCAGTTGGTAATCTGCCCCCAATCAGTTGTTTTACGACATTTACATTTAATCCAGTCCTCAAAAGCTTCCCACCCTTTGTCAAGGTTCTGGCCTTTGTCACCCAAAGCATTTGACACCTTTTTAGCAAGTTCTCTACCATCTGTGATGTTAAGAACTTGACTAGCAATGGCTACTGCATCATTGGGATGTAGTGAGTACAAATTCCTTTTCTTATGCATGAGGTCAATGAAGTCGAGCCCCATTTCCCTTGGAGGTTTAAACTCTTTGGATATTGTGTCCAAAGTTGCTGCATCTAAAGGAATGTGCCCAATTTCTAGTCTGGTTTCACCACCTGCATTTCTCCTATTAAGTACCTCAGAGGATACAACAGTTACAGGTCTCATTTTAACACAGATTGGAAAGTGTGTTTTACCAGTAGCATGGTCAGAATCTTTATCTGATGAAACAGATTCTGACCCATCAGAGAGGTCACTCTCAGACAATTCAGGAGACAGCCTGACTGCTACTTGAGGATTTCCATCCTCTTTGTAACATGGCTGACCTGGAGTAGGGGCAACAGTCAGAGAACACTGAGGACTTGACTTTGACTTAAGTTTGGCATGTAGATGTTCAACTTCTGTCAGTGTTTGCTGCAGTTGCTTGCATGTGCTCTGGGCATGTTTGGTAGCATTTTTATGCCTTCTGCACTCGCTAGTTAGCTCTAAGACCTTTCCTTCTGCTTCTTTTAACTTTTCATCCATAGATTTCAACTTGCATTCCCAGTAATGCTTAATAACAAAAAGACATTCCTTAACTGAGTTGTGCTTGAGGCTGTAACCTAAAGCTGTTTTACACTCAGCAAGAGTCCATTCTCTATCAGCAGAGAAACCTTTGGATGAAAAGTACTGAGTTATCTTTTGCTCACAAATATGTTTCTTCCCAATGTCACTGATTACTCTTTCAAAATCAGAATCAGACCACTGCGGCATTTCAGTCCCTCCCTTAACTAAGGTGCTGCTTTTATAGTTAAGAGGTTTAGCAAGATTCTTAATGTTTTGGCCTTTAGCAGACATGGTGAGAAAACAAGAGAACAAAACCAAGCTCTGAAACAATAGCAAAACAAAGACACTACCAGCAGATACCAACAAACTGTACTTCACAGAGGACTACAGCAGTAAGTTTCAACACTAACTAAGTAAAATGTCTCTCTTTGTTAGAGAGGATCCCAGTAACAAATCCTAAGTTTACAGTTGTAACAAAACAAAACGTCTCTCAGTTCAGAGAGGATAACAGTTACTAATTCTGATCTTCTAGCAGTAACAAACAAGCATCTCTCACTTCAGAGAGGATAACAGTTACTAATTCTGATCTAGCAGTAACAAACACATCTCTCAGTTCAGAGAGGATAACAGTTACTAATTCTGATCTAACAGTAACAAACAAGCATCTCTCACTTCAGAGAGGATAACATTTACTGACTCCTATTTTATCCAGCCAAAATTTCTCTTCAGTTCGAAATGGCGTTTACTCACCAAGTAGGTTTCAGTAGCCATCCGGTTCACGGCACCAAGTTGTTAGAAATTCGGCTTTCAGGAATCAGGAGTCAGAATCAGGAATCAGGAGACAGCTTGAGAGATGACTTGAGTTTATTCTCGTGCAGACAGAAAATCTACACGGGCACAGCTTAGTTGGTCGATGCTCCCTCTGTGTCCGCCTGACTAGTCCATGTGACTTGTCTGTCTGTTACTGTCTGTGTGAGACTCTCTGACCAAGACTCAACTAGACTGAGCTTGACTGAACTGAGTGAGACTCAACTAGACTGAGCTACTAAGACATTTTAGCAGGACTTTACATACAGGAGAAACTGCTTTGAACACAGCAGGGGGAGAAAGGGTAAGGGTTTATGGAGGAGTATGTGGGGGGTGTCATCATTGGGGGTGTCTCTATCAACATATGTTAAACAAAGGAGAGATGTGAGAGATAAGGGTGAGGGGCAAAAGGTTAGGAGTGTATAGGGAAAAAGGGGGGTTAAGGAGTGAGACAGTTTAGAACCTAAGAAAACTTAATAAAAGTACAATTTGTTGTTGACAGAATCTCTCAGTAGGCATGTCATCATTAATAGACCAGCAGAAAGGATTTCAAACAATTCATTAACTTTTATTACGTTTTTTTGTTCTAACAGCCACACACACATACTTATATACATACTCTCTCTCTCTCTCTCTCTCTCTCTCTCTCTCTCTCTTACACACACACACAGAGAATGCTTTTCAATCCTCGTGGTCTCAGGGGGATAATTGATGGCCTCCTGCTCTCACTCCCTGCAGGGGCAGACCACAGGCCTGACGTTGATGTGAGCAGGCCGGGCCCTGTGGTGGACGAGGGGACTTCCTGTAGTATTTCAGTGCAGGCAGAGCAGTCCTAATCTGGGCCGGGCAGATGCTGAGAGAGAGGGGGCCTTCGTTTAGAGCCTCCAGAGAGTTTCCGGAGCCCATAGGTACGTGCATTATGAGTCCTTACTGCAGTGCAGGTGCATTATGTGAGAAGGAATAAAGAACACATAGTAGCACCTAGGCCTGTCACGATAACCATTGTTGTTTGGATGAGATTTTGTCCTATAAATTATTGTAATGGACTATATTATTGTTATCTTAATATATGAATTTAATTATAAAATCTATAATAATATAAGTATAATAATGCATGGACAATGTTTAAATAAGCAATTCATGTTACATTATAAACAATTCTAAACAATCCTATATTGAGATTGAAATCAAATAATGTTTAAATATCCTGAATAAAACAATGCATAAAATATAAAAAAGAAATGCTGTTTTTAAATAAAGTTTATGTTACAGCTCTTTCACATTACATAGGCCATATCTTTATATTGCATGATTGTATAAGTGATTAATGTATTTATCATGACAGGGCTTATGGTACTTGTGGCAAGCTTTTTAAACAGCAGGGGCAAACAATTAAAAAGGCACATACTGCACAACATATGACCTGTAAATTGTAGATGACATGTGGCTAAAACATGCTTATACATTTAATGTATAGATGTATTCTAAATTACCATATTATTACAAATATAGAGGAATGTAAATCTTCAATTTAAAGTACTTTTCTTATTTTAATACAGTGTGAGGGGTGAGTTATTTAAGTTCTTATTCATGCTTTTCTTCTTTTCCTACATTGTAAATTAATACTGAAGTCATCCAGACTGTGAAGGAACACATAAGGAATCTTGTAGAACTTAAAACAAATTAAAATACTCGCTGAAGCATTTAGGTGCTCTTATCTTGGCTGCTGTTAACTTGCAGCTTCTGAGGCTGGTAACTCTGATGAACTTATCCTGTTCAACAGAGGTAAGTGTGTTTAACACTTTTTTAAAATTAGTATTAATCTACAATGCAGAATAAAGAACAGAAAAGTCACAGTATTTAAGGTGTGTACTTTTGACTGGTACTGTACATGTATATAGGTTTTATTCTTAGAATTCTCAAATAAATGAGACATTTCAATTTAATTTAAGTTATTTGAATGTGTCCAAGAATTCCATGGCCACCATGTCATCTGGGGATAACACATCCATTTATAAACATAGCCAATAGGACTTTCTGTCTCTTTTTTGACACTCTAGAGGGCACTTTAGTAATGTTTTTTTTAATTATAAAGACACAAGGGGGCAGTTGCCACCCCTGCCCCTATTTTGTCTCTTAATGTATTTTATTTCTCTTATTGTTTGTCTCAGTCTTAGTCTTTCTTTCTTTCTTTCTTTCTTTCTTTCTTTCTTCCGTACTTCCTTCTGTGTTCGGTATGAGTGTGTGTTATAATTGAGATTTTTTTTCCAGCGTATCCTTTTTATGTCCATATCCTGATATCTGGGTCCTGCTCTAATACTCATCTGTTGTTTGCTCCTGTTACTTAGTTACCACACACCTAAGCAGCTCCAGCCTCTCACGTTGCCCTGGCAACCATGCCCGTCCCATTGTGCACCAGTCCTATCCCAAGGCTGACCCCTCCCCCAGTGTTCTCTCTTTTTTTTCTTTTCTGTTCTCTCTTACTTTCTTGCCTCTGTCCATCCCATCCCTCCATCTCTTCCCTCTCTTTATCCCTTGAGTCCGATGTTAAAGGGTACAAGTGGGGTACCACACACAGACCCTCACACACAGAACTATTAGTAGTTTTGCAGACATGACTTACATGCACGCACTCTTTTTCTTTCTTTTTTTAGTTTATCACAAAAATTCATATTGTAATTTTCTTTTAGAACTACATGGTTCGCTCAAGCATCACTAAAATGAGTCCCAACTCATCTAAAAGTGAAAAAAAAGCAAAAAGTAGTTTTTCAAAAAGAAGTTTGTCTCTGAAGCTATAAATCTTAAAATCTTAGAAAGCAGATCATTAACAGAATTTTAAGAAGAAATTATAGCAGCCACGCAAACGGTCATACCCACTTTCTTTCTATTCTGCCATATACAGAGCCCGTGCATGCACAAATGTGTTTGTGTGCCCAACAGTTGAATCTTCCAGGACGCTGTTCTCTTGGTTGGAATTTAGAAATAACAATATACTAGCATACACAGAATGCAGCATAATCAACCAAAATCAGTACCAAACGTCACTAATGCTCTCATGGCTAAAATGTAGTCAAATTCTCAATGTAACAAAGGTTCCAGGATCTAGTATAAAGCCTTTTTTTAACAGAATAGAGGCTGAAACTGCAGCCCCATTAAAGAAAGAAAAAAGGGCCTTTGCTGTTAAGCTGTGCAAGGCTCAGTATGATGTCATTTTACTTTAGGAGCTTGAGTAATGTGATTTGGCCTCAGGCCAGAAGAATGATTCATACAGGTTTCTAAAATATCAGTGTAAATGACAGGTTAGAGGAGATTCTCTGTTTACACCACATTCCAAAAAAAGCTCACAAGCTGAACAAAATGTCCAAACATTTCATTAAACTGCAATAACACTTAAATCATCTATACAGCTATATTTATTTATTTGTTTATAAGTGAACGTATTATATTATTGTCCTTGTCATTAACTTGAAAGTTCAGAGCTACAACCAGTCAGTCAGTGTTCCTGCAAATAATTACAAACTTTTTTTTTTACTGGCATTAAACACGTTCTAATGTTCACAGTTCTGCACTTGAGGGAAGACAATACTGGTCCAGAAAAAAAGCTTCTCTGAATGCTATTAGAAATAGGCTATTTGTGCACAACAATAGTACAGCCATTAGTAACACTAGTTAATAAACACTTACTAAACACTATTAGTAAGTCCAGAAGAAATAGATATATCAAGAGGAAAAGAAAGAAAAAACTAACACACAAAAAGGATTTGGTATTACAAAACTGAATATTAATGCAACAATTCCAAAATCAGAATACTAAAAATGTTTCAGGTTTTTACATGAAATATCATTGCCTCTCCTTGATTAAAAACACAGAAAATTCACTTATCACTTATGGATTGAACTCTGTAGTTAATTAGCAACAATGTTCAACATAATCAGGAAGCATTAAACTTACATTGTTTCTCCATGTAATACCTTGAATATTCCTTTGGGTCTTTGCACAATTTGTTCAGTATTTTTTGTTACAATTTTTTTTGGTCAATAAACACTAGCTGAATTACCAATGTAATTCCCAGTGTGTGGTGAAAAAGTAAAGTTTACATTAAGTTTTCAGAAATAATTTTGTGATATGTAAGCTAGCTAGTATTTTCCTAACTAAAAATGACAAAAAACACTATATTACCATTTTTGTTAATGTGTAAACTCAATGCTGTATATAAAATGCTAGCTAGCTAGCTAATTTTCATGGTCCACCTTAAATGGTGTGACAGATAACAGAAGCTGCAGCATTTAAGGTGGAACAGAAAAATAAAATAAAAGATAATTTCAGGTCCCACAATAATTAAGCAATGCACAATAATAATAAATTTGCTGCACCACCTGCCCACCTTTCTGAAGACATACAATGTTAAATTGAAGATTAATGTTAAATTAAATTAAAGGTACATCTACTAGTACATCTAAAAAAATAGAATATTAGTGAAAAGTTTCAGTAATTCAGTTCAACATGTGAAACATATGCATTATATAGATGTGTTGAATTCTGAAGACATACAATGCCCTTAAATTAAAAATAGATAGATAGATAGATAGATAGATAGATAGATAGATAGATAGATAGATAGATAGATAGATAGATAGATAGATAGATAGATAGATAGATAGATAGATAGATAGATAGATAGATAGATACTTTATTTATCCCGAAGGAAATTTAGGCATCCAGCAGGAACAACACAATACAATAAGAAACAGATTCAAACATAAATTAAAACAGAAGAATAGAGAAAAAGAAGAAGAAGAAAAAAAAAAATATATATATATATATATATAAGGCTATACAAAAACGTACTATATAAGGTAAGATACATATCTGTAAACAGAGCAGTGCAGTTGTTGCTGATGTTCATTAAATAATTAACAGAGCAAAGTGCAGTGTGCAATGACATTGATTATGAAAGTGGCTGATGTGACATAGAAATATAATATAAATATGCAACTGTAACAAATATAGTTCTAAAAGGAGATTGTGAATATGTGAATACCCAATCATGAGTAAAGTGTACTTGAACGTAAGTGAGGTTGGGGAAGTGTTAATGTAAATAATTAAGTGGTGGAGTAATAAAGTCCATGTGGTGTGACTGAGTTAAACTCAGTCAGTAGCAGCATCCCGTCCCCGATGAGAGGAGTTAAAGAGTCTGATGGCTCTCGGAATGAAGGATTTTCTGAGTCTGTCTGTTGTGCAGCTCTGTGACAGCAGTCTGCCACTGAACACACTCCTCTGCTTCATGATGGTGGTGTGAAGTGGGTGACTATCATTGTTCATGATAGAAAGCAGTTTATCCAAAGTCCTTCTCAGCTATTGTAACCAGAGAGTCCAGCTCCATTCCAACCACTGCCCCGGCCCTCCTGACCAGCTTGTCCAGCCGTGATGCATCTCTCCTCTTCATGTTGCCTCCCCAGCACACCACAGCGTAGAAGAGAATGCTGGCCACGATTGATTGGTAGAACATCTGCAGAAGCTTCTTACAGATGTTAAAGGACCGCAGTCTCCTCAAGAAATAGAGCCGGCTCTGTCCCTTCCTGTACAGGGTGTCTGTGTTTGTTGACGAGTCCAGTTTGTTGTCCAGCTGCAGACCAAGGTACTTGTAGGTCTTCACTGTCTCCACATCAACCCCCTCGATGGAGACTGGCTGCAAGGGTAGTCCAGACCTACGAAAGTCAACCACCATCTCCTTGGTCTTGGATATGTTTAACTGCAGTTGGTTCAGTCGGCACCAAGCAACAAAGTCATCCACCTTTCTCCTGTACTCCTCCTCCTGACCACCCTTCACACACCCAACGATGGCAGTGTCGTCCGAGAATTTCTGCAGATGGCACATCTCAGAGTTGTACTGGAAGTCTGATGTGTAGAGAGTGAAGAGGAAGGGGGAGAGCACAGTCCCCTGTGGTGCTCCAGTGCTACTGACCACAGTCTCTGATGTGCCGTCAGTGAGCCTCACATACTGTGGCCTGCAGGTGAGGTAGTCTGTGATCCAGGACACCAGGTGAGGATCCACATGCATCTTCACCAGCTTGTCTCTGAGAAGTGGAGGCTGGATGGTGTTAAAAGCACTGGAGAAATCAAAAAATATGATTCTCACAGCACTACTGCCCTTGTCCAGATGAGAGTAGGTTCGGTGGAGGAGGTAGATGATGGCATCCTCAACACCAATCTTCTTGCGATATGCAAACTGGAGAGGCAGACCCGGCGGCATGGGCGGGCATTGGCGGGCAGTGCCCCCCCACAGAGTCAGCTATGCCCCCCCTGACTGGACTGGAAGCCGTATATGTTTTTTTTTTGTTTTGTTTTGTTTTCACCTCTGAGTGAACATCTTTCTATTTTTCCTATCTCAGTTTGTCAGTCATACAATTCAACCAATCAGTGAAGGAAGGCAACGTTCTAGCCAATTACAGTTGGAGGGGGGCGGGTCACTGACTAAAGTTCATACTTGAGAAACAGCTACGCTCACCGTTGTTCGTGTGGCATGGATATTCGGACTTATTTCCAAACAAATAAGAGGACAACAAGTGACACTGGAGTACATGAGAATGGACAGGAAGCAGCACCATTCATTTCAGTTGGAAACGTAAGCGTTGAAGTCAACACTGGAGTAAACACAAACGCCGTCTGCCACTCTACTAAAAGTGGAGTAAACCTCTTTCTGCTCACCACACCTCCTCCCTCACATGCACAAACTTAGGTTTCTTGCAGGCAGAACAGTTCTCTGTTCTGCTCCTTGTACTCCCTAGCTGTTGTAGTTAACCCTCCTAGCATGAATGTTTACTTCAGTCAGTGTTCTGACATCAGTGCTTATGTTTTTCACTGCATGTGTTTTTGCATATATTTGACTTTTAATTTAATTGAATGAACAAAGCACTGCACTATTGTTTTTTGTTTGTTTGTTTGTTTAGATTTTGGGATTTTATTGACAGATTGTTGTTTCTCGGCACTGGAGTCGCCATAGAGCCGCTGTTCAATTTGAAGCAAATAAAAGGCTTTTTGAAAAAAATGTGCCCCCCTGAAAAAATACAATGCCCCCCCTTTAAAATGTTTCTGCAGCCGGGTCTGTGGAGAGGGTCCAGTGCATGCTGTACCTGGGGTCTGAGGAGTGGGAGAAGCAGTCGTTCCATGGTCTTCATAATGTGGGAGGTCAAAGCTACTGGCCTGAAGTCATTGAGCTCACTGGGGCGAGGTTTCTTGGGAACAGGGACCAGGCATGAGGTTTTCCACAGCGTTGGAACCCTCCCCAACTGCAGGCTCATGTTGAAGATGTTCGACAGGGGTAATCCAAGTTCAAAGGCGCAAGCCTTGAGAAGTCTTGGGCTCACCTCGTCAGGTCCAGCTGCTTTCCTTGAGCGGAGTCTCCTCAGCACCCCTGTGACCTGGTCTGCAGAGAGGTGGAGGGTGGAGGTGGGGGGTGGCAGACTGGATGTGCTGACAGTCTGTGGGAGGGAGACCGGTGTAGCACTCAGAAGAGGTAGGGAGGTGTCCAGTGGGGCAGAGGCTGAGGTTGCTGAGATAGCAGGACAGACAGAAGCAGGTGAGGATGAAACAGGGCAATCAAACCGGTTATAGAAGAGATTGAGTTCGTTCGCTCTCTCCACACCACCAGCTGTTGCACTATCACTCTTTGGCTTGCACCCTGTGATTGTCCTCATACCGTCCCAGACCTCCTTCATGTTGTTAACTTGTAACTTCTGCTCAACCTTCTTCCTGTAGGTCTCCTTAGCCTCCTTTAAGCAGGACTTGAGTTCACGCTGGATGTTCTTCAACTCCTCCTGGTTCTTGTCTTTAAAGGCCCTCTTCTTTTTGTTTAAAAGGTCCTTTACATCTACTAAGGTCCAAAATACATCTACTAGTACATCTCAAAAAAATAGAACATTATTGAAAAGTTTCAGTAATTCAGTTTAAAATGTGAAACTCATATATTATATAGATGTATTACACACAGAGTGATCTATTTTAAGCATTTATTTTAATTTTATTGTTGATGATTATGGCTTACACCCAAAGGAAACCCAAACATCAGTGTCTTAGAAAATTAGAATATTATATCAGACCAACTGGTACTTTTGGCAGTGTGGGCAGTGAGCCAAATCCTACTTGAAAATGAAATCCGAGACTTGATAAAACACAGTGGATCAACACCAGCAGATTACACGGTTCTCCAAACCATCACTGATTGTGGAAACTTCACACTAGACCTCAAGCAGCTTGGACTGTGTGTCTCTCCACTCTTCCTCCAGACTCTGCTCCCTTGATTTCCAAATGAAATGTAAAATTTACTGATGATCAGTGATGGTTTGGAGAGTCATTTCATCTGCTGGTGTTGGTCCACTGTATTGTATTATGTCCAAAATCAGTGCAGTGTTTTACTGGAAAATCTTACAGCACTTCATTCTTCCCTCTGCTGACAACTTTTATGGAGATGTGAATGTCATTTTCCAGCAGGACTTGGCACACTGCCCACACTGCCAAAAGTACCAATTGGTCTGTCGTATATAATATTGTTATTTTCTAAAAAAAAAAAAAAAAATAATAATAATAATGATTTTTGGGTTTACATTGGCTGTAAGCCATAATCATCAACAATAAAATAAATAAATAAACTTGTAAAATAAATCTGTGTGTAAAACATCTATATAATATATTAGTTTCACATTTTGAACTGAATTACTGAAATAAAATATTTTTATTTATATTTTCATATGCACTAGCGTTGGGTTTGGGCAAAAGTGTACATACAGTCTACAAATGTCCAGCTCAGTGTTTCTCAGAGGATGTAGTAATGTGCTACTCTCACCAGGGGGCAGCATTGACCACAGTGTAAACCGCTGTGAAGGCGCGCGCTCTTGTTTTAAAGGCTGAGCATGGCTGTAATGTGGAGTGATAATGTGGCAGGAACGCTCGGATTAGGTGAGAAATAGAGAGGTAATGAAAATGAAGCGAGGAAGGTCAGAGCTGGAGCGGAAGAGAAAGCGTGTGACCGTGGGGAGAGAGTGGAGGAGTGTGAAAGAGGAAGAGAGAGAGAGAGGAGTTTAATTTAAGTTGTGAGACAGAGTTCGCTGAGGTGAGGCCTGGGGCACAGCTGTGGAGCACTACTAGTCCCTCAGATGGGAAATAATAATAAAAAAGCAGCTCTTATCGTGTTGAATACCCTAAATAACCCCGGGATGGGAGCAGAGAGGGAGTGATTGGGAGCAATTTGAGTGATACCAGTGTAGAAGCGAAACAAAATGGCTGTAACCTTCAGTCACCGTTATAATCTCCATCTAACTCAAGCACAGTGAAGGAACAGACTGTGACTGAGCTTTCAGAGTTTTATTTATTTTATATATCTTATTTATTTAGCTGCTAGTCAGCTGTATATTCTCCATCACTAGTGATGCCACAACACAAGGAGGGTAAAGACTAGCACATGCCTCCTCATACACATGTGAAGTTAGCTACCGCCTCTTTTCAACCTGCTGCCGAGTAGCATCACAGCGCCTCGGTTTCGATACATCAGCTCAGAGACGCCTAGTGCTGATTGACATCACCCTAGGAGTAATGAGGGTAAAGAGTGCCATCTACTCACCCAGAGAGAGCAAGGCCAGTTGTTCTCTCTCAGGGCTCCGGCAGCTGATGGCAAGCTGCATGACAGGGATTTGAACCAGCGATCTCCCGATCATAGTGGCAGTGCTTTAAACCACTACACTTTTTAGGGAACAAAAAAAAAAATCCATGCTTCTAATTTACAGTTTACTTTGTTTAATTAGGATCATATTATCTGTATAGAAAAATATATGAACAATCTAAAATGCCCCAAACAGGCTATTTTTATTTATTTTTTGTCATAGAAATGTAAATACATCCAGATGAATTATCCCATTGGGTAGAATATCAAAATCTGGTTGGATGGTGTAAATGATCAGATTGAGCACAAATATTGTCAGTAAGTGAAAGTGGAAAGTGGAATTTCGGTGTGTAAGATATACAGTAGTTTGCTGTAAAAGTATACTTCTTGGCCTTTTGTACATCCTAGGTACTGCACTGACTGTGAGTATGAGTAAAAATAGTAATTTTTACTGAAAAATTTACTCTAAAACTTTTCCAAACCAAGTACTGTTACACAAAAGCCTTGTATCCATTTTATTGTATTTTTTCCCTTTTTGACATAATCTGAAATGTGTTGTTGTCATTTATATTGTGTCAAAAAATTGTATGTGTTGCTAGTGCTATTAGTACTAACACACTACTAGAATCCCTTAGTGATGCTAGCCAAAATTAATAACCAATACACTCTGTTACTCTAATGATAAATAATAAGCTGTGATACTGTAATAATAACTAATACACATGTGCTATTTAAATGATAATTATTAAATGTGATACTGTAAAAATAACCAATACACCATGCTATTCTAATAATAAATAATACACTGTGATACGTGTAATGATATATAATAAGCTATGATATTGTAATGATAAACAATAAACTTTGTTACACTGTCATCCTCTACTAATAAACAATTAGCTGTGAGATCTAATAATGAATAACACTAGATACTCTAATCATAAACTGTGAAATACTCCCCCAATAATAAACAATATATTGTGGTACTTTAGTGATATAGAATAAAATGTTATGCTCTAGTGCTAAACAATAAACTGTGATACTCTAATTATTAAGGCGTGATAAACCATTAATAGACCATGTGCTGTGATATTTCAGTAATCATCAATAAGCTGCAGTATGGATTGTACATCTTGTTCCTGGAAAAAAAACACGTTTACTGATCAGTACAGCTTCATCCTGTCAAGCCTGCAGATTGTTTAGTGAATGTCAGCTGCCATTCACACTAGATGCTCTCGAGTCCGCCTTGACAGGTGAACAGAGAAAGCTGTCTATGCCTCTGTCTATGATATGCTATTAATTACACTCAGAAGTTATTATTGTATATTCAAGCATATGTACAGTGAGTTCAGATGATAAGAAAATGTTGGATAAAGCCAAGCAATTAAAAGCGACTTTTGTATGTTTAGTCCGAATACATTAAATTGTGTTTATTTCACCCTTGTCTAGAATGTGCACACTAATATTTCATATTATTCTGCATTTTCTGCTGTATCAGGAATTCTCTCACACTGTTCCTTAGCCTAAAATAGTTCATTTAGGTGAAGTTCATGTAAAAAAATCTCTAAAATGGGTAAAACTGAAAAGAAAAAAAAAATTGGAACAACATGGCGGTTCGTTCCTGTGTTATTTGTGCAAATAACACATTAGTGTTATATGCTTTGCCCAGTAATTCAGAGCAAAGGAACAAATGGTTAGAATTTGTCTATGGAACACCACCAGCGAAGTACAAGTGAGATATGTAGGTGTAAAGACAGTTTAAAACAGTTCTTTTTACACCAGTTAAAAGTAAAAATCCAGTTGTTCCAAATGCCTAGGTGCCTCTGCTGTGGCCCAGCCAACAAAACCCCGGGGTGGATTTTTACTTTCTGGACCTGGACTACTCACCTCTGTGTGTTTACATTGGTTTACATAGGATCTCCGGTGGATTTGGTGTTTTGCAGAGACTCTAAGACTAGGTCAGTGGCTAAACTGCACTTAGCAGTGCATTACACATGTTGTAAAGTAATATATTGCAAAGACTGTTATTAGTGTAAAAAATTCTGTTGTCCATCACCCACCACCCAAATATTTAGTGGTCCTGTGAGGTCCTGACATTTGAGGAACAGGCAGGGTGAAATTAGGATAATAATGTATGCAGAGAAACAGATTACAGGACTACAGTCTGTAATCATAGAACTACAAAGTGGTCCTGTATGCTCAATAGAGCTGAAAAAGTGGATAATGGTTGTAGAACTAGATGGTGGTCATTATGTTAATGAACAATCTAGTCCCCACTGAGAGTTAAATACATGCTCCTCCTATGCACACAGTTTTTGGCAGAAAACAGAAGTGATGGCACACTTTACGCTGACCCTCCTGGATACAACATGATGGCTTTAAAGTGAAAGGTCATATAAGTCAGATGAACTCTGCATGTTGCTTACATTTTCCTGTGTGTGTGTGTGTTTTTGTGTAACTGCGTATTTGTTACTGAAATAAGATGCAGGTATGAAAACCAGCCCTTCTGTTAACCTAACAGTGACTTTTCTGTTATCAGTTTACTCAGACGCTGCACTTCTTTTGCACGTTCAACTGCGGGCTTTCACTTCAAGAGACTGATAAGTTCACAGGAGAAAGGGGAAGAGAGATGAGCTAAACTCTCAACATCTGTCACCTGTAGCTGTGTGTGAGAGCTAAACCCTGACCTGCTTTCACACTGCAGTCACCCAGGAAGAGATCAGATTCACTGGTCACACACACAATACGTGCACATTTTCTCATCCTAAACCACCCCCAAACCAACACACCTGTCTGTCTTTTAGATGGATGGATGGATGGATAGATAGATAGATAAATGAATGAGGGAAAAAGAAGTCTTTAAATCTGTTGGTCGTGCACTTGGGAAAGAGCTGTCATTCACTGAACAGGCTCCTCTGGTTGCTTTTGCTGGTGTTGTGCTGAATTCAGCACCCCTCCAGGAAAAGCACCCCTCTCGGAAGCTCACACATATGTCTTCTTGGCTTTAACATTTTTTTTAGAAAATGAAAATACCCAAGATGCAGTTCTAAGCTATGCTGACACCTAAGAAATAATGAAAAGTAGTCATTAAGGTAGTGCTTTTCCTGGCGGGGTGCTGAATTCAGCACCATAGTAGTGCCGAAATCTGCACCCCTGCCATGAAAAGCACCCCCTCTCTGCAGCGCGTACACACTGTCTTCTTGATAAAAGCACTTTAACTTTTCTTAGAAATACGCTCTGAGAGGGGGTGCTTTTCCTGGCGGGGATGCTGAATTCGGCAACATAGTAGTGCCGAAATCTGCACCCCTGCCATGAAAAGCACCCTCTTTCTGCAGCGCGTACACACTGTCTTCTTGATAAAAGCACTTTGACTTAAAAATACGCTCCTAGAGGGGGTGCTTTTCCTAGCGGGGGTGCTGAATTTGACACCACACCGGTGTGCAGAAGATGACAGTTATTGTCCATATTGTCCAGAAGTCCAGTAGGTTTGTCTGTCCAGTAGAGGTGTAACGGTATCTGTTTTATTTTTGAAAATCATCACGGTTTCTCTTTCTCTCCCTCTCTCTCTAACTCTCAGTATGTTTAGGAAACAAATATTTGTAGTTTAGGCAGTTAAAGTAATGCTCATTGGTTGTTTGTTCCAACAAGATCCAAAATTGGAGGCTCTCATGATGACAGTAGGAGAGAATCCTGGTTCCAAGCATTTAATAAAAGTGCTCAAGCCCCGTTACAACATTTCATCCCCAAAAAATAAGACATGATTATAATGAAGTTCCATTGTTACTATGAATTTAATAAAGGCGAGGCTACACAGAATTCCGAGCCTCTTTATTTTTTCACCAACCACAGCGAAAACGTAATAAAAATGTACTGAACCGTGGGGTTTATACCGAGGTGTGAATCGAACCGTGAATTTTCCAGTCATCTTCATCAGCTGTCTCTAGCCCTTAAAATCCTTACTGATTCTGATAACAAATAATTCTCTGTTGGGGGGATCAGTATCAGCATCAGCAGATATCTACATTACAAAATATCTGAGTTGCAGAAGATTTCCATATTATGGAGTTCCAAGTGGTAATTTGGTGTTAAACGATGGACATCAGTGACTTGTTAGCAAAGCAAGCATACCAGTTCTGGGTAACAATCAATGAATCAATCAGCATTTTTCTGACCCATTTATCCATAAATCCATCTTGGTTTCTGTTCTAGCTAGATATTTTGTAGCTCAGAGTAGGGAAGTGTTTTGTTCTGTTCCTTTTTTTGTGCTGTCCAGTTTGATTCTCCCAGTGTGGTACTGGAAAACACAGCAATTTTAGAATATGTGACTTTCTTTTTAATGTCTCTGTTGTAAATAAAGCTCTTTTCCCTACATGGATCTCTGTAAAAATGTGCACCCAAAGTGTAATTGGGGTGCGTGGCAGTGGACAAATAGCTATTTTAGTAAATCAGTCCGGACAGGTCTAAAATTACCGGAAGACCACAGAGTTAAGCAAAAAAACAGTAGGCAATTCAGCTTGTAATTTTTTTTCAGAGAACGTCCAAGAAAAAAAAGTATGTGGTCGTTCCGGGTGTTGTGTTTGGAGGACGAAGAATGATGAGTACCCTCCCAAAAACACCATGCCTTCTGTGAAGCATGGGGGTGGAACCATCATGCTTTGTGGGTGTTTTTCTGCACATGGGACAGGACGACTGCACTGTATTAAGAAAAGGCTGACCGGGGTCATGTATTGTGAGATTTTAGAAAACATCCTCCTTTCCTCAGTTAGAGCATTAAAGACGGGTTTTGGCTGGGTCTTCCAACATGACAATGACCCAAAGCACAAAGCCAGAATAACCAAGGTGTGGCTCTGTAAGAAGCATATCCAGTCTCCAGACCTGAACCCTATAGAAAATCTTTGGAGGGAGCTCAAACTCCGTGTTTCTCAGCGACAGCCCAGAAACCTGGCTGATCTGGAGAAGATCTGTGTGGAGGAATGGGCCAAAATCCCTGCTGTAGTGTGAGCAAACCTGGTAAAAACCACAGGAAACGTTTGACCTCTGTAATTGCACACAAAGGCTACTGTACCAAATATTAACATTGATTTTTCACAGGTGTTCAAATACTCATTTGCAGCAGTAACACACAAATAAATAATTTACAGTAGACATGCTAAGATGAACATTTCAGACCCCTCCATGATTTCTAAGTGGGAGAGCTTGCAAAGTCACAGGGTGTTCAAATACTTATTTTCCTCACTGTATCTATGTTTCTTGTTTTCCATAAGCTGATGAGAGTTATTGACACTGAAGGAATGCCACAATTCCTTCAAATTCGGCTGATGTATGTAACCGAGTGGGAGAGCACATTGAAAATTTGGGTTGCTCTGTATTTGTCTTCCTCTGGTTTTATCTCTCTCCCCCCATCTCTCCACAGTGCACGGGGAGTGGCGGAGGAGTGCTCCGGGTCCTGCACTTTAAAGGGGTTGCCATGGAGATGCCTGGACCGAGGACGGAGGTTGTGCTCTCCTCTCTGCTCCGCTAGCTGTAGCATTCCTGTCTCAGTCCTGCCTCAGGTACTGACCTGCAGAAACTGAACACTCTGGGTTTTAGAGGCTAACTGAAACCCTGAGTATTGTTAGCCAGTGTAGCCTAAGTATAAGGTCAGTATTTGATTGACAGGTTTGGTGGGTATTATTTTCTTTGTTGTTTTATCAACATTAAAAAATAAAAAAGTGGGCTTTAGGGGGTCCAGTGAACTAAGAGTATCTAAGTATCAGCAGCCAGAGTCCGAGAAAGCACGATTGGCTTTGCTCTCTCTGGGTGGGTAGGTGGCGCTCTCTCCCCACATCACTTTTAGTGTGATGCAGGTCACAGCCATCAAACAGACACCTGATAACATGTGCTTCACATGGCTCTGTTTTTGTTTTGGGTCTTGTCTCCGCCTTAGCCCAGCCCTGTCATCTATAATCCCTCCTGTCTCATTTCTAACTCCACCCCCTCGTTACTTCCAGAGGTGTCCCTTGTCCGTGCCTGTGTATAAATACCCCATGTGCTCCCTTGTTCTCTGTCATGCTTTTTGTTTGACCCTGTCCTATTCGACCTGGTCTGGATGTTTTTTATTTTATTTTATTGGTGTTTGTTGAGCCTCTGATGTGTTTTGATCTACAGACTTCTGGTTTGTTTGCTTTATTTTTTGTCTGTTTATTTCACTTCCTCGTTTGTTAAGACCTCCCAGCTGGCCACCAACTTCAACAGGTGTTAGTTTCAGGTTGAAGGTTGGTAATGGCGTCAGATGACAAAAAAATTGTCAGGATAAGGTCTGTTAATACTGTTACAAGCCTGCAGGGCTGGTTAGTCATTTGTTTTATGTTTATTTCTTTGTCTCAGTTTTTGTTTGTTTTTCTAATGTCTTAAAATTTAACCAACTTGCATCTTCATCCTGCCTCCAGTGTGTTACACTGACGTGTGTACTGGAGAAGGCATGTGCTCTCCTTGTGTTGGGGGCATTACTAGTGATAAAGGAGCCCTAATGAGCGTGTTGGATAAAATCTATTAAAATTAGAAACAAACCTTTAAAAAAGGAAAAACAAAAGCACAAACAATTACCCAAATTCCAAAGCAAAACAAAATACACAGCTCTGCGTCTGAGCCAGTCGTGTGGCAAATTACCATCACCATCATTCTCTTCTTCTGCTGTTTTCCCCTCTATGAGTAAAACAGCATTCATAAATTTCAAGTGCATTCCAGGTCTTTGTTGGCTCTGGGCACCATCTTGATTATAGAAGACGGATTGAGGATCATTAAATAGCTATTATAGCAATGTAGAGACTTAGGACAGGACAATAATGAGGTGCAGTGTTGGGGATCGATGGGTGTTTGGCCGCTCGCTGGTTAAAGAGCCTGACGCTGCCCTAGTTTTGCAATGCAATATTATGCAATCGTATGCATTGTTAATGCAATATCCATAATACAGTGGCTCAAACTTGTGATTTCCCTCTGTGTTGAGCAATGTCACCAAGTGATACACAGAGTTTGTGTGACAAAGCTCTTAAACAGACTCAAAAACTGATTACTTGGCGGAAGGTCACAGTTAAGATTTCCTTCTTACTGGAGAAATCTCAGATTTCATTATGACTTGCTTAGGTCAGCTATTTTGTTACGACTCTACAATTGTTTGTTTAAAGATTTATTGATATATAATTGATTAATCAGTATATTATATTATTTATATTATTATATGATTTACACATGCACATGAGTACACAAGCAATATATAGTAGACCAGGGCTGCACAGGTGTTTTTGTAATTGATAATAGCCTTTTTACAGGAGGTCTGCAGATGTTTAAAAAACACTCTTAAATAATTTTATCTAAGAAGAGTATCTAAGCTTTAATTTGTCTTAATGTCTTTAATCAATCTCCCAGTTGTCATAAAAATGCCACAGACAGTAATTTGCAATTTCGGCTTACTGATTAATTGGCTTTATTTATATTGCTCCAAGGGGCACCACTTTCAGGTACATAGCTAACAGAAACATTACTGTAGGCACTGAAGTGTAAATTTAATGAAAGCCAGTTTGATAATGGACCCTATTTTCAGTGTATAAACAGTTCCATTTTTGTTTGTAAATACCTCCTGATTAATTTAATGTTTGTTTTAAATATTGTTTTTTTTTTTCAGAAAATAAAGGAAACTTACCCACAAGATTATGCATATTAAGTCTGTGAACTTAATATTGGTACTATGTGTCATTTTCTTGCAAAAAATATATTGAAAAAGTAATAACATTTAATTGTTTAAAAAAAAACACTAATTCTTACATTTAATTTCCCTGTACCTGCAAATTCCCTGTCTGTGGAAAATCAAACATTAAAACAATGATCATTTTTAAATCTCATCTGCCTTTTTTATAAATGTTGTCTTATACTTTAAACATTGGGTTTTGTTATGAGGATGCAGTTAAGGTTTCCTTCTTATGACTATTCTGTGAAGATTGCTTGTACAAGCAATGCTGCACAATAAAACAGTGCATCTCTCGATAACACTTTACAATAACTTTCATTAATATATTTTTAATTAATGATT
Source organism: Astyanax mexicanus (assembly GCF_023375975.1). Taxonomy (NCBI): domain Eukaryota; kingdom Metazoa; phylum Chordata; class Actinopteri; order Characiformes; family Acestrorhamphidae; genus Astyanax; species Astyanax mexicanus. The sequence goes on from NC_064420.1 coordinate 32,435,487, forward strand.
AGTAGATGTGAACAAGCCAGTAGTTCATCAGTATTTGAATATTAACAAATGCTCACACATGACACTTATTTATCAGCATGGATATTCCTATTAAAAATGTTAGCAAATCATGAGCTCATCAGAATTTGAACATTAATAAATTGCTAGTAAATACAAATTTTAAACTAGGCAAATGTGTATCAATTGCAGTTCATGTTGCCAATGCGTTCATCAGTATTAACAAATGTGATAGCAACTTTTTAGTTCCTAAAAATGTGAAAAATAACAGTTATTAATAATTATTAGTTAATAGTAGGGTTGTCACGATACCAAAATTTTGACTTCGATACCGATACCAACTGTAGTATCACGATTCTCGATACCAAAACGATACTTGGAAGAAAAAAAAACAATAAAAATATCTGAACATAAAATGTTTATTTTTGACTGAACTGGATTGAACACTGAACAATCGGTGCAAACTTTTTTATTCTAAAATGAAACATTTGTACAAAAAACAAGTTTCGTTATTATAACCTTAACTATAACATAATTATCTAAACACTTCCTAAAAACTAAAACTAAAACCAGAGGTAATGGTAGCCTGACTATGTGAACCTGACGGGCGGGCAGAAGTTAAGTTCTGAATAAGGAAAATAAAGAGACAGAAGAACATTACCATTTATGTTCATTTTAACACTCACTGCTCCGTTATATTAATCAACCGTTTACCGTTTTTAATAAGCCCATGTTCAGTGTAACGAGCAAGCAGGCTACGTGCCTGTCCACAGATTTGCGATGGAAACGCGAAAACGTGAACATCTTGAGTTCATGTTTCACAGCCAATGGGATAATGGAGAAATAGAGAAAACCACGGGTCCAAAACAAAACTCCTGCACACTCCTCTCCATGTTAACGTGATTTACTAGCAGTCGCTAGTAAATCTTAGTAAAGCTACAGAGTGTATCTTGACTAACTCCACTAACCTGTCGACTTCACAGCTCTTTGTAGAGATCAGGGTGCTTGTCTGCTAAATGAGCGAAATATGATCAGAATTATGTTAAATAACACTGTAACATAGAAGCATAGAACTATTATTTAATTAAAATGATTTTTAAGAACAGCTAAACACAGTGCTGCAGGTCAAACGCGGAGGCGTTCACGTGCGAGAGAGAGACACAGAGAAAGAGTGAGAGAGTGAGAGAGCGAGAGTGAGAGAGATTTGCGTGTTCTGATGTGAGCTACTCACAGGTAAAGGTTCTCTTTGATCTCCTCGTGCTCATATTCTAGTCCCATACATAATTCTGCAGCTCCCTCAGTGTTTTCTGTCGTATTTTGCGGCTAGCGCGAGCGCTTACAACTAACACCGCGGAGCGCGAGGTGCCGCCGCCCTTGTGCCGAATCCGCTACTGAATCCGACTCCCGCTTCGCGGACAGAATCGGCACAACACCCCCCACTGTACAACTGCGGGAGTGAAAACAGCGCTAATAAAGTAGTTTAGTTTCACTTTCAGTTTTCGTTATTTTATTTAAAAATAAAAATATCAATACAAAACAGATGCCTACATCTTAGACTATTTTCCCACACTTCACTCCTCGCGCCCGTTTTGTCCACAAGTCGCGGACGAGAGACATCTGTTATTTTAGCCGTCGCCATTCTACACTCGCTGCTGCTCTGCTGGCTTGCGCGTGAATCGATTCATTTGTTCAGAACACTAAGTTTATCTGAATCCTGCCACACCGACTGCTGCGGTGTGAATCAGTTTTCTTATGAACTGAATCAAATCGCGCCTACTAATTTGACTCATTTGAAGCTAGTGACTGGGCTATATACAGTATCGAAAGCATCGAACGCTAAAGAACCGAATCGTTTGTGATGACGTAGTATCGAAAAAGAATCGAACCTTCGGTACACCGTGCAACTCTAGTTAATAGTATATTAATGAAAATTTTACCCATCTCTCTTTTGACTCTCTTTTGATTGATTCTGTCCATGCTCTGCGTTCGTTTTTTTGTCTGTATTTGTGCACCTTTTCAGGAAGCTTAGGAATATGGACTGAACAGAGCGGTACTACTGGAAATTGGGGGTAGTGTACTGAAAAATAATCACTGCTTTATGAACGCAAGAAATAAGCAGCTCTAGCAAAAAAATAAGCTTGTGATGGAACTTTCTGAAATGATGTTGTGCAACCTAGTTAGGAATTTTAAACATTCAACATCGCTTACACGCCTGCATTATCACATTATCATATGATCTGCTCTATCATCATCATGTTTGTTGTATGTTTGACTCTGAACTGGTGGATGTACGTATTCATGCCAACCAAAGGACGCATAGAAGTATGTGGGCAATAATGGTTTAATTGTGTTGAAGCGGACATTTCATTTCCGTATGTAAAGTCAGTAGAATCTCTCCTTATAGAGGTTTTAGCAGCATGCACGCATTTCTATTAGAGTTCTTTTCTCACATGTTTCATCTTGACCTCCACATTTCCCCAGAACTGCCATTTCTTATTAACATTCCACACTGTAGAAAAACCACAAGCTGAAAATTCTTATCTATATTCTTATGGCCTTTACCTGCTCTGTGGGCATTGATTCCTTTAGTGTTTGTCGACCTATCGACAGGTCCTTAGTGGCGTCCTTGTTTAGTAAGTGCTAGAATAAGTGCTTTTCACTACAGTATCCAGTGGAGGCAACTGTTCATCCCTAGTGTCTAGGATTCTTACAAAAACACCAAAATTGGTCAAAATGGGGAAAAAAACTAAATGAGTACAGTGTGTATAAATGGAAATGTGTGTAAACCCTTTAAAATGTCATGGTTTTCTGTGTAAATTTGTTATAAAATGTGGTCTGATCAAATCTAATCAAAGTTAAAGGTATTGACAAATAAAATGTGCCTAATAAAACAAAAAAATTATGATCTTTAAAAGTGGATTAAAACTTGAAAAACTAAGTGAACCCTTGAAATCAATAGCTGGTTGATCCCTCCTGGAAGCATTTCCTGTAGCTGTGGGTCAGATCTGCACATTATTCAGGAGGAATTATAGCTCATTCTTCCTCTTAGAACCGCTTTAGCTCTGTTGTATTCAAGTCAATCCATAGCATCTGAGGTCTGGGCTCTGACTTGGTAACTCCAAAAGTCAGATTTAGTTTTTCTTTTGCCATTTTATTATGTACTGCTCCAGAGGTTTGGGTCGTTGTCCTGTTGCATCAACCAACTTCTACATAGTTTTAACTGTCATACAGGCACTCCCACATTATCCTGGACAATTTGTTGCTACATTTGAAAATTCAAAAATCCAAGGCTCTAATGCAGCAAAGCAGGCCCAATTATTGATGTCCTCTCCAGCATACTGTACTTTATGGTTGGAATAATAATTCCTGGTGATGTAATTGTTCAATCTTTTTGTCGTCTGTGCACAAAACATTTTGTCAGTACCATTATAAAGTGTCTTTTTGGACCCAATCTAAGCTCTAGCTTTCAGGTGGCACTGTATTAAAATCAGGCATAGTGAGTCTATACTGGAAAACACTTAATGGGTTCGGGTCACTTCTAAGAACCACTGTCTATGAAAACAGTTCACTGTACTGTGATCCAAAAATGCAGAATTGAAGTTGCATCATGCGAAAAAGAGCCCATATGAAAATACTGTACCATCCAGAAATGGTTCTGTCTTCTCTGGGCCAAAGATTAGTTTTCCATTTTGCCTCAGTCCGTTTTAAGTGATATACGACACTAGATGAAGCAAACTTTAACTCTTTTTTTTTTTAAAACCGTTTTATTTTTTTTATCCTTATTTTACATTACTCAGAACAGGTCATGAGGTCCAAACTCCCAATTTTGCAGGCTAATTTAATACATTACTGGTAACACTGACGTCTGTTCTGACACCCAGTCAACACATGGCTAGTCTGACAACAACACACATGACTAATGTCTAAGTGCTTGTAATACTTGTAACAATCCAGGCCTGGGTTTTTTTTTTACACGTAAAGAGTTGGTGAGTGTGTGAACAGCGCAGAGCAGAACAGTGACACACTGATTTGCTGACTGTTGGCTCCAGCTACCTCTCTTCTAGCCGACAGCTGAGATGATGCTGATGCTAATGGAGTCAATCACTGATGTGGGCCTACATGTGAAGAACGCACCGCCGACTCTCCTGCTCTGCTTTATTAAGTGCACCGCTGTGTGAGGGGAAGCCTGTATGTAAATCTGAGCGGCATGTGAGGAATTTCAGTTGCAGCTCATCAGTGACAATTGAAACGTGCAGTTGACTGGATTGAGTTCACTGGTTTACTGGATGTTTTAAGTGTAGGTGTTATATGCTTGAGCTGGCAATCAGATCCGCTTCATTTTCTTTAGTGTTCTGATGCGTGTCTGACTTAAACACACCCATCTGATCTGAACCAGGAATTAACGCATAGGAACTCATTACAGAAGTGTTTACAGCTTGTGGCCATGAATTTTTTTCTTAAACACTTCAGTGCAAAGGATTTGTTTTTATTTCATGATGATTCAGATTTTTTTTATATATATATATATATATGATTAATTCAGTGTTATTTTGAATTGAATGCATGCTTATCTCAGTAGACCCTGTTTGCAAACCTACATTTGATTTATTAATAATTCACTTATACATTAAGATTACCCAGTTTCTACTCCTTTCTTTTTTAAAAAGCCTTGTAATTCATGTAATTTCGGCTTGTTTTTATTCTGACTCATAATAAAAAAAAACAAAAAAAAAAACCTTTCCAGATAAATTGCTCCATCCGTATAGAGTGAATTTGATTGTGGTTGGATGAGAAGTATAAACCTATATCATTCCGACACCCTATTGGTTTAGCTTAATATGAAGACGATCCATTGCAGAGACTCAGGAGAACTGGAGCAAAACGCCCCAAATAAGCTTCTTTAAAATATTTGCATTGTACTAAAATGCATTAATTTTCAGTTGGCATATATATGAGGCTGAAACAGGTAGCCCAGTGCATCCCAAATTTATGAACATTAACATTTTAATATAACATTTTATATTTATTATAACTTTTAGAAAAAAGTGTTTTGGGGATATTGGGAGGTTCTATAGGCTCCTGTGGTCAGCCTAAGCCTTTGTCTTAATGGCATTTTTTTTTCCCTTACATTACTTTTACTTTTATACTTTTAAGTAGTTTTGAAACTAGTACTTTTACACTTTTACTTAGGTAAAAGGCTTGAGTTGATACTTTTACTTCAAAAGAGGTATTTGTAAACCTTAGTATCAATACTTCAACTTTTAGAAAAATGTTTTTAAAGCTTATTATCTATATTTCAACTTCTAGAGAGGTATTTTTAAACCTTAGTATCTATACTTTAACTTCTAAAGAGGTGTTTTTAAACCTAAGTATCTATACTTTAACTTCTAAATAGGTGTTTTTAAACCTTAGTATCTATACTTTAACTTCTAAAGAGGTGTTTTTAAACCTAAGTATCTATACTTTAACTTCTAAATAGGTGTTTTTAAACCTTAGTATCTATACTTTAACTTCTAAAGAGGTATTTGTAAACCTTAGTATCTATACTTTAACTTTTAGAGAGGTATTTTTATACCTTAGTAACTATACTGTAACTTTTAGAGAGGTATTTTTATACCTTAGTAGCTATACTGTAACTTCTAAAGAGGTATTTGTAAACCTTAGTATTCCTACTGCAACTTTTGAAAGATATTTTTAAAGCTTAGTATATATACTTCAACTTCTAAAGAGGTATATTTAATCCTTAGTATCCATACTTAAACTTCTAGAGAGGTATTTTTAAACCTTAGTATCTATAATTCAACTTTTAGAGAGGCATTTTTAAACCTTAGTATCTATACTTTAATTTCTAAAGAGGTATTTGTAAACATTAGAATCTATACTTTCACTTCTAGAGAGATATTTTTAAAGCTTAGTATCCATACTTCAACTTCTAGAGAGGTGTTTTTAAACCTTAGTATCTATACTTCAACATTTAGAGAGATATTTCTAAACCTTAGTATCTATACTTCAACTAATAGAGAAGTATTTGTAAACCTTAGTATCCATACTTCAACTTCTAGAGAGGTATTTATAAACCTGTGTTTTAATTAGTTGAAAGCAGCATTATGAGACTTGCCATTAGTGTAGAGGGAAATTGGGCTCCATTCTGCGAAAAAGAAAGAGGTTATGTTATCCACTACACCAACCACTATTTAATTGACTTTTTTTTCTAATATTCAGATTAACTTCAGAATACACATTGGACAAATCTTACTTACCCATATTTAAAGATACAATATGTAGTATTTTTTCTGCAGGTCAGTCATGGCTTGTTACAAAAGAAAGGCATTTTACAGCTCAAAAACCATGCCTTGTACTCTCACAACATGCCATTATGCAAGATTTAGTAATTCCTGTTGTTGGGTAAAATTCATTTTGCTAAACAATTTTATACAGATATTTTACAGAAAAAGGTACTTATTGTACCTTTAATGATATATTGTAGAGAATCACAATGAAAATAATCTTTAGGACTATTTTATTTGTTTTATTAACGTTTCATCCTCAATGTTTAAATGTGTAATGACTGTTCATCGTTACATTTTTATAAATAAATCAATTAAAATGTAACAGGAGCCTGTAGACTGATTTGGAATGGCTGTGGACGTTCAGTATCTTTTACTGTCTCTCTGATAGACTGGGTGCAGAGTATTAAGTATTAAGTCTATTTTTCTGGCACAGCTTGTTTGGATGTGATCTCTGTGCATCGTTGTGCTTCAGTCATGTCCTCTGCCGTCTGTTAGTACGCGTCTGTGCTGGGAGACTGATGCTGCTGCTTCTCCTCACCGTCAGAAGACACTTGTTTGTGGAGGCGCTCCGAACTGTCTGTGCAGAAGGACAGGTGCAGGCAGAAGTGCCTATACATTCACAGACTCTGAAACGGGCAGAGTAACAGAGCGGAGCTCTGCGGCACACTGTACCCAACGCCCCCACACAACCTCTACTGAACGTTGCCGTCATAGCAACAGATAGATATAAGCACCTATAGTCACATTTTCTTTTTTCTGGAGCAGAAAACTTGACAGACTGTAGATACGCCTGTAGATACGTCTCTATTCTTCAGCTACAGCACAAAAGATCACAAAAAAAATAGCTTTAAATGGCAATTCAACTAATTTTCACTATGTTTATGGTGAAGAGAAAGTCATGAAAGAGTGCGTTTGTGTAAAATCTTGTATTCTAAAAAAGCTAGAATAGGTCACACCTGACATGAGAGGCAACATGCACAAGCATTCAAAATGTAAAACTTAATTCTCATCATATATAAAGGAGAAAAGATAGGAAAAAAGGAATAAAAGAAAAAAAAATATCAAGATGAAGATGGATGATCACAAGCCAACAAACCAAGCTGAATTGCTTGAATGTTTGCACCAGGAGTGGTATAAAGATATCCAAAAGCAGTGTGTAAGACTGGTGGAAGAGAACATGCCAGATGTATGAAAACTGTGATTAATAACCAGGGTTTTCCACCAAATATTGATTTCTGAACTCATAAAACTTTATGAATATGAACTTTTTTTCTTTGCATTATTTGAGGTCTGAAAGCTCTTTTTTTATTTCAGCCGTTTCTCATTTTCTGCAAATAAATGCTCTAATAGACAATATATTTTTTTTAATTTGGAAAAAAATGTTGTCCGTAGTTAATAGAACAAAACAATAATGTTCATTTTACTCAAACATAAACCTATAAATAGGAAAAAATTAAGCAAATTATTTTTTTTTTCTAGAGCTGTATATACTAACCTTATTAGTGTGGGTTTGGCAGGTTAGTTCACTAAATATTAATATACTAACTAGTTTTGTACTAACAAGACATGATGAGCATCATGTCCAGCAATTTTCAGTTATTCGTTTATTTTTCGTCCATTTTTTCCCTTTATATATGATGAGAATAATTTATTATTTTTTGGATATGTTCCTAATACTGCAAAAAATAAAGGCTGTTCTCCAGCCACCTGCTTCACTTAATGTTGTTATGAATTGACCAAGTTTTGGGATCGAACATCCTCTGAATCCCATGAACTCTTGCGTTTCATGACAACTTTTCGCAACCCTCCACCCCCATCTTCTCCTTTTATCTCTGTTATCTTTTACTCATAGTAGAGGAGGATCAGAGTCTTATGACAATCTGAAGCTGCCCGAATTCCAGCCCAAAGTTTCCTACCCTCTTGTCTTCCTCCTAACTGCTGTGTTTCTGCCCTTAGTTTTTTTCTAATATTGTTCCAGACATGAGTAGCTCCTCCCTTTCTGTTTTGCATTGCAGTGTGGGATAATATATTTCATAAACACACTCAAAAAAAAAAAAGAAAAATGGTTCTTAGTATGTCTTATGGATATTTAAGTATACTAAACCTTAACATTTTTATGTATACAGCATACTTTATACTCAAAAACTAGTATACAAGTGAGATGCATCCTATATTTTCCTCTTAATTGAAAAACTTGTATTCAAAATGATGTGTAATCCAAGACTAGACTCAATGTCCCATAGAGTTTAAACAAAACTAGAAATTTTTAATCTCGAAACTAAACAGCAGAAGCTAAGTTGTACAAAAAAACGTGTCCCACAGCACGCTGAGGCCGCCGAGGCAGGGTGCAGGCCTAACCAGCAGTTTGTGATTTCGACAGAGAGGGTGATACACTTTTGGAGAACAGGCATGAGTGAGCTAACCGCAGATGACTGACCGCTTTTCTCTCGGGCCAGGAGTGCGCCTCTCTCTCTCGGGCCGGCTGCACAAAAAGGGGAAAAGGGAGGCAGGGAGGGAGACAGGAGAGTTTTGAAACCCACTTTCACTTCCCAAAGCAAGAGACTATTTCGATACAGCCCTGCTGTCAGGCGGTTGCGCTCTGTGGGCCACTGGCTTTTGCTGAGAGGGGGGATTTATGTTCTGGTGGGAAGAACACGCAGAGAAACTGTCCCGAGGGGGAAATATCTAAAAAGTGTTTTGAATACGCTTTTAAAACAAGTCACAGGGTAATGACTCTAAATGTCACCAGAGGAGTCAGTCTGTTTTTGTCAGTATTTGTGTGAATTAGTTATGATTCAACAGATTTTATGAAATGCCCTGGTTTCCTAGTTGTCACACACAAGCTGGGTTTATCAAAAATGCCAACTTTACAGGAGAAAGATAAACATCTTAAATATTTTCACTTTTTAACAATAACCTTGTAACCTCTCCATTTTTGCTGTATTTCTTTTTTTTTTCATAATGTAAATCTGACGTTTGCTCTCAGTGTAGTGACAAAGTTTCAAAAATGAATGGACCAATAGACATGTTCCAAAATTATTTGGAATAAAATCTTTTCAAGTCAAGTTAAGTCAAGTCCCATAGAGTTTAAACAAAACTAGAAATTTTTAATCTCAAAACTAAACAGCAGAAGCTAAGTTGTACAAAAAAACGTGTCCCACAGCACGCTGAGGCCGCCGAGGCAGGGTGCAGGCCTAACCAGCAGTTTGTGATTTCGACAGAGAGGGTGATACACTTTTGGAGAACAGGCATGAGTGAGCTAACCGCAGATGACTGACCGCTTTTCTCTTGGGTCTGTTTTAGTAAGTAACTAAAAAAATATATATATATATATATATATATATATATATATATATATATATATATATATATATATATATATATACAATACTAACAAAAAATACATAGGACAATATAAATATAATATAAAAATGTTCAATTGTTTTGCCTTTGGGCAACACCATGCCATAGAGGTTTAAGAGTCCCCTTTTCTTTGTATCTTCATTTTGAAAGCTCCTGTTTTTCTATTTTTGTTTTCCTGAAACAAAAATATTATTTATGTATTTAATTTTTTTTCTACAGATATATCTCTCAAATAATTAAAAAGTTAATCTGACGTGAAATAGAATAAAGGGTAGTCTCTCACCTTCGAGCAGCACTACATATTTTAATTGATTTTGTTGCTGTCCAATGAAAAACAAGTATCTTCAATACAGCAACTTTACAACTTTACAACTGGATGTTGTGGATAAAAGATAAATATTTGTATAAAAACTCACATTAGCTACTCATTCATTCAGTATGATGTTACATTATACGTTATAAAGGTTGGCTTTGGTCATTCTGAAATAAATTCTTGATAATCACGTTTTATATGTGCTGTAATACTGAGATTAGATGTAATAGTAGAAAGCCGCATTTATATCACTTTCTTAGAGCCTCAACTTGTGATTTATGCTTTGCGATTGTGGCTTGAATACTAAGCTCCTTGCTGAATGTGTATTCACAGTATTGCATTTCATTTTGTAAGGCTTCAGTCACGCTGTAATGCTGTTTCCATTTCACTTTTCCACTCCATTTGTAAGAAATGCTGAAAGGTAATACAAAAATACTGCCATATGAGAGATACAGTGCACTCTTTGAATTAAAAGCAGTTCTTTATCCTGTGATTTGTTCAATAGAGAATCATTTTTTTATAGAACATTTTTCTGATTTTGTGAAATTCTTTCAAACATGTTACTTTCACATAATATATATTAGGTTTAAGGTGGAACCATTAAATTAGTAGTTAACCTTTACATTAATGTTGTGTATCATAAAAAAATATTTAAATATTATGATATCATATTTAGCCCTAGTTACACCACTTAACAGACACAATGTGGTCATATATAGCGATGGAGGAAAAGTGAGGACCTTCCTATTCAGCCCACCAAATTTATCCTGTTGGAATTTGTTTGAATCTTTTATAGCATTAAAAATACAAATAAATAATTATTTTTCTGTATAAGTGTATGTAAAATGTTTAATTGAAGAGAAGGGAGGGAAGATAAGGTAGTGTTTTATAAGATAAGATCATTTCAGATCTCTTTTAAAATATGTATCATACCTAAGGTGTCAACAATATTTGTCAAATATACACAATAATAAATATATATATATTTTTTGGATAAGAGTTTAAGGCACACCACTGATAAAAAAAATGAATTTAAACTACTGGGGTCAATATATTTATCATAGCAATATTCTGTGATTTATTGCAATTATTGCAATTTATTCTTTAAAGACTGAAGCTTTTAATGGTGAATAATTAAATGTAAATTCAAAAGATTTATTGTTAGATCCGTAAAATTGATTTATATTCATATTAGCTGTGTTCTATTAGATGTCATTCACTTAATTACACTAAATAATTGTACATAACTACAATATTAAATGCTGGTACTTCCCCGTATTTTTGGAGATAGACAGTAATAATAGAGTAGTGTGGTTTATGTAGATTCCATCTACAGTAACTTTTTTTTTTTTTTTTACAAATAAATAGGTAGATTAATCCAGGTAACAGAAAAACATTCAGAATTAACATGAACAGCAACTGCATTTGTTTGTGTGAGAGAGAAAATGAGAGTTAGTTATGAGATTATTTCCACAGTTCAGCATAAATAAACCTGTTAATGCATCAACAGGTAATTGAAAAAAAAGAGTGCATTACAGAAAGAAACTGGGGCCATGTTAATTTTAAAAGCGCTAGTGAAAACAATATGAAATGTACAGAGCACTGAAGGACAGTGTGTTGGATAGGGAGTAAATAGATTAGCGGTTAGTGTTTTTCACTGCTGCTTTTCTGGATCTGCCTGCTGGTGTGTGTGAGTAAATGTGTGTGTGTGGTAGTGTGGCATATGACCCAGACGCGCTTCACTTGCAGTAACAGAAACATCTATTTTAGCACAGAGCGTCCAAGCTTCCTCTATTCACAGCCGCTCTCAAGGTCTTTTAATGGAGAAGTCCTCACATTCACGCCATTGTTTTGCTGTGTGCACTTCTTTTCAACAGCGATGTTGGATACTTAGTTAGCTAATGAAAGTTTAGCGATTGCGACTCAATGGTTAAACATTCTTTGACTCACGAAGGACAACTGGGCCACAGGCTTCAAGCTCTACATACAGTCCCTATCAGAACTGTACTGAAAATAGCTCTCAATAAAGGTCAGTTTTAAAAAGGGACATTTTCACATTTTCAAGTCAAATGTAAATTCTTAAAACTTTGAGGGGTGAATGTAATTTATTACTTTTTGGTTTGGTTTTTGTCAGTGGGTCATGACTTAATGACCATGAGAAAATGTGGGTCCTGGGCTGAGATCAGTTGAGAACCGATGGTTTAAAAGACATCTTAGACATTTCAGAATTTTTTCATCCTGGCTTTCTCTTTAGCGCCAAACAGAAAGCAGCTGCCCACCTTCATTTAATCAGGGTCGTGTCCATTTTTTTGTGGCTTTTTTCTTTTTTGAACATGCAAGGGCAACCATGGCCAAAATCTGCTTCTGTTGGTGAGTGTAGTTGCAGTCTTTCAAATAGTATTTTGCAGGGTTTTTGTTTTTTGGTAGAGTAATGACAAAAGAGTCTAAAGTCTTTTCATAGTTATACATACATGAGATGGTAATAAGAGGGGGCTCTAAATGGTCCAACAGGCTAAGCGCTGCCACTATGATAAGGAGATTGCTGGTTTGAATGCCGGTCATGCAGCTTGCCATCAACTGCCGGAACCCTGAGAGAGCACATATGGTCTTGCTCTCCCTCTGGGTGGGTAAAAGCCCTCTCTCCCGACATCATTCCAAAGGATGATGTCAATTAACACAAGGCGTCTGTGAACTGATGTATCGGAATCGAGTCGCTGCGCTTTCCTCCGAGTATGCTGTGATGCTATTCGGCAATGCTGCATCAGCAGGAGTTCGAAAAGAGGCAGTGGCTGACTTCACCCTCCTGTTGTCGGGGCATCACTAGTGATAGGGGGAGTCCAAATAAGTGGGTTGGGTAAATGGCTGTGTAAATTGGGGAGAAAATGGGAAAAAGTAGAAATAAAATTATATTAAAAAAGACAGAGTTTGTTGGATCCAGTTAAACAGCTGTTATCGTTTAACTGGAATTATTGCATTGCCCCACATTAGCCTTGCTAGCAATATTACTTGATAACACATTTTACAATGTGTTAAGCATATAAGCATGTACACAGACAGGTGTTGGGCACTAATGTGTGTATGATTGATTTAATGAGACTCAAATAGATTTTCGGATTTACTACTGTTGATATGGGGCAGCCATCTTGGATTCTCTTTCTGAGTAGGACTTCTGACCTGTAGGAGAGATTCAGTTCAAATGGAAACGCAGCTAATGTTCCACACCTGATCTAACACCCCTGCCTCTAATTTCCAGAGGCCTCCTACAGGCTTTGATTACAGCTTGAGCAAGAATTGGAGCTGCAGCTGAACTGCAGGTCCCTGCATTCTCATCCCACCTCAGAAGTAGGAGCGCTGCTGATCTACAATCAGCTTTTGTAACTTCTGTTTGCTTTGTGAATACCAGCCCAGATTTCTTGGACAGCATTTCTCAACCCTAGTCTTGGCAGCATCCTGCCCCTGCATGTTTCAGTGCTTTCCCCAGCTCACAACACACCTGATCACTAATCAGCTCATTAACAAGCCTTAGTGGAGTTGGAGGAGGTTGAGAAACCCTGTCCAGGCGCATGAGGCATTCTACTGTTTTAAATGAAAAAGGTGAGATAATATGAATGTGTGTGTGTAATCTGTTTGTGTATTTTCAACAATGGTTCAACAGCATCTGCTCCACTCGAAAGGACCACACTCTCATCTGGCAGCCTGGAAAAAAAACAAGACAGTTTAACTGACAAGTGTGGGGAAAACATGCAGCTGATGAGGGGGGGCTTCCCAAAAACATAGCTTCCCTCTCGCTTCAGAGTGTGTATTTACAAACCACAGGAGTAGAAGTACCCAGCACAACTGGTCACAACCCAAACCATCACTGGTATGCTGGTCAACTAGTAAAGCCACGCTGGCTACCAACCATGCTAACAATAGTCATCAATAAGTGAAGGATGTATAGGATAATGTTTATACTGCAAAAAATATGGAGGCAGCAGCTTTTTTGCAGTGTTGTAAATGGCTAAAACATTTCAAAACATTCCACCATCAGACCCAAACCACATAGTGATTTGAAATTTGCATGATGTGACAAACAAAGACCCAGAGGACAACTTCAACGTTCTCAGTGCCTCATTTTAAATGTCAGGGCAGAACATTTTAAATGTTCATAGGTATAATTCTACCAATGTAGAATTGTGTGGAGCCATTTTGAATTTGTTAATTGTGTAAAATAGCAATATTTTTGCATCACTAGCATTGTATGCCTGTTGGCAGCATCAGCTAAAAGCGTTGTATTTTGGAATGCTGTGGGTAAACAGAGGTGGGCTATTCAACTCAATTTCATACTTGTTATGTTTTACTACACACCAAGTGCATTTTACACCAGATTTTCTCATTTTTTGATATGTGTGTGTGGATCCTTGAGTTGCCAGCTGGTTTTATATTCATTGCATTTACTAAAGAACCCTTGAAGACCCTCTGTTTTTTTTAAGTGTTGTATTGTATTAAGGACACTTACAAACCAATACATAAATTAATTTATAAACCTCCACTGAATTTGGGAGCAACCATAATTTTATTTTTTCCCCCTCTTTATTTGGCTAGGTGTGTGTGTGTTTTTTGTGTGTCTTTGTGTCTGTTTTTTTTTTTTTTTGCATGCTTTTTTTTTTGTGTGTGTGTGGTTTGTGTGCCTGTTTTTGTGTGTGTGTTTTTGTGTTTTGTATGCGTTTTGTTGTTTGTTTTTATGTTTGTGTGTGTTTTGCATATCTGTTTTCTATGTGTATTTGATTTTGGGTGTGTTGTTTTGTGTATGTGTGTTGTATATCTGTTTTGTTTGTGTGTGTGTGCGTGTTTGTGGTTCTCTTTTTGTGTGTGTTTGTATATCTGTTTTGTATGTGTGTGTGTGTTTTTGTGTGTGTTTCTATGTTTGTATATTTTCTGTGTCTGTTTTGTATGTGGCTTTGTTTGTGTGTCTGTTTTGTATATGTGTGTAGTTGTGTTTGTGTCTGTGGGCATGCTTTTGTGAGTGGTTTTTGTATGTATTTTTTTGTGTGTGTGTTTTTGTGTGACAGCAGCAGTAGCTACTTCCTGTATGCATGCTGGCCGTCCTCGAGCGCTCGTGCCAGCCCCCCACCCCTCTCCTCCTCCTCCTCTGTCCATCCTCGCGATCTGCTTTGCTCTGCCCTGACCTGTCCCGGCTCCTCTTCCATGTGTTAAACCGACCCTCGGTCCCTCTGAGCGGCTCGTCCGTCTGTCCTCATCCCCCTCGGACGGCCGGAGCTGTTTCGAGTTGAAGGCGCGTGCATGTGTGTGCGCGCGCGCGCAGATGCTAACAGGTGGTAGCAGCAGCGGTTTCAGGTGGAGCCAGAGGAGGAGAGGGGGAGGGACGGAGCGAGAAAGAGAGAGAGAGGGGGAGAAAGAGAGAAGGAGGGAGGACCCAGCTAGACTCTCCTCACCCCCGCAGCCTCTCGTCGCCTCGTCCGGTGCGGGGAGCCCGAACAAAGGCCACTTTCTCACCCTGACAGCCCCGGCGGCGGCGGCGTCGACGAGCGCCCACCCTGCGCCCCTACTGCTTCCTCGGGCAGGCAGGCAGGCGGCTCTCGCTCGCTTGCTCGCTCACGTTTGAAGCACGTGCGCGCGCGTGTGCGCGAGTGCATGTGTGCGCGTGGACGAGCAGAGGTGAGGAGCTTGTTTGAATTATTATTACTAGGAGAGGTGAGGCTATAGCCTAGCGCGTACGTTTCTTTTTTATTTCTTTCTTTTTGTTTGTTTGTTTGTTTATTTGTTTTTCTTTTATTTTTTTTGTAGTACTCTTCCCATCATTTTTGTTTCATCAGAGGGATGTGTGTGTGAAAGCAGCGGAGCTAACAGGTGTGAGGGACATAGGCTAGCTATAGTAACCTATTAAAGAAATGGGCAGATAGGCACCAACACCACCACCAACACCAACACCACCATACCTTCTCCTCTTTGGCTTGTACCCGTCCCAAAAGAGACCCGCGTCTCCCGGCTCCCTCTGTGGGTCTCATCCCAAGAGGAGGGATAGGAGGTGTGGAAGGGATAGGAAAGGAAAGGAAGGAGAAGGGAAGGGAAGGGAAGACAAGCCCCCCTGACATATTTGGAAAAGCGAAGAAGCCAAAGAAGAAGCAGCGGCATCAGCCCCTCAAACAACGTCCCCCAAAGCTCCCTGTTTGCTTTCCAACAGGGGTGCCCATAGGGGTGGGGGCATTTCTAAAAAAAACAAAAACAAACAAACAAACAAACAAAAAAAAAACTGAAACAGACACGATGTCGAACCTAAAGCACATTGCAGACACTGGGAAGAGGAGTCCCCCTCAGTCTGACGGGGAGATGTTTGGAGAATTTCAGGACTGGTGTCTCCGGACCTACGGGGACTCCGGCAAGACCAAGACGGTGACCCGCCGCAAATACAACCGCATCCTGCAGGCGCTCCTGCAGCAGCACCCCGACGAACCGGACGCGTACCACGAAACCAACCACCTCAACGCCAAGTTCAAGTTCTGGGTCAAGTCCAAAGGCTTCCAGGTGGGCGGCACCGAGGGGCACCGGGAGAGGAACGGAGACCGACCCGTCCTGTACGTGCCCATCAAAGCCACGGTGAGTAGAAAACACACGTCTTTTTGGATCTTTTTATCCCATTGTTTACTTTATTTACTTCTCTAGCTTCCTTTCATTTTTCTTCTATTTTCTTCTCTATATATCACTTTTTTTCTTTATTTCTTTCTTTCTCTCTATGTATTGGTCTATTCTCTTTTTCTTTCTTTCTTGTCCTCTGTATCTTTATTTTCGTCTCTCTTTGTCTTATTTTTCACGTCTTCATTTTCGTTCTATCCATCTCTATGAATATTCCTTATTTTTTGTTTTGTATTTTTATTACTCTCGTCTTTGTATGTTTATTTTCTTTTGGTTCCTTTACTTCCATTCCTCTCTCTCTCTCTCCCTCTCTCTCTCTCTCTCTCTCTCTCTCTCTCTCTCTGTCTATCTGTCTGGGTCAGTATCCTCGCGCTCTTCTCAGGTCTTTTCAGGTACCCCTCTTGTTGAACCACCATCGTAAAATATTACGTCAAACCCGCGAGACTCGAAAGATTCTCTAAAATCAACGCGCGCGCCTGAGTGGCCTAATTGAAGAGCGTCCCGCTGGGGAAGCACGCGTAGAGCGCGTGCATGTACGTGTCTGTGTGTAAGCGCGAGCGTGCGCCCAAAAACAACATAGCCTACTGCTGTGCTCTAACAATATGGCCCGGTACGAGGTTTTTGCACACTTCGGTTTCGTGGAGCGCGTGCGTGTGTGCGCGCCAGTCATCCCTCCGCTCACAGTTAACCGACATTTATAGACGATTCATCAATCTGTCCGAAAAAAGAACAGTGAAGGATAATGTAACAGTGCAAAACATTGTATCTCCAGGACTAGGATTTCCAATGAAAATTAAAACTGTTCTTCCTTCACCTGCAAAGTTGCTGTATTGATAACAGAAACTTTTTGTGTATATTCCTACTATTTCTTAAAGTAACTATATATTTAATTTAAAACATAAAAGGCCTGGATTTGCATTGACTCGGGCCTGTCCCTAGAGACAGTGGGTATGTTGTTTTTCTGTAAATTCCTCTTTACACAAACACACCCCAGGACATGGTGGAGTGTTGAAAGTGGGACACCTTCACATGTGGGTGGAGCTGCACCTTATAAGACACCACTCTCTGATCTGTGTACAAGTCTGCTTCAGAAGCCCAGTCCCAAATAGCAAACTTGCGGTCTTGTAGTCTTCATGTGTGCATGTCCCCAAGGACTACAAGGATGTAGGGTTTCCCATTTCTCATTCTGCTGACCTGAAGGGAGTTCACTAGTGCCCTACACTGCCCTTGGTAAGCCCTTTGTTGAAGACCATTAAAAAGCAGACTCAGCAAGCACCCAGTCCAACAAATATCCATTAGTATGTTCAACTTGAACACTTTTAAACCTGATGCTCTCAAGGACTCCAGGTGTGTATGTTGTTGATGTCACCTGAGTGCAGACTTGGAGGTAGACCACACCACAGGGATTAGGTCACCAATTTTTCTTTTAGAGGAAAATGACTGACTGACTGATACGTGACTATCAGGCAAACTAATTTCTAATGGGATTTGAGTGGTTTAATAGATCTGCTTTCTTCCACTCCAATTAAACCCAAACCTGGGCTGCAATGGATTCGTAATGATGACACACATCAAGAGCATTGCTGTTTAGTCAATTGCAGAATCCATATTTGAAAAAGTAAGATATTGTTTGTAATATTGTAATATTGATGTACAGTAGTACATACTCAGACCTGGTCAGTTGTTGAATGTTTTTATAATAGACACTAATAGCTCACAATCCATTGTGAAAGGGAGGAGCTGTTCAAATCTGGACCAATATTAGATGAAAGGGTGGATAACAATGCAAGTTTATCCAGAAAGGCAGCTGAAGACTGGATCATCACTTTCTGTTAGTACAAAATGTGTTAGTGTTAGTACATTAGTACATCACTGTGATCATTGTATAGTATAAGTCTTATAGCAGTGGTTCTTAACCAGCTTGTGGCCCACTGAACCCATTACATTCCACAACCCAAACAAAATTTTAATTGACCATTTAAAATCCAAGCACATAACATTTTATATAGCCTGTTAAATTGATTGATGAGCTTAAATTTCCTCAATCATTGTTTGGCAGACTCTGTTTTTAACCATTTATCAGGGATGAAAAAAAAACCTACCCTAGACCTGAACCATTTCAGACTTACATTTTTCTAACATAACTAGGTAGCTTGCTAATTCACCAGCTAGCTTTGTTGGGAAGGTGACTGTACTATGCGGGATTAATCAACAAACTTATCCTAATTATGTTTAATTTTTGCAAATAACACATTTGGCTAGCAGCTCACTGATCAAAATCCTCTGCCTATAGTATAGGTGCGTGGTATTGGGATGCAGTCATGTTTTCTGGGATTTCCAGCAACAAATGGCTGGGGTATCACTGGGCACTGGGCTTTCGCCTCCTCACCTCTCTGATGTGTTCATATTAGGACTGCATGATATTGGAAATATAACATTGCATTTTTTAAAATTTAAAAATACAATTAATGTTCCAAGTTTTCATCAAATATCAGTGATCCAACATGTCATGATATCAGTAATGAAATAAAATTAATGATATTGGGCAGATCTAATGTACTTGTGGCAGATACATCACAGGAATTGAGAATAGTGGGAATTCTCCTTTTAAGTTTTCCACAAAAATGAATTTGATCTTGCACCTGATCTTGCAAATCCTGTGATGGGACTATTATGCATTTACACATTGTAAAAACAGTGCTGAAACTATATATCCTTCAGCCCTAGTTTAGAGTTGTGTATGTTCAGATTAACCTGTTGAATGCACTTTGAGTGGACTGGCCTGAGAGACCCGAAAGAGCTGGAAAAAAGCCCAGATGCACCTGCTGGGCACTTAGTTGACTCACCTCTCCTGCGCTGTGGGACTTTGTGGACGTAGCATTATAGAGTAGTCACTGACCGCATGTGTGCGTGCCTGTGTGTGTGTGTGTGTGGGGGGAGACCACCAAAAGAGACCACCAAAAGAGACCAAAAACTGAACAGTCCAAAGAAAAATTCATCTCTCAGCTGCTTTAGTTATAAGATGGATTTTATTCCTTTGCCTTCCTGCACCCCTGATGATGAAGTGGCTGCCCCAGATTTTCTCACTTGCTTTTTTTTTCCAACCTCTGTTTTTCCCTAATTTTTCTCTCTCTCTCGCTCACTCTCCAGCTTGCTCATTCTCCCCCCCTCCATCCTCTTATTCTCTTTGTCCCTCTGCACCCCCTCCTTTCTACCACTCTCCAATTGACTCCAATTAGGACCTCCTGAGTGAGCTGAATGGGAGGAGATAAAGGAACCGGCTTGTTACAGCCTGCTACTGCTGTTACACACACACACACACACACACACACATACGTACGTGCGCACACACAGCAGGTGAAGGTCTCATTGTTTGATGGACAGCTCAGGGTCATACGGGATAGGGACTGTACTGTGTGTGTATATAAGGTGGATGCAGGGCTTGTTTCTGATCTAAACACCACAGGTGACCTTAATCAGAGGATCTTCTCAGTGCAGCTCCCTCTAGTGTAACAGTCTGAAGTTTGATTGAGATTTGTTTTTGACTGATTTTTGGAAATAAAGGATGACACAAGTTTGTCTGTGGTGTAATGCCTTTTTACATGCAGCTGTTTTAGAACATTTTAGTGGGTAGTTTCTAGTGAATGAGATGAGTGAAAATCTTATTAAGAAGAAACCACACATAATATATATTAGAATATGGTTTGTAGCTTGTAGATGAAGGTTGCTACTACAACCCCTAGAATAATATAGTTTCCGAATTTCCTGTTTGTCTCAGGCTGTCAGGCTTCAGAAATATGTGAATATATTGTATTTTGTTTCATTATAGTAAAAATGATCATGGTTTTCACATTTTGTGTCCATAGTATGTATATGACTCAGATAAGGGGAGCACAACACTGTGTATGAAATATGAGTCGTGCCCACAGGTGGGTCTGAGCGACCTCGAATGGCCTGACCTTTAGTAACCTTTACCAGTAGAACATAACAGGGATGATGACTGCACTGGAGAAAAGTGTGTGTGTGTGGGTGATGTAGGTTTGCCACATTGACAAAGGTGGTTGGTATATGACCAGGGCTGAATAAAATTGTGTTGTGATTTTATGTAATTTATATTATTCCTATATGATTTTTATATATGAAGTGTCCATGCTGCGCATCCCCAAATGCAGCTAATTGTCACTTTAACAATGAATATGGAATCACAGAAAAAAGACTACAATTTCTTTTAAATATAAACACAGAAATGAACCCAACAATGGAGGTTTTATTAAGATTTATACAAAACAACTGAACATCAGTTTTAATAGGGTTTATTTTCAGTGCATATTTTTTTTATAACCTATTACGTTACACTTGTCATAGATTTTTTTTGTTTTCCTTGGACTGTGGGTTCTGACTGATTAACTGACTCTAAATTAAGTTAGTAGAGCTGAAGTGTCTATCGTTCCTCAGACAGCTGACATACCAAAAGTTTAAGTAAGGACTGTTAGTGGGTGACAGATGAATGGGACAGTCATTTTCTGAAGTTGTGCAGGCATCTAACAGTCCTTTATCCACACTGTCAAGTTTATACAAGAAGACAAACATCATAGAAGGCATTACCACACACAATGGACAGCTCATTGTGGAGTAATGATTGTGACTGGCCACACATCTGCACAGTGTTTCTTAGGCTTTTCAGGGGTTGGCCTAAACCCCTTAGTTCCAGTAAAGGGAAATGGTAATGCTTTAGTATACCAAGACATTTTTAATAGGCTTTTCTGTTCCAGCATGTCACAAAGCATGGTCCATAAATGAAGAGTTTTGGTGAGTTTGTTGTGGAAGAACTCTACTGACCTGCGCTTGTCCTGACTTGAATCACATCAATATTTGAAATGAACCTGGACAAATCATTGTCTGATCTCACAAATTGAAGGGATAGGATGAAACTGATATAAAACTGTTGATACTGATACAAATACAGATAAAAGGGCTCTTTTAGTTTATTATTAGTACTATAGTTAAGGTTACATAATGAGGCTGAAACAGACCACACAGTCCTTTTGAAGAGTATACACAAGTGCATGTTATGTTAAAGCATTCCAAAGTCATTTATTTGACACACTTTATATACAAACACACAATCGTTTTCTTTTAAATTAAATATTTCAAATTTTATATAAAAAAGGTAAATATTAAATATGTTAAATAATAAATACTGGTTGCGCTGGAGACTTTTATTTTTACATGTAGCGTAGTGGATTATCTGCAATGGCTAATGGCTAACCAGCGACACTAAGTTTATTTCCGAGCTGAATTAATCACTGTTATTTGATAACAGATTGATTTCTTAGTGCTGGTTAGAGTGGATTGGATCTGTGGTTTGATATTCAATGTGGATTATGGCTGTAGTTCACTTGAGATGTTACTTATTACATTCACAATGCCGGAATGCAGCTGTAAGCCCATTGCTAGCTACGCTAACAGACTGCAGATATTAATGGAGATGGCTAACTGGCTAACGACTAACTGGCAATGCTAACTAGATTTCCTAACTAAATTAATCGTTGGTTTTAACAACAGATGGCTGTGTTTTGTGCTGGTTAGTGTTTGTAGATCATGTGGTTTTATAGGATATGTGGATTATGAATATAGTTCACTCCAGTCTGTAGTTAACACCGGAATGCAGCTGTCGCTTCAGTGCTAGCTAGCTGGTGTAAATCTGTTCACTTCTCGGATGCTGAAAATATTACATGTAGCTATTCTGCTGTTCGGCGTTTCCAAAGTGAAAAAAGTTATCCCAAAGTTATCTCCAGATAATTGACATTTTTTGTAGACAAACAGCTAAAGTTTACTCATTCAGCCGCAGACTGAAGCTGCTGGAGGTTCAGGGTAAACTGTGGAACTGGAATCCGGATCAGTGATGCGTTTCGTGTTATGTTACAGCGGGTTTATTGTCCAGCTCAAGATGCGGACTGGAATGTGGATCGGTAAGTGAATCGGCCCGGTGACCCGATATCCAATACGTTAAATTACGTCAATATCAGCCACGATATCGATACTGTATCGGATCAGTCCCATCTTTAACAATGTGTTCTGGATGAATGGGCTGTTCTGGATGCCCTAGTCTGTCCACAAAAATTTGAAGTGCGACGTTCCTAAGAAATAAAAGCTGCTCCACATTAATGCATCTGAATTTGGACATTATTGGGGCAACTTAAAAGCTCCTAGAGGTGTCCCAATACTTCTGTCCAAATAGTGTAGGTAGGGGATTTTGAAAGCTTAGAGGGGGCTGGTTGAGGGGGACGAGAGGAAACAGTCACGCAGCTCTCACATGCAGTTGACACTCGCGTCTCTGCGGACACTAATAATAGAATCGTAACGTACCTCGCTTTCCTCTCTCTCACTCTCTCTGTCGTCTTGCTCCATCTCTTACACTCTCGCTGTCTCTTCTTTCTCTCTCTTCTGTCCATCTTGCACTCTTTTTCTCTGTCGCTCATACTTTTCTTTATTTCTTTTCTCTGTCTTGCTCCATCTTCTCTTCTATTTTATTGGTGCTTGTTTTCTTGCACTCTTATTTTAATCTCTTTTTCTGTTTGTTCTAAGCAGTCTCACTCGTTCTCTAGTGAAGTGCGCTAGGCAGCTGTTGCTCCATCGCGCTGAAGCATTAACATTCTGTGTTCAAAGCTAAAAAGGGGCAATGAAAGAGAGAAGTAGGGATTAGCGGCTTGGAGAGGGATGAAGCAGCAGGAAGCTTCTACATTAAGAGTTCTTTAGTTTTACACGCAGCATCCTCTACAGTTACACACTTGTCAGGCTTACTGTCATCGTGTGTGTGTGTGTGTGTGTGTGTGTGAGTGAGTGAAAGAGAGAGAGGGAGAAAACAAAAGAGAGAAATAGTAAGTGTGCGTGTGTTACGACCTGAACTGACGCATAAATGTGGTTTTGTTTTGTGGGAACTATTGCGAGTTTGGGCAAGCTTTACTGAATGTTGCCAAACTCCCACCCAGCCCAGTTCATTTACTGCATTTATACACCTAAAAAGTCTGATTAGAGTTGGGTTTACACTGCAGTAATAAGTGACCTAAAGAATCTTCCTGTGTCATGACCTATACGGGCTGCATCTCTCCTGACTGATTTGTGGGGGGCGTTGCCTTACCAAGTGCTGTGCTGAATAGTGCTTCACTGATATTATCCAACTGCATTCAAGTGCTGCACATGAGTCGTTCAGCAGAATGAGCATAACAGATTACCCTAAGATTTCTTGTGTTTGTGTTTAGTAATAAGATTACCTCTTTTCTTTCTTGTCAATCAAGTTTTAACCATCATACACTACAAGAATTTCACTCCAAACGCAGCAGAAAAAGTAAAAAGTATTCAATTCAACATTTACTTTGAGTAAAAGTTACTAAAAGTTAGTATTTGATGTAAAAAAGTACAACAAATCATAAATTAAATCGTTTTTAATGAACTATTATTACACATAACAAGTTGGACAGTATTTGTTCAGACCACCCCATAAAACATTTTTTAAGAACAAGTGGCATAGGTTTCTATGATCCATTTTTTTCTTTACTGTTAAAAAGTTATGGTCATATAGGTGACTATAAACCATATTTTTATAGTTTTACAGTTCATTATTATTTTTTATATTGCAATTGCTGTGCTTTAGCTGCTATTTACATGTTTTTTAACATTCAAGAAGATTGTTTAATGATAAAAAAAAACAATTGTTTAGACAAAAAAAAAAGATTTGTTTTTTTTTCCCAGCATTTTATTTTTTACTCAGTAATTGGGAGTTTTCCAATGTAGGGAAGTAAATTACTTCAAAATGTACTTAAGTAAAAGTAAAATTACCTATTTTAAAAACTACTTTAAATGACAAATTACTCATAAAATCTACTCAATTACAGTAATGTGAGTAAATGTAATTCATTACTTTCCACCTCTGGACTAGAGCCTACTAGCACTGACTCACCACAACTAGAAATCTGGGTAAAAATTGTGCTCAAAGTTTTATCTTTTGGACATTTTAGTTTGTTCTGAACCAAAAATATCAAGTGTGAAAAATGCTGTGAACAAAGAACCAAATGTTGAACCAGTCAAAAGAAGTGTCTGTCCTGATCAACTGGAGAACTGTGTTCTGTCCTGAGAACTGTGTTCTCTTCATTTCCAGTGATGCTTAACCAAGCAACAACGAGAGATGTTGTAAATGTTTGCCACTATGCTAATATTAGCTCGATTTACGCAGGCCTCAGCCACAACTATGCACTGTGTCACTATTAGTGTGACGTTTTAAACCACATACATTCTAAAAAGAAAACTCTTTTGAAACAAACAACCCTCTAAATTTATCTATTTTCTTACCCAGTTCCTCAATAAATTGAAGTGTTTGTTTTTTTGAAGCTTGTCCAACAAAGCTACAGTTAGTTTAAAAGAAATCATGTCCCACGTACACACTCTGTTTCTTTGTTCAGGTTTCCCTGGCCTGCGTCTGTGCTTCTGTGTGTCTGTTTGGCTCTGGCTTGAGAGAGAATGTCTTGCCTAAGGCAGAATGCACTCGGGACACCCCATCTTATCAGCCTATGGATCTCCGTAACCTCAAAAAGACCTCTTTACACTCAAATAAATACTGTCAATTGGTTAAATTGTCAGAAGCCCCATTAAGAAGACCCCCCTGTCTCCATGCTTAGTGAAAGTGAATCTATGTGTGTGCATGCACCTGTGAGAGAGCGAGTGGTGGGATCAATGGGAGGGGTTAAGCTGCATTTACAATGGTCCCGTGTGGTAACAGATGTGAGCGCACTCCCCACAGCATGTGCTTCTAGGTCTTTGTGTTTTTTTAATTATTATTATTATTATTATTATTATTATTGAAGGTCTCCTTACACTAAAATCTGCTTTTCTTGTTCTTTGTAGAACACTAGAGTTGTATCTGCATTGTCTGCAGTAGATAGTAAAAGAAAATATTCAGAGTCGATCAGGAAATCACTGTGTCTACATCAACATGTGAATTCATGGCCCGGGGTGGGTTTTTACTTTCTGGATCTGGACTTCCCCTTCTCTGTGTGTAACTATAGGTTTATATAGGATCTCCGGTGGATTTTGCATTTTACAGAGACTCTAAGACTAGGCCATTGCCTGAACTGCACTTAGCAGGGCATTATACATGTTATAAAGTAACATATGACATTGCAAAGACTGTTGTTCGGGTAAAAACGTCTTTATTTCAAAACGGTTGTCCCCCCACACTCCTCCATCAGACCAATGCACCAGGCACTTTTTTTTCAAGTGAAATCAATGAAAAAACATTAGAATGAGACGTTCAAAAAATGAACGTGCTTTTAAAAAAATGATTTAGGCTATTTAGGCTTGTTTTCATGGGTGATAGGGCACAAGTGATTAGTGCTTGTGCTCAACATTGGCTTTTTATTAGAATATTTACATCCACCCAGAAGTTTTATTCTCACATTATGAATGTTAGAGAGTACCACCCCTCTCTACAGAGGACTATTAATACTTTATAATTTTTTTCTTTACAACAATCTTTTTAGTTCCACATTTCTTTTTTATTCAAACACAGTTGAGGGTTCAGGTCAAGGTGCAAGGGGAGAGAGAGGACAAATTGAAAAACAGAAAGAAAAACAAACATATAAACAAATATTTATTTGTCACGGTCTAGAGCCAGATGCAGGCTTCTGAGCATGGAGTTGATCATCCTGTTGGCTTTTTCCCAAGACAATTTAATTCTTACCAGTTGAATTATTCTGTAATATGTTCCAAACATTGAACTTCAAGTGAATTTCTGTGTTCTCTATTCTATACAGACAGAACTGAACTGTGCCAGTAATAACTCCCGTGTCCTCCGTGTTAATGGTGTTTTTTTTACAAGCAGCAAAAGAAAGCAATCAGATATACTTAGTGGAGCAAAAGGTTGAGAGTACAACTGCCATGTAAAACAGTGCCCTTACTCAACCACCCACCTCCTCTCCATTCATATTAAACTACACTGAACTCCTCACCTCACCCCCTCTAGCCCTCTCAGACTCGCAGTACACACACACACCCACACACGCCTTGGCGCCCGTCCGCTAGTTGAGCAGCTGTAGATGGTCTGGCAGTAATTGTGTTACTGGGACTTCTGGGTTTCAGAGGTGGAGTGAGAGAGAAAGAGAGAGGGAGTGAGGGATGAGAGAAAATACTGTGGAAACAACAACAACAATAATAGAAGCAGGAGAGTGTTACTCTGCAGCCATGCAATTTATATACCGGCATCCAGGAGAGAGTTTAGAGTGTGTGGTGTGGTATAAATAAAAAACACTCCACCTCCACAACAACCTCAAACACATATACACACAGATATTGTGTCTGGGTTTGAATTCTTAATCTTAACTCTAATTTTTAAGCTACATTTTCTAGCTTTATGTGGAGTGTGGTCTGTAAAAATAAATGTTATGTTTCTTATAGTTATGACATACGATTTTAAATGGAGAATGTGTGTAGATTAGGGCTATACAGTATATTGTTTCAACATCATTATTACAATATGTGCATTCACAATAGTCACATCACATCATCCATGTCATTAAATGCTTTTTGTGCTCAATACAAAAGGATTTTTTTTTTGTATTTTTTAAAAATGTATCCTATTTGTAGGTCAATCATTTATATGCCAAACGATTATGTTTTCTTTGAGAAGAAAGGTGTGTTTTTATTGCAAAGTACATTTAGACTTTATAATGTATGCAGTGGTGAAAAAAAGTGGAAAAAAAATGTTTGTTTGTTCATTTTGGTGCATTTCTGCCCTATGTTCTTTATCTTTCTACCGATATTACAAAATACAGAATTTACCATTCTTTTTTGTAAACTGCAAAAAAAAGAAATCTTAACTAGTGAAATTGTCTAGTTTCAAAGTAATACATTTTATTTCTTGCTCTGATAAGAATTTATAGTCTTACTAAGCATTGTAAATGTAAGATTGTTGAAGGAATAATTATCTTATTTAGTCTTACTTAGAATTTTCATCTTATTTTAAGGTGTAATTTAAATTGAATATAAACACAAAAAAATCACCAGTCAAGTTATTCTGATGCTTGTGTAGAAATTAAAGCTACAAAAAAACATTTTTGCTTGATTTGAGTCTTACTTCACTCAATTTGAGGCTTTGTCTTTTTATTATTTTGAGAAAACTTTTGCTTACCCCATTGGCAATTTTTTTGCTTAATTTAAGCATTTATGTTTTAATTTAAATATATTTTATCTAGTTTTTGCCAGTGGACTTTTTGCAGTGTTGTATTGTATCCCATGACTTCTTCTGCTGATGCCATGTTTGTTGGTACCAAGATTTTGACCGGGAATGTCATGTGTACCGGTAACATGTCAAAAGCTTTACCCGTAGTTATGATTGTGATTTTGGTTTATAGATATTATGTATGTAAGATATCACATCCCTGTTTATTGCATGATTCTTCATGTGCATATATCCCACAGGTCACCTCTCTAATGTTTTTGGCCATGTCTTCTAACACATATCCGAGCCGTAATCTCTAAATCCTGAGAAGTGTGAGTGTGTACCCACTCAGACTTTAAAAGGAAAAAGAAGAAAAGGCCTTAAGCTCCATTGTAGTGGAACTAATTTGTTCTAAGATAAACAATGCAACAATCATAGTACTGGATATCATCACAATATTATCTTAATTTCAATATTCATGAAGGCTTTACTGGAAGTTTTGGACCATGTGTTCAGGGCATTTGATGGATTTCTGTTTTTAATTTGCTGTTTTTTTCAGACAGTTCTTAATCCCGTATGTGAACACATATTTGAACAGATGACTGCACAGATATGCACTGTAATGTCTCCCTGGGTAGAAGTGCAGTAATTCTACGCTCGTGTTGTAATTTTAACATCTAATAGGCACACATACACAGACTCTGTGACAGGCTGGAATAAATTAGTTTCATTACTTAGAGAGGTGGAGAGAGAAACGAAGTGACTGTGTGTTTCCTCTACCTGAGCTTTATTAGTCTCGTGTGAGATTCATTAGAGCAGTGAAACTCTCCAGAGAGAAACTAAGAATTCATTCAGAAGTAAACGGCAATACAGAGAAGTGATGCGCTGCGATGCTCAGTGCTATCTTAAACCCCTCTATGACAGTCTTTTTCAATGCCTTGCGCCTTTGTCGTTTACATAGCAGTGGTGCTTGTGAATCTACACTGATGGGCATGGTGGTCTCGACAAAGGTGTAGGAGTGGGTTTGACATGGGGGGGGCATTTGCTAATATGAATCAAATTCAACCCTATAGTGACTTACAACAACATTTTTGAAATTATTTTTAATCACAAATAAACAAAATGCATTTTTTCTGTACTTCTGTTTATTATTAGTTAAATCCAACTAAAGGTGCCCTTTACAACATAAACAAGTCTCTCCACATTATGTGTACTGCTGTTAGAAAACATTATGCGTGCAATGTCTGAATTATATACATATGGCAAAAACTGATCAGTTATCACCTAATATTTAAAATAATTATATTAAAATATAATCAATTATATTACATTTTATTATTATTATTATTATTATTATTATTATTATTATTATTATTATTATGTATTGGCATGTCAATTCTATTGTGTGCTCAAATTTTGTCCACTCTTAAAAAAAAAAAACTCAGTAGCATTGGGTCCTCTGTTTTTAATTTTGTTTACTGAAAGCACTTATTACGATGGGGCACGTGAAAAAAAAAAACACGTGAAACGCACTTTTAAAATAAAGGTTTTTTTTTTAACAATTTCAGCTTTTTTTACGCCCCCTGGTTCCTAGGCCAATAAGTCTCAAATTGAGGTGTGTTCAGGTAAATTTATAAATTTATGGTATATTGCTATCTTGGCATCAGAAAACACAGGTGCACTACTAACTGAATACAACCTTGGCAGATGTAGGTGGATGGCTATTTGTAGATGGATGATATGAAGGGTTTTTGTGACCTGCTGAGCATATCATTTGAGAACTTCAGCTGTCTCCATGAAAAAAGTTTCTCCTCACATCCGACTGCGCCATTTGGTCGCATTCAACTAGATTGGGCTTAAAATCAGGCTCAAAAAGCACAGTGTTCACCTGGCTTAAGTTGCAAAAGGTTGTTGTGTGTATCAGAAGGGAAGAAGCCAACAGATGGCAATCAGGTTTGAAATTTTTTAAGATTGCGAAGAAAAATCTGAGCATTAAGATTTTAAGGTGGTTCTCCAAGTAAAATTAACTATCAGATACAACAGCCCTCAGTCTGAGATGTGTTGCCAGTGCATGTAGGTGAGGTATGTGGTGTATATTGTAAGAATACAGTGCTTGGTGGTCTGTGTGGCCGTGCAGGACGGACTGAGAGCGGATGGCTGGTGAGTCGTCCCTGCATTCCTGTGGTTGCCATGGTGAGGAGGGTCTGTGCCATAGCTGCTCCTTTGAAGAAATTAACAGTGGTTTAATTGGCTCAGGGCTCCCTGTGTGCCTTATCTACCCACCATACACTGCAGAACCTCCCCGTTCCTGTTGTACACAGGATTTTAAGAGAGAGAGAGTGCGTGTTTATGTAGGTGTGTGTGTGTGTGTGTTTTGTGAATGAGTTGTGAGGTGCTGTAAAGGTGAGGAAGTGAAGGCAGGAGTGCGTCTACTTTTTTGTCCTTGAATTTGAGTGGCTGGCTTGACGTCTTTGTGCCGGTGCATACCTGCTCTCTCTGCATGCGCAGACACTCTTAAATAGCATGAATCTTTAATACAACCTGTGTTTGCCTAGAGAAGAGCTCCATCATTTTGTCACATTAACATTTACTCGATAATCAGATTTCTGCAGTTATCAGATTATTAATTTGTAATGTAAACAGCATTCTCTGACTGATATTAGATCAGATTAAGGGCCTGGAAACCTGATTGTAACTGTAATTGCATAGAAGGGGCTTTAAGGTTGTGGTTTAAGGTAGGGATCAGTTAGAATCCCAGGTCATACTGCTTGCTATCAGCAGCCGGAGTCTGAGAGAACTCAACTATGCTAACATTGCTCTCTCTGGGTGGGTATATAATAATGGCTCTCTCTCTCCATCACTCGAAATGTGATGTTTGTCAGCACAAGCATCTGTTGGCTGATGTATTAGAGGTGGGTTGCTGCGCTTTCCTCCGAGCACACTGGCAGCGGCAGTTCATAAAGAGGCAGTGGCTGACTTCTCATGTGTCGGAGGGATGTGCTAGCATTGGTAGGGATTGTGGTGGGGGGTTAAACACTGTGTGAGATAAATTGCCTTCCAAATTCAGAAGAAAAAAGCTAAACGTTTAGAGAAAATAAATAATTTACTTTTTTTTATTGTTAATCAGATTTTATCCGGATTCTCCTTTTTTTTTCAAGTAAAAGAGACATGGTACATTTTTCTTTTTATTAAAAAGTGTTTCTCACTATATACTATGTGGTAAGCATCATATGCTATCAGGTAAGCACCAGATACTAATAGGAAAAAGAAAACCCTGTTCACTGGCGGTCACCACATAGTATCTAGTCAGCACCACTTTTCCCCTAAAAAAATGACACCTGAAAAAATAACCTGAAAAAATAACACATCTCTTCAGGGACTACAGAATGCACAGAAGCAAAATTACAAAATCAGGCTCTGCCCAAACACTTCTTCTTCTTCTTTTTTCACACACAATTTTATGAGAAAGAGTTTTAATTTGAAAGTGGGGATTTAAGACTAAGTGAGAGCATTCTTAGCATTTTCACAAATAGCTTAATGTATAGTAGCTTAAATGAATTAAAATGTATTTATTGATATACAGCAGCATTATCACTCATCACATTGCCCATGTCGTACTCCCCCAGCGGGCAATAACAGAATCATGATTTAGACGGCTCCCGTGTGACCCACTTATTGGGAGATGGCAAGTTCTATCCCAGTGATGCCATGACCATTCACGACCAGGAGTCCCAGAGAGCATAATTGACCTCTCTTTCTCTGGCTAGCATCACGCCTACCCACCCAGTGCTGGTGTCTCTTGGCTGACGTAGGAGAATTGGCAGTTGGTGTCCTCTAAGCAGATTCAGCTGTCAGTGCTGGCTTCATGTGACTCATGTGAGAGGACACCAGGTAGCCTCTCTCCCTTCTTCTCACACTGTTAGCATTGTGTGAAGTGATCTGGGAAGTCAGAGTAGCTGGGGAGATTTGAATATTAGGGTGTTTTACATTTAATTCTAAATTTGATTACTGCAAAACATTGAAGATGTCTGTAGTCAGTCATTACACAAGTTCATGCTTACAATTAGAACTGAAATACAATTACTACAATTAGTATAATGAAATAATATATAGCCAATAATCTCACAGAATAAAGCCCTACGTCTGTAAAAAATGTTTCACACTTCTACTCAGTGATAAAACTCTTTCATCCGGACTGCAGTTGAAAAAACAGGAGGACCAGTGAGTTTTTAGGCTTTCTCAATCACATGACATTGTGTTCAGTAGCTCCTCCATTTCCACTCGCTGTTGTGTTTACATGTATCTCCGTGGAAACGCGCGCCCAAAGTGTAATGACGGTGTGTGGCAGTGGACAAATAGCTATTTTATTAAAAGCGAGGAGACAAAACTCAGAGATGTCCGCCCAAACGGGACTTAAATTACCGGACAGATACGGAGTTCAGCGAAAAACAGTAGGTCATTCAGCCTGTAATTTTGCGTAGTATTTTTATACCATTAAAGTATAATAAGTACAAAAATCGTTGTTCTATTTAAGCACTCTTTAAATATACTGTTTAATAATGTGGCTACAAATACACTTTAGTGCACTATTAGCATTATAATGCTTAGTGTACTTTAATCTACTTTTTTTCACTATGGCAGTTTGATATAGAGTTAGAATTGAAGTTTTCGCTACTGATGCATTTTGACTACACTACTTATGTGTATTGAGATAAATATTATCTCATTGACTAAATGGGAAAAAAATGTGGGGAAAACAATTTTTTTGCCATACTGCTTGACTACTTGACTTGAAATGACTTGAAACTTTTTAAAGTGCTCTATATTCCTTCTACTTTTTTGTCCTTCCTTTTCTTCACACACTTGCGCTCACACTCTATCTCACCTCACTGGTAGAGTGCGAGTGTGTTAGCAGTGTTTGGTCCTCACCTCCCACTGGCTCGCACCCTGGATCCTGGCTTCTCTCTGTAAATATGTCAAATCTGAAAAAAGCTTTCAGGTGGGGAAAGGTAAACTTGGCTTGGTTTGTAAACAAAAGGAGCGTAGATGCTGTAGCTTACCGAAAACCAGCTGGCCAGAAACTCTAGGTGTCTGTCGTCTGATTGTATTAACACCTGTGTGTCAGTCAGTCTGTCTGTCCTCCTTACTGTACATGTAATTATTGTGAGTATTGTACATGTCTGAATCTTATAATTAATTAATTGTGCAAGTTTAGCATTGTTTAGTTGTGTGTATCGTCTGTATCAGCTTTGTGTGTGTTATGTGTCCTTTTTGGCAAGTGTGTGTGTGTGTAAATATGTGAGTGTGTATGTATAAGACTATGAGTCGATCACTTCCTTGTGGCTGACCGGCCTCAAATGGAGGCTTCTTTCCTCCACTGCACTTCTCCACCATCCTCCCATCCCTCCTTCTTCTTTTCCTTCTTCTTTTTTCAGAGAGAGTGAGAAAGAGAGAGAAAGATACGAAGAGGTGGGGGTGCTGCTGCACCAACCCGACCTGTCTCCTAGCAACAGGGCTGTTTGGTCCGGGACGGGGGAGTGGAAGCTGAAAGAGGGAGCGAGTATGGAGGAGAGGGAAGGCAGCAATTATTCTGTGCCATTGGAGAGAGAGCAAAGGCCTGGAGGTGGAGAGCAGGACTGGAGGGAGAGAGAGAGAGGGTGAGGGACAGAAAAAGAGATGGGGAGGAGACAGAGGGAGGAAAAGATAGGGAGAGAGAGAGGTAAAAAGAGAGGGACAAAGGCAACTAGAGTCTAGGCAAATATGCTTAGTTGGGTTAGTTATTTATATATAGGGGGATATATGAAGCCTGTCTTCTTTTATATTGTAGATTTAACTAACCCACAAAGACTAGTGGATGGAGAATGTGTGTGTGTGTGTGTGTGTGTAAGACCCTCTCCTGTGCAGCTGAGGACCAGTCTTCCTGCATCCCTTGGTGTAATTCTATTCATTCTTCATGTTGTTGAATATGTGCAATTCTCTCCTTGTTATTTCCAGGTTACCTGTAGGTTACCTGCAAACCAAGAATGTTTTTTTGTGTGAATGTGTGTGTGTGTTTGTGTGTGTGTGTATGTGTGCATGCAAAAGCAAGGTCAACTTCGAAAAGTGGCATCACCATCCCATATTTTATTCATGCGTATAGAAGACCCACCTAACTGCCATAACCTTGCCAGAATGCCATTCGCATGCCGCCGCCATGATTCTGTGCCACAGTTGAAATGCTAATTGTGTGTGTGTGTGTGTGTGTGTGTGGGGCACATGGCAGGACAGCCTGGCTTTGCCCTCTCAGGGTGCAGTGACTTTGACCCCATGTTGGCATTTTGGGAAAGGGGGAGGTGTGTGTGTGTTTGTGTGTGAGTGTGTATGTGTGTGTGCGTCCGGTCCACTGAGCCTGAAGGTTCAGAACTGCCCCCCTTCCTCCGATGTCCCACATCTGCGTGTGTGGAGGGCCTACTGCTGTCACACACACTAACGTCCCGGGCCGCTGATGTGCCCCGCAACCGTCAGGAGAAGAGGGGGCAGGGCAGCATCCTGCTACAGCAGCATAAGTCCCTAACACACACTCATGCATGCGCACACACACACACACACACATTCATATACGTACATACACACTCGCTGGCTGAGTCTGGCACACGTGCCCCATCTCCTGGAGGTAATATAGTGCAGTGGAAAGCAGGAAGCATGTGTATATTTGTGGCCATTGCACAAGAGCATGTTTTCTAGCAAAACTGAAGCTGGTTATGGACTGGAATGTGCTTTCTGATAGATCTGACTGGTGTATTATGGGATACTGTGTCCTGAAATGTCCACAAGTTGGCTGAACATGCATTGCAACATTTTTTGATAGGTCTTTGCTCTTAAGCAGAGAAAACAAGAGACAAAGTTCCATTGGTAGCTATAAATGTCAGTGTTTTCTTTAAGATTCAGTAGAATAAAGCGTTAGGTATAGTTCATCATGTTCGGTATTAGTTTAGTTAGTTTACTACCTGTTTACATTACATTACATTACATTACATTTGGCAGATGCTTTTGTCCAAAGCGACTTACAATAGTGATGTACATAGAGTAATAGAAGTTTAAGGTAAAAAAAAATAAAAATTTTAGACAGGGCCTAAAGGAGATCATAGGGAAAGAGGAGGAAAGGAGGGGAAGAAGGAAATGAGGTTAGTAGTAGTTAATTTGTTAGGTGTGTTAGGAGAGTAAGTGCTCTTTGAAGAGCTCTGTCTTCAGGAGTTTCTTCTGGAAGGTAGTTTGTTCCACCATTGGGGAACTCTGTATGAGAACAGTCTGGATTGCTTTGTGTGAATGTTTAGTAAAGCTAGGCGACCAGAGGAGCACAGCGGCCGGGAGGTAACATAAGCCTTCAGGAGTTATCAGTGCAGGATAGAAGGAGCCTGTTCTGAATTTGATATGAGCATCAACTGGTAGCCAATGGAGCTCAATGTCTCTTTGAGCTCTTGTCTGGTTGAGCTCTTGTCTGGTTGAAGACCAGACGTGCTGCTGCATTTTGGATCATCTGGAGTGGTTTTACTACACAAGCCAGGATGCCAGTTAGTATGGCATTGCAATAGTTGAGGTGCGAGATGACCACTGCCTGTACCAGGAGTTGGGTGGCCTGTTGCGTTAGAAATGGTAAAATTTTTCAGATGTTACAAAGCGCAAAGCGGCAGGATCAAGCAACTGAGGCCACATGGTGTGTAAAGGAGAGCTGGTCATCAACCATAATACCATAAAACACTAGGTTAACCATGATGCCAACAGCCAGGTCCAGCGCAGTTGGAGCCACAATGCTAGCAGAAACAGTTGTGATGGAAACAGACACAGCAGCCAGGCTAGAGCATGTAAGCTGTGATGCTAACAGCAGGGCTCAGCAGGATTGGAGCAGGGTATGGGTTGGAGGGTTTGGAGGGGGTCCAGCATCACTTATCATGCTCGGAGTCAGTTTCCTTAGTTATTTTTTATCTCTTTACTTACTGTCTGTTTTTAAGCTGAAAGACACAAGCTGTAGATGACTAGGATAGTCTAGGATAGTCTTATCTGCTGTAATTTAGCCAGTTTAAAGTCAGTTTACTCCACAGACATCTTTGCATCACAGTTATGCAGTTATTTGTATTCATTGAAGGGTGGGACCTTTTTTCTGTACACAGCCTGATAACACATAGCGTTACCAGAAATCTCATACTAGCTTCTGTTCTTTCTGTCCTTCTCCATATTCTTTGTTTTTGTGATTAACTCCAAAGCTATCAGTGCATTCTATTTATTATAAGCATCATAATAATAATCAATACTACCAGGTGATGAATGTGAAAAGAAGGAAGCTTAGCCCATACACCCTGTCCCTGGCTGCCATGGTAACCTTCATCAGCCGGCACAAGGCAGTGAAAGGTGGCAGAGCAGGTCAGAGGGGTCAGTGTGGGGGCAGGGGGCAGGGTTTGGAGGTGAGGAATGGAGGATGGGAACAGGTTTACATCAGAGAGGTGAAAGAGTTGTTGAGTTTTTTGGTCAGGGTTTTTATGTAAACTAAGAAGATAGAAATTCTCTGAAGGTTAGTGTGTGTGTGTGCGCGCGCACAAGTGCGTGGGAGTAAATCAGGCCTCTGCAAAAGCGCAACTCTTGAGTGTAAGGTGTCGCATGACCCTCTGCCCAGGACACCTGCCTACCAGACTAGCGGTGGTTACCGTGGTTACCAAGGTGGTCTTTGTTACAAGCGTACAAAACTCTTTTGTTTAGATCAGATTTGCTCTATTTCTGTTTTGAATGTTTTTATTAAAAAGATTAGTTTAGGTTGAGCAATGCATAATATAGCTTCTTTATTTTTTATTTTTTTATCTCTGCATCAGTTTAATTTTTGGTACTCGACCTGACAAAAAAAAAAAAGCGTTTTGGCCGATTTCTTAAGGTGAACACCCCAAAAAGTTCAGAAAATATGAAAACAAAACTATTTTCTTCACATACGTTGATGTTTTTTTATTGTTTTCATAGTCAGTGTAACCCAATATCTTTCAGCTTAGATCGTGCCCAAAAAATCCAACCCTCTCCGGCCGGAGTCAATGCATGTTCTTCCTGTGCCCGACCCGATCCGCCCTATAAATTGTTGTTGTGAGCCCGAGCCTAATTTATACCTGACATTTTTTTGTAAGTAGAGCGCTAAAACTGAGATTTTAAAAACATTTACAGGCTATTTGAATAAGCGAAATCTGTTTAGAATTAAGTTAATTAATACTACAACACTGAAGAAGCATAGACCCATTATTTAAGATTTTTTTTTTAAAGAACAGCTACATGTACAAATGGAGGAGCTCAACTTGTGCGCCCCAGTGCTTTGTGATTATAACATTCTAACTTGTGCAACTTTTGAAATTTGAAACATTAATGCAGAGCAACATCCTTTATGCTGCCTTCAAGACCTCATCCCTTTTCAGGGACGTCCAAGCTATTTTTAATAAGACAATGCCAAACCACACGCTGCATACATTACAACAGCACGGCTGCAGAAGAAGAGGGTATGGGAGCTCGGCTGGCCTGACCTGTCCTCAAAAAAAGAATGCCGGAAGTAATATATGAAAAAAATTGTGTAAATGACAGCTCTGTACTGTTGCATAGATCATTGCTTGATATCCTATGTCCCAAAATGTCGAGAATGAATGGAAATGCTACAAAACGGGACCGTATTTTTCGCACTATAAGGCGCACCTAAAATCCT
The DNA here is from genome assembly GCF_023375975.1 of Astyanax mexicanus. Classification (NCBI taxonomy): domain Eukaryota; kingdom Metazoa; phylum Chordata; class Actinopteri; order Characiformes; family Acestrorhamphidae; genus Astyanax; species Astyanax mexicanus. Next base: position 32,472,998 of record NC_064420.1, read on the forward strand.
TTTATTTTCCCAAAAATCATCAGTGCGCCTTTTAATCCACTGCGTTTTATGTATGAATTTTCTGGAAATTTTATGTATGAAAATTCGGGAATCTAAGCTTACTGTAAATAAACGGAAGTGATTTACTCACCTAAATAAACAATTTTCAGGAGAGAAATCTGTGTAGATTAACATCCAGAGCTTGTTAGACTTTAAAAGTTTTGTTTACTTAGCTTAGCTTTACTTAACTTAGTTAGTTTCTCCCATCCACCACCACCCAGCAGCAAGACCTACTGAATTAGAAGTTCTTTATAGTGTCTCTTAAAATGCGCCTTATAATCCGTTGCGCCTTATGTATGAAAATAGAACAGAAAATAGATGTTCACAGTTCACAGTGCGCCTTATAATATGGTGTGCCTTATAGTGTGAAAAATACGATAAATGCTCTAGAATGTGTTGCAGACCTAAAATACAGAACGAATGAATTATTAGCACTCTATACAACACTGAGTGAAGCACTCTCTTGAAACGTTCATACAGGGTTAAGCACATTGTGTGGGGGCATATGTATGTCTCATGTGGCAATGTACTGTGTCTGGCTATGTATAGTGTATAACTCTCTCTCTCTCTCTCTCTCTCTCTTATGCAGTGTGTGGATGGAGCTGCAGGTCAGGAAGGTTCTTTACTGAAGAGAGTTGCTGTGGTAGAAGACTTCTACGACATCATCTACGCCATGCACGTAGAGATCAGCTCTGACCCAGCTAAAGCCCCCAAGCACGCCGGCCAGAAGAAAACCTACAAAGCGGTGAGAGAGCTCAGCAACCCCTGTGTCTCACCCCTGACTTGCCCTCTTTCATTTATTTTCTGTTTATGTCCTGTTTTTCCTTTCTTTCTATTCTGATCAGTCTATCTCATGCACACATTTTCTTTCTCTTCTCTTTTTCTATTCACTTATTTTTCTTCTCTCTCTTTTTGCCTCTTCCCTTATTCTTTATTCTGACATTTCTCTATCTGCCTATATACAGTACCAGTCAAAAGTTATGGTCACACTTCTCATTCAGTGTGTTTTTTCCCATACTAAATGAATACAGAAGTCATTAAGATTATAAGGAGACACATAAGAAATCACGTAGTAACTTAAAAGTCTTTGTCACTTTGTCGCTTTAATCACTTGAGGATACTTTCTGGGTTCTTGGATTTTTTCGGATTGACTGACCTTCGTTTCCTCAAGCCTTTTTTTTTCTTGAATTAGTTGAGTAGTTCTTGTCGTAATATGTATTAGAACATAGGACTATTCACTATATACAAACTCTACCTCTGCCTTTACCTCTCAAACACATTAAGAGGATAACAAATTTGAGAAAATTAACTCTTGACATGTTTAGCACAGCTGTTAACTTAAAGCCATGACTAAAGCTGACTGAGAAAATTCAACCAAGATGTGCAAAGCTGTCATCTAAGCAAGAGGTGCCTGCTTTGAAGAATCTAAAATATAACACTAAAATCTAAAAAAAGTAAAAAAAAAACAAACAAACACTTTTTTTGTTAACTAAATAATTCTACAAAACAGAACATTTTAAAATAATAAATAAACACTTTTGTCTGGTACTATATGCATTGGCATGCCAAAGGTCGTGGGAAAGCAGTATGCAAGTTGATCTTGAAGTTTTACATCAAGGGACATCTTGGGAACAACCACACCTGTATAAGTTGCAAGGTGCTCTCTTGTGAGTGAGGCAGAACACTGTCCAGCATGCTCACGGCACTGTCCACTGTGGATGGTAATGCCTTATATGGCGTAATGTGATAAATGGCATTTGTCTATAATTGCCTATGTGAACATGTGAAGGGACGATTTGTGAAAAAAATCACATCCACAGTCAGTGCAGGAGTGTGTTCTTTAGCTTCTGTGGGTCAAATTTATGTGTGATACTAGTTCCTGTCACATGACTTGAGGCATGTTGGTGTGTATTTTCTGCCATAGTCCTTTTGTTTCTCTCTCTGTCTCAATTCTGATTAGTTTCTCCTTTCTTTCTGATTATTTCTTTCTCTCTCCCGCCATAAATTGTTTTAGTCTCTTTTGTCTGTTCTTATCTCTCTCTCTCTCTCTCTCTCTCTCTCTCTGATCAGTTATGACTGTGCATGTCTGTGCAGTGAAATATTATTAATGTATGACTGTTAGACCTCTACAGCTGCTCGCTCTGATAGACGCCTTTTATCTCCTCTCTCACTTGTTGAGTCTTGATTCCTTTCACCATTTATGCCCATTAATATTTACATTTTTAGATTTGAAAGATATGGTTTCTTATATGCATCTCATGTTTGGTGTGACTCATCTTTGGTTGTGCATGCACACACACACAGACACACACACACACACTCACATACACACATATTCACACACAGACAAACAGATGCTCAGACAGTGGAGATTTTGTACATTCCGTAAGTGTGCCCCCAACCTGAGCGCTCCAGCAGCTCACCCTGTGCTTACTGCCCTCTCTTGGATAAAAAGGGGAACACCTAGGAATAGCCTAACACCTCTTTATCACCTCTGTGCTGGGCGGCAGATGTATAAATAGTCTCTTTTGTTTCTTTTTCTCTCTTATGTATAATTGATGTGGTGTGTGTTTCCATCTCTAATACACTCATACAAACACACACACACACACACACACACACACAAACAGCTGGGTCTGCTTGTTCTCTTTTCTTTTTTTTTGCCTGCCGGCTGTTAGGCTGTGGCAGTGGTCCAGAAGTTGTCCTGAGTGGAGCATCGCTCTGGACATCCGGACCCACCCAGCTCCTCTGCTCTCCTCCGCATCTCTGTGTAGTGCTGCTGCCACTGGGAGGGGAAATGGCCCCTGGTGGGAGTTTTATATCCAGCAGAGATTTTCCTGTAGTGTGCATAATATGGGAGGACACACTGGGGTGAAGATGTAGGATTTTGTTGATACATAAATATATATTTTATGATTCTTATCCAGCCTTTTGAAAAACATACACACTTGCACGCTCTTGTTGGCCTCCTGCTGTGGTGCCATGGTTGCCCCATGTTTGTTTGCCTGAGCCTCAGGGGAGAGTGTGGTTATTCAGTGTGGGGGTGTGTGTATTCTCTCTCTCTCTTTCTCTCTCTACCTCTCTTTCTTTATCTCTCTTTCTCTCTTGTTCGGCTGGTTAGGGAGGAGGGGGTATGGGAGAAGAAAAGGAATCAGGGTGGGCTAAAAGTGAGATAAAATGAGGACAGCGGTGGGACAATGGCAGAGGGAAATATAGAAATATCCAGAATTAGATGATTGACATCAATCAGTGATAAAGCAATGGTTTGTTCTACTTCTAGCCTTTTTCTCTATTACTTTTCATCTTTTCTTCAATCATATCTTTCTTCATGTCTTTAATTCCTGACTTTCCTTTTTTCTTCCGTTGTTCTTTCATTCTTTTTATTCCCTTCTGTCTTCCATCCTCCATTCCCGCCTTTCTTGCTGCCTTTTTCCATTCCTGTTTTCTTCCATTCTGCCTGCTTTGCATACATGCCACCTGCCTTCCTATCTGGCTTCCTTTTTCTTTTCTTTATTCTTTTTTTCCTGTCTTTCCTCCTCCCTTCTACCTTTCTCCTTCCTTTTCTTTTTGTTCTCCTTTCTTGTCCACTCTCAGTCCTTCCTTCCTTCTTGCCAATCTTCCTTCCCTTAAGCATTCCTTACTTATTCCCTTCCTTCCTGTCTGACTTATTATTAATCGATGCTAAACACACTTTACACATATTTGTTTTTCTTTGTCTTGTCTTCCATTCCTGCCTTTCCCCATTCTTGTTTTGTTCTGCCTTCCTTCCTTTCTTCCTTCCTTTCTTTTCACTTTCTTCAGGTCTTTTCTTCCTTCCTTCCCTCCTTCCTGCCTTTTTCCCTACTTGTTTTTTCCTTCCACTCCGTCTACTTTACTTCCTTCCTGCCTGCCTCCATGCCTTCCTTTTTTTATGACTTCCTCTATGCCTTTCTTCCATCCTGCCTACCTTCCTTCCTATTTTTTGCCTTATTTCCTGCTAGTAGGTCGTTTTTTTTTTGTCCATTTGCCTTTTCCTTACTGCCTCATTTTCTTCCTTCCTCTCTTCCTTTCTTTTGTCCTTCTTTCCGGTTCATCTTCCTTATTATTTTAACATTAAAATAATGTTAGATTCTGCCTTTTTAATTCATTATAGACCGTTATTTTTCCTGCAGCATGAGATTCTGCTAGACATTTAAAATTTACAATTAACAAAATCTGTTTCCCATAGGTTAGACAAAATTATCAGTAATTTAGTTAAACCAGTCATAAAAAATGTTTTATGATTAAAAAAAAGGTCACAAATACAATGTCACACAGCAATTCATAATTGGAGTCATAAAATCTTGAAACATTTTGGTTTTGTCTCCATTACCGGGTAGTTTGGAGTTCAGACTAGGACGTGGGTTCGGGGGTAGCAGTGATTTTAATAAGAGCCTGGCCCCTCCAGCTCTGTCTCTGTCACTGCTGCTCCCTGATTTAAGAACCTGATTAGCACTTCATTTGCCTTCCCTCTGAATTAATGAAATTTAAATTTAGATTGGATGCTCTCCCTCTACTGATAAACTACCTTTGTTCAGGGTGTGTGTGCCTGTGTGTGTGGGCATTCTTGTACTGCTATCTCACTGAGGACCAAATGTCCTCATAATAAGAGAACAACATAAAATATTGGTTTCAGTCGAGGCATTTTTTCCAATCTTCACTTATTTCAAAATCAATCCAAATTTAAGGTGCTATGTGATAGTTAGGATTAGAGTTTAAAAGGTCCCTTGAATGGAAAAACATATTTATCTTGACATAGTGGAATCCGTGAACCCTTAAACATTTTTTGTATGGTATCTCACAAAGGTAAAACCCCCATAAGTAAAACAGACACCCAATGTGTTTACTTGAATTATATTCCCCAAATTTTACATATACCCAGCCCACTAGATAAAGACATTCAAAGCTATATTTGACTTCTAATTTAGAAGAATATGGAAATAAGACCAAAAGACATAAAAACCGCTCAGGCAAGGGTTGACTAAATGAAGCACCACCGCAGGAATTTTTCATGAGCAAGTCAGTGAAGTGAAAATGAATACAACAATGTAACCAACACTGTCCACATACTTCTATGCATCCAATACATTGGCATGGATGTTACAAAGTACATTCCCAAATGTTGTAAAAGTGTAGAGAGTCAAGATAATACACTTACTACCAAAAAATGAAGGAAGCAGTGGTGTAAATGGCTGTAAACAACATAAAAATGATAAGCGATAATTGTCTTTTCTGCTTTTTCTTTCCAGTGGAGCTTTTCTATTCCATCTTTTCCAATGTTCACAAGTACAGACAAACCGAATGAGCTCTGACCATATCCTTTTTTAACATTGAGCATAAATGACCCTTAAGACTAACAATAAACAGTCTCAAAGTTATGCTATTCTATGTGGCTAGCGACATTATTCAGCCAGTCAAAGTAGAGTTTATCATATTGTATAGTGTTACAATCTGAGGCAAAATACTCAATAATTGCACCATAAGGCCAGGGCCGTATCTAGCCATTTAGGTGCCCTTAGCACAAATGCTTTCTCAAAACATATATAATAAAATACTATTACTATTATGAATGTGTTGTTCAAGACTTCACTTGTGCCATTTGATAATCTTTTGATTCTTACTGTATAGGAGTCTAAATTCTGTTCTGTATACTACTAATAGGCATTTATTTTCTAATTTTGCATTCCATTTGCTCCAAATTCCCACAGTAATATAATTTGAAATGAAACCTCATTAAAACTATTTAAAGTGTTTAGAGACATTAGTGGTTTTATTTGAAAAGATTTTGATTCTCTTCCTAAATAAGACTTTACAAAAAAACAGATTTAGTAAAAAAAAAAAAAAAAAAAGGCGTCTGCATTTCCAAAATGTTACACTGTTATATCTGGTGTATATTTGGTGCCTGGTTAAATTATGTTTATTTCCATTTTCTGCACCAGAAGCGAGAGCAGCTTCTCCCCCAGCTCCGCTGTGCGCACAACTACTGTAATACATGGTTTAGACTTAAACTCCAACTTTCCAAAAGATTCATGGTTTTCTCAAGTAAATATGTTACTTTTGCATTGCTTACATCTATTATTATGATATTTTTATTTTTAGAATGTCATTTTTATGATTGCCGGTATTATTATAATGATGTTTTTTTTATAAGCCTAATTTATTTATTTATTTTATTTATTTATTTATTTTTTTGCCCTCAGTGCGTGGGCAGAGCACCTGCACTGCATAAGGCATTATATTAGTAGTTTTTTGTTCTGAATGAAAAGTCCAGGTTAGGCTTGTGTATAGGTGTAACATTACTATGCTAAAATAATGCAGTAATCAACAGTAGTCCTCACTAATATTGTAAAACAAACATGTGCTTGAGAATGCCTGTGTCTGTGTGTGCACCCTGATATCCTGCTGGTTTAGGTCTGATTGACAGGGGGACTGTCACCAAGGGCTCCAACTGACATTTCGTCGTCACACCTTTCTTTTTAAAAACACACACACACATACACACCCCACAAATGCCCCGCATTCATATTAGCCACTATCCAGCTTACCACCGTCCACGTGCTCAGACTCTTGGTCTCCACAGAAAGAGAGAAAGGGAAGGACATAAGCAGGCTGAGTGAGACAGAGCTCTGACAGCGAGTCAAAACGCCTCCCAGCCGCAGGAGACGTGATGAGGCGTTGAGAGTGCCGCTGCCCAGAGCTCGGCTCTCGGGGAGGTCAGCAGGCCCGGCTAGCTGCAGGCCACCAGTAAGGGTGCCGCAAATATGCACCAACGGGGTGTGCTTTCATCCAGCATTCCAGCTTTGTCCTCATGAGCAAGACCACGGGTCCTTTTTCACAGGCCCTTTGTCACTGTAGGTCCCCTTTAGGTCCATCATCATCATCCTCCTCATCACTTTAAAGCTTCAGTAAGAAGGAGAGAGAAGAAATATCAGGAGTGACAAAAGTACAGCTTGAAAAATGAACACGAGCTCTGCAAGCAAATGCTGTTTAAAGAAAGATGAAATGATATGCATGATCTCTCTCTGTCTCACTCTCCCTTTCTCTCTCTCTCTCTCTCCCTGATTGTCTCAGATTGCAGAGACGTATGCGTTCCTGCCCAGAGAGGCAGTGACCCGATTCCTGATGAGCTGTGGAGAGTGTCAGAAGAGGATGCACATCAGCCCGAGTGGAGCCGAGTGCAAAGGTACGACATCCTTAAGACCTCCTGCGTTGCTTTTTGTCTCTCAAAGATAATTAAAAATGAGTTTTGTTAACAGTTTTGGCGAGATTACATTTAGTGAGAGTGAAGTTTGCTTCTTTCATTTTGCACTAGAGTTACAATAATGATGAGGTGCATAATGAACATTTATGCCCAACAAAATAGAACTCTGCAAACTGGCACCTATTAGTTTTTTTTATAAAAATGTATAAAAACTGTACATTTGACAGAAAAAAAATGGTTTATAAATTCAGAATTTGATATAATACAATAATGTGGTTTCTCAGACCATGCATTCATTTAGCATGTTTCTATAAATCCAGATTATGTGATTATTTAACTTTATATAAAAGTAATTTTACAGAAAAACTGCTGTCTGATCCATTCCCATCAGAACTACACACACTAACTCACCACCACCATGTTAGTGTCACCACTATGGTGGTCCTTTGGGGGTCCTCTGACCAATTGAAGAACAGGGTGAAAGGAGGGCGGATGTGGCTTAATTCTAAACAATCAGTAGCACAGTTGATTTCACTTGTTTAATCAGTTGATCATTCTTCAAACAATTGATTTCATGAGCTTCTGATTGGTTAGAATATAAAAACCTGCAGCCACATTACAGACTAGGTTTGAGACTTCTGTAGAAACGGAAAAAGGAGATAGATTAACAGTGATTTCTTGTTTTATGTTTACCTTTAACTCAATGTTCTGCAACCTAATGTTGGGGCAGAGGCTGCAAAAACACTGCCTGGCCAAAAAAAAAAATGCCACCAAAATAAAAGTTCACACACTAATATTTCATTTGACTGTTTTTACCTTTGACTGCTGCATGTATTCACACTGTGAAATTGTTTTAATAAGCTTCTGCAATGTCACAAGATTTATTTCAATCCAGTGCATTCCTTTTTCACCAAGAACAGAGTCTGACCACTGCACAAAGCCTTCTCCAGCACTTGGAGAAGTGCTTGGAGCACTTGGTGCGGTGGTCAGACACTTGTTCTTATCATCAGTGCTGCAAGATCTTGGTGAAAAATTGATTGAAAGAAGGATTGAAATAAATCCTGTGACATTGCAGAAGCTTATTAAAACAATGCCACTGTGAATGCGTGATGCAATCAAAGCTAAGGCGAAATATTAGAATGTATGACCAGGCAGTAGGGGTGTGCCATATCGTATCGTATGCGATAATATCGCCAACCTTTTTGAATATCGTGAACGATATTATACCCTGAAATATCGTGCCATAACACTCACCCCTAATTATCAAGTCAGGGTTCTACTTTTTAGCTGTTTTAAGCAAAAGAGAAATTCACACATTTCTCATTTCCTATTAAATATGTACTAGGGACAGATTATATCTGTCCAGTATCATTTATTTTACTTTAATTTTTACTTTACTTTATTTGGAGTTCTGTTACAAATCTGCTAAAATTATTGTATTTTTTTAATATCTTTATTTTTTTGTCATGTGGCCAAGAGTATCGTTATCACGATAATACCATGAAATATCTTGATATTATTTTAGGGCCATATCGCCCACCCCTACCAGGCAGTGTATAAAGGCATTGCATTTTTAGACTAACTACAACCTTTACCATGCTGTTGCCAAATATATACAGACTATATACAGGCAGATCTAATGAATTTGCTCTAAACTCACTCAATCCAGAAAAACATAAGGCATTCCCAAGCCTTTGTCCTTACTGGAATGCTCCTACTCCCCCCCTCCATCCAACCACCATGGCTATTTCATTCCATCCACACCCAGTTAAAATGAATACATACATACATACGGAACCCCCAACGCACATGCAACACACAGACATTCATTAGGCTCTGATCACTGGAGTGTCATGTCTGGCTCCCTGCACACTGCAATTAGCCCAATTACAGCCGTTTTACCAAAAAAAAAAAAAAAAAAAAAAAAACACTCCCAGGACACCAGATCATTCCTGCAGAGAGGGGAAAGAAAGCAAAAAAATGGGGGAGAGGATGATACTTAGGATGGGGAAGAGGGGGGAGGAGGCACGAATGGAGAGGTATTGTTGTCTGGACCAAAACGAAAGCAAACGAAAGCGACGGAGGTTCAAAATCCTATTATGAGCCACAATGGCTAAGCTGCTGTTCCGTTTAGGCTGTAAAACCCCAAAAACCAACAGTGTGGATAGGAACCAATTACCATCAGACATAACTGCCGGCAGGCCCCAACCCTTGCTGCGAGATAAACACACACACAAACACACACAGACGCACACACATGCATGCATGCACCGCACATGCACCACACACACACACACAACACCTCCCAGGCCTGATCTGTCACAGAGTTGTGTGGCAGCGCTGGGACGACGTTGGGTGTCGCTCATAAAGAGAGCAGCTAATTGGCTTCCTACCCCATGGGGGTCCGTAAACCCCCGTCCTTAGCCCTCCTCCCCCCTTCTCCCTCTTTTTAGCTCCAGCTACCCACGCAAAAGTTCAGCGCTAAATTATTAAAAGTGATTAATTACTGAGCGCACAGGCCTTCTCTCTTTTTTTTTTTTATTGACTCAGAGGCTGGGGCTCTTTCACCTGCTCTTTTTCAAGCTCCTGTGACAGTGGAACACAGTCGAGGGGGGGGGGGGGTAGGAATGAGGGGGGCAGTATTTATTTTAGGAGTTGTTTATTTTTAGCATTTGAAATGTAAAGGTAAATGATTTTATTTGGAATAACGTGGCAGAATAAAGGGTACCTGTGGAACACTAGCCGACTTGCTGCCTTGTCTGAAGGATGTTCTGCACATGGTACTAAATCCATAGATGATGGCAATATGAGGAGACTGGTCAATACCCCTCAGTAAACAAACATATGAGCGCTCATCGATTACTGATGAAGGAAGTGTGTTTTGAGTGTGTGTGCAAAGTCTGTTATTTTCTATGTGAAAAGAAGTTCACATTCTCTACTGAAAACACACTTCTGCACATCATTTACTGTTAGCTTAATTTAATATGTTGTAGAAAGAATACCATAAATGTGTTGTGTACAGGAATAGTGCACTGAATATGTTTTATTTTATAATAATAAGACAAATATATGTTGTATTAAACTACAGTTATTAAAGATCTGTAGTGGATTTATTCACTTACTTTCTCTTAAAATAGGAATTCGCCCAAGGGTGCACCAACTTTTGCATAAGAATATTTATGTAATTGTTGATCTTCGTGCCGTCAAAATAAAACCTGATATCTTTGATGAAACGTGCGCTATATACACACATTACCAGGCTAAAGTGACTTAAATCAGCTTTTTTGCTTTAATGTGAGACATATGTGTTTTTTTAAGAGCTTTATTGACATGTAAAATACGATATTTTCAAATTAGGTTTGAGTCACTTTTATATGTGGTCCTAAATTTGACACACATCCAGTTTGTGGGCAAAGCAACACAAATGTTAAAGGTCAGACTAGCTGTACATAAGCTGTAGTTAGTATTGTTGGTGACCACAACCTAGTGTGGTATACATTAAGGAAGAGTTGTATATAGTTATTTAAGTGCAATTATGACTGTATTATGTATGTTATGTTAAACATAATGCATTTAGCAGCATGCATCCCGACTGGGACTGGCACAAGTAGCCGTCTAATAAGGTGCAAGCCTCTCACAGTTATTTCCAGTCACACAAGGCTTGGTTTCGAATTTTTACCAATGGGAACAGACGAAAATACTTAAAACTAAAGGACTAAAGGTCAAATTACAGTGCTAGCTGGGGTTAGCAGCAGGCTACAGGCCGATAATACTCACATCTGAACTGCAAAAGAGCTAGCATTTAGCACGGTTAGCGACTAATGCTAATACTGCTCGAGTCTCAAGTTTTGGTGCTGAAACTTCTGTATAATCCTGCACTTCAGTGGAGTGGATTCACTGCTCCTTACAAACTGTCTAGTAGAATTCATACATAAGGTGCACCGGATTATAAGATACACAAACAATTTTTGGGAAAATTAAAGGATTATATGTACGCTTTTTAGTGCAAGAAATACAGTATGTACAGCTCTGGAAAAAAATAAGAGCCCACTTAAAAATGACGAGTTTCTTTGATTTTACCACATTGAAAACCTCTGGAATATAATCAAGAGGAAGATGGATGACCACAAGCCATCAAACCAAGCTGAACTGCTTGAATTATTGCACCAGGAGTGGCATAACGTTATCCAAAAGCAGTGTGTAAGACTGCTGGAGGAAAACATGCCAAGATGTATAAATACTGTGATTAGAAACCAGGGTTATTCCACCAAATATTGATTTCTGAACTCTTAAAACATTATGAATCTGAACTTGTTTTCTTTGCATAATTTGAGATTGGAGATTGCAATTTCTTTTATGATTTCAGCCATTTCTCATTTTCTGCAAATAAATGCTCTAAATTACAATATTTAAGAGAAATGTTGTAGATTAGTTTATAGAATAAAATTTTAGAATATAATATAATTTTTTGTTCTTAATCTTAATTTTTGTTGTAATTTTAAAAAAGTCATTCACTCACTTAAATCTTTAAAGTGAAGCTCAGAGGTCTTGGAAAGGTGATTTCTGTTTAAGCTGCATTCTTCTGTGAGCCAGCAGAGAGGTAAAAGCAAAGTCATCTGCTGGTTTGCTTCTCTATTCAGCTACATCACTCTCTTCCCTACACATATAGCTGGACTAGGCCTAACTGTAGCTTTATGTGGAGTGACTGAATGAACACACATGATGCACATGATACACAAGACATGAAGGCACACCCTCCCCACACAGACACATACACATGCAGGCATCCAACAACAAATCCATCTTCATTATCATCATCATCACCGTTTTGCCATTATCATGATCACCTTCATCCCTCCAAAGTCTATTTATTCCCAGCCCATTTTTCTTCATTTGCAGCACCAGGCACTTTGGAAGTGTTTGGGAAAACATTCGTAAAAAAAAAAAATGTGGCTGATGTGGACGGTGGGTGGGGTTTGGTGGGTGATGGGGTGAGTTGTGTGAATGCATGCACGTGCTCTTTGCATACATCTGTGCATTTTGCATATGTATGCTGTTATAATTAGGGCATTGGAAATGAAGCATTGTTAATGGGACAAATGGGACAAAGGGATGGGGGCTGTGTGTATCACAGACTAATTGGGTGTACAAGCAGGAGGAAGTGCCCTCTAGTGGTGATAAGAAGAACATCTACCATACTATACCTGCTGACTCCACTAATTATTATTTATTATGTGTTTACTTTGTTTTTTTATCAATGTATTGTGCATATTGTGTTGTAAACATCATTTAATATGTTAATATAAATATTTTATACATTTTAAGCCTGCAACACATTCTTAAAAAGTAGGGACAAGGGCAGTGTGGGAAAAAAAAGATTTCACACAGGTGATATCAACAGTTTGATTTGTATTCATTTTTCATACAAAAGCATTGTCTAAAATTGCTGAGTCAAAAATTGCTGAGAACAAAAATATGTAAAGTATTTAAAATGTGTTTCTCAAAGAATGTTTGAATAATTGAAGTAAATGATTCAAGGAATCGTGAGGAATTTTAGTGTTAAAAGGGAAACAATGCAACTTAAAGCTCAACACCCATGACCTCTGATTCCTTGGACAGCACTGCAGCAAGGACCACCGCTCATCAATAGCTGATAGAACCATGTGGCAAGGGTTTACTTTGTCAAGCACAACAATACAGAGTTACACCCACAAATGCCACTTTAATTAGCACTTTACTTTGTCCAGTAGTGGCATCGACATCTCTGGGTTAAGCATCTGGAATAGGCCATCACACAGTGGAAACACAGTGTATTGTGGTCAGACCAAAGTCCTCAAGGCTTTACAGTTTCTTTACAATAGTAGCATTTAAGCATTCAAATGGTTGATTAAGTTGACCTGAAGTTGACGTATATGTAATGTATGTATGTTTTCCTTCCAGAAAATGACCAGCCTGCCTCTTTGGTTCCTGATGTCATCGACTACAACATGCCTTTGACCACTACCTACCTGAAACAGATGAAACTGCAATGCATGAACAATGAACAGGTAGGAAAAACTCCCGCCACCCATCACCCACCACCCATAGTTTTTTTGTGTGTTTTTAATATCTGTAAAGTAACAATCTTTTCATTTGTCCACAAGTTTTGCCATACACTTCCTTCACTAGCTTGTCTTCTGTCCACTAGTACTCCCTCACACTTCCTACACCAACTTGTCGCTTATCGGCCATTGCTTCTGCGAGCTTCCTGCACCAGTGCTTCCACACACTTCATCCACTAGCTTCCCTTCTTTTCACCAGCATTTCCTTAGCGGACACTTTCTTCACCTGCTTGTCTTCTGTACACCAGTGGTCGCTCACATTTTCTCCATTAGCTTGTCCTCGGTCCACTGGTGTTCCTCAATACTTATGTCCATCAAAGCACCTTCATACTTCCACCACCCGCCTGTCTTCTGTCCACTGGTGCTCCCACACACTTTCTTTACTAGCTTCCCTTCTTTTTACCAGCATTCCCTTAGCGTAAACTTCCTTCACCAGCTTCTCTTGTGTCTACCAGTATTCCCTCAGACTTCCTACACCAACTTGTCGCTTATCTGCCATTGCTTCTGCGTGATCCCTGCACCAGTGCTCCCACACACTTCTTCCACTAGCTTCCCTTCTTTTCACCAGCATTTCCTAAGCGTACACTTCCTTCACCTGCTTGTCTTCTGTCCACCAGTGCTCCCTCACATTTCCTCCATCACCTTGTCCTTGGTCTCCTCTATACTTCTGTCATTAAAGCACCTTCATACCTCCACCACCCGCCTGTATTCTGTCCACCAGTGCTTTCACACACTTCTTCCACTAGCTTCCCTTCATGTCACCAGCATTTCCTAAGCGTACACTTCCTTTACCAGCTTCTCTTGTGTCAACCAGCGCTCCCTCACACTTCCTGCATCAACTTGTCGCATATCGGCCATAGCTTCTGCATGCTCCCTCCACCAGTGCTCCCACACACTTCTTCCACTAGTTACCCTTCATGTCACCAGCATTTCCTTAGCGTATACTTCCTCACCACCTTCTCTTCTGTCCAGCAGTGCTTCCTTACGTTTCCTCCATCAGCTTGTCCTTGGTCCACTGGTGGTCCTCTATACTTCTGCTCATCAAAGCACCTTCATACTTCCACCACCAGCCTGTCTTCTGTCCACCGGTGCTCCCACACACTTTCTTTACTAGCTTCCTTTCTTTTCACCAGCATTTCCTTAGCGTACACTTCCTTCACCAGCTTCTCTTGTGTCCACTAGTATTCCCTCACACTTCCTACACCAACTTGTCGCTTATCGGCCATTTCTTCTGCGTGATTCCTGCACCAGTGCTCCCACACACTTCTTCCACTAGCTTCCCTTCTTTTCACCAGCATTTCCTTAGTGTACACTTCCTTCACCAGCTTCTCTTGTGTCCAGCAGTGCTTCCTCACACTTCCCCCATCAGCTTGCCCTTGTTCCACTGGTGTTCCTCTTCGTACTTACACCACCACTCTCTCTTCTGTCCGGCAGTGCTTCCTCACATTTCCTCCATTAGCTTGTCCTCGGTCCACTGGTGTTCCTCTATACTTCTGTTCATCAAAGCACCTTCATACTTCCACCACCAGCCTGTCTTCTGTCCAACAGTGCTCCCACATACTTTTTTCCACCAGCGCTCCCACACACTTTCTTCACTTTCTTCAACAATGCACACATACTCAGCTGTCCACTTGATGTAAAGAAATCATATCTCATTGAATGAATCACTTCCGTCTTCCATTGCTCCAAGTGCATTTCTGATGCTCCCAAGCTTATTTTAGTCCTTTTTAATGGTTTCTAGCACTAAATCCCAGGTATATGCTTGACATGTGTCGTTTGATCGTATGTGAGTGGTCATGTACTCTGGTGTATTTTAATAACGGCTCATTACATTTACATTTTATGTTATTTTCCTTAGCAAACAATCCTGCGTAAACAAGTGTTTTCTACCTGGTTGTAATTTTCTATTGAACCGGTGCAGTCTTGTTATCATGTTAAAGCTGCGTCTTCCTGGTTGTCCTTTTGTGGGAGAGTTCAAGAACAAATGACCACACTCTTCGCTGCAACTAAAGAGAGGTGCTTTAATTGCTAATTGCTGCTCGCTTCTTTTTGCCACGTTTATGTTTAGCTCCTTCTGCTACTGAACTTTCTTCAACCATCCTCCACTTCTGTACAGTGGCATGAAATCTCCTAAACCTGTCAGTCAGATGTGTGTGGGTGGCTAAGCGTGTGTGTGTGTGTGTGTATGTGTGGTTTGATAACCTGAGAGAGAATCAGGGTTAGCTCTTTTCTAATTAACCAGCTCTCTGAGCAGCAGGCTAATTAGCTGAGGTGTGAGGAAAGCAGTGGCGTGCCAATTTACGGCAGGACGCCAAACTAACCTGACAGCTACACAACACCATTCCTATACATGCATTTACATACACACACACACACGCGCGCATGCACACACCCACCAGATTCCTCCCACTCTAGAGTGCCATGTTTATTTTACACTCTAAATCAGTCAGATCTAAATTAGAATTGTAATTGCTGGTCATAGGCTCTAACACGACAACGAATGCCACATTTTCTTTGTGCTCTCTTTTGTTCTGGGTGTAAAAATTTATGTAAAATTCTGGAGCACTCCTGTAAAACATAATGTTTCTACATGACTATTATAGTAGTCATTATATTGCGTACATAAACAATTTCTTGATTATCTTTTGTTTTTAAGTAAAAACATGTAAAAAATACTAAATTAATTTTGACCTAGTGTTGTCCAATATTAACTCGATCAATTCAAATCAATATCACAATTATAAATATAAATAATTAATGGACATGTCAGTTTTTGGGGGGTATAAGCTGCCAAGTTGCATAGTTGGCTCTGTGTTCCCTTCATTTTGCTTCCAAGTCACAATTGGACAAAGTAAAGGCACGTGAATTTCACTAATTTAGTTTTAGCTTTTTAATTAAATAAAGTTCAGCACATTTTGAATAGAAATTGCTGTAAGAACTAGAAATTGTGTCCCATGACTTTTGCCATTTCACATGAACGCTAAACAATGCTGCTGCACTGACTCATTAGATATGTGTGTGAGGCTTCATGCACTGAGTCACTTCTTTGTTTATAGTGACAATTCTAGTCAGACGCTGCCGGTCAGGATCATTACCGCCCACTGCACTGTTCACTGTGGGTGGTAATGCCTTATATGATGTATTTCCAGTATATATGTGACACTGTGGATCGGGAACTTTTAAATGCATACAGAAAAACTTCAGAAATAGAATGTTCCGTCCATCTGGTGTGGGCGTTCCCTGGCTATTTTCTGTGGCAGCATTTACTATCGATTTATATACTGCTCCTCCATTACTTTTGGCATGTCCGTGTTATATATTTACCATATATTTATTATTTTATGCTTGAGGTGAGCAGCAGCTGAAGTGCATGCTGTGTAATGTGTAAGACCAGTGTTTCCAGATGTGCTTAAAAACCAGGGAGAAACTTTAAATGTTCGCTTGTCTAAAAGCACCTAGATATTCCACCAGTAGCATTTTTCAATCCTTATTAAATTTCTTATTAAGTTTAATAAAATGTGAAATAAAGGCAAAAAGTGAAATATACATCAGGACAACATCAGGATTCATAGATATATTTCAAATAGTTCAAGTTAGATACAGCTGGTTTCAGAACTTGATTGTCAGAGACCCATTAATCAGGTTTTGAGTGAATAAGTGATATTTCTGTATCCCTAGTGTACAGCTTTTGGTGCCTGGTATTCGGCCATATTTCTAGGTTGAGAAATGCTGAATTTTTCTTTTAAACTGTTCTCTATAGTGAATGAATAGGCGAGCACATGCGTATGTATAGTATGCATTTCAGACAGGAATTGCGACAGAGCTCCTGTCCTTGAGAGGAGGCCAGAAAGGAGGTGGTGGTACAGTGTTTCCAGACTTGCTTAAAAACGTAATGCAACAATATGGACATACCAGACAAAGTTTGAAAGTTTGCTTGTATAAAAGCATCTAGGTATTCCACTAGTGGCATTTTTCAAGCTTCATTAAATTTCTTATTAAGTTTAATAAAAAAAAGTGAAATGACATAAACATCAGGATTCATAGATACTTTTCAAATAGATAAACTTAGATACAACTGGTATCAGAACTCTTAATTGGCAGATACCCATGGATCAGGTATAGAAGGAAAGGAGTGATATTTTTGTATCTCTAGTGTACAGCTTATGTTGCCTGGTATCCAGCCATATTGCTAGATTGGTTGAGAAGTGCTGGATATTCTTTTAAACTGTTCTCTATAGCGAATGAATGGGCAAGCACACGCGTATGTACAGTATGCGAGGCATAGATGTATTTCAGGAACAGACAGGAATGGAGACAAAGCTCCTGTCCTTGAGAGGAGACCAGAAAGGAGGTGGTGGTGGGGGGGTTGGAGCAGCCAGGGCAGATGAACGCTCCAAGAAAAGTACTTGAACTGGGAGCGCTTAATTGGACAGATAGGATCAGGTAGGTTAAAAGAGGAAGAGAGAGAAAAGCACAGCTAGAAATATTCAGAGAAAGCAGAGGAAGGTGAAGAGTAAACGCGCAGAAATGGAAGGCCAACTCGATGTGAGGGGAGAAAGAATAGAAGCGAGGAGGATGTGCTCACAGAGGCTGGATGGCATTGCAGGACGTGTGCGTCCAGCGCAATTCAATAAGGGAGGAAATTAGCAGCATCCTTCCTCCAGACTCCAGGCACCGGCTGCTAACGGGAGTTTGTGTGTGTGTGGTGGTGGTGGTGGGGTGGGTATGAAGGGAATTAAAGTGGGGAGGGGTTGTTCATTTTCATTTATGGCCTCTTTTCCCATTTACTGTATCTCCTCCTAAGGAAACTCATTTCATTCTCTTCTCTTTCTCTCTCTCTTTCTTTCCCTCGTGCTCTCACTCTTCTTTTTTTTTTGGTAAGAAATGAGCAGAATCTGGTGATGGGACCGGGCCTAGTAATAATTGGAGTTCATAGCAAGGCCACAGATAAGACACTGAACGAGCTGAGAGAGAGAGAGGAAAGAGGGGGGTAAAAAGTGAAAATGAGGAAATAGAGAGAAAATTAGATGTAGTACTAGCTCGCGCTGACATTTGTTCAATTAACTGGCTGGCTGTTTGTGTGTGTGTGTGCTGTCAGGAAAGTTTGAAAGTGATCAGAACTAATTTCCCGTGTCAGGTTTATTTTGAGCCATGACATTTTAATCAGTATGTTGGTATTTATTCAGTATGAAAAGAAAGAGAGGGCTTCTTTTAATAAAAACTGACAGTTTCTAATCTGCTCACCATATGTTTTGCAGGTGACATAGAAAAATAATTTCATTTCTGTGGCTGGTATTACAGATGTGTTCAGATATAGAGACCGTCTGGTTAAAGTGATGCAGCAGCAGAGGATGCAGTGGTATGCCTGAAGTAAGAGCTTTTTATCCTATGGTCTGATTTTTGAAAAGAAAAAGAAGACTTTGTTAGCAGTTTTTTCTACAAAAAACTGTTATTTTTAAAGCAGCTTTACAGAGCTTTTTCTCCGGGCTTGCTGCTTATAGGATTTGTGAAATAGACAAAGCAGAAAAGTGAGTAGAATATCTGAGAGGTATATGGTGACGGGCAACTTCATTAGAATTATAACCCTGTTCTTCAATGAGCAGGATCCTACAGGACCATACAACAGAGCAAGTATTATTTGGGTGGGGGTGATTTTGAGCACTGCAGTGGCCCTAATTCATTGACAAGATGGTGATCAGTGTGATAGAATGTGTTGTTCTGGTACAAGAGGATCACACCCAGCAGTGCTGCTGGAGTTTTTAAACACCTCAGTGTCCATGCTGGACTAAGAACAGTAAAAAAACTGGGAATACTGTGTTGATGCACAACATTAGATAACATTTTCAGTATATTTTGAAAATATTATAATTTTGTTCACCTCATTTTTTTATATTAATTGTTGGTTAATGAAGGTTTTCCCTTATAGTGTTTTAATAAAACCTGCACCCGGGATTGACAGTCGTTACATTGTTAAACTCTTTAAAATACAACATTCTTTAAAAACATTCTTTGAAATTAAACATTTAAAATACAATAGTTTTATTCTCTGTGATCTACAGCTCTGGAAAAAATTAGTTTCTTTGATTTTACAGAATTGAAAACATCTGAAATAAAATCAAGAGTAAGATGGATGATCACAAGGCATCAAACCAAGCTGAAATGCTTGACTTTTTGCACCAGGAGTGGCATGAAGTTATCCAAAAGCAGTGTGTAAGACTGGTGGAGGAGAACATGCAAAGATACATGAAAACTGTGATTAAAAACCAGGGTTATTCCACCAAATATTGATTTCTGAACTTTTATGAATATGAACTTGTTTTGTTTGCATTATTTGAGGTCTGAAAGCTTTGCATCTTTTTTTATTATTTCAGCCATTTCAAATTTTCTGCAAATAAATGCTGTAAATGACAATATTTTTATTTGGAATTTGGGAGAAATGTTGTCCGTAGTTTATAGAATAAAACTACAATGTTTATTTTACTCAAACATAAACGTATAAATAGCAAAATCAGAGAAACTGATTCAGAAACTGAAGTGGGCTTCTATTCTTTTCCCAGAGCTGTATATTCTAATATTTAAAAAAATACAGTATTTTTAACAACTTTTACCAGAAATCATTAATCCATGTCATGATATTAATAATGTTCTCTGTGCATCTAATATAGAGTAAAATAGAAATGTCATTAAAAGTGCAGTAAAAGGTCCTTTTTTATCAAGCAGCAAAAAGCTCATTTAAGTCAAATTGTGATAATTATGCAGAGGCAATATATAGTGATATACCCTAATATATAAATAAGAGATGGAAGTGTACTTAATTTTCAATGCAGATGTTATGATTAATACAATTACAGATATAGATATTGTTTTTTCTCTTACATGATGAAAGATGAGGGATAATTGCATGCTAGAGGTCCCAAGATGTAATTGGTTCAGGATCCTATAATGTCCCTGAGAATGTGATGCAAAGATGGAAAAGTAAACAGTGACAGTTTAAGGCTTTCACAGATTTAATGTTTTGAATATTTTTGATTTGATCAAAGCTGTGATGTTCTGTTTGGCCTGTAGGTGGCAGATTTTCCAAGCGATTCATTTAGCCAGATAGAAAAGTGGCTGTATTTGGGGACTCTCTTTTATCAGGTAATGAGACAGGATGCGTTAGTTTCTTATTTTTTTGTACTTATATTATTACATAATTAATAGATAGACCACACTTTATTGAGATTACATATTATACATTTACATTATGCATGTATTCACAGTGTGTGATGGACATTTTTTGTTATATTTTTTTGTGTAATCTGAGTTAGGGTTTAGGTACTTTCCTATTCCGTGTGTGAATGTCTGTGTGTGTTGAACTATGTTATGCACACAGTAATTGGCACTGGCTGAGAGGAGTTCTAAGTCAGAAATGCATCCAGCACTGTCTGTAGGCAGGCTTTGTAGCTGCATAAAAGAAATAGTTTTGCCATGTGCAGCTCATCCTCTGATGTCTACTCCTGTGATAACAGTGAATAATAGAATATAGTTTGCATCCCTTTTACGCTGCAAAACTTAATAAGTTAGCTTAAATAATAAAAGTTTTTTTCAGCTCACCAGGGCTGAGCACAATAGATGGAATTTGGCAATTTGCTTTTAACACACACATACACATGAGTGAGTACAAAAGCCCGTATTACTTTTGCTTTTATACTTTAAGTAGTTGAAACCAATACTGCAAAGAGGAGAAGAGAGACAGAGAAGCGAGAGAGACTCATTCAACAACCCGAGAAACAAAGTGAGAGAGCCGGAAGAGGAAGAGAGACCAGGATGGAGAAGGGAGACCAATTCAAAGAGGAGAGAGAGATAAAGTGAGAAAGAAAGAGAGAAAAGGACAGGAGTATGTTAAATTCAAGAATGAGAAAGGGTTGGAGGAGGGAGAGATAAAGTGAGGAACAGAAAAAATAAAGAGAAAAGTAAAGAAGAGAATGTCAAAGAAGAGAAAAAGAACAAATTCAAAGTGGAAAGAGAGATAAAGTGACTGGAAGGGAGCGAAAGAGAATAATTCAATGATTATTTGAATAATAAAAATAAAGGAGGGAGAAAAGAAAGATAGAGAAAGAAAAGAGAGAATGAGAGGGATAGAAGAGATAGAGAGACTTATGCAGACAGTGACAGAGGGATAAAAGAGCGAGAGGGGAAACATGAGAGAGAGAGAGAGAGAGAGAGTGACAAAGTGGGAGAACTAGGGTTGCAGCGGTAACCGGTTTCACGGTATACCATGGTATTAAAATGCACGGTTATCATACCGTGTGTGTTTGCTTATTACCGGTAAAACGCAAGCCAGCGGAGAAAGTCACCCGCGCATGCGCAACTCTGCTCCGCTTCAGCTACTCAGCACACAGTGGTGAGAACGGCAGAAAGTGCATCAGACTAGAGCTTAGATTCTCTGCCCGAACCAGACCTGACCCGAGGACCGACCCGAAATCGGGTCCGTTCGGGCCGAGATTTCCCACCACATTCCTCGGGCCGGGTCGGGTTGGGCTCCAGAAAATAGTCTGAGATGTAGGCATCTGTTTTTTAATTATATATTTTATTTTTAAATAAAGCTCTGGTGTGATAGTCACAATGTTAATGCTAAGTAACCAATTATTATTGTTAATGAAAACGAACCAAATAACGAAAACTGAAAGTGAAACTTAACTAACTTATTTATAAGCGCTGTTTTCACTCCCGCAGTTCTACAGCGGGAGGTGTTGTGCCGATTCTGTCCGCGAAGCGGGAGTCGGATTGAGCAGGGAGTCGGATTCGGCATAACAGCGGCAGCGCGGCTGCACCTCGCGGTCCGCGGTGTTAGTTGTAAGCGCTCGCGCTAGCCGCAAAACACGACAGAAAACACTGAGAAACTGCAGAATTATGAATTGGACTAAAATGAGCACGAGGAGATAAAAGAGAACCTTTACCTGTGAGTAGCTCACATCAGAACACGCAAATCTCTCTCTCTCTGTGTGTCTCTCTCTCTCGCACGTGAACTTCTCCGCACTGTGTTTAGCTGTTCTTAAAAATCATTTTTATTAAATAATAGTTCTATGCTTCTATGTTAGTGTTAATTAACATAATTCTGATCATATTTCGCTCATTCAAACAGCCTGAAAACAGACTTGTAATCTTGTAATCAACAAGCTTGTAATCAATGTGGCCGTAGTCACAGCTAAAGGAGGAAATACATCAAACCTGTTCTCCCATCTCCGAGAACACCACCCCGCTGTGCAGCGCAAAGTATGTGTTCAGTTTATAATTTTACCTAAATAACCTAAATAAAACTTCTTTGTAGTCGTGCACAACCCATGCGGTAAGCGCCCGCAAAAGCGCTGAGTTATCCGAAATTTGGGCACGCAGGTACAGGCGTGAAGTGCGTGCTACGATGGATTCACGTGTCCGTGTAAAGGTCCTGGCCGGACTGGATGTGAAAGACGCCATTCATTTACATGCGTTAATTTTCAAATTCTGACGTGCCTGTTTTTCATATGTTGAAGGTTTTAAGGTGTGAAAGCCTTAAAATAGAAATCTCTATTGTGAGGATCATGTCAGAAATAAATCCCCTCTTTCTGCAGTATCTGGTTATATACCAACTTTTTTTATATATATATACACTCTTAATGCCCTTAGGAGTAGTGGAAAAACATGGTTTCCTTCACCTGATGGTGTAGTTTCTACAATAAATAGTTAATTGAACAAAAAAACTTTGTTGTAATTTCTTTAAGGGTCAGTTTAATAATATATGTAACAAACTGTGATACCGTGATAAGCGTGATACCGCGGTATTTTCCGAGACGGTTATCATACCGTGAAAATCTCATACCGTTGCAACCCTAGGGAGAACATAGGACATGAGAGAAAAAGATTGAGAGAGGGAGAGAAAGAAAGAGATACTTACTTGAACAGTGAGAAAGAGAAGGTGAGAGAGAGAGAGAGAGAGAGAGAGAGAGAGAGAGAGAGAGAGAGAGAGATGCATTCACATAAGACAGAGTGAGAGAACATGGGCCACAAAAAAAGAGAGGGAAAGAAAGAGAGACTAAAACGGAAAGTGAGAGGGGGATAACATGGGACAAGAAAGAGCGAGAGAGGGATGGAAGATGCATTCAAAAAACATGAATTGTGTGAGAGAGAGACAGTGAAAGAGATAGACATTCACATAAGAGAGAGTGGGAGAACACGGGGGCCACAAAAGAGAGAGAGAGTGAAAAAGAAAGAGAGAGAGAGATTGACTCAACTCTAAACACTGACTCACTGTAAACTCTGAAGGTCTGGAGCACGCGGCGTGACGTCACCGGCCGCGCGCCCCGCCCCTCCTCAGTTGTGCGCGGTGGGCAGTGTGTGAGAGTCGCGCGCGCCGCTCCCGCTGCTCTCGCTGGATCTGCGCTGAAATATTAAAGCAGCAGAGGCTCGCGCAGGAGGAGCGACCAGCCCTGAGTGAGAGAGGGGGGAAAAGGGCGGATATTCCTGAAAAACAGCAGCTGAAGGGAAGGTAAGCGCTCGCTCCGGCCCGTGTTTACGCGCTGTGTGATTCTGGACGGGTACAGCGGTCAGGGTTCGCGTTAAATGGGCGTTTAACGTCCCGCGACGACAGGAGGGTCAGAACTGACCGCGGCGTCCGCGTGCCACTCACTCCGTGCGCGAGCGAGCGAGCAGTCGTGTGTTCATCAGCCCAGTGGCTGGTGTTGACAGATAGAGGTGGGTTATAGTGTGCGCGTGCTGGTGGTGAAGATACAACCTGTGATAGTTAGGTAGGTAGGGATGTGTATATGTGTATATATGTATGTGTGTGTATGTGTGTGTGTGTGTGTGTGTGTGTGTGTTATTGGTGGGCTTTTTTCTCCCCCGTAGAAAGCGCGTGCAGCACTTATGATTGTTGCTGAGCCGCATTGGTCATGCACGAGAGCGACACCTTTGCAGACCAGCTTTAGCATGCATGCCTCGCATTAACATGCATGGTGCCTATCCACAGTTATTGATCATTCTGATCATCCTCATCATTCCAGAATGCGTTTGATCCAACTGTTTTCATCGTGACAGTTTGGATGGTAGTTAGCTATTAATGTGTTTTTTTTTCTTATGTTTGTTTAGATGTTTGCATGAATTAAACAATTACAACAAATTACAAACAATATGTTTGTCCTCTGTGATTTTATTTCCGTCCGGAACAACCATGTACGTGTTTTTCTCAGACATCCTCTGAGAAAATTACAGGCTGAATTATCTACTGTTTTTCACTGAACTTACATCTCTGTGTTTTGTCACCTTGCATTGAATAAAATAGCTATTTTTCCACTGCTACGCACCGCAATTACACTTTGGGCACACGTTTCCCTGGAGATACACGTAAACACAACAGCGAGTGGAAAAAGAGGAGCTACTGAATGCAATGTCATGTGACCGAGAAAGCCAAAAAACTCACTGGTCCACCTGCAAGGGTTTTATCACTTAGTAAACGTGTAAAATATTTTTCACAGGCATCCCCCTGAGAAACTAATCTCGTCCGGATAGGGCTAAACACTACTTGAAATGAGTTTCCCATATTAGCCTTAGCATGGCCAATGGGTAAGCCCAGCTTACATTCATGCAGGGAAATTTAATCATAGGATTTGTATTTCCCTTAATATTTCACGCTTAATCTCTGCCTCAACAGAATCCTCATGATTTAGCACATGCTGCCCAGCTAATTAGCTAAGCTACCTTTGCTCAACAAGAGCTAAAGTTTGGCCTCTCCTGCTGTGTATGGTGTGTGGATAGTTACAGCAGGTTATCTGCTGAAGCTATCTATTTATCTGGTCTTATTTTTACAGTGGGATGTTCACTCTCTTACAAGCTGTGAGATCCTCTTTAAGAAGTCTGCACAGAACATTTGAGACTCTTTGTGTTAAATGAATACAGTAACTGTTAAATCAACACTGGCAAATTTGCTGAATGAAGGAAAAGCAGTGTGTTTTTTTTAGATAGATAAGAACCTTCTTTGCTGAATGACATGGTTCTTTAAATGAACGCCTTAAAATGCTCTCCTATATTTTTATGTTAAATAAAAGGCTATTTTACAGTAGCAGTGTAACTAAGACCTAATCCACATTTATCCAGATATTTATTAAAACAAATTGAAAATGTCTGCATGAGCATTCACTACATACCCTGTATGTAGCGATAGTACCTCATAAAAAGTTTCCTCTTAAAGAGGAAGAATACTCAGAGGTTTGATCTCAAATTGCACACTACTTCCTAAGTAACGTACTTTGCATGAAAATGAGTTTACATATCTAGATCTAAACAAAGCATTATACATTTGTAATATAACACTCTTTAGATTGGCTTATATGTCAGAATCTAAAATTGTGATATCTGCATGTACATGTTGGAGTCACATGCACTGTCTACTTAATTTAATAGGGAGCATTTTACATGCAGTCAAAACATGTTGTGAAATCAAAGATTTCAAATATGCAGTTGACCACACTGAACAAGTGTTTTAGAAAAAAAAAAAATAGTGATGGATGGGAGACAAAAACCTCCATCTGGATAGGTGAGAAAGGGCCCTAAAGTGAAACACTCCATAGTTGGTACTTTGTATAAGTACTTTCAGAATGTTTGTAGTATCCATTTACCTATGCTTTTACAGTATAGACAAGGCAGAGGATCATTTTTATAATTCCAGTGATTTGAGTGTAGTGGGCAGAACCATTGCTTCTATCAAAGAATGCTCAAGGAAATCTTTTTTTTTTTTAAAGGGTGGGACAGAACACTTTACTACCTCGAGTTTATATTGTGTGCCTCACCTAAATATGAGAGGTACAAAGGCCTGGGTGTGTTTTATAGCTGGTTCAGAGTGCATTTAGTGTGTGTTTCAAACAGGAACCTTTCTGGATTGTGCATTGCATAGATGCATGTTCTATGTTCTTTAAATTAGAGTTGAAACCAGTGCTCAAATTTAGAGAAGACGTATGCACACACTTATGCCTAGTTTTAAAATGGATATAAATTTGATCACGCAAAAAAACACTTCAGGAGAATGTCCGAAAAACATTTAAGCTACTCACTAAGCCCACTTGACCATTGAAACTTCTACTAGTACAACTAAAACACTAGTAATAATTTACACAAACAGCATAAAATCCAGAATCTTTGAAATCACATGAAATTACTGGTGTAAATGGGAATGTACACTTGTTAAGTGTAGTCTATTGTGTACATACCACATTTCTGGTGGTCTATTCTGTAAGATACTTTTGCAAAAATCTAGTTTAAGCATAATTTGAACAAGAGTAAGTTGGGTTCTTTTGCTTTAGTCAGTAAGAGAAGACTGGGACACGTGTTTAGAGCTGCGCTTCAAATCCAGAGCAGTGTGGCAGTGGGTCAAACAACAGTACACTGACTCAGTGTCTCTCGCTCGCTCTCTCTGTCTCTCCTCTCTTTCTCTTGCTAGCTCGCTCTCTCGTTCTCTCACACCCACTCTCCGTATCTGTTGATCTATCTGTCGTCTATCTATCTGTGCACACAGTAACTTTTCTCCACTCTGGCTTGTCAAAATGTGTTCTCTTCGCTCCGGGCTTACGACCGAACGCTAATCCGTTTCAGCCGTGCCTTTTCCGACGTCGCTTCTATCTGTGCTGCGATTGTCTGATTGCAGATTGGTGTGTAAGTAAGTACTGCAAGTACAAGAGTGCGTGGTCCAGCTCAGCGAGGGAAGGGTTAAACGCTTTTTAAACCCTCTTTATCATGCGCTGCCTTCTGCCAGAGCTTCACGAGGATAAAGCCTTCCAAAATAAAATCACTTTCCTAACCCCTGCGCCAGCCTGTCCAGCAGGAGGGAGGCTTCCTGACCCATAATCCGTCCCTAGAGCTGAGCTGTGTGGCAGCCGCTATCTCTCCCCTTCCCCTTTTTCCTCTATCTATCTATCTATCTATCTATCTATCTATCTATCTATCTATCTATCTATCTATCTATCTATCTATCTATCTATCTATCTATCTTATCTATCTTATCTATCTTATCTATCTATCTAATCTATCTACTTTAGCTTTTACCACCTTTTCTCTGAGAGTCTCTCTGTCTCTCCCAGTCTTTCTCTCAGTGTCCGTCTTTGTCTCTCTCTCCCTCTGCTCTCTCTCTTTCTTTTCAGCATGTGTGGGTTTTTCTTTCTCTTTTTTTCGCATTCCCCTGCCCTGTCCCCTCTTTCCTCTCCCCTCTCCCCTGCTCCACCCTCTCTGTCCGTCCCTTCGCTCATTGTTCTTTGTCTTCTTCATCTGCATTCTACTGAACGTTCCATTCTCTCAGCCTCTCGAAGGGCCTGTACCACCCTACGCTCTTCTCCACAAATTGCTGCCGCGCCTGCCATCAAGTTCGGAGCGTTGCAGCAGACACATTTGGGATTTCTCAGAGATACGGGATCTTTTCAGAGCAGCACAGCATACTAATCATCAGAGGTGCAAAGGTTTTTTTTTTGGGCAATTAATTTTTTCCCTTGTGGCCGCACGAACTGGCAGTGGTCTAAATTGAAATTGGTCACATTGAGCTCCACTTGAGTTCTTCATTATCTCTCTAGCTGCTGCATTTTGTGTTCACACACACAACTCCCAAAGCAATTTTTTTGGCAGGTCTGGTGGCAAAGAAAGCCAGTCCTCATTTGTTTGTTTGTTTAAATGTTCTGTCTCGCTCCTTCCCCAGCGCGTGTGAGCCCACCAAGTTAACCGAAGAGACACATTCCCGCGAAGTGCCGTGTAATTTCCTGTCTTTCCACGGCTCGTTTCCTCTCAGGCAGTATGGGCCGAGACCCAGGGGGCAATATGGGATGTGACATACAGGCTCCCTGTTGCCCTCTTGCTTCACTTGGCTGCTCTGCGCACGGCTGGCGCTGCCCGCGGTGCGCTGTGCGCAAGACTCAGCCAGCGGAACCCTTACACCCTCTCAAGACTGCCTAAGAGGAGAAATTGCTCACCCTTTTTCACCCTTTACTCATAAAGATAACGCAGCTAAAGGGTTCTTTGGAGCAATGCCATGGAAACCTTTCCTCGAAGAACCATTCTTCAAAGAATGCATTGTTAGTACACTTGTGTGTGAAGAAACTCCATGCATTTCATAAATTTTACAAATTTTAGGTTCTTTTCAATTGCACATTTCATCGCACTTCTTTAAATAGTCATTTACCAAAAAGTTACTTTATACATTGAGGAAAAAGTCTTTTGGATTTACATGAAAAAAGTATGTGCATTGGTTACACATTGGTTATGTTTAATAAAAATCGTGTATTCATGCTAAACGCTTATCATGGCATTTTTATATGAAAGGTATTGTCAGTTATAATTTGTTCAAATAACATGACTTTTTATGCCTTAATGGCATAATTCTGTATTAGTGGATGAATGGTCTTTGTAGCATTTACTCAACATAAAGCCACACTGATTAGCAGAATAAGTGGTAACTTGTTCCTATAGCCTTCAACACTGAGGCCAGAAAAACACAATTTATACATATTGAGTAAACTTATAAGGGAGGATGGTAGTCTGGGGAAAAAGACTACACAGTGACCGTGAGTTAATGCTGGGAACACAAACCCATTATGCAAATAGATGGTGCCAAGAGCCAATAGGAAAGATGTGAGATTGCCACTCTTAGGCCCCAAACCTTCCCTACAAGTGCTCCTGATAGCACTTTTTAGCCCATAGCCTCTTAATATACACACACCGTGCTATACAGCTTTGAAGAAACATAAGACACCACTTAAAAATTATAAGTTACTTTGATTTTACCAAATTAAAAACCTCTGGAATATAATCAAGAGGAAGACAGATAATCACAATCCATCAAACCAAACTGAACTGCTTGAATTGCTTTGCACCAGGAGTGGCATAAAGTTATCCAAAAGCAATGTGTAAGACTGGTGAAGGAGAACATGCCAAGATGTATGAAAACTGTGATTAAAAAACAGGGTTATTCCACCAAATATTGGTTTCTAAACTCTTAAATCTTTATGAATATGAACTTGTTTTCTTTGCATTATTTGAGGTCAGAAAACTTTTTTTTGTTATTTCAGCCATTTCTGCAAATAAATGCTCTAAATGATTTTGTATTTTGGGGATTTTTGATTTGGAATTTGGGAGAAATGTTGTCTGTAGTTCATAGAATAAAACAACAATGTTTCTTTGCTCAAATATATTCCTATAAAAAAGCAAAAGCTGATAAACTGATTCAGAAACTGAAGTGGTCTCTTAAATTTTTCCAAAGCTGTATATTCCCAGTGACACAAGCAGTTTGTTCCCAGTTCACCAGTAGTAGCCTGCAGCTGGTTCCTGGCCGTGACCTACTGGGATTTAATCTGTGCTTTATTTGTAGGATCATTTGCGATGGGAAAGAAAGGGGTCAGTGGTATTCCATTGAAAGACAGTTGCGACTGGCTGGATTAGGAAAAAAATAAACAGTGATGGGATCAGCAGTAATCTGAGAGCACGTCTGTAGGGTGTTCAGAGTGATCTGATGATCTGATGAGGCTTTGTCAGTCATCTACTTCATAATCTGCTGCAGTGCTGTCCATTAAATAGTTAAAGTGGGCAAAGGGATAGACTCTTCATCTTATCAGTTCTGTATATTTGAGTGTGTGTAAATGATGAGACTTTAATGCTGTCAGATTTTTTCTATTATTTGACAAAAGTGGGCCTTTTGATTGTTAAAAAAGATGTTCTAACAAATTCTGTTGTTTTAGGAAGATATGTAGAAAGAAGTTTATAAAACAAAGTGATCTTTTAAATAATTTTGTCCAGTTTAAATTTTGAGCCAGCATATGTGTGAAAATAAGTGAACCATTTGTAAATACCTGCATTTGTTTCTAATCATTATTTAAGTTACAATAAAATAAAAACTTCCACAATGCAGGCTACAAACAATAAGTAAACCCTTGAATCTATTATATAGTAAATAACCTTTTACCAGAAGTCATCTCCATCAAACATTTCCAGTAGCTGTGTTTGCAAAATGTTAAGAAGGAATTTCAGACCATTCCTCCCAGCTTTTTATCAGTATTTGTAGGATGGCTTGCTTGCACAGTCCTCTTCAGGTCATGCCACACCATCTTGGTTAGTCCAAAACGAGAGTCTTCTTCTTTTCAGAAATTGTTTAGTTGATTTTCTTGTGGAGCATTCAGTTATTGTCTAGTTGCAGCCATTTGCATCTCTTCAGCTTGAGGTCAGCTAAGTGGTTGCTCTAGTGTTGCTAAAGTGGATTATCTGTTTCTTAAATTCATGTCAGATTTGAAACATATCATCCATCTTTCCTTATACAGATATTTTAGGGTCCATGTTCCTCTCTGGCTTCACTGTCTGAAGCTGACACTTTAAAGTAGTGCTGGTTGATTATGGTCTAAAAGAATAATCTTAGTTTTTTTCACAAAAAATCTGATTATAATCGATTCCCCCCCTACTAAAATCAAGCTACAGATGACAAAGAAATGTTTCAAAACTAGGTTTATCTGTAAAAAACGCTTCAGGTTGAGTCAACTCATTGAGTGAATCAGTGATTAATTTTTTTTTTCAAGCCTGTACGTCTATCACGGATCCTTACCTGAAAGCAATGATGCTGCAGTTTGAAGAAACTGTAGGATTTTTTTCTAGCTAGATAAATTCTTTATCTCACTGGGTGTTTGTATCAAAAGTGCTAGAACTTTTTTACGATACGAGCTCAGTCCTCAGACTGAGCGCAATGTTTAGTAAATATGCGAGCGTTGGTCTGTGGGAGGCGACGGTAACCAGGGTAAGACGGATAAACACTTTAGAAATTAGTAGCATTTTTAGATATTTTAGATTAAAAAGATAAAATATCTGTATTGTGACGGCGCCCCTGGGGATAGGGGCGTGGCCACCGTGACCTGGCAGTCAGGAGGCACACAGATACACAAACAGAGGAATGCCTCTGCAAGTTACAGTATGTAAAATCGCAATTACTCCAATTTGAAAATCACATTAAAACTGTAATTCGCCAAGCACTACCGTATTTTTCGGACTATAAGGCGCACTTAAAAACTTTTAATTTTCACAAAAATTGACAGTGCGTCTTATAATACGGTGCGCCTTTTGTATGGATTTTACTCGTCAGGTTGTAAGGAGCAGTAAACACACACTCCGTGCAGCGTTATACAGAGTTTCAGTGCTATACAGAGTCCAGAGCCGTGCAGCTCCGAGGCTGGAGCAGCAAATAGCATTAGCTAGCTTATTCACTGTTCAGAGATCAGTATTATCTAAATTTTACCCGTCAGGTGTAAGGAGCAGTAAACACACACTCCGTGCAGAGCCGTGCCGCTCCGAGGCTGGAGCAGCAATAGCATTAGCTAGATGCTAACCGCTTAGCTAGCTAGCTTTTTCACTGTTCAGAGATCAGTATTTTCTAAATTTAGCACTTTTAATACTGCTGGAGCAGTATTATTAGAGTTAGATGCTAAGCGTTCACCGTTCAGAGGTGAGTTATCGGCCTGTAAGTCTGTGCTGCTTTGCCTGGCTAGCATTAGCTAGATGCTAAGCGCTAACTCTCTCAGAGGTGAGTTTTATCAGCCTGTAATCTGCTTGTTTACAGTGTTAAAACAAGCTACGGGGGACGAATCGCTAGCTAATATCTCACTGTCTTACCAGAACACGCAGGATTACTCAGTGTAACGCTGTCGTTTAAGTTTGGGTTAACTTTACTAGTTTAGGTGACTAGCTAGCGTGCTAGCGGATAGCTATGCTAACGCTGGTGCAGCAAGCCTTAGTGGACATCTGGAAATCTAAGCTTACTGTAAATAAACTGAAGCACGTTACTCACCCAAATAAACAGTTTTCAGGAGAGGAATCTGTGTAGATTAATATCCAGCACTCGTTTGACTTTGAAAGAGCTAGATTTGTATACTGAGACGCTCCACCGGCAAGAGACCACCCCCGGTGGGGGAAGGGAAACATGGCGCCACCCCTGTTCACTTTGATATAGGCACCCTTTCTAGTGTCACTTAACGCGCCTTATAATGCGATGCGCCCTATGTATGGAAAAATAGCAGAAAATAGGCGTTCTTTGATAGTGCGTCTTATAATACGGTGCGCCTTATAGTCCGAAAAATACGGTATTTTAAAGTTTTCTACCTTCGTGAGCATGCTGCTCTCGGTCGCTCGCGTTTGTCCTCCAGTGCTGAAAGCTGGAACTGATAAAAGCTGCTATTGTCATGCTCACAATGGGACTAGATGGGATCAGGCAGACAGGACAGTGCTTAGAAAGCAGAGGTCGCCTAGATAGAACACAGATTGGTTGCAAAGCTTTCACTGAGAGAACAGCCATTGGAGGCAGTGGTCAGAAGCAGCAGGGCCACTTTTCTGCTTTTCTGCTTTTTTTTGACCACCTGAACAAAGCCATTACTGCAGATTTCTTCTAAGAGAAAACAAAGGCATCTCAAAGAGCACTTTTTTCCCATTTTTGTAGTCTTATTCTTCACAGGGAATCTTTCTTTGTGGAAAAACAGTGTGGTAGAATTTGAATTTTTGGTCTGGATGGAATAAAAAAAACATGTAAACACCATGTATCAATTTTATACGTCTTGTCAATTGTTTGCATGCGTCAGTCTCCAGTAAAACTACCCAGGCTAGGATTGCGCAAGTGAATCAGAGGAGTTTGGTTTGTTTGAGAAAAGCATATAAGCATATATCAAAGGCATATGCCTTTAAACATCACTGCTGTGTCAGTCACTCGGGGAAAACACATCCACGCTTGACACACAATGGCAGAATATCTGCGTTTGTCTCGGCTCAGCTGGAGCCTGGATCAAATGCCTGTTGCTCAGTTGTGCCTTTTGACGATGAGCGGAGCGAGGGGCTGTTTGTTTAGCATTTCTGCTGCAGATTTGCTTTGCGCAGCCACACAGCCTCCGTGCTTTTCACAATTCCTGTGCAGTCGTGCAGTGTCTGAGATGGAAAAGAAGAGCACAGTATTCTATAGTGTTTCTGGCGTACAGTGCACGAGAGAAGGCGCAAACAAGCACGTCTCGCGTCTCATGGCAAGCCGCTGAGGGGATCACGCATTCAGGGGCATTCTAGTCTTAGCTGGGGTTCAGCAAACAGCAGAGGAGCAGTTCTGGTCCTGATAAGCCTGCCATCTCATCAGATTCATAGAGGAATGCTGGCTGACAGTTCCACACGACCTTTGCTTTGGAGGTTAGGGTTGGACAATATATTGCAATATTAGCCTTCAAATAATGTTTTATTTGTACAGTGCATTTCACCGTCCCAAGGACGCTTTACAGTGCACTGCAGTAATCTTACCATATAGGTGGGGGGAAAATAGAACATGCGATGCAGTGCAGGTACAGTATAGGAGGACAGTCTGAAGTGGAATGTATTGGTTAAAAAGACTAGATGGAAAGAGGGAAGTGAATTCCAGGGTTTAAAAGGAATAAAGATACATGAAAATTGTACAAAATATGTAAGTAATTTTGTTAAAATGTCACATTAGGGATGTATAAGCATGTTTAGAAATACTGTATAGTGAAGCACAGCAATATTCATCTTAATTTTTTTTATATTAGTGTGTAGGCTATCTTTCTTTACTCTGTTATATAGATTGTGACATATATAGACTGTGATATAGATTACAATTACAATTGACAACAATACACAAACAAACAGTGAGTAGCAAAATATGCTAAGTTTGGAAGAAGATGAATATTTCGCTTTTGACAGGGTTTCATTTCCACAAAATTGCCATAAAAAGCTATATAGGCATTTTAGATGCATGTTAAAGCTTTTCTGCAAATTTTGTTTTTGATAAGCCAGTTGCTTGCTTTCATCCATGCAAACTAAGTTTTAACAAAAATACAGCTCTGGGGGAAAAAATAAGAGACCATTTCAGTTTCTGAATCAGTTTTTCTGATTTTGCTATTTATAGGTACCGTATTTTTCGGACTATAAGGCGCACTTAAAAACTTTTAATTTTCACAAAAATTGACAGTGCGTCTTATAATACGGTGCGCCTTTTGTATGGATTTTACTCGTCAGGTTGTAAGGAGCAGTAAACACACACTCCGTGCAGCGTTATAGAGAGTTTCAGTGCTATACAGAGTCCAGAGCCGTGCAGCTCCGAGGCTGGAGCAGCAATAGCATTAGCTAGATGCTAACCGCTAAGCTAGCTAGCTTATTCACTGAGATCAGTATTATCTAAATTTTACTCGTCAGGTTGTAAGGAGCAGTAAACACACACTCCGTGCAGCGTTATACAGAGTTTCAGTGCTATACAGAGTCCAGAGCCGTGCAGCTCCGAGGCTGGAGCAGCAAATAGCATTAGCTAGCTTATTCACTGTTCAGAGATCAGTATTATCTAAATTTTACCCGTCAGGTGTAAGGAGCAGTAAACACACACTCCGTGCAGAGCAGCAATAGCATTAGCTAGATGCTAACCGCTTAGCTAGCTAGCTTTTTCACTGTTCAGAGATCAGTATTTTCTAAATTTAGCATTTTTAATACTGCTGGAGCAGTATTATTAGAGTTAGATGCTAATCGCTAAGCGTTCACCGTTCAGAGGTGAGTTATCGGCCTGTAAGTCTGTGCTGCTTTGCCTGGCTAGCATTAGCTAGATGCTAAGCGCTAACTCTCTCAGAGGTGAGTTTTATCAGCCTGTAATCTGCTTGTTTACAGTGTTAAAACAAGCTACGGGGGACGAATCGCTAGCTAATATCTCACTGTCTTACCAGAACACGCAGGATTACTCAGTGTAACGCTGTCGTTTAAGTTTGGGTTAACTTTACTAGTTTAGGTGACTAGCTAGCGTGCTAGCGGATAGCTATGCTAACGCTGGTGCAGCAAGCCTTAGTGGACATCTGGAAATCTAAGCTTACTGTAAATAAACTGAAGCACGTTACTCACCCAAATAAACAGTTTTCAGGAGAGGAATCTGTGTAGATTAATATCCAGCACTCGTTTGACTTTGAAAGAGCTAGATTTGTATACTGAGACGCTCCACCGGCAAGCGACCACCCCCGGTGGGGGAAGGGAAACATGGCGCCACCCCTGTTCACTTTGATATAGGCACCCTTTCTAGTGTCACTTAACGCGCCTTATAATGCGATGCGCCCTATGTATGGAAAAATAGCAGAAAATAGGCGTTCTTTGATAGTGCGTCTTATAATACGGTGCGCCTTATAGTCCGAAAAATACGGTATATGTTTGAGTAAAATTAACATTGTTGTTTTATTCTATAAACTTCAGACAACATTTCTTCCAAATGCCAAATAAAAATATTGTCATTTAGAGCATTTATTTGCACAATATGAGAAATGGCTGAAATAACAAAAAATATGCAGAGCTTTTAGACCTCAAATAATGCAAAGAAAACAAGTTATTATTCATAAAGTTTTAAGAGTTCAGAAATCAATATTTGGTGGAATAACCCTGATTTTTAATCACAGTTTTCATGCATCTTGGCATGTTCTCCTCCACCAGTCTTACACACTGCTTTTGGACAAGTTTATGCCACTCCTGATGCAAAAATTCAAGCAGTTCAGCTTGGTTTGATGGCTTGTGGTCATCCATCCTCCTCTTAATTATATTCCAAAGGTTTTCAGTTTGGTCAAATCAAAGGAATTCATTATTTTTAAGTGGTCTCTTTTTTTTCAGAGCTGTATATTATACGTATAGGTCCTGAAACTATATCAGGCTAAGAAGTTGACGCACAGTTTTTCATCTAAATTCTTTTGACCAACACACAATCATGCAAATATTAAAATATTGATGGTTTAATTCGCTACGTGATGCACTGCATTCTTTGGCATTTGCTATATTGCTCAGTTTCTTATCAGCTATTTTTGTTAGTTGTGTAAATAATGACAATTCAGGTACTTTTCTGAACTCTTTGCCTAAGGCAGGTTGCACTACAGTCTGGCGTAGGGCCTCATTAAATTATCAGCCTTTTTTCTTTTCTTTTTCTGCGCCCAGGCAGGGGTAGAACACTGAATTTAAGTTCTTTATGACTCACAGAAGAAACTTAGTCTGACCTAAGCTAACACCGTGTACAGAATCATAACCACTGGCGAAAAGTGGTAAACTTACAGAGAAGCTAGTTTTAAATAACATCCATTATTAAACTCAGATGTTGCTTACTTATTCTTACATTTATTACTCAAAAAATCTGAGTATATTGCAGATAAACATCAAACATCATGGTTTCTAAATTCACTCCATGTCTTATCAGCTCCACAGACCCTGGAAGAGCACTTTGTACAGCAGTAGTTTGATGTGTTGTAGTAGTTTGACTCCAGTGCTGCTTCAGAGTCAATGCTGGACTGAGAATAAGAGTAAATCTAGTTCATTCTTAATGGTGAAAACGATGAAATGAGTGAGTGAGTAGCCAAACTAAAGACCTGAAAGGGCCAGTGGGTTGGTAGGGAAGGATGAGATCAGATAGATAAGATGAGGTAGAAGTTGTTAAGGTCTTTGTATGTGAGAACAAGAATTTTGAAGAAGGGCTGCAGGATATTGGAAAAATTTTACATTGCAAATGTTCTTTTTTTCTCTTTTTTTCTCTGTTCTTTCTTCTCTGCATGGTTTAATATTGTGATATTAAACCATGCAGGGACCATGACGTCACCAGCCCTGCCCCCAATTGCACAATGTCTTGTGCCCGGACTGATCAAGAGCTGAGCTCGGCCCTTTAATCAGGCATTTAAATGGCTTTTTAAAAGGTAAATAAGAGGCTTTTTCTTGGATTAAAAGCAGTAAATCAGCTGTAACTGGAAATATCTGTACAATATTGTGCTGGACTGAGGTGCACAGTTTTAGACTCTTGCGTTTACAAGCACGTGCCCAACTGTGTGGCTGGAGGCCATGCAGTTACCTCGTGTTTACTTCTCCCCCGCCCCCTCCATCACGCTGCCCCTCCCCCTCATGCGTCTCGGGCAGCAGCAGCCAGTCACTCTCACAGACACAGAGACAGCACTGTGTATCTACTTCTTGTGTCAAGAATCAAAACATTGCCACATGAAGTGTTGGATTTAATTGCCTTAAGTGACTATTGCGCATGCGCACATCTCAATGACGATGCTTAAACGATATATCGTGTAGCCCTATTTTGAAGCCACCTGAAGAAATCTGGTGCTCCCGAAGTTATGAAATAAAGGAAAGCCAATGCCAGCAGTATGAGAGCTGCAAGAATCGAGAAAGTCTGAATAAAAGTCTTTAGTGTATTTAGAGCAGCATGGTCTAATTTAAGCCATGTTGTGTAGGTGGAAAAACAAGTTTTAACATCAAAGCTGACATTGGCGTTGGATGAGGATCAGTTCTTAATTACTTGGTAATACTTTCTTGTCAAAATATGCAAGTATTAAAAGTACAAGTAAATGATTTGTCAGTCTTGTAAAGTTGCTCCCATAACTCCCATAACCTCCCAAACTCCCATAACCTCTTAAAGTCTGCTTCAGTTTTTTTTTTTAACTCACTGGTATATCTTATTAATAACCCACTTAGTTTGCATTGTTTTCTGTATAGTTACCAATAGTAACTAATACTTATGATGTAAAAAAAAAGTTACTGAGCACAAGGGCCTAATTTTATAATGAAAGACAATTTCAGTAAATTAAAACTTAAGTACTTAGAGAACAGTTTATGTTTAAGTTTAAATATAAAAAATGGATTTGCTATGTCTGTCTAAGTAGGATGTTTTTCCAGGTCGTCAAAGTGGAAAAGCCCTAGACATCTCTCTCCAGTTCAGGCTTATTCAGGCAATGGTGATATAAAAAAAAAAACAGGGAAACTGATCAGAAAAAAAGATTTTCGAGAAACATTTACCTATAAACTCCTTCATCCTGTTCAGGCTGATATTTTTTATTTTTATTGATTTGATTGTACAGCTGTTTGTAGAATCTGTTCACAGGAGGGGAGTTAAGTCTAAATTAGGGGTTACACAGGTGTTAATACATTTCAATTATTAAAACATTTTTATTTAAAACAAACTTTAGCAAACTTTTAATAGCTTTTTTTACACAGTTTAGGGATTTTGAGCAACATAGTAATAGCAACAAAGCTCAGCCCTGCCCCCAACTGCGCAATGTCTTGCACCCGGACTGATCAAGAGCTGAGCTCGGCCCTTTAATCAGGCATTTAAATGGCTTTTTAAAAGGTAAATAAGAGCCTTTTTCTGGGATTAAAAGCGTTAAATCAGCTGTAACTGGAAATATCTGCACAATATTGTGCTGGACTGAGGTGCACAGTTTTTCTTGGAGAACAGTTTTTGTTTAAGTTTAAATATAAAAAATGGATTTGCTATGTAGGATGTTTTTCCAGGTCGTCAAAGTGGAAAAGCCCTAGACATCTCTCTCCAGTTCAGGCTTATTCAGGCACTTTAATGGTGATATAAAAAAACAGGGAAACTGATCAGAAAAAAGATTTTCGAGAAACATTTACCTATAAACTCCTTCATCCTGTTTTATTTTTATTGATTTGATTGTACAGCTGTTTGTAGAATCTGTACACAGGAGGGGAGTCTAAATTAGGGGTTACACAGGTGTTAATACATTTCAATAATTAAAACATTTTTTATTTAAAACAAACTTTAGCAAACTTTTAATAGCCTTTTTTACGCAGTTTAGGGACTTTGAGCAACATAATAATAGCAACAAAGCCAGAAAACAACACAAGGTTCAAATCACATATTTGGCACATATTTTTTTTGTCTTTTTTTGTCATTTGTTTTCAATCATTTTGATGTTCTTTTACCAACATTTTAGAAAAATATATTAATATTCAAACAGCCTTAAAAGTGTATATAGTAGTAATTATCACAATTTTATTTTATCTCCAGTAAATATCACTTAACTACATTTTAATTTTTGTTTAAGAGTATGTTTGTATTTACTCAACAATTACAATCATTTTAGAACTTGGTACTTCAGCCAGTATTATAAAGTATTATACTTTCTTTCAAAAATTCGCCCAAGTTTTACTGACCAGAGTGTCAAACTAACCTTCCACGAAATTGAAAAACTTTATTCTAAAAAATGCAGAATTCAGACAAACTTCCAAAAAGTTAGAGTAGGCATAGCAACTGAGTAGTGCAACACAATGGCCTGACAGACGACCTTAGCATTGACTGTCTGACCCTTCCGCCGGTGCACAGGATGGAGACCAGTGGCATTGTGCGGTACAGGCGCTTTCTGGGCCGAGATGAAAGAAAGAAAGAAAAAGCAGCGTCTCGCTGGAAACAGAGAGGCACACACTTGTCACACCTTCACAAAAGCGAGGCCTTGAGCCGGAATAGCGCATTCCTCCCTCTGCGTTTACAAGCCCTCACCGCATCGGCTTAGTGCAGCTCTGAGTCCGTTGTGGGCGCTTTAAAAGCGTTTACTTTCATCGTTCGCGCGAAGCCTTGAAGGGTACATACTTATTCTTGAAGAACTGTTAATCCCTTGTATTGAATGGTGGAGAATGTTTCCTTTTATTCGGGCTTTGTTGGCTAAAATATGTGTTCGCGGAAGCTCGACCCTCGTCTTCTTTTATCTCTTGACACGCTGCACCGGGATCTAATTCTGAGTTTTTATGCTGTGATTTTCGCCACTATTTAATTTATAGTTCTTTAGGAAGACACGCTGTATAATTTCATGTCTTGCCCCTCATTAGCTGGGATTGACTTATGTCTCGGTGCCAAAAAAAAGAGTGAAAAGCTGTTCTGTGCTTTTTTTTGGATGGAATTAAAGCACTTTATTCTGCCCTTTTTTATTCTTTCTCCTTCCTAGAATGAAAAATGTATTTCCCAGAGTTGGTAATTGACTTGCTCCTGCCTGTATAGAATGTTCAGAGTAAATGGCAGGGACTGGAAGCGAAATGCTAGCCTTCTCTTGAATGGATAGCAATTTTTCCCCCTTTCTTTTCTTTCTTTTTTTATTTTTTCTGGTCCTGCTTTTCATCCTGACTTGAGTGCACAGGCATGCCCAGTGCCCGAGGCTTCTGGTGCAGTTCTGATGATGACTAGTCCATTCCGGCGT
This sequence comes from Astyanax mexicanus, assembly GCF_023375975.1. Classification (NCBI taxonomy): domain Eukaryota; kingdom Metazoa; phylum Chordata; class Actinopteri; order Characiformes; family Acestrorhamphidae; genus Astyanax; species Astyanax mexicanus. The sequence goes on from NC_064420.1 coordinate 32,513,350, forward strand.
GAGTCAGTGAATGAGCGCGCGAGAGGCTGAAAGAAGAGCAGCGGGAGTTTGGGACGCCCTCTCGTCTGTTTCCTCCCTCTCTCTCTCTTTTGTCCGGCGCTGTGGGACGAGCGGCTGTGTATAGAATAACATGCGGCGGCGGTAATTGAGTGCGGAGATTTGGTTTCAGGTCTGCGCGCCCGTGCTCGCTGCGAGGTGAGCAGCAGCGGGGATAGGACAGGACAAGACAGCAGGCAGAAATAGCTGCCCCCAACCACCTCGCCCCACTCCCACCCCAACGGTCTGATCAATGAAGGGCACGCTCATCGATTATAGCCTGTCTTCATGTAATAGAATGCGCTTTATTTATTTATTTATTTATTTATCTTTTTTTTTTAAAGCCTGCAGCCAACTACAGGATGTAATGTTGTATGCTGGAAAAAAAAAACACATGCTGGTGTTAATCTGTTGGTTTGTCCCTCATTCAGGCCACTTACCTCTTCTACAGTCAGCCTGCCTCTCTTGCTGGACTGTGTGTGTGTGTGTGTGTGTGTGTGTGTGTGTGTGTGTGTGTGTGTCTGTTTGTGTGTGTGTGTGTGTGTGTATATATATATATGTGTGTGTGTGTGTGTGCATGTGTATGTATGTCAGTGCTGGTATTTCCCCCTCTTCACGGCTGGTTTTCCTGCACGATCAATACTCTGCAGTGGGAGCTCACGGTCTGCACCATGTTAATCCTCACTCTGCCTGACTGTGGGTTTGTGTGTGTGTGTTTGTGCATGTGTGTGTGTGTGTGTGTGCTGGTGTGTGTATGTGTGTGTTTATTTTCCACATTGAATGCTAGCCTGGTATTGCCTCCCATATCAATATCTTCACCTATATGTAGGAATGATAGTCAGGCATTGATTGATTCTCACTATTGGAGTAATGTGGAGAGAAGAACAATGAGATGAGATGGACCAGAAAGCTATTTAGGTGTCTAGAGTCTCTTCCCCAAAAAACAACATCTTAATTGAGAGAAAATCCACCTATAGAAAAAGTACAGATGTAGAATTTAAGGGTGGATGTAAAGTTTGACACATCATAATACGTTACACTGAATATATAGCTCTGGAGAAAAATAAGAGATCGCTTAAAAATTATGAGTTTCTTTGATTTTGCCAAATTGAAAACCTCTGGAATATAATCAAGAGTAAGATTAATAATCAAAAACCATCAAACCAAGCTGAACTGCATTTTTTTTAAGTTATCCAAAAGCAGTGTGTAAGACTGGTGGAGGAGAACATGCCAAGAAGCATGAAAACTGTGATTAAAACCAGGGTTATTCCACCAGATATTGATTTCTGAACTGTTAAAACTTTACGAATAACTGAACTGTTAAAACTCTTTGCATTATTTTTTTAGCCATTTCGTATTTTCAGCAAATAAATGCTCTGAAAGACAATGTTTTTATTTGGAATGTGGGAGAAATGTAGTCTGTAGTTTATAGAATAAAACAACAATGTTAATTTTACTAAAACATATATCTATAAATAGCAAAATCAGAGAAACTGATTCAGAAACTAGTGGTCTCTTAATTTTTTCCAGAGCTGTATAGATGAAAGTAATTGACAAGGTAACAAGTCTAATATTCAACATTCAGTGTAGCCTGCATGCCTGTTTTTCATTGGCTATGAAAAGTAAAAACTAAATATTAAGTAATAATCATTTACAGTGTTACTTAAAGCCCATTGTGCGCCAGTACCACGCATTGAAACATGAACACTTGAACTGTGTGAGCACTGTTTGATTTATTAGTATGCCACAACATGTCACACAGTATTTTGACAATGCTACATAGAATTAGAGACATGTAGCACAGAAAGCCATAGATCAAATGTGACTTTAAATTTACACAGAGAAAGGTAAGCCAGTCTTTTGGTAAACAAAAAAAATTTCAAGGGTCAATTATCTCAGCTAACATTTACTATCCTAGCCCTGTACAGCTTGTACCTTCAGCTGGAAAACAGACGTGAAGTGATGGCAAACTGTGTATGTAAACTGATACCAAACTTAATATGTGATGCTGTATGTTTTATTAATATATCCATATATCGAGTAAAGAGTAAAAATGAACTTAAACTTGCTGTTTCTTGGCTCTCCCTGATTGCATTCTGTATAGCATCGCTCTGATATGCAAAACATACACAAAGCTGTTTGTGTGGGTCTGCTTCTGAACAGAATTCTAGAGGAAATACTTTTCCCTGATATGAATTTAACAAGAATCGCTGTAATATGATGCAGTTTGTCTTTGGATGGCCGTGCCCAGTTTATTTGGAACTGTAATTTCCACCACTGGAGCTTTTAAGCATGTCTTTATTTATTAATACAGTTGCATTTGACTATTAAACAATGGAATCAGCTCACTTTAAACTCTCTAAACACTCTAAACACAATTTTCTCTTGGATTTCTTTTTTTTTTTTTTTCTTTCCGTTGGTTTTGAGCTTTGTTCCTGATCTGTTTCCATGGTAGCCAATTAACAGACTGTGCTTTCCCCTATTTTTAGAGGAGTGTCCATGTCCCAGCTGTCTCTGTAGTCTATATATGGACAGACGACGGAGAATGGAGAGGGGTTGAGAGGAGAAATAAAACAAAAGAAGGACGGGCAGGGGAGCAGGAGGCATGCAGGTGATTTAGAGGGGGTGAGGGGAAGGTGGTGGGTATGAACAAAAGCTAACGCTAAGGCTAGCATAGGAGGAATAACGCTGTAAAGATTTCTGATAAATCGCTTGGTTTAAGATGAATTAAGTCACCCAGGCACAAAAACATTGTAACAAGTGTGCAAAACCCACTCGCTTAACACCAAACCACACGGTATTGAGCGTATTTGTTGAGAAACCATTATTGATTTTACATTGTATGTTTATAATGCACTCTGTATACACCACTTATCAGGTTTAATTGCACTTGCCAATAGGTTTCTTGTATGCTTTAAGCCTAAGTAAATCTGGACGAAAAGACAGGGAGTGAGAGTGAGAGAGCATGAAAAGAGAGAGATAGATAGAGAGAGAGAGAGAGAGAGAGAGAGAGAGAGAAGAGGGGAGAGAAGCAGGGCAGCAGGGAGATGATCGTCCAAGTTTGATATATGAGAGGAGAGGCAGACAGGAAGAGTTAGCTTGCTAACTGGATTAGCTTCAAATGGCCATGGCACTGATCCGGCTTCTGCCCTGAAAGCTTCCTCGGTGTCCCCAAGTCACTGCGTTACCAGTCAGCAGCAGATAGAGCGGTTGTCTTTATGTTAAAGAAAGCCTTCCTTTACAACTTGGCCTTGGTAAACAAACGTCTGCCGTGCTCTTAAAGGGTTCTCCAGCTTGAGTTAAATCAGTCCACCCTTCATTTCTTTATTTCCATTCAGAAGTTGTTTGTTTTACAACGCAAGGCTAAAGGGGGGGAGAAGAAAGCATATTTAGCAGAATAGGCTATTATACAGAATCTTTAATGTCTACCTTTTTACTTAAGCATAGCTTTCACTCACTTCTTCACCAGATATTCTTTCAGTACTTTTGTAGAAATCTGCTGGACAGTGTCCTCACCTCAGAAGTTCAGGAAAGTCGATACCATTTTATGCTTCTTTCCATCCAGAAAGATACTGAGAGAGTCAGCCCCAGCAGAGTGTTTTTCTTGCCCCCAGATCCAATCTTATCTTAATGCTGATTGTCGACCAAAGGTGTGAAAATATTCACATTTATTACTCAGGTAGAAGTATAGATACTAGGGTTTAAAAATACTTCTGTAAAAGTTGAAGTATCAACTCAAGCTTTTTACTCAGGTTATTTCATACCATTTTTGCGATAACGATGCTCTTGGCGATATGGCAAAGTATATATGGCAGAATACACTACTGCAGCTCCTAATTGAGATATAAAAAATACAAGACTTTTATCAGATTTGTACCAAAAGTCAATGATCCAGAATGTCATAATACTAATAATGCACTCCAAATTTCTCCATATATCCATGATGACATTTATATCATGATATCCATGATATAAAATGAATAATATTGGTGATTTTTTTGTTGTTGCTTAAAACAGCAAAAAAGGAGTACCCTGATGTCATAATCATGGCTGAGTGATATGGCTCAAAATTTCAGGGTATAATATCGTTCACGATATCCAAAATGTTGGCGATATTATTGCGTACAATACAATATGGCACACCCCAAATGGACAGAAACATTTAAAACATGATGTTTTAAGATCTAAAGCAGCAGCGTTTTTTTTTCTTCTTCTTCTTTCTTAAGCAGAAAGTCCTGTTTATCTGAAGTGGCTGTTTTGGAGGTCTGGTAGGTCTTGCACAGTTGTTAGGAATTCCCTTTTGGAACCACCCCTTCTTTTCTTATTTTCCTTTGGCTTTTAATCTTCTTCGGGCATGTGGATTAAGATTTAATCTTCTTTGAAATATCTGGAAAATTTCTGGAAAATAAAGTCCTTGTACATTATTCATTATTTAAAGTCCAGCCAAAATGGACATACAGGGGAAAGAGGGTCTAACAGACTTTTCCACAGTACTGTATATTTTCATACATTTTATTGATTAGATCATCAATGTGGAGCTGGATTCGCAAAAGCGTGTGCCTTTGTTCAAGGTGGACGTCAATCATGGATGTTACAGGACATGCGAACATAACATATGCATGTAGTGTACATATGCAATAATTGGGTGTCTTCAGCTTCTGGAGACGTCACTGTCAATGATGTTACTGTCTGACTGATAGTGAGACTGATTTCTCAGCTAAATTTCAGGTCTGTATTGGCTAGAAGGTATATATATATACAAACACACGTGAGAAGGGTTCCCTGGTGTATGCTGTTAAAAATAGACATGCACCTCAGTTAATGATTTTTTTTTTTTTTTTTTTGAAAGACTTTACCCCCTTCGCGCTCCTAATTGAAACGTTGGCCCTGCTGCTTTTGAGGATTTATTGCTCCAGGTACGGCAGCGCGGCTAGCGGGCTAACCTGACTAATAAACCTATTCTACAAATGTCAGCTCCATATCTGCTTTTAGCTCTGAGGTTAAAGCCGTGTGTGTAAATCAATCAGAGTGATAGATGCTTCTTATTTCTTATCCCTTATCCCTAGTCCCTCTCTGCGGAAACAGTGATGGCGCGCTCGTTTATGCAAGCGGCGTTAATCTCCTAAATGAGAAGAGCTAATGAAAGGCAGAGCGAGGAGACGGAGAACGAGAGAAAGAGAAAGCAAGCTGACGCCCAGGCTGGGTGGAGACCGGCTCCCAAGGTCGTCCACTGCACTGCTTTGTCTGTCTTCGTATCCTCGCCCACAACACAGACAAAGGAGAGACCTCCATAAATAATAATAAAAAAAAACACAAAAAAAAACCCAGAACACAGCCTACACACTCTCTCTCACACACACACACACACACACACACACACACACACACTTCCACTCGCTCCAATCAAGTCCACATTGTGTGAAAGAGGCCGGTAGGTCCAATACTGCCTCAATAAAGCTTCGTCTCCGTAAATCTTGTCGAAGAAAGGAGAGTGACGGGGTGGTTTACGAGCGTGGCCAGCGAACACGGGGTAGACCAGACCCTCTGGACGCTTTTTTTTTTCCTGCCCAGACAGCAATGCAATTCGTCAGGGGGGGAGCAGAGGTGCATTAGAGCGTCATCTGCATATAGACGAGGGTCTCGCATTAGCAGGATCATTAATAAACAATAAAACTAATAAAAGGCTGGCAGGATTAAGCCGTGGGGGTGTGGGAGGGAGATGAAGAAGACGATGAAGACGGAGAGATACAGCTGGCGATAAGGAGCATTGTTCTAAATCGGATCATGCCTGCGCAGACCGTAGGCTCGAAGTGGTTAAATGTGGTTTTATATGATTGTAATTGAAAAGGAGTTAAAGAGATTAAACGAAGCTTACGTTGGATCTGCTGCTCAGAGGTGATTAATGAGACGCTGTGCAGGAATTCACGCTCCGCACTTCCATTGAGAAAAGACGCTCCGAGAGCTAAGCGAGGAGAAATACGTTACCCGTGGTTCAGAGCTTTCCTTGGCACCCTTGTTAAGTCGCTCACTCAAGCTCTGGGCATACTTGACCTTTTGAGTGTGTACCTCGACCCCCTGTACTTCTAATTACTTTGTTGACACCCTGTTGACCTCACTGACCCCTCTAGCTCCACTAGCTACAGAGGGTTGCGTCTCGTAATCCTGCAGCATGTCCTCCCACACCACGCATATTTGACCCAGTCCTTGCTATTATACCACGTTTACACTTGGTCACTTATGCAACTAGTATATGGATTTAATTCTGTTTATTTCAGTGCAGTTTTTACTGAAGTTTTGGTTGGAATGGGAGACATTATCTTTGTTGACTGGGCTGGATTGGGAACTAAATTCAGCCCTGGACTTTTTTCTAGACCAACCCCCTCCTAATTACACAAAGTCTTCGGTTAAATCAGCCCCCTATATGTTTACGTCACAATGCCAGAGACTAATGGTATTACTACTATCCTATGTAGAACATAGGTTAGTCATGAAACAACAGAGACTTCACCTATAAACAGTGCCCAATAATCTAAATTCATTTACACTCAAGAATAGTTTAGATAACTCTTTATTTAACATTTAGTGACCGCTTATTATAACGTTTGTTAATGTATATATTAAGTATAAAGTAACTAAGTAAGGAATGTGAGGCATTTGAGATTGCGCCCAGTCTTTACACTTTTTCAGACTGAATGAAACTGCCAAACATAGCAAGCCAATAATCTGAACACTATTTTGGTCATAAGCTTTCTGTTTTTTGGTTATTTTCCTCACTCTGACAGACAAACAAAACAGTTTCATATTTTTGTCTGCCATCAGACACTCCTTTGAGTCTTTTTGTTTATAAAGTAAAGGAATGTAATCACAACAATTAAAAACTATGACAACTAAGAACTATAAAAAAGAAAGAAAAAAAACATCATTAGCTAATGAGCATGCACCTGGGTTATGTGAAACCAGTACCAGTATTTTAATACTTGAATCAGTTAGTATTTTTGCTCTTTCAGCGGCCCACACACAGAGCAGCCCACCGGGAATTGTCTTTGTGCTTTTTTTTTTTTGTTTTCTACTGGGTAAATCTCATACCTGGAACTGGGTAGTTTTTAGTACCTCCTTTGTTGTGTTTCAGGCGAGTCAAATAGGGTCTTAAACATGATGTGTAAAACTTGCGGTGTGCTGATTGGCTTGAGAGAATAGTTGCTGTATGTGATGTAAAAGGCCACAAAGTGTGAAACTCTTAACAGTAGTGTCCAATGCTAAACTTGCTGAACATTCAGATCTAAAGCTGTTAATGTTAACTCAATGTTACCCTCTATTACGAACAACAAAGTTTAAATATCTAAAGTATTCCTTGGCTAAAGCTCAGCCTCATGTGGCTGCTTTGGAATTATGGGATAGTTTATTGGATTCAGTGTGCTGTGCTTGCATACTTACATTTTTTTTTTCTCTTGCGGGAAATCATCCGGGAACTTTTCGCATACTGTAAATGTAATACTCCGCGTTTGGACGCACTTCCCGATCTTGCATACTGCTTTTGCGTACTGTACAGTATGGAAGCATGCGATTTCGGACACAATCTAACTCTTTAATGATTGGACTGGCTCTACCATTAAGCCAAGGGGATGTGTAGCGATGCATGTGATTAATAAGTCTTACTACAGGCAGCTTATCTGTGCACAGACATTTTTACAGAGTGCACTGTTGAATGTTTTGGGGGCAATAGGGCCTCTTTCTTGTTGCAGTTGGTGGATCTTTTGAATAATGTCGGTGCTGTGATAGATCGAAGAGAGGAAACCGTATAAGCTAGTTATGCTCATGAAAAGGCAATGCGATTGAGAGAAGAGCTTGAGCGAGGTCTTATAGTTGACGCCAAGTGGTGGAACCTCAGGGTCAGGTGTTTATTACCATTCACAGTGGACAGTGCAGTGGATGTCAATGATCTGGACTTAGAATTGTCTATGTAAACAGACAAGCACCTCTGTCAGAAATCACATCCACACTCAATGCAGGGGGCCCACATGCATTTCTTGCAGGTCGATTCAGTGTTCTTTAGCTTCTGTGGGACATGGCATGGGTCATAGAGCACGATGCTAGTCCCATGTCCCATGAATTTTGCATGTATGTCACTGTATAATGTTGCATTTAAAGCAGAGAAAAGCATTTAAATGGAAGTTTTGCTGTATTTAAACTATATTAAGGATGGAAAATATAATAAATTGCTTATAAAGAAGGTGCATTTTAATGTACACCTTTTTAATCAGGTAATGTGTATCAGGAGGTGTAATGTATTAATTGTATGACAGCCCTGGTCAAATCCCTTCTGAACTGAAGGTGGGTTACTCCTGTGTTACACACTCGCTCTGGTTGCCATGAGTCGTGTTCGTTTGTGTCGAACGTGGATGTTCTTAGATCTGGTCAGGATGAAGGAGAGAAAGAGAATTAAACGAGGGGAGGTTCAGCGCAGTCTGTCGTCTAAAACACGCCCCGCATCAATAATGCACGAGCCAATTTGCAAGTGAAACGGGGTACCCAATCAGGGCTGCCGTGCCCGGCCGTGCAGGGGGTCCGGGTTGATTGGCAGGTTTGAGGAGATGCGAATCTGGTTAAACACAGAGGTCACGGGGTCGCCGAGTTCCCTTTTAACTACAGGCTGGAGCAGATGGATATGCCGCACGGGCTGCCGACGAGTCCCCGCGGTGGCTCAATTCTGCCTGTCTAATAAATCAGGCAGGTGCACGTGTGGCATTTCATTACGCAGAAACCCAGCAGTCCACGCCGGCAGCTACAGACTCGCCGATGTCAGCCAGACTGGACCAAGTGCTCTCTTTTGACCCGCGACGACTGCTGTAGTTCTAGCAAGTTTCAAACTCATGCAGGAAACGTTCAGTCAGATTGTTAAAGGCTGCAGTGGAAAAGAAAATTGTGTTTCTTTTGAGTTTAAATTGTATAAGCCAAGGTCACTGAAGACTCCCCATCAGCTCTTCTTCTGCTGGAAGTCTCCATTGAGTGTCAGAAATTCTCAGAAACTTGCTTTTCTTCCCAGTAGCCTTTTCAAACAGGACCAAAAGATCTAACCCTTGTTTAATCAGACTGGCTCATTCATTAATCAAATTAAATCAAAGGGAATGTCTAAAAATTGGGTCTGTCAGTTGAATACAAAAAATTAAACAAACTAATCACCCAAATAATCACCCGTTTTTAAGATCACAAATGTGTTAGCATTACCTGCTAACCATGCTCGCTATTTCCTCATTGAGAGGAGAGTATTATTGGCCTGTAGCCTGCTCCTAACCCTGGCTAGCACAGCTGGAGTAGCATTAGCATTACCAGCTAAACACGCTCGCTATTTCCCAATTCAGATGTGAGTATTATCATCCTGTATTATCATCCTGTATCCTGCTCCTAAACCCGGCTAGCACTGCTGGAGCGGTTAACCGCTAATGCTAATGCTCCAGCCTAGAGCTGGAGAAATTTGGGAATCTAAGCTTACTGTAAATAAACACAATCACTTTACTTAACAAAATAAACACTATTCAGGAGAAAAATCTGTGTAGATTAACATCCAGTGCTCGTTTGACTTTAAAATAAAGGTTTTTTTTATTATTACAGTTTTGTTTACATAGCTTAGCTTTACTTAACTTAGTTAGCTAACTGCCCCTCCCACCACCACTCAGCAGTGAGACCTGCTGCATTAGAAGTCCCTTATAGTATCTCCTAAAATGCGCCTTTTAATCCGATGCGCCTTATTTATGAAAAAAAGACCAGAAAATAGATGTTCATTGATAGTGCGCCTTATAATATGGTTAAAAAAAACAGTAAAATATGGTAATTGTATATTTTTAACATTAAGCACAGATTGACCTTTTGTAAACAATGTTTAAGTACCCAATGAATTATAAAAAAAAAAAAATCAGGAAGTTGCCGTCAAATTGGTAACATAATGGAATTGCGTTAAAAAATAATGTGCTATGGTTTCCAGGTTAATGCCATGTGTTAATGCATTAATTTTGACAGCACTACTAAAGATGCATGCAACTAAATATATTTTGTACAGTGAGCATAGGATGCATAGACATTCTGACAGAGACTAACATACTATAACCACCAAGCCCAGGAATCCATCATTTTAATGCATTACCACCCACAGTGGACAGCGCAGTTGGTTCCAATGATTGTGACCAGCGGCGTCTAGGCCAGACTGGACGAAGTGCATTTTTTGACCCGCAATACCTACTGTAGTTCTAGCAAGTTTCACACTTATGCAGGAAGCATTCAGCCACATTGTTAAAGATCCCAGTGGAGATGGAAATTGAGCTTCTTTTGAGTTTAAATTGTTCAAGCCAAGGCCACTGAATACTCCCCCTCAGTCCTTTCACTGCTTTTACACAAACTTCTGCTGAATGTCTTATTAAACTCTGAGAACCTTTTTTTTTCTCTTCTCAGTGGCCTTTTTTCACTAACTCTCGCGTCCCTGTCCTCAAAGTAGTTTTTGTCTTTGTGTCCTTTTTCCCGCTCGAGTGGCTGTCTATAATTTGTTTTCCAGTAAAGATTTGGCCTTTAAATTTTTTTGTGATCTGAACAAAAAACCTTAGGAAGCTGCTGTAGATTAAAATAAAGAATGCCACACATTTCGTTTTAATCATTCAGTGATGGAACGCGGTATTGATCTCATGAACTGAGTTTACCATCTGCCCACAGTATGTTTTGAGAGAGATTTGACAGTAGATCTATTCAGATTGGATTAGTTTATCAGGGGAATGTGATTCAAACGATCACGGAGACACTGGCTCTTATTATAGTTTGGAGTGAAGTAAAGTGGCAACAAAAATTTATTGTTTTGTATGTTGGAAGAGTTTTGTTTTGGGAGTCACAAAATGATTACTGGATGATTTCTGATTAATATGTGCACTCAGAAACTAAATATAGATTTATAACCAAAAAAAACATAAATTGTAAATTGACAGAAATGTGAATTCAAGCTGAACTATAACTTATAGTTCACCTCAATAGTTCTGTGGAAGTGTGGGTTTAAAAAAGGCTTTTTCTAGTTTAGGTATTAAGCAGTTTGATATAGAAATGATATAATATCAATTGGTACATTTGGCAGTGTGCCAAGTCCTGCTGGAATATAAAATCTGCACCTCAATAAAAGTTGTCAGCAGAGAGAAGCATGAAGTGCTGTAAGAGTTTCTGGGAAAACACTGAACTCACTTTAGACTTGATAATATAACACAGTGGATCAACACCAGCAGATGACCTGTCTCTCCAAACCATCACTGATAATAGTGACTCCTTAGATTGTTACTAAATAAACAGAGTTCACAGTAGAGTAATGAGTTGCTAAGCAACACATCACTCAATGTAATGTTTCTCAATCCATAATGTCACAGATGTTTTGGGAATACATCACATAATGCATTACCATCCACAGTGGACAGCAGGTAGGTGATTGTGACCACCGACATCTGACTAGAATTGTCCATGCCAGCAGACAAGAGATGGGCAGAAATCTCATCCACATTTAAAGCAGGAGATCTCTGCAATGCTCCTGCATTTTCCTTTTGCTTCCACGGGACATGACAAAAATCATGGGACACAATAATAGTTCCTGTCCCAGGATATTTGGCATGTCTGTGTAACACTAAGTATTACAAATTTCCCATTATGACAGTTTCTTTAGCTGTGTGAAGTGTTAATGTGGAAGTGGGTTCACAGCTTTCTGTTACTTTTCTCAATACCTGAGACGTCTGACTGCACTCTGAACTGGATTACATATTGGAGGAGTGAGACGAGGGTGTGATGAAAGAGAACAGAGGTCGACACACACACAGACACACACACACACACACGCACGCACACACACACACCTGTGTCTCTTTCTTCCCGCTGCCTCTGTGGACTTGTTAAACACACACTCTTTTAACCTGTACTACACACATGTACCAGAAGAGCAGGCCCAGACACACATACACACACACATGCAAAAACACACACAGTGAAATGATTGTGAAATGAATGTGAAGACATGAATACAGATGAATGTGTGTCTGTGGAGCTCACGGCCTCAGTGGAGAACCAGGTTCACTCACCTGAACCAGAATTCTAATGCATATGTACACACACACACACACACACACACACACACACAGTGCCAGATGTTTCATTTTCATGTGTTCCTCACTATACATCCAAATGTTTGTGGACATGGCTTCTAATTATTGCATTTAGCTACTCTTAATTTCACCCATTGCTTATGTAGATGTTTAGACTTAGACACACACACACACACACAGCTCATCCAGTTCCTTGTTCCTGTATATAAGCATCAGAAATAGAACTCTATATTGTAGCAAACTACTGGTATCATGCCTAATGTTAGGCCTGTATTAAAAAGAGCTATAAAGCCCCAGAGTGAATGTGTTGAGTTTTATTGTACACCTGCTTAAATACAGGCCAGGATAGAGCTTCAGTAATCATCCAGTACAGTATACTGTGTGTGTGTGTGTGTGTGTGTGTGTGTGTGCGCGTGTGTGTGCGTACCCCCTGATGAGGTTCTTGCTGTCACTCTGTGGGGGGTGGCTGCTCTCTGACTGCTCTTCCTCAGCGTGTGTCTCTGATAGAGACCGACCGATATGGGTTTTTCTAAGGCCGATGCCGATACCGATCATTAGTGGTCAGAGTCAGCCGATGGCCGATGTGACCTGCCGATTTTTAGGGCCGATATGCTATCGTATTATATTTATTTGGCATGCTTAAAATCATACTAGTAAGAGGAGGAACAACAGTTGTAAACTTCACACAATTTATTGAAAATAAGGTTAGCATTTTATAGTGACTTTAATGTTACTATATCACTATATGTTAATAAAAAATATTAATTTTATTTAGATTGTATTATCCATAACATTTTATTTTATTCATTATATAACATATGTTCTATATACACTATATATTCATGTTTATAGTAGAAATATTATGTTGGCTATTATATAAAATTTACTGTAGGGGCCTACTAATTAACAAATGTATGACTTGTTGCAGTCTGTTAGTCTATTAATTATTCATTTTGATATGTTTAACAGAGTGCAAGAAGACTTCCATAATGTGACAACTTTAGATAGTTACTCCAAAACGGCAAAGCTCATTTCTTCTTCAACTCCATGCAGTTGAAAACGAATGGACATGGGAGGACAATGTTATAAAATGTTCACATTAGGGCTGCAGCTATTATTTTACAAAAATGGGTGACGTTTAAATTAAGAATAAAATTATAAATAATGCAAAAACAGACAGGTGCTGTAATTTAAATATAGCTCTATCTGTTTTTTTTTCTTCTTCAAATGAGCTCCTTAGCCAGAGAAACGCGTCTCATCAGCTGTACTGGAGGTTCGGTGCGTGAGCGGAAAATGAGTTGAGAAAGCTGAAGAGCGCGGACTTTATAGGTTCAGGATAAAATGAGCTTTTATCAGAAAAGTCTGGAGGGGGTTCTAAAGTAGAACCCGACAAAACAGAAAATTCTGCTCATCGTTTCATTTAATATCTAACAGCGCAAACCGCTTTAAACGGGTGAGTTTTACAGCAGAACAGCAGGAGGCGGCATGATTTAATGTCTGTTTGTAGTGAAGGAAAAAGAGATGTTTTATTTTAACTCCATTATTTTAGAAACTATTTGTTTTATTAATTCGTTTACAATAAAGCTTATTTATATACAGTGTTGGGAGTAACGGCGTTAAAACTAACGGCGTTACTAACGCCGTTACTTTTTTTCAGTAACGAGTAATCTAACTAATTACTATGACTGTAACTATAACGCCATTACTATTTCCGACACCCCGTTACTGCACGTTACTTTAGCCGCTCTATGAACTTTTTTTTTTTATTTCGCTTTGCCCTGGTTAACCCCTCCTCTGTCCGGTGAACTTGAGCTTCTGGCCGCTGTGCCTGTGGTTTGGCATGGTGAAGTGAGGCACAATTGTGACGATTTGCGTGCTCTAATCAATTCAGTGATTGCCGTGGACAACCCAAGTTCCGAATTAAGGACCTTAAGCTCTTTTTAGCTGCTCCGGTTTTTGTGCTGCTTTCTATTTTAGAGCTTAGATTCTCTGCCCGAATCCCACCTGACCTGAGGACCGACCCGAAATCAGGCTCCTATTTTTATTTTATATAAAGCTCTGGTGTGATAATTACAACGTTGCTAAGTAACCAATTATTATTGTTCACTAAAGCGAACGAAATAGCGAAAATTGAAAGTGAAAAACATTTGTGTTAACTGAATCTAATAAAAACGGTAATTAAAAGGAAAAACATAACTATCTCGAACTGTATTTTGTGTTTATAAAACTAACTAAAACGAACTGAAATTACTGATAGAATACCCTCATTTTTGTGTTTAATTTATTTATAAGCGCTGTTGTACAGCGGAGTTGTACAGCGGGAGTTGTTGTGCCGAGCGCGCGGCACTCGTGGTCCGTTAGTCCTTTAGACGCGTTTTTCCGCTTTTTTCAGTATTACAAGTTTTAGTAATTTTCTTTGGTTGTGTGGAGAATTTCGTTTTATTTTTTTGAAATTCGTTAGATTATATTTTTGTCAACATTTTGGGTTTATTTTCGTTTGTTATTTTTTGTTATTTTTCTGAAATTTTCGTTTCTGAAGAAGAGACGTCAGTTATTTTATACTAGAGCTTATAGATAGGGCTTGCCTTGCATAGTCAGGGCGCATTCCAAATGCACCCCTGCCATCAACGCTAAGCATAGTTTCGTTTGGAGAGAAATGCTACAACATGCAGTTGAAATTCTATTCTTTTTCAGTAAATGAAGCAACATCACAGATTACTAATCATGAGAGAAAATATAGACTTTGGGACACTGGATTGTAAAAATGGATGCCTTACCAGTTGAAAGTCTTGCTCACTCTTGAAACCTTGCTCTGCGTTCCAAGTAGCTGCCAGCAGATGTGCCGGATTAAAATCGGCGCGGCCAAATAAGAAAATCGGCCGATGCCGATTGATAAAAAAATAACAAAAATCGGCCGATTAAATCGGCTGGCCGATCGATC
Organism: Astyanax mexicanus; assembly: GCF_023375975.1. Lineage (NCBI taxonomy): Eukaryota > Metazoa > Chordata > Actinopteri > Characiformes > Acestrorhamphidae > Astyanax > Astyanax mexicanus. The sequence continues at coordinate 32,528,440 of NC_064420.1, forward strand.
GGTCGGCCTCTAGTCTCTGAGCCCGTCAGCATCTCCAAAACTGCTCTGCTCCGATTACATTCAGATACATGCAGCACATAACTGTCTCAGCTGTCACTGTAATAGTCTCTTGCGCTCCTTTTCTCTCTTTCTCACTCTCTCTCTTCATTTTTTTCTCACTCTGCTCTCACGTTTTCTTTCTTTTGTATTATATTCTCATTGCCATTCTTTCTCCCCCTTTCCTTTCTTAATTTTTCTCTTTTTTCCACTCTACTTTCATTATTTTTCTTTCTCATTCTCTCCTCACTGCCATTCTCTGTTTTTCCTCTCTCTTTTTTCATTTTCCACTCTGGCTCTTTTTTTTTCACCTCTAATTCATGGCTCTTTTCTCCATTTCTCTCTCTTATTACTTGTGCTTTTTTTGTCTCTTACTCTTATGTTTTTTTTCTATTTTATATCTCACTCTACTCTTATTAATTCTTTCTTTATTTTTTTCTTTCTTTCTTATTCTCTCCTCATTGCCATTCTTTCTCTCTCCTGTCTGACTCTCTTTTCTCTATTTTTGGTCACTTTCTTTTTCAACTCTTTGTTCTCCTGATTTTTTTGTCATTGGCTCTTTTCTCTCACTCTCTTAATCACTTTTTTCTCTTTGCTGTCTCTATTTTGCACCTTTCCCTCTCCTATAATCTCCCTCTCTCTCTTATTGTCTTCTCTGGCTCTATTTTTCCCCTCTATATATTTTAGACTGCTTTTTTTCAGCTCTCTCTTTTTTCCTCACTTTTTCCTAATTGGCTCTTTTCTCACTTTTTTCTCTCTGCTGTCTCTATTTTGCACCTTTCCCTCTCTTCTAATCCCCTCCTCTCTCTTTCATTGTCTTCTTTTTTCTCTCGCTCTCTCCTTTCCTTTTCTCTATTTCCTTCTATTTTCTTTTGACTTTTCCTTTCTCTTCATTTCCATGTTTCCTTGTCCAATTCTCTTATTTTTTTTGCGCTAGCACCTTATATTTAGTTTAGTTTGACCTCATTGTTTTGCTCTTTCTCTCTCTCTCTCTGTGTAGGATGAGAGTTCAGTGAGCAGTGAGGAGTTTGATATGAGTGACCCCACATGGATTTCAGCTGAGCACCACGCCGCACTTTCTGACCCCACCCGACCCACCAGCACTGAGAGAATGCACAGCCCCCAAAATACCCACAAAGAGGAAGACGGTAGGAGAACATTTTTCTCTTATATTCGAATCGATGCTCTCTCTGTCTCTCTCTCTCTCTCTGTCTTTCATGCACACTCTCTCTGCTTTTGCCTTAACCTCTATGCCTCTCTCTCCCTCTCTCTCTCTCTTTCTCTTTCTCACTCTCTCGCTCGATACAGTTCAGTAAGACAAGCATTATTGGCATGAACAGGCCTAGCCTTTTTTGACGCATTATCAAATACCAGTGTATGAATTTCAATACACACACACACACACACACACACACACACACACAGTGACACACACTTCCCTCAGTATCACTCCTCCTTTTTTCCATATCTCTTATTCTCTCAATCATCTCTTGCTTGCTTTTTCATTGTCTTATTCACACACACTCTTTTCCTCTCTCTCTCCATTTCACTCCATTTCGCTCTGTCTCTCATTCTCGCTTACTCACACTGTCTCACTCTCTTTATCGCACACTCTTGCTCGTTCGCTCAGTCTCATCTCCATCTTAATAGAGGCTCTGAGTCCGACTATGGGGAGGAGAGAAGTGATGGACTTTGAAATGAAATGACCTGATGGGTGGGTGTGGAAAACCAATACATTCCTACAGTGAAGTGAGAGGAGGTGCTCATTCTTGGACACACACACACACACACACACAATCACACGTGCACATATGGTGATGTGAATAGAGTGGAAAGGGCCAAGGTGAAGCGAGAAGAAATGTAGGAATCGATTTTAATCAAACGGCTTCCACCTCTCTGCTTCCGGGGCACAGCTCCTGCCATCGGGGTTGCCAACGCTGAGAACCTGCAGCAGGACAAGAGAGAGAGAGAGAGAGAGAGGATAAGTAGGAAGAGATTGGGGGTTCAGGAATGTGACACTGTGGAGGAGGGTGTTGTGGGGAGCACCTGCAGAGAGAGGAAGTCAGCCTCCCCATGATGCTCACCTTCAGGTGCGTGAGAGTGCGAGTAGGAGACCTTCTAAAGGTCATCAGATCCTGCCACCACAGTCCCCTGTGGAGCTGCTGTGTGTGTGCTGTGACATTAGCTTCATGGAGGGGGCTGCTTTAAGAGGGCAGAGGACACACCTCTCTCGCTCCCACTCTTATTATCTCTCCTGCTCGCTCTCTCGGTATCAGCAATATGTCACATGGACCTGCAGTACTCTGCATGGACCTGCCTGATGTTTTGGAGATGTTCTGGTCCAATTGTCTAAAAGTCCTTATTTGATTTTGTCATAGTTGCTCAGATTTTGATATTTGACCAATGTTACAAATTTAACTAATCATTAGGACTGACTGTTTACCCTTGAATTGGTGCCTATTGGTGGTTTTAATGTTCTGGCTGGTGGCCGGTGTACATGCCAGAATGATTCTCTAATAATTTTAAACAGGTAACCATGTAGCTATTATAGTGCCATTTAATTATTAAATAGTATTATTTAACCAACTTCTATATTTTTTCTTAATAATAAATTTTCACGCAAAACACACAAAATCTAGCCTTTAAGTGAGTTTTTTTTTATTGCAATAACTACATTCTCTCTCTTTGGCTTACCTTATGAGGAAAAAATAAATATGTACTGATGTACACTTTTTTTCCAAAACTAAAGTCTTATTAGAGTGCAGTTATAATGCTAAGAAAACCTCTGGAATATAATCAAGAGGAAGATGGATGATCACAAGCCATCAATCCAAGCTAAACTGTTTGAATGTTTGTGGCATAAAGTTATCCAAAAGCAGTGTGTAAGACTGGTGGAGGAGAACATGCCAAGATGCATGAAAACTATGATTAAAAACTAAACTTTTTATGAATATGAACCTGTTTAATTTGCATTATTTGAGGTCTGAAAGTTCTGCCTCATTTTTGTTATTTCAGCCATTTCTCATTTTCTGCAAATAAATGCTCTAAATGACAATATTTTTATTTGGTATTTGGGAAAAATGTTGTCCGTGGTTTGTATAGTGTTCATTTTACTCAAACATATACATATAAATATCAAAATCAGAGAACCTGATTCAGAAACTAATGTGGTATCTTAATTGAAATTGATAATATGAATAAAATATAAATATAATTTGACTTGTTTGCCTTAGTTTGAGACACACCCCAACTCATTAGTCATTTCTGCAGTGCTGTTAAGCAGCTATTCCAAGTTACACAAGACCAGGCTAAAATCCCTAACTGGGAAAGACCAGATGCTAAAAAAATCTAAAGGTGAAATTACTGTTACTGTTATAAGCACATTTTAGGTTACTTTTAAAATCTGATAAACAAACTAAAAAAAAAAAACTCTTTACTAGTTTTTAATGTTTGGGGCAAGAATGTGCAAATTGCTACTATTATCTGGCTACTGCGCATGTGCAGATCTCCTATTATTGTTGCAGGATAACCCTGTGTTTTCTAAATTTTCTATAAGTTCAGCACATTGTTAATCTGTGTGTGTGTGTGTGTGTGTGTGTGTGTGTGTGTGGAGGCAGAAACAAGCATCTTCAGTGATGGTTTAAAACCCTGTAGTCTTAACCAGAAGCAAGTGTTTATCTGGAAGAAGACAGCAGAGGCTGAGAGTGTTCACTGTAAGCCGTACTTTATGGAGGATTTTTATCAGGCTCTTAACAGGTGCAGCTTAAATCATGGTTACCAGTTGTGCGTGAACCTTTGCTCTTGTTCCTTCACTTCTCTGAGGCTTTTCTTTCTTTATTTATTTATTTTTGCCTTGCTCCGTACGCTTTTCTGAGACATCCTCACTCTTGACTGTGCACGTCGTATCTCAGTGGAGTTACAGCAGCTATAACGATTACATCCAGACCCCAGAGAGTTAGCGGGAGTGAGCGCAGTGCCAGTATTTGCTGCTGACCTGCCTGTGCGGGAGGCTGTGAGCGAGCGGCTCCTTAAGGAGCTCCCCCTCTGGAGTTGACTGAGAGAGCCATCAGCTGAGAGTGACAGCCGCGCTTGCTCTGTGAACACTTCTCTCACCTATCAGCAGGGATCTGCCGGAGTGAGAGAGTCGGCTAGAGGAAGACGAACGAAAAAGATAGTGTGGAGTTAGACGATATAATGATATAATACAGTTACCACACAATTAAATTACAGTCTTTTCTTACCAGGGATTAAGGCAAGAGTTTCGGGTTGAGAGAGCTGAACTTTTAAGAAGCATAAAAGTGACGTAATGCAGTACAGGGAGATAAAGTCCTGTATCTACTGTAATAACCAGGGTTATACATAAAGCTCAACCCAGTCCTTTCCCCTATGCTCTACTCCAGGGGTCGGCAATAAGTGGCTCTGAAGCATTAAAACATCTGGCCCGTGAGGTTGTTAGAACTATAATGAACGATAATTAAAAAAAAAAGAAAGAAAATGCTTCTCTGGTGAGCTTCTGTTTACATTCCTCCCCCGTCTCTTACGTGCTCGGCGTGACTTTAGTTTCCTCCCGTTTTTAGGCTCCCTCTACCCTTATAAGGGCGTTTTTTTCCTGACCATGTCCCAATTCACTAGACAGGACAGCAGTAGTGTATTGCTGTGTAGCATCACAGTGCGGTCGGAGGAAATCTTGCGATACATCAGCTCACAGACACCTTGAGTTGATTGACATCACTCTTTGGAGTGATGTGGGGAGAGAGCACCATCTACCCACCCAAAGAGAGAGCAAGGCCAGTTGTGCTCTTTCAGGACTCCGGCAGCTGATGGCAAGCTACATGAATGGTATTCGAAGTGACATTAGTTTTTTGTAATAATTTTACTGAGAGGTAAATCTATAAGTACTAATTTTAGCTTATGTCAACTGCCATTAAGTTGGTTATTATTTCTATATTATTTGTTTAGTTATTAGTATTTTAGTTTTACTACTTTTAGTATTAGCGCTCTAGAATTGACAGAATTTACTGGACATTTTGTTAGTTGATAACTAGTAACTATTTAATTCAATTACAAAGCACATTGTGGCAGACATTCACACATAGAATGTTGTTATTTTCAGGAAATTTTACTTAAATTACTTAAATTGAGATTTCAATAATAACAGAGAGTATTACGCTTAATTTGACCATGTTTTGATAAGAAAAATGTATCAACCTCTTCTGTTGGGACAGTTTTTTGTAATGATTTTACTGAGTACTTAATTTTGATTCATGTCAATTGCCATTAAGTCTGTTTAATATGTCTATAATATTTGTTTAGTTATTAACATTTACTTCTCCCGCTAAACTGGGATTGTTTAATAGTTGTTAGTGAAAGTGGATGAGGAGTGCATTTTTGGGCTACTTTTCTATTTATCATAACCACCACGAGTTTTATCATACCTGTCAAGTTTTAGATTTAAAAATAAGGGATATTTTCCTCTGTCCGCATAAAGTCGTCCCACCAGCCCAACGAAGGTTCAGTATCCCTTACATTTTAAGACACATGTGAACCACTTACACACTACAATTAGATTATCAGAATCTGAAATGTTTTGGACATTCCTACATATTTCATTCTTTTAATACAGCCAAATAAAAAATCCTTTTCTAGATATTAAAAGTTAAGATTTCATGTCTTTTTTGCCATAAATGCACTCTTTTATATTATATATCTATTTATTTATTTAATAGATTTAAAATTGAACAAAGGGTGCACACATTCTGCAAAATGACTGTAGGTGACCTAAAATAGTATTATGAGCTTTTACTAAAAGGACATGGACCAGATATATTCCATCTGTAAAAATTAGTCCTAAGTGGCCTACACAATTAATAATTTTAATTAATACTTCTTTCTGTTGATCACTCCACCCCTGATTAGTTCAGTTAATTTCCACATTTCTGGTTAAACTCAAGATGTAATTTTTTTTATTTTAAAAGGTTTAATCCGTTTGTTTTATTTCGGAGACGAGTATTTTTAATCAGCTATCAGAAAAATCTCATCACAGTTTCCATGATTAGCCTACCGTTACCTTTCTTTTAGAAAAATCGCTGAATATCCAGATATGTTTTAACATCAGCTGCTCCGACTAGGTGCCTGAATTCACAGCGACTCTCCTTTGCAAGCTAATTGGCTGTTTCTCCTGAAAGGCGGGACTTTCTCCTTGAACCGGCTCCTCGATTGGTTAAGAGACACAGAGCGGTCAGTGCCCTGTCTCCTCAATAATATATATTTTTTAATTTTAATATAATACGGGAAATTTACGGGAAAATACTAATACGGGAGGACGGCGGGAAAGAGGAGTAAAATACGGTAGTTTCCCGGCCAAAACGGGAGACTTGACAGGTATGGTTTTATACAGACTTTGCGCAGGATTATTATTTTTTTTTTACTGGACCTGGCAACCCTGACTGTAACTTGCGGTATCTCGCTGTGTGCTTTCTCTGTTTCGCTCAAAAGACAACAGAAAGCACTAAATGTGGGATTTTAAAATTCTGAGAACTTGTTTAAATGTATAATGAGCTGATGTACAGTGAGTATGGGGGTTGTCTTGTCCATTATCTGGTGTGGTTACATTTTTGAAGACACTGAGAGCAAGCTGCATTGTGTAAGCACATTAGCCTTTCCTCCCACCCAGGCATATCTCCGAGGTCTGTATGGTCATGACAAAAGTCATGGGATGCACTAACTTAATCCTCTCCTACGACTCACGGGATATCAGCATACATGTTGCCTAATTTAGTGCACAGATACACACTTGTAAAAGTCTGCAGAAAAATAAGCATTCACACAAATATTCATGCGCTTTAGCTACATGCTGTCAATAGCCTTCCCCTGAGGTTTGAGGGTGTGTTACAGGAATGTGTGCCGTATTGAAGAGACATAGTCAAACATTAGTCAAAGGCTTGACAGGACTGACCTTGGCACTCGGGCTGCTGCAGACAAGACAACTTTGTAAGCGTCATTGTTGCTTTTGACTGTGATAGAGAAGCTGGATTTATCCATTGTGTGTGTCACACTAGTGGTATGTCACCTTTTGTGGTGTGTCGAAAGCTTGTGCATATGTGTGTGTGTGTGTGTGTGTGTACGCACTGTAGAAGTGTGAAGGCTGACACTCTGAAGCTTTCTGTGCTTAGACTCTGCTGGATATTCTGGCCCTGCTTCCCCCACACTCAACCCTGGTGAGCGAAAGAGGAAGGGAGGGAGGGAGGGAGGGAAAGGGGAGGGGTAGAGGATAGGCAGATGGAGCAGAGGAGGAGGGGTGGAGGAAAATCTATACAACATACAGTCCTCAACAAAAAAACAAGCTTTTTGTTACATATATTTTAGATGAAACTTCAGCTTTTGGCTGTAAAATAGCTTTTAATATGAAAATATGTTGTGTGTTTTGTTTGAGCTTTGGGGTTTGAGCTGCTTGAGGTGCAGTGTACTTCATTGTCCAATTAGATCTTATGATGTTGGACAGTTACAGCTGCTGAAATTAAGACAAGACAAGACAAACATATACACCATACGAGTGCTGAGCACAGATGGAATTTGGCCACAATAATACCTTTTATCCATACTTGCAGTAAGCACACATATGTACACTAGTGAGTACACCCAGAGAGACACACCGTAATTTTCTGAGAACATGTGAAGTTGGCTTCTTATCAGCTGGCTTCTTGTTTAACCTCCCAAAACCCGAACTATTGAATGGCATGCATTTTTATTTCTCTGTGCTATTTGGGCTATTTGGCTTCAGATTGGTGTAAAAACAAAGAGTAATCTTTCTACATGATGTCGTTTCTGAGAAAAATGAGGTCCACATATGAGGACTTCAGTTTTATATTTCAATAGAACACAATGAAGTCATAATTAGTAATGATGTGCAAAACATTTATTTTTTGCCTTAGTGCAAAACAAAAGTAGATCAACAGTTGTAAGTGCTGCTTCAACACGGAGACATAAAGTAAAAAAAAAAAAAAAAAAAACATTTACTATAGTTACTGTTTATTTAAATTTCTGTTATGGTGTCCTCTTAAGAGGCCATTATAACAGAAATTTAAAGGCCCTTGTAGAGCAAAATGTAGTGTTGTGGTCTAGACAAAAATATGATGTCCCAGGAGGTAATATATTATATCTGGATAAAGCCAAGCCGCATAAAATACACATTTTGTATAGTATTTTTCCAATTTTCTTTTTTTTTTATTATTATTTCAGAACTTCACAATTAGAATTTTAAGAAAAATGAAAAAAAAAATCTTGTCTAAATGTTCTTATTTTTACATCTTGTAACAAATCTTGCATTAAGTTGCATTATATATTATACATTATATATTTTTATAAGATGCAAAAGACAAGAAAAAAAACTAAAGATTGGAAAAACTGATTTTTTTTTTCACCAAAGTAAATGGGGGACAAAAACTTTTTTTTTTTTTTTTTCTTTTTTCTTTTTTCAGTGTTCAAAATTAGCCTGCAACGGTCAGAAAATGTAACTGATAAACGATGCACTGACCCAAAATGGACCAAATTTCTTTTTTCAGTTTTGATTTAACCCAAAAAAATTCATTTCAGTGCATTTGTAGTATGTGATTGCTTATCTCTTCAGGATACAATCCAGATACTAGTCACATGAAGTGACCAGGTGTAAACAGGGTCCTTGATTATACTGTATGTGTTGTGTTAGATTTGAGTTGGGGGGTTAAAAGCTGCAGGATAGTTCTTCAGGAGAAAGGTTGAGGACCACTGTTTGAATATTGCGTAAATATTAAGGAAGTTTATGTAAGCAGCAGAAATCTATACCTATACAGTTCATCAGTGCAGCATTGCACCACGTGATCTGGCTCGCAAATGCCAGTATTGTACATGCAGAGCAGATACGCATCGCGTTAAACCTGAGATGCAGCTTTAGATGGATTTGTTTTGAATGACCTTTGTTATTACATGGGTGGATTTGCTTTAACCCTGGTGGCAAAGTGACCCATGGGACACACAGCCTGTAGGCCTGTATGTGTTTGTGTGTGTGTGTGTGTGTGTATGGTTGTATGTATAGTGGAGAAGAGTATATAAGTGAGTGAGTGAGGGGGGTGAGGGGAAAGTAGGCCATGAAAGAATGACAGCGTGACTTTGATGGTTGTTCCCATTGGACCAGAGTAATGGAGGTTAAGTGTAAAAGTAAATAATTAGATAAGAGGAAGGTGAGTTAGTTAATACTGAGCATTAAGTGGTTTCTTTGGGCCAACGGACGCATAACGGCGCCATCACTGTCGCATTCAACAATAAAAAAAAACGTCTCAAAGAAGCACATCAATGGCCTGATGTTGTGCACACCCATTAGCCTCACTTCAGTGATGATAAAAGATTTATATTGAGAATTGTTCACTGGTTTGTCCTCAGAATTGTGATTCCTGCAGCCTCAATGTCACCAGGTACACTGCTCTCTATACTGTAATGAAGAAGAAGCTGCTACCATTGTCATTTATAAGCATATGGTTTCCGCAATGAGTGTGTGCATAAAGGCAGGTGTATGCATGAGAGCGGTGTTTGATGTTCTGAGATGGCTCTTCTGGCTGCATAATGACAGGTGTGTGATTGTTTCCTTGCTGGAGGAAATGTAGGACATTACAGAGACATGTGCTTTTAAGAGCAGGCTTTTACCAACGTGCCAGAGCTGAAGACTTTTTATCCTTCTCTTCCTCTGTTCTTCAAAATTGTCCCGTCCTTCAGACTGAAGGCATTCTCCCCCGCTCCGCTCCTCTCCGCTCCTCTTTTCTTCTCTCGCCTCCTCTTCTGCTATAATTGATCTGCACTGAAATCTCTGGGTTATGGGCTTTATGGGAAAATGGCTCCGACTGCAGCTGCAAAAGTGGCACCAAAAAAAAAAAATGGAAACAGTTTCACATTACAGACTTGTATTGGTGTATTAGTGAGTGTGCATGTGTACAACACACAAGATACTAAACTGATTAGACCACCTAGGTACAGTAACTAGCATCCCATGAGTCGTAGGCTAGAATTTCTATGGTTATTTGGAACATACAGAACTATGGTATTTGGTTACTAATTCACATGGACTTAAGATGTACAGTAAATAACAAAAAAAACATTGGTCTTCCAGATTTTGAATGGACAGTAGCCCATTATTCTATTTATTAACAGTGTTGTTTATAGACTTGTACATCTATGTCAAAAACCAATACATTATAGACACTTATAGAGACTCTTTTGTACTCCTACCCCTTTTTTTCGAGTGTAACTGTTCACCTTGGAACAGAGTTACAAGAGGAAGGGATGAAATCTTCTCTCTCTAAGAACTGGAACAAACTTTTTTATGCACCTGATACAGATATACTGTAGCTATAGCAGTGGAGCGCTAAAGTTCAGCAACCTAGCTGCTGCTGGTAAACTAGTTAACTTTAGGGTTACTGGTTAACTGTATGTCATCAGAAAGGGAGCAGGTGGTGTAGCAAGGATGGGGAGCTAAAATTAGCTTTTCTTTTTTGCCCATTCCACCTCAAATGCTGTAGCCTCTGTTGCACCATTTAAGGTAGAATGGGGAAGTTAGCTATGTAGCTACTGAGTTACTAGTTGTTTGTTATAAAGAAAATGGCCATAAAACATTAAAACTACACAATAAACTATGGTAATAAAGCAGTTATTATGATTTTTAACAAGGAAAATACTCAAATTTGTGGGCTTCTTTGGTCACTTGGGCCGCTGCCGTCTTTCCAGTGAGCCCTCTGTTTAGCGGGTAACTCTGAAAAATCTCAGTTTAAAGGGTCATATGTTATAGCCCTAACATTTCCCCTCCCCTGGGGACACCCCACCCCTCGACATGCATGTGCAAAACAGAGGAAAAGGGAGAAGGGGTAAAATGAGATTGGTCCTATGTACTATAAACACATGAGGTCATGACTTCACATATCACATAGTCACTTAGATCTAGACTAGTGAGGGAGACCAACAAGACACATGACTACTCTGAAGGAGTTGAATTGATGCTGCCACCACCGTGCTTCATAGTGGGGTAAGGTATGTTTGTGGTGGTGTGTACACTGTTTAGTGTCCACCAAATATTGTGTCTAATCGTATGACTAGACTTCTTCTCATCATGCCCATCATGGCAAAGTAGTAGTAGCCAGTGCAGACATCGCAATCCTGATTCCTCTTATCATCACTGTGAATAAACAGTCAACTTTTTTTTTCTTTCATCAGATTATTCAGAATGACTTGCGTTATTTACACATGAGCTGATAAACTATGCAGAAAAATGTAAAAAAAAATAATAATTGGCAATAATATTGTCACTGTGTACGTCACACGTATATACGACTTAATTATTAGCGCTTCCGTCTCGGAACACCTTCCCACATCGCTGTGTGAAAACACGTGTGCAGAAGCTGAGAATCCATATATTTCAGTGTTATTTTTTCAGTGTGTTATAAAGTGATATGAACATTTATTCAGTGGCGCAGTGATGCATTATGCTACAGATAATCTGTTTGGTGCAGAATGATGATGAACAATAGAGTCCAGTAAACAGAAGCAGTAGGCTGAATGTCTGAGGGGTGAAAGGAGCAGACGTTGGGCGGCTTGTTCTGGCTGGAAACACCGAGCTGGTGTTTGAAGAGAGAGACAAAACCACCCTGCCTCCCACCGAGATTGCCTGTTACTCATTCTGTGGGTTCACTATGGAGTGCTGCTTCAGATAAATAACTGACAAACTGCAGATGGACACTGGAGTCTTTCACACACATATGTATGCTAATCACCTCAAATTTCATTTGAAATTTTTTGCCCGTGTTTCCAGACAGTGACTGTAGCGTGATTGCTGGCAATGGGACACTCGGTGTTCAGTGTTTTTTCTCTTTTTTTTCTTCACTGACAAAATGGAATAGAACACTCAGGGGGTACTAACAGCATGCAGGCCTATTACTGCCCACTGTTCCTATTGAATAACAATAGGACAATAGGACTTGGATATTCTTGGCCCGCTGCGTCACATAAATCCACACACAGACACACATACACACACACACAAGGGCTCACACACACACTCCCCAACAGCTTCCAGGTGACCTCCATCGATGGCTGCAGAAAACAAAACCAACCCCAAGCCATGTTCACAAAAGCAGCCTAATGACTACCGACTGACTTCCAGCCAATAGGGGACTGCGACTGCACTTGATTGACGGGCGGCTGAGACGTAGGCTCATTAATGCTGTCAGGTCATTCTCTCTGGTTTCAGCGAGAGAGTCCCTGATTCTTATCTTCCCCTCAGAGCTCCAACTACTCTATATGACACAGGTACGCATAGGAGTAACTTCAGTCTGGAGAGAAAAAGGTCTGAAATGACTAAAGTTTTAAAGCTTGAAAATTATGTACAGCTCTGGAAAATATAAAAGACCACTTAAAAATTGAGTTTCTTTAATTTTACCAAATTGAGAACTAATATAATCGAGAGGAAGATAGACTGCTTGAAATTTTGCACCAGGAGTGGCATAACGTTATCCAAAAACAGTGTGTAAGACTGGTGGAGGAGAACATGCCAAGATGCATGAAAAATGTGATTTAAAACCAGGGTTATTCCACCAAATACTGATTTCTGAACTCTTAAAACTTTATGAATATGAACTTGTTTTCTTTGCATTATTTGAGGTCTGAAAGCTCTACATCTTTTTTGTTATTTCAGCCATTTCTTATTTTCTGCAAATAAATGCTCTAAATGTTTTTATTTGGAATTTGGGAGAAATGTTGTCAGAAGTTTATAGAATAAAACAACAATATTACTTTTATTCAAACATATACATATTAATAGCAAAATTAGAGAAACTGATTCAGAATCTGAAGTGGACTCTTAATTTTTGCCAGAGCTGTATGTGTTTCTGAAACTTTTGATATTGTTTTGTGTTGAGGAAATGTGAGTATAGGTTTCAGTAAAAACAACATGTTATATGAATAATTTATTTATTTTGGGAGTATTAATGATGTTATGCTGGTGATGGATGGGTAGAAAGGGGTTCTATTTGAAGAATAGAAGAACGAGAACTAGTTCCTTTAAATTAGTATGAACTGAACTAGGATATGAACTGAACTAGAATATCAGGATATTTCAGGGTATTTTTGCGATAACGATATACTTGGCGATATAGGAAAACTAAAATATGAGGAATATATAATAATATATAATATAATAAGAATATAGTATAATAGTATAACAGTATAATCATAATGTGGCAAAATAAATAATATAGCATAAAATAATATAATGCAGCAAATAATATTGCAGAATATTTAGTGCATGCATATAAACTGCAAACTAAAACAATTATACAATAAATAAACCTAAAGCTTCACAGAAAATAATAGACTACTTTTAAGACAGAACAGCCCTATTATCACGATATGGATTTTTAATATCATGATATTTCTGTGTCACGATATATTGTATTCGATATCTATTGCCCACCCCTAAACTGAACTTTGAACCAGTTCACATTAAATGGCAACTGGCACAACAATGATGGAGTTTTCACTTTTTTCAGTTTTTTGTACTTTGACAAGTAAACATAGTCAATTATCAACCTTCTAATCACTTTACTTCACTTCACTTTACACTTTACATCTCAATTAAAAAAACACCCAGGAAAGCTTTCACTATCATAATGAGTCAGTAACCCTTTTCAGCAGTAATAGAACCCTTTTTTGCTTGTAGTGTAGAAAGCTTCAAAATAATTTCTGAAGATTTTGGGCTTTTCCTTAAAATTTGAAAGTGCATCAGTCCACGGACACTGTAGTGCTCTTCTCTCTAAGACCGAAGGACACACTGTGCACGCCTACAGAAGGACACTCTGTACAATTCTCAGTAAAAGTGATGCAGAGGAAGCAGTGAATGTGAATTTCAGGATGGGAAATTCTACAGCAAAATGTCAGGCTGGCTGGCTGTAATCGAAAACGCTCAGCTTTTGGGTTATGTAATGTGATCCAGAACATAGTGTTTATGGCTAGAAGAGCATCAAACAGATGCAATTTTGTATTTTAGAGTGACTGTGCCATATTCCTGCTCTCAATACACTGAAATACTTAAGGCTGGTTCATAACTGATGTAAACCTTCTGCATTCATGCGTCTTGTGCCACCATCCCTCCTAGCCGCATAGTTTCATTCCATTTCAACAACATATTTGATGTATTCAAATTATTATCTTTCCTTTTTTATTTAAATATTATCTATTATCATGCTTAGAGAGAGCACTACACACAATTAGAAGGCAGTTGTTGAATAATAAAGAAGAAGAACTTCTAAGAAATTGACTTACAGGTGGAAAAGCTGGAGTTGTGTGTTCTGCAGATAAAGATGGTATTGGATTGAGGTTATTACCAAAAAGAAATATAATCAGCTACATGCTAAATATAAGGTTCACTTAACTTTTTTTTTATAATAATAAGCATTGTGATTTAAAGCAGCAGTCCTTAAGATTTTTTAATTTTTCATTTAATTTGAAAGCATAGTATTACTGAGTAGGAAGATGACAAAAACTTAGAGTAAATATAATGCCACAGTTAGTTCCGGCTCTGCAATGTGATTGGCCGAGAGGCATTCTATAAGTGCCATTATCAGCTGGTAATGCACTGTAACTGAAGCTCTCCATGTATTACTCCGCCACATACAGGTAACCTAGCAAAGATGCAGCACTTACAAGCCAAACAGAGCAGCTACAAACAGAGCAGCAATGGAACTGTTTTAACTCGCAGAGTGTTAATAACCAAACAGATCGTATTTAACTCTTTAACAGCGATATTGGAACTGTGTCTTGTAAGTCCCAGGACCTTTTTTCTGACTACGACAGCATTTGATGGTTTCCTGAACATCCATGGGGCTGTTAATGGGGCTGACACAGGATCTAATATGAACATGTAGATATCAGAAATGTAAACTCAGCCTTCAGCTGCTCTTATGCATGTTTTAAAAGTACCTTTTTAGCATAATTTTTCAAATTACACATTCTTACCAAAAACTTAGACTGTTACTTTAACTTAATTCAATTTTATGCTAACTATTGTATAATGTCATTTAGAAGCTCTCACACACATAATCTTGTGGATATATTTAATTAGTTTATTTAAATTCTATTAATATGTTCCTCACTGTATATCTTCATGTATTGTCTCCTTAAAACATGCCATGCTGAACAGATGATGTCATGTCCATCATGAAAATGATCGTTTATTAATTGCAGTGGTGGTACAATGTTCCATTAATCGTGATATTGATTTGGGCTCATATTGCCCAGCACCAGGCTGTGATTGTTAATGTCCCTTTAAGACCGACACTAGATTAATGAGCTCTGTTCTGATTGGCTGTCCTGTTTTGAACCTTATTCAAAAAGCACACTCAGGAGCTGAAATTCTGAAAGGATGAATAGACCAATATAGATGCATGAGATGCGCAATGGTTTTAAAACTGATTGCTTTTCCAATATAGATTCCATGTATAGACGTAATCTCCTTTATTTGAAAAGAAAAAAATAACATTTCTATATTTCGATTACGAGCAATAAAGGCATGTAGAAAGCATATAAAGGCAGTATGTTCTGAAGAGCAGTGTGCAGTTTACTTGGCAACGTAAACCTATAGCCTTGACTGTGCCTTTCTAACTCTGTGTGTATTGAACAATAGTGTATATATGCAAAGGCTGCAGTACTGTAACTGTAGATGGTTGGAGAGGTAATAATAATTGCAAGCTTGGTGGGCTCAATGATTTAATAAGTAGACGTGTCAGTAACAAGAGCTCATGATTCCAGTTTCTTAATTATAGTACATAAAGACCAGAATGGAAACTGGTAGTTAGATATCAGACTCCTTTGTGACCATTCAAAATGGGTTAATAGTTTGTGACTGGGTCGGCTGGTCATTTAAGATGTGTTACAAGATTTTTGAGCACTTTGCTTTTTTTATGTAGAACAAAGATGGAACAAAGTTGTGTATTGTCACGGAATGAATCATAAAATAAATGTTCTTTGTAATTTAGAAGCTTGAGCTGGAACCATAGAAGCTATAGAATGCAGCACTGGATATGCAAATGGGGCCTGTATTGAATGTGGGTGTGATTTCTACCTGTGTCACGTGTCTATTCACACAGACACTTCAATATCAGGTACATCTGTGTAAGTTATGAGGTGTTATCTTATGATCAGTGGCCAGTGTGCTCTCTCATTACCAGACAGGCAGCTAACATTAGCAGTGAGCTAGCTAACATACTAACATTAGTGGTAAGTTAGCTAAGGTTACCAGGGAGAGAACTAAGGTTAGCGGAGAGCTAGCTAACATTAGTGGTGAGTTAACTAACATTATTGGGGAGCTAGCTAACACTAGCGGCGAGCTGGCTAACATACTAACATTACAGTTGGCAGAGAGCTAGCTAATATTTTCATATGTGCAGGAATCTGCAAAAGACCTCATGAAACTTGCATTATTTTATATATATTATTATATATTTATTTTATTATGTTGGCTCTGTATTGCATCACAGTTGAACAAAATTGAAAAAAAAAGTTTTTAATTTTCAGTACAATAAATTATTTTCTACTAAAGAAATTATGACTATATAAATTATATTTATTGAAGTTTTTAAAAATTCTTAAAAAGCCTTAAACTTGTCTTTTAAAATGGCGCAAGAACCCTGATTATGTATATTTAAAAAAAATAGTTTTGCGATTTTTAGATGTAAAAATGGTGTGATTGTAAATTTATAAATTAAAAAGAAAATAAATAAATATCTGTATAATTGTATTTATGTCTTTCTCAATAAATTAATTTAATACATTTTGTTGCAAAAATCATAAAATTCTACTTTTAAATGTAATAATTCTCCAGAAGTCCTTATAATTGTCACGTGTACAGTGTGTGAATACATCATCGAAGTATTACCACCCACTGCACTGTCAACTGTGTGTGGTAATGTCTTCTATGATATATTCCCTGTATAATACGTTTGTGCGCTACAGCTCCTGGCTAAAATTGTCCATGCGATTGGACAAGCACCTGTGGCAGAAAGCACAACCAAATTCAGTGCGGGAGTTCCTTAAGTTTCCAAGGGATATGGCAAAAGTCATGGGACACTCTTTGCATTCTGTGTTTTTTCACTAACCTGTGTTCACCGGTTCATTGTATATGGAGGGCCACGAGGACCATGTTATGGTCTAGTGACCATAAAAATAAACCAAAGCGTTGGTATTTACGTACGAGATCCTTCACTTTTCCAGACACTTCACAGCCACTGAGGTGAAGACCGCTGGATATAGCTCAGTCATCCAGGCGCATGGCCTTTAATTTCCTGGGCAGAGACGTGCTGATTGTGTTCTTTAAGTACACCGGGCTCTGATAATGCGAGCATGTGCTAGCTGCTAGCCACAGAGAGCTCGGCTTACGGGCTTCAGAGCAGATCCGCACAGATCGCAGGCACTTGACTGTAGTGCAGTGCGAGAATTCATGCGGAACAGATGGCTGGTCTGTAGTCTGCGCCGCAGTTGCAAATGTTTTGCATCTTGCATCTTAAACATTGTAGCCTGAATGTGTTCCCGTAGACGTTGCGGCGTGTGCGGGGGAGAGAACGAGGGGAGGCGGAGGGTGATAATCATGTGATAACCTAATGGAAATACTATTAAAAATGCAGGGCCATTAACATATGACATTTCCCAGTGTGTGCTCTGTTTGATTGCGAGTATGTTTGCGAAGTTATTGTAAGGGACCCGGAGTGAGAGTGGGGAGGGAGATGGGGAGACAGAGAGAGAGAGAGAAAGAGAGAGAGAGACCGAGACAGAGAAAGCCTGTGAAAAGATAACATCGACAGAGAAGCTGAGAGAATGAGAGAGAGAGAAGGAGACAAATGCATTCTTGTTCAAACATTGTTCTCTGACACACATGGTATGTCACTTGCGCTCTTGCTCTCTCTCTCTCTCTCTCCCTCTCTCTTGCACTTTTGCGCCTTCCTTCTCGCGTTCTCTCACTTTCTCTCTCACTCTCACTCTCTCTCCCTCTTGCTTTTGCTATTTTCACTCTCCTGTATCCTATAGATAATGGTGTAATGTAGCTGCTAATGAGTGTCATTAGACAATAAATATTCTTAATTATATTACTGCCAGTTTATTGTCTATTAGACTGATGAAGATAAATATAGGGCTAGAACAGTGAATACAGTGAATGTCAATGTTTTTTTTTTCATGCTTTCGTGCTGTGTTCTGGCTAGGGAGGTTTAGAAAATATAATATTAAATTAAAAAATATATTTTAACAGCAAAATGTTATGCATGTGTGATAATATTAATTCCTGTTGATGTCAGTTAGATGTTCTCTAACTGATGTTAGCTAGACCTTAACTATTCTAGCAGATTGTTAACAGCTAAAAATTTTTAGCTAACACTTGTATATGGATATTTGCTAGCTGATTTTAGACAGGCGTTAACGACTTTGTTTGGAGTTTGTTCGACAGTAATTAGGCCCTTGTTTGCTAGATGTTATCTATTGTAGCTTACCGTATTTTCTGCACTATAATGACCACCCTACCCTGTAATATCATAAAATGACTTTTAAACTCTGGAGGGAGCCTCTATAAATGGGGTGAATGGAGCTAAAAGCTAAAAACATTAAACTAAAAATAATTATGAACTGTTTGTTCTAACAAGATTTTTTTAATTTTAGAAAGTAGAATAATGTATGTAATGGTGGCTCTGATGGCAAAGTTGGCTAGCGTACACATACTGTGTGTGTGCTGGTGTACATTCAGAGGTGCGGGGTGCTAGGCGTGAGGCCTTGTTTGCTGTGGGTGAGGAGGGTTTCCACTGAGTCAGGGCCAAAGGCTGCTTAATTATTAACTGCCACCCCTCCACGCCACACTCAAATAAGAAGAGCCTGAATTAATTATTATACGCACACTCACTCACTCACTCACTCACTCGCTTGACTGATAGCTAACAATTTGTTTTGTTTACAGGAATGATGGCCTGCTGAGATTTACTGCATGCTGCTATATGTGTGTTCATCTTGGTGTGCGTCTCTGCGTGTGTGTTTATGTGTGTGTGGACCTACATGAGTGACTGCAATTAGACTGTAGACTGACTCCTGATCAGGCCACAGGCTCCTGCTTACTCCTGCTAATGAGGGGTATCTATCTATATGTATGTGTGTGTGTTTGTGCATGTATGTATGTGTGTGTGTGTGTGTGTGTGTGTGTGTGTATGTGCTGCACAGTGAATATGCAGGCATGGCTATATAGAGGTTAAGGTTAAGGTTTTCACTTCTCAAACTCAAAAACACGCACCCTATCAGTCGAGCGGAGATTTTCTCCGAACCCTACCCTGTGTAAGCATGCGTGGGCGTGTTCGTGAAGTGTGTTTTTAGCACACACAGCAGAGGCCTCCTCTGTTCTCTGATTGTTTTATGGGGAGTTGCTAGGGTGTGTTTTCAGAGAAGCGGTGTAAAGGTTGGCCCATAAATCTCCAAAATGTCCCTGAAATTTGGACTCTCCGCTATCGGCTCCTCAGGATTTACAGGGGGGAGAATCAGGCGGTCCGGTCCGAGAGCCGAGATAAGATAAACTACAGTAAAAGAGGCTGTTTGCTGTGCAAAATTTAAAAAGGCAGCTCCCTCACACCCAGTGACCCCATGCCATTGTCTCACAGTCCTTGACATCAATCCACAGTGGAGAGAGAGCTAAAAGGGAAGTCGTTTAGAAGCCTTTTTAATAAGAGAGCATGAGCCGCTGCCAGCAACGGCTTTGGGAAGGTGTAGTAGCCTGAATTAGGAGCTGGATCAGCTTATGAAGTAAATCACTGCAACTGCTGACCTCTAGCATATATATTCAGCTACTGAACTGAGACTCAACCTTCTAAATCTATTCCTGAAAGTGACGAGTCTCCGTTAGGACAGTTCAACGACTGTTGAAAGGGGATAGAGGGATACACGTGTGTGTGTGTGTGTGTGTGTGTGTGTGTGTGTGTGTGTGTGTGTGTGTGTGGAGACAATGAAGGTAGATAATTGAAGATGGTCACTCATAGTAAGTAAAACCCAGTTTACTGTACTGGTAAGAACTTGGCAATATGTTACATCTCATTGTTACACAGTGTGAGTACACTGTTAATAGTTAAGAAGATGTTCCAGTAAGGCAAGTGCAGTTTGTAATGAAATAATGAACTAAATGGTGAATAATTTTGTATACTATTGTATTTTATTATAATTATGACTGAATATACAGTAATCCGTGTAGAATCAGCTGATACAACTTCCTGTTTTAAGTGTAAATCAGTCAAATTTATTAGTTTACTGACAAATCAGACGGGCACAAAAACTGGAACTGGAATATTAAGCACATATGTGATCTGTGCACAATCTGAAAATATATAGAAAAAAGTTACATAGATAATAAAAGAGATCTGGGTAATATAATACCAAAATATTGTATCATAATATTTAAAGACATTTTTATAATACACTATATTTATCGTGATGTTTTGACACAGACAAAAATCTATAAACATCAGTAGTGGCAGATTCCTAAACTGCTATTTAAATACTTATTTATGGATAATACAGTTACGATTATTACTATTTTGTAGGGGTGTGACGAGACACTAATACCACGAGACGAGACACGATATTGGGTTCACGATAACGAGACGAGACGAGATTTAAAAATAAAATTTTAAAGAAAAGTGTTTTTTTTTTGGACAAAATCATATACCTCAAACTTAACAGACTGGTTTCTCTCACACATTTATTCTATAAGGAATAGAAATAAGAATAAAAAATAAAAATACAACTTTTCTAGGTCTTATATAGTGCAAACAATAAGTGCAAACCACAACCAGTCATATTAAGACTATGGTTTGTGTTTTCCTACTAAATCTCTTGTAATTTAACTATGCATAACCATAACCAGTCATATTAAGACTATGGTTTGTGTTTTTTTTCCTCCTAAATCTCTTGTAATTTAACTATGCATAACCATAACCAGTCATATTAAGACTATGCTTGAAGTGCAAACAGAGACAGAATATTTTTTTAATACAGTACAGACCTAAGGGATTAGTACAACTGCGTATGAAACAGTCATGTGTAGGATTTACTTACAGTATTTATATATGGTTTGTGTCTTGTTGGTCACTCTGTTACCGTTTATTGTTTTCACTGGAGCCAATATGCAGCCAGACATACAACTAAAAAGTAGCAGAAGCATCTTCTTTATCAGGGGTATTTAATTATGTTAAATAATTAAGTGCTATATCCTGTAAGGTTGTTTGAACTGAATGATGTAAAAATATAGAAGAAGAGTGACATAGCCCTTAAATGACTCATTCTGGAAGGGACTAAAACTTACAGGAATAGAGCTAGTAAAATCTCTTTGTGAGAGTAATTTTGTGCAAGCAATAAACAGCAAGCACACTAATGCGTTTTGTTGGATAAATTTGGAGTCTAAATGCTTTGTGTTGTTTTGTATGTAGAGAAACTGCTCACAAATTGGTCACCTGACTTTCTTCCTTTTGTTGTAGAAGGCTTGTGCTTTTCTGGTTTTGGAGAAGCACTGATATTAAGGCCCACTTGTTCATAGTGCCTACACACACACACACACAGACACACACACACACACACACACAAATGTACAGATTGTTTTACGATGGTGGCCTCTACCCCTCCCAACCTTTATCCTCTGAGAAGATTTGGGAGTTTTGTACTGCAGGGAAATGAGATCAGATAAAGCTTTACCCACAGCTCTACACACATACACACACACACACACACACACACACAAACATACATACGCATACATAGAAAGACACACACATGTACTAATGGATAGCTTAAGCTTTAGTGTTCTGCAGTGAGCCATGAGCATGCTATGATAGTACGATATTTCCTTGATGCACCACAACATCATTTAGCCTCCATAGCAAGGTCACTGGAGCTCAAGGCTGAACTGACCCCTGACAGCAGCTCCATTGGGTAAACATTGTGCAGCATTACAAACGTGGGCAGCGGCTGGAGCTTTTCAGATCACCGTCTCTGCATTCAGGCATAGCGTTCCCACTGTGATTTTTTGTGTTGAATGCTGGAGTAAAGCTGAATGCAGCTGCTTTTAAGTTTGTAACTGAGGTATGCCCCTTCTTTTTCTTTTCCTTTCTTTTTCTTTTGATGAAGACACAGAAATTGACAGTGAGAATCCAAGGTCTCTCCCAACACTTTATCACCTGGTACTGTTCGCTGGCCCTGAGACAGTTATTTGCTTTTTTTAACAGCTTGTCTCCCTCTCTCTCTCTCCGTCTCCCTCGTTCTGCCTCCCAGTTAATGCTTCTGGTAGCCTTGAGGATATTGGCTGTTTTAACCTGATGGGGTGGAGGAGGATGTGTGCATGTGCAAGGCTGCCTCTTTGAGCTGCTCAATGCGCTATTTGTTAACTGTAATTGTGTGAATGTGTGTTTGTAATGCAGATAAGGATTTGTAAGGTTAAATTATGGAAAGAGGCTCTCAAAACTCCCATCATGTCTCTCTCTTTCTTTCCTTTTTATCTCTATCTTGTGTGCAGGGAGCAGGTACTCTCTATGTAGATGGTCTCATCTCTGTTTTTGTAGGGGTGGCACAATACAACTTTTTTAATGTTTGATACCAATACCGATTAGTGCTGGGCCATTATCGCGATTAATTCAGTTAATTTCAGTTAAAGTCTTAATGCAATTTTCAAAATTTGTCTTCACATACAGACATATTATCTTTTTAATCTAAAATACCCCAAAACGCTACTAATTTCTGAAGTGTTTATCCGTCTTACCTTGCTTAACGGCACCTTACACATGCTAACACGCTCATATTTTCTAAACATTCTGCCGAGGACTGTCTGTTGTGTTTATTTGTATGTTTGTTCACATATATAACAGTTAACAGTATTTTAGCCGGTCATACATTACCAAACCAATGCTTCAATAATGCTATGCACACAGTGTGGACTGCAGTAAAATGCTAAGCATGAACAAACAATCTGCGTAGCTATGATAGGAATAGAAATTCCTATCACACAGTATAACCAGCCTTTATCAACTCTTGATAATGAGATTTCTTTTTCAAATTTTTATCCCATTTTCTCCCCTAACTCACTCCGACACGTGTAGTCAGCCACTGCCTCTTTTCGAACTGCTGCTGATGCAGCATTGCCGAGTAGCATCACAGCGTGCTCGGAGGAAAGCGCAGCGACTCGGTTCAGATACATCAGCTCACAGATGCCTTGTGTTTAGAGTGAAGTGGGGAGAGAGAGCACATTTACCGACCCAGAGAGAGCAAGGCCAATTCTGCTCTCTCAGGGCTCCGGCAGCCGATGGCAAGCTACATGAACGGGATTTGAACCGGTGATCTCCCGATCATAGTAGCAGTGCTTAGTCCGCTGGACTACTCCTACTCGACTACTCCATAATGTGGGTTATTGCCGACTAATTGAACATCTAGAACAAAGGTACAGCTTACCTAATCAGAGCTATTTCATAGAGACTGCTGTACAATGGCTTCACTGTGTGCTTATACTTGGAAACTTGGAAATCTGGTGTTGGTATTGGTCCGGGACCAGTTGGGCTCAAGAAAATGGTCTGTGACGCATCTGTTTTTAATGCTATTTTTATTTTATATAAAGCTATAATCACAATATAGCAAAGTAACAAGTTAAACAGTTTTTTTTTTATAAAAGTTAGCACAAGTTAGAACGTTATAACCACGCAGCTCTGGGGCACACACATTGAGCGCCTCCACTTATGCACTTGACTTGCAGCGCTGTGTGTAGCTTTCTTAAATAATAGGTCTATGCTTCTTCAGTGTTGCAATGTTAATTACCATCAGTCTAAACAGATTTTGCTCATTCAAACAGACTGAAAATGTTTTTAAAAAGCTCAGCACTCTACTTACTAAAAAAAAGGTTGCTTTTAAATCACACTTGTTCAGCCCTGTGTTTAGTGTTTAAGCCGTTGCCAGAGTGGGACAGTGTGTGCGGTATGACCGTACAGGGGTGTGTTTGTTCCCTAAACAAAGCCCAGAGACACTGCGGACCAGAACGCGGTGGTTGAAACAATGAAACAAAGACGAGCAAGACGAGGGGGTGGGGGAGAGCCATGACCAGGGTTTGTGAGGGTGTGTGTGTGGAGTGGGTTATGAAACTGAGTCCTTCATCTCAGTGGAGAGGTGGTGCTGGCAGACTGTAACCTTGGGTCTCTGGCCGTGCGAGTGTGTGAATGTGTGTGTCTCTGCTCAAGTCGTGTGGGTATTGATATGGTATGCAGAGGAAGGACATATCAGTATAATACACTAATCAGTCTAACACAGTGCAGTCTGATACTGCCTCACTCAGAGCCTACACTGCGTGTCCAAATGTTTGCGGACACCCCTTCTAATGAACGCATTCAGCTACTCTAAGCGGCATCCATTGCATTGCTGACGCAGATGTGCAAATAGGTGTACACACACACAGAGCGAAGTATTGCCAACCGAATAAAGAGTACTCTGGAGCAGATATAGCAACATGGACCTGTTGACACCACGCCGAATGCCAGACGTGTATACAATGTAATTTTTTCACTCTGATTTAATTACTTCTTAAATGCCCTTTTTTTACTCCTAAAATAAACTAGTGATCTTTCTTTATTTCGCAATAGTCATTGCACTTATTCATTAAATTAAATTAATTATTATTATTTGTATTACTGAAACATCCAACCAAATTTATGTAACATTAAATAAAACTGCTCTGTGTGTGTGGCCATTGAAGAGCACAAAATGTCATTTGTTGCTCTTTTTTTCCCTTATATTAAACTAATAAAAAGGAATTGTTTATTAAAATTGGTTAGATTGTGTCTCTGTAGAGGATAAAGAACTTTTAAAACATCAAATCCACACAATTGATATTTAATAAACTCAACATTTATAAACTCAAATCAATATCATTTGTACATTTAAAAAAAAATCTGTTAGTACGGTTTTAAAATGTTTATATTACGTTAAATTCTTTCAATTATTTTTAAATGATTAAAAAAAATATTAATTCATTTATTTTTTAACATTCTGTTTAATATTTAAATTATTTTTAAATGATAAAACATTCTATTAATGCATTTATTTTTTACATTCTGTTAATATTTTTGTTCAATTTTGTTTGCCATATCTTGGTTGTACTTTTTTTTTTTAACTCTCTTATTTTAAATTAATATTTTTTCAAATCGATTATTACTGTCTGTTATTACTTTTCATAAAATCTCTTTGCGAAATCATAGACAAAAACATCAGACAACATCAGACTAAATAAGTTAGATCAGGGTTTAGGATCCATGAGTTACACTGATATACTGGTACACTTTAGTTTTACTTTTTAGAGCAAAAAAATCACATTTTTCATTTTTACAAGTGAAAGAAGTCCTTTTCAGTTCTACAGTATTTAGAACCCTATAGGTAAGTCTTAGACTGTCGTGACATGGTGCTGTATGTTAAGAATAATATAGTGATCGAGTCATTGGACCGATAATGCAGCTGCCTTTGACCAAGAAAACACTGAAAAGAAAGAACTAAAGAAAGAGTGAAAGAAAAGGGATTCTTTTACACAGTATTCAGTTTTCTATATCACACACAGCCCTCTCCCGCAGTCAGCAGCAGTGTAGCAGTATTTCACACTGACTACTGTCTGCATGAAGTCTCATACTGTATTTATCTCTGCCTGGTTTTGACCCAGTGTACCTGTGCGATGCAAGCTGTATGAATGGAAACCCATCTGTTCTCGGCTTAATAGAAATCTAAGACCTTGACTGGCTGTGCAGTTTTACTGCAGGTCATAAAGGCTTTATAATGAGTGATAGATGGGGGATAGCTGCTGTAAAGCTGCTACGAGTGTGCTGAGGGTAATGAAGCATACAGACCCAAAATAAAGACTGTACACTTCACCCACAAACACCTTTGCCATGGCTCGCATGCTCTCTCTCTCTCTCTTTCGCTCGCTCTCTCGCACACATTCTCCACACACTTCCAACACACCACACATGCACACCACAGGCACGGGAAGTGCTCGGATAGCTTTAATACCCATTCGCAATTGGATAGTCACGCTGCAATATGAGGCCTTTGTGTCTGGTCCTCTCTCTTCTGGCTCTCACGCTCTCACTTTCTCTCACATTCTCCCCTTCTTCTTCCTCTCTATGAATAGACATATTTGAGCCAGTTATGAAAATATGAAAAACTATCAGCAGAAATATTAAGCATGTATGGGATTACCCTACAGGTATATACAGCTATGGAAAAAATTAAGAGACCACTTCGGTTTCTGAATCAGTTTCTTTGATTTTGCTATTTAGAGGTATATGTTTGAGTAAAATGAACATTCTTGGTTTATTCTATTAAATACGGACCACATTTCTCCCAAATTACAAATAAAAATATTGTCATTTAGAGCATTTATTTGCAGAAAATGAGAAATGGCTGAAATAACAAAAAAGAAACGGAGCTTTCAGACCTCAAATAATGCAAAGAAAGCATTCATAACAAAAGAAAGTTTATATTTATAAAGTTTTAAGAGTTCAGAAATCAATATTTGGTGGAAAAACCCTGGTTTTTAATCACAGTTTTCATGCATCTTGGCATGCTCTCCTCCACCGGTCTTGCAGACTGCTTTAGGATACATTTACGCTACTCCTGGTGCAAAAATTCAAGCAGTTCAGCTTGGTTTGATGGATTGTGATTATCCATCTTATATTCCAGAGGTTTTCAATTTGGTAAAGTCAAAGAAACTCAATTTTTAAGTGATCTCTTATTTTTTTTCAGAGCTGTATTTTATTTTAATTGTAGTCTCACAAATGTTTGCACCCATAAGGAAAGTATCAGATTGCAATGATATTTGGAAGTAATGTAAAAGTTACCAGGAACAATAAATTATAAAAAAATGTCATATTAATGTCATATTATTAAACAACACATACAGAACCAGTGAGTAATGCATGTGTAATGCATTTTTTTATGCAGCATGTAGAGGTTCCTAATGGCCTCTCACCATAGCTTACTTAGTATCTGTGTCTTTAGAGCATGCTCTTAAACATGAGCAGCAGTATGTGGATGAGCATTGTCCTGTTAAAATAGTGCACTGGAGTGTGAGTTTAGAAAAGGTACACACAACTACCCGCCAGGTTTCGTTCCTGTCAGCTAATTCCTTTTTTAGTGTATTTACGCAACTAATGTACCTATATTCCCTGTGGGAGTGTATTTTCTAATATATTGTCTAATCTTTTTACCTCAAATAACACAACTGCTACTGCAGCCTACCACTGAATATGTATACACTCCTACACACACATACTCACGCATATGCTCACACACACCCTCCTCCACTGTAACAGTCCATTAAAAAGAGCCAGTTAGCCACCAGGAATGAGAGAAAAAAGGAGAGAGAAGGCTTTGTGTAGTCTGGATCAAATACAAAGATCTATTCTAGCTCGTTCTCTTCCTCTCTCTCTTGCTCTCTCTCTCTCTCTCTCTCTCTCTCTTTTTGTCTCCTCTCCATCTCTCCATTTGTGCTCCTCCTCCACAGGACTGTGTCCATAACCAACAGCACCCCTCCTCCTCCACCTCCACCCTTCCCTCCTGTCATCCTCCCCCATCCCTCCATCCCTGTTCTGTGATACAGTAGAGCGGACTTATTATTACAGACCCCCAGGTTAAGGTGGGATGCCCGGCACACTGCATTGCAACACAATGCAACAAACAGATGCTGGGCAGCACAGTTCTGACCCTTCCAACTAACCCTTCAAGCTGGTAGATATATGGTGTGTATGTGTTTAAGTGGGTCTCTGTTTGTTTGAAGGAGGGTATTGTTTGTGTGTGTGTGTTTTTTTTTTTTTTTTTTTTTTCTTAGTTGGTTTTCAGGATCTATGGTTTTACTCCATTGTAAAGTGACAGCTGGTCTTTACACTGAGGCTTTATACATAATTAAGAAGTACAACCACATATTAAAAAACGTTTGGACAGTATTTGAAGTGCAAATAAAAGTGAACCTATGGTTATTGTATATTTCATCTGGTTAACTTTCCACTAGTTTTATTTATTTCAATTTTATAAATCCAGTCCTGCATTTCAGACTTGAAATAAATTCCAAAATAAGTTGGGGCTGAGGTCAAAAAAAAAAAAAGAATCATGTGATTTCAATCAGGTAACGGCAAAGAACAGAACAATGCATTAAGGACCAATGAGACAAAAAAAGAAACACTTGGTATTGCAGTATATGTTTTTTTTTTTATTATTTTATTTCTATTTTTTTAAATCCCATTTTCACCCCCAATTTACAGAGCCAATTACTCAAACCACTCAATAGGACTTCCCCTATCACTAGTGATGCCCCAACACCAGGAGGCTGAAGATAAGCACATGCCTCCTTCGATACATGTAGAGTCAGCCCCCGCTTCATGCAGCATTGCCGAGTAGCATCACAGCACGCTTGGAGAAAAGCGCAGTGACTCGGTTTTAATACATCAGCTCACAGATGCCTAGTGCTGATCGACATCACCCTTTGGAGTGATGTGGGGAAAGAGCGCCATCTACCCACCCAGGCCAGGCAAGGCCAATTGTGCTCTTTCAAGGCTCTGGCAAGTTACAAGATGGCAAGCTGCATGAACAGGATTCGAACCAACGATCTTCTGATCATAGTGGCAGCGCTTAGTCCGCTGGACCACTCAGAGAAATGTTTGCAGGAAATGTTTGATGATGTTAAGCAGACAAAACATGAAGTATCTGTATAAATGTAAGAAACACTCCATTTTTCAAAGCTTTTCTGATATTATAGGTTAAAAAATGTTCAGTTTTGCGATAGAAAGTTTTGTTAGGGTGTGTCTGTAGCATTTGTACAATGTAACTTTCATCTGGCTGTCTTTTTTTGTTAATCTAAGTTAATCTACCCACCTGAATAATGCTGAATTTGTAGCTAAATAATCCATCAGTCTGTGGGTTTAAGTTTTTTACAGTAAACTAATGAACTAGTAAACAAAGCAAAGCCTCCTCCAGAAAGCCTGGCCCACTGATGTCGCCCAGTGTGTTGTGAGTGTGTTTTGGAGCCTGTAGCCTGAATGTGGTTGTTGGTGAGGCCGATGAGGTGGGTGGGCGAGACGGGTCTGATGGCTGAGGCGGCGCAGGGCACTCACTCTCCCTCCTCCAGCTTTCCCTCTTCACTCCCTCAGCCACACAGAGAGAGCCGAGAGCCGCCGGCTGCGTCTGCCCTCGCTCCTGAACCCGGCGCTACGTGGGCCGCTCGTACTGTACGCTGCTCAGTCTCAGCACTCACACACACACACACACACACACACACACAGCGGCTGCTATGAGGGACAACTCTGCCAGATTCGCTGGAGGGCCAGGCTGATTTGTGAGTGTGTGTGTGTGTGTGTGAGTGTGTAAGAAAAAGAGGCATAAAGAGAATGGTGTGCTGCTGAATAGGTGAATTGCATTAAAGTAAAGTACAGAAAGGTCATAGAGGGAAGCTGTGGAACTTCAACAAACAGCAGAAAACTCCAGTTAAAATCATCAAGTCTGAGGTTGACATTAGCTTTTTGTCAGCAAAATGTTGCAGGCATAAATACAGTATTTTCAGTGAATTTCATATAGCACAGTTTGCATCTGCTTCAGCTTTCATCAATTTAAATAACAAGCCTTTAAGCGTAGGGCATTCTATGTCTCTATTATTTACTATATTGTGTCATAATCGATTGTTGTATCTTGACCTGTGTAATAGCTTGTAATGAATGTGTTAGATGTGTTAGTTGTGCACAGCGTTTCTATTTTGTCAGATTGTATGATTATTAGGTCCCTATAATTTCCAGATTTTACAGAATTAAGCCTTATAACAAAGGTGTCAAAAGTATTTACAATCATTACTCAGGTAGAAGTATAGATACTAGGGTTTAAAATTACTTCTGTAGAAGTTGAAGTATCAACTCAAGCTTTTTACACTAGTAAAAGTGTAAAAGTAGTGGTTTCAAAACTACTTTAAAAAAAATAGGTAAGCTGTATAAGTGATAAATATTATATAGTAAATATAGTAAATATAGTAAAAAATATAGTAAAAATATTAAAGAAGCTCAGTTAGGAAGTTACGAGAGGTCGAGTTGTCTTGAGTCGCTAAACGGTTCATCTTCATGCTAGGCTACATACGTCTTCAGTTTCTGAATCAGTTTTTTCTGATTTTGCTATTTATAGGTATATGTTTGAGTAAAATGAACATTGTTGTTTTATTCTATAAACTATGGACATTTCTCCCAAATTCCAAATAAAAATATTGTCATTTACAGCATTTATTTGCAGAAAATGAGAAATGGCTGAAATAACAAAAAAGATGTAGAGCTTTCAGACCTCAAATAATGCAAAGAAAACAAGTTCATATTCATAAAGTTTTAAGAGTTCTGAAATCAATATTTAGTGGAATAACCCTGGTTTTTAATCACTGTTTTCATGCATCTTGGCATGTTCTCCTCCATCAGTCTTACACACTGCTTTTGGATAACTGGTGCAAAAATTCAAGAAGTTCAGCTTGGTTTGATGGCTTATGATCATCCATCTTCCTCTTGATTATATTCCAGAGGTTTTCAATTAGTGGAAATCATTTTTAAGTGGTTATAAGGTTTTGTTAGGGTGTGTCTTGTTGCATTTGTATAATGTAACTCTTACCTGGCTGGCATTTTGTCATCAAACTACAATTCAAACTAAAATTCACTCTATCCAGAGTCTCTTATCTAAGTCCTCTCCATGGAATTGTACCTTGATCAGTGGTCCTGATCAGTGGTTTGACCTGAAAATGCTACTCTGAACACATATAGTGAAAGCAAAAATGTGGAACAAGACAGGAATATTTTCATTTTAAAGGTGTGAATTGTTAAATCTGATTATAAATCAAGTGCACAAAAACACACTATTCCAGGTTGATGCAGATCTTCCAGGCATATGTGTAGTGTGCTTGGAGTGGGTTGCATGAACTGCATTGAGAGTATGGCTTTAAAATTCATAACCTTTAGAATATCCCTCCATCTTTCATCCCTTTTTCTGCTGGTATTGATCTGTAACCGGTGGGGGAGGGTTGAGGGGATGAAGGGGGTTGGGAAGTTAAAATGCAAGCATACACCTTCCTCCAAAGAGTGTAAAGACAGCATCCTTTTTTTATTGCTTTTATTTTGTTTTATTTTTTTGACCCGCTGCCCACACAGCATTGTTAGCATTCTTCTCCCAGCACTGTGAAATGTCAAACTCTGTGCTCCGGTCCAGGTGACCCCTGTAACCCATGTACTTGAGCTCTATTGCTTGGTTAAAGCAGAAAAACATCTTGTCCGACCAGTTATAGCTGCGCTGGATTTGTAATTTATTTTCTATTTTTTGGCCAGGAGCGCTCAAAGAGTGGACCTCAGCTTTGTACAATAGAAGCAGCATTAAATTACGCTGTAGCTGCTGGTTGATTGGTGGTGCTTGATGCTCAATAGTACCATTTTTATAAGCAAAAGGCCAAAGTAGTGAATTATAGATACTCATGCAACAGTATTTAGCTGTTGTTTGTTTGTTCCAACAAGATCCAAAAGTATGGTGGCTTCTTATGGAGACGTATGAGAAAGAGATTACTCATGTGTGCTGTTAAATAAATCTGTCGTGTGAGAATAATTATCACTTTTTGTATTTTTTTTGGTTGCATTTTAGAAAAAGGTATCGAAAAAAAGGTATAGTTTTTTTTTGTATCTGTATCCAATTTAAGGTATTGTATTTGTAATTTTTTTTTTAAACGATAACCAGCCCTAGCTCATATATATATATATATATATATATATATATATATATATATAGTTAGCCCTTAGCCGTTAGCCATTAGCCATCTCCATGAATATCAGCAGTCTGTTAGCCTAGCTATTATTGAGCTAACAGCTCCGAAGACTATTAACATCGCCAGTTAGTTGTTAGCCAGTGGTGCTAATTCATTAGTGTGGACAAGCAAGCTCCTAAACTTACAAATGTATATCAAGAACAATAAAGATCCACTTTTTATTTCATTGCATTTAATATTTACGTACTAACTTTACTAAATCATTTTTTAACAAAATGTGGTCAAATATTTCAATTCTATAATATTTGCATCTTATTTTTAAGCGTTTTAAGCAGTGCTGGTGTGTTATAATAAAGAGCAACATATTTCAGCTATTAATATAAAACAAATTTAGATTAATGGGATGGCAGTATGTCAGGTGTTAATCTCAGGAGACATCTTGGAAACACTCAGACCTGTATTTTGAGTTGCGAGGTGTTTTCCTAAGAATAAGGCTGAACAATAGCTATTGTGCTCATGGCAATCTGATTGAATTATTGGAGATGAATGAGATGTTACATTTCTAAAGTTGTGCGAAGTAATTACCATTAATAAATCACCTGTGTTGTATGTCTTGGGAATACGGCATCTGGCTACAAATGTCCATGTGAACAGACCCGCAAAAACAGTATCATAGGTAGGGTTCTGCAGCTCTCTTTAGCTTCTATGGGACATGGCATATACACGTGACACAATTCTAGCTCCAGTTTGTGTTGTATGACTTTTTTATAGGCATGTCTGAGTGGTGAATAATATGATAACACAGCCCTTGGTATATATCAAAGGACCTATTTCATACCTATTTATTTATTTATTTATTCATTCATTTATGTGTTAATAATTAATGCTGTTTTTCTGCTAAAACAAGCTGGTTTCTCAGGGTTTTTGCGATAGTATAGCCCTGCACTATCAGATTAAAGCAATTAGCAATCACAGCTCATTTAACTCTAAAGCATAAAGAGAGATTATGCAATGGTTAACTTGTATACATATTCCAAAACCATTTATTTATTGTTTAAATAACACAAACCCCTTCAATCTGAAGGAACTCAAAACAATTAGTAGTGTTCATTTGCTTTCATTTACATTTAAGTGAATTATGACTACTGTAATTCTAGTTTTGCTGAATACAGGAATAATTTAGAATAGTTGTGGAATTTTTCTGGAATTTGTTTGGAATCTTCTGGAATTTTTCTCGTTTGTTTTTCCTGTTTTTGTCTTTAGAGAGGAGAGGAAAGGACTGGAGTAAAATGGAGGGGAGAGGTGTGTCTCCGTGGTTCTTTAAGTGTTGACTGCAGCCATGTAGGAGACAGTGCAGGAAGGAGGGGCACCAGAAAGCCCCTTCTCAAGGCCATTTGGATGGAAGGAGGGGGAGGAGGAGGGTGGGCAGTGTGAAACAGAATGCAGTATGAGGAGTGAGTCGGGAAAACAGTGCAGGATTGATCGTATTAAATTGGTAAGAGGTGCTGCTGGAAGAGGTTTTAAACGTTAGCGGAGTGGGAGCACTATTGCGAAAAAGGAGGAGTAGGGGAGGGAGGGAGCGCACTGGGGGGGAAAGGAGACTGAAGACATGTTTAATAAAGAGAGAATTAATCCTAATTCACAGTGTTACTGGTGTGTGTAGTGTGTCCATGCATGTCTGGCCGGGTGTGAGCGTGGGATTGCGCGGGGTATAATGAAGGAGAAAAAGAGGTTGGATATTAAGCGTAATGAAAATCCTAATGACGTTCCTGGGAGGGGAGCATAGGCAGAATGTCAGTGACCCAGATTGAGATCACCTTTCTGCTGAATCTTTTATGGGGAACAAAAATTGGAGCAAATTTAATTTTCCGCTGAGAGCGGAGCGGTGCCGAATGAAGCGCCGCCGAGCACAAAGACTGGAGAGAAGGGTCTTTTTAGTGAGATTCTTTTTTTTTTTTTTCTTTTTTTTTTTGTTTGCTTGGATGTGGCTGTATGTGTGTGTGCAGGCGTGTGCAAAAGAAGGGAAATGAGTTGGGGATGGCCGTATGGCTAAGCGTGTGGATTGAGACACATGAACTTTATGTTCCAGGATTGAGCCCACTGGTAATCTGGGGATTAAATGGTAAAGTACTCCACCATGATACCGCACTTACCGTGTGATATACAGCTCGAATACATGATAATACATGATCTAACCTAGGCTCTACTCTGCTGTACCATGACTCTACTGAACGTGAAATCGCACTATGTTAGCGGTCACTATAAAACAAACTATTAAACCAACAAGCTATTGAAGACTGGCAGAGTGTTGCTTTTAATTTATTTATTATTATTTATTTATTTTCCCAGATTTTTCCATTTTTCTCCCAATTTGGCTATCTAATTGTCCCACCCTATTACCAGTGACTCCTGCGACCCTAGGAGGATGCGGACGAGCACATGCCTCCTCCGACACGTGTGAATTCAGTCACCCCCTTTTTCGAGCTGCTGCTGATGCATCCTTGCCTGAGTGGCTACCGCGCTCGGAGGAAAGCGCAGCGACTAGGTTCCGATACAGTCAGCACACAGACGCCTCGTGCCGCCCGACGCCACCTTTGAACATTATGGGGAGAGAGCGCCATCTACCCACCCGGAGGGAGCAAGGCCAATTTTGCTCTCTCTGGGCGCCGGCAGCTGATGGCAGAGCTACATGAGCGGGATTCGAACCTGCGACTTCCTGTTCAAAGTGGCAGCGTATTAGACTGCTGGACCACTCAGCGCCCAGAGTGTGAGTGTGGGATCATGATGAATTTAATTTATTCATGCATATTAAGGAAACAGTGTTACTGCGTACAAAAATTGCTGCGGGAGTGCTGCAGAAATTTTGGTAAAAGTAAGTAAGTTTGGTAAAACTCCAACATACTGTAATCTTTTCAGTTTCTGTCAGCATTGTTCATAGAATGCCAAGAAAGTCAATAAAGTAGCATAGGAACCCCATCATCAGAATAGTGTTTAGCCGTTCTCGCTCACATTCTTTCAGTTTTCTGTTTGTTCTTTATTCTTTATCTCTTACTGTTATGAAGCAGCTGAAATCCTGCACTTTTCACCACATTTTCCTGACCTTGACATTCTAATTCTAATAACTCATGGGAAAATTCTAGATCAAACAAGGACAAATGGACAGCTTTGATGAACATTTTCTAAGATATTTGATTAAATGGTAATATATTTACAAACAAAGTTAACCATTCTTCAGTTAACCTGGACTAATCTCACTTTTTTTTCTTTGGTCTTGATCATGGTCCAAGGCACCTTTTACACCTACTATTTTGATTTGGACTAAACAAAAAAAAAGACAAAAGGTAGACGTAAAAGCACCCTTGATTAGAGGTGGACGATATGGCCCTAAAATAATATCAAAATATTTCAGTATATTTTCTTGACAATGTGACAAAACATTGAATTTCTATACAAATTATTTAAGAATGCACTACTGCAACAAAATGAATGTTAACTTTTATTTGGCGATACTGTAGCATCATATAAGATATAGCACACCCCTAATTGAGCTAACTGATGATGACCAGTCAATGACCAAACATGTCATGATACTTATAATGCACTCCATGTATCTTTATATATCCAGGATTCAAGTTAAATGGATGATACTGGACTAATATAATCTGCCTCTAGAAGTAGTAGTATTTAATAGAAATGAAAACAGTGTGAATTGTCCTTTTTTTTGTTACCAACAGCAAACGTATAGTATAGTATTTTTGTCACACCCCTTCCCTTAATTGATTTAAATTATTCACTTAAAACATGTAATTTTACTGCTAAAGCAAGTTTGAAAGATCATGCAAAGATCATCTGTCTGTATGTATAAAGTAAAAATTCCTCATCTCTTGTTCTCGTCGCTTACATAACATCTAACTTGAGACCTCAGAGTCGGGCTCCCTCAGGCCTGCTGCTCGCTGGAAACTCCCTTCTCTCAAGTCGCTCAAAATGTAGGTCAGCTGGGTGTCGAGTCCTGCTGAGAGCAGCTCAGGGAGCCACACAGCTTAGCTCTAATTATGAAACCTACACCCGTAGCCAGACGTTTGTATAGATGTATAGTACATATTGCTTTTACTGTGATTTGCATTGACTTTGAAAAAGTCTGAAACAACTGTTTTAGAGTTGTCTGCACCTGCATCCTGTTAAACTGTCTAACTCTCTGCTGTCTGCTGACAAACAGTACCTAATCACCTGAACATCTGTCTAGCAAACAAATGTTTGTTGGGTTTGTTGCTTATGCTAATTAATTATAAGAACCGTCTGAGATAGATATGAAGTTTTTTCTTCAGATTTTGTTCGAGTGTTTAATGTTCGAGTGTTTAATGCTTTTACTGAATTTCCGTAGAGCCATTCATTGTGTTGCTTTCATCCAAGACTCTCCATCATCTCCTCTTGAACGGGGGAAAAAAAGAGCTGAAGAGAAGAGGATGCATGTGGTAGACAGATGGGTTAAGTCGGGGTTAAGCAGCTTTCAGACGTAGGGATTGATTGCCACTCACATCACATGCTGGTGCTGAGTGCCAGCATGCTCTCTAGGCACACATACAATGTATGTGGATAGTGGGTTGGTCAGGAAATCAGGATTTCCATAAAGCATCCTGTCTAGATTTTTAATGCTGTAACTGTGGAAGAACAGATTTGATGGTGGGTGACATCCCAAACATCTTCAGATCTGTGCCTCCAAATTGGTATTACAGCAAGTAGTGGCTTTTTACACTTGGTCACCTTTTTTTTTTTTTTTTTTTACACCAAATAAATGAATTCGCATCCAGGACACATTCTATGCTTGTTTGGGGGGTGGCTTATTATCTCTGGTTTGTTTTCACACAGAAGAACTTTTTACAAACAGCTGATCGTTTGCTTGCTTCCGTAAGTCACTTTCCAGCATTTAGGTCAGCAAAAGCTTCAGTTTTGGAATGCATAGTATTTAATCATGCAGAAGCTCCTCCAAACAATTATTTGCTCTCGTATGAGAAGATTTTTATCCACGCAGGCCAGCGCGAGATCTTAGTTTATGCCGTCAGTACCTGTACTCACTCCACAAAGCTGAGATTGTTTGAGTACCCTATTAAAGTCTGGTTTTATTAGGATATAATGATGAAAGGGGAAGGTAACGCAAAAAGTCGACCAGTCACGTTACAAATTGAATCAATCACACGACCCCACACACAGCACCAGGAGCAGATAGCTTCCACACCTGCAGCAAACTGGACCAGAGTCGGCTTGATGCGTACGTAAGACCACTTATTTCACGAGGACCCAAAATCAGTACTCTGGGAGGGGATTAATTGTTGTATGTTTAATGTTTACTGACACAGTTAAACAATTGCTCAAACCTCAACTGGTTTAAGTGACTGGATATGTATTTTGTATGGATCTGGTTGTGTTTAAACTTCCATTTTTATGTGGCTTGGACATAACCAGATATAATAATCCTAATACTTACGACCCACAAAGTGACCAGGTGTAAACGAGGTGTAAAAGACATCTGAGCAAAAAAGCAAGCAAACAAGCCTGACAGAATGGCATGAACAATACTGTTTAATGGATAACTGATGCCGGGCTTGTTTACTGTCTAGAGAGACAAATATTTTTTTTTTATTTCCTTTGACCTCATCTTTCTAGTTAGTGCCCAAAAATATCTCTGCAAAAAACATCTTCACATCAGTAAATGGCTTCTTACATTCTGCCCAACTTCAGAGAGCATGCATTTTTGCATTCCAGAGCTGATGGTAAATGGACAGACTCTCTAGTGGTCTTTTATATTGAGCTTTACCTTGGTTTATTTGTACTCTGTCCAAATATTGCTAAAGTAATGCCCATAAATTGAAAAACTGTAGCTGTCCCAATGAATGGGCTTCATTCATCAAAGTACATAGCCTCTAAAGGCTGCGTAGGCTGTTGTTCACCCTTTACTGATGCTGCCATATTCTTGTGTCCTCACTGGCACGCAAAGAATCTTTGGATACTTTGGCTGGTGAAGGATCCACTCCTTGCCGCAAAAAAGAGGGACATTTTTTTATAGCTGCATATTAAAGGGACAGCAACTTTGAGATAGGATGACCTAGTCACAACACTGTGATGGAATCGATATTTTATACCTGATATTTTTATCAGTAACACTGTTAATGAGAATGCACACCACCTTTAGTTTGCTAGATTTTGAAAAGTACATCATTTTACCTGCACAAAACCTGGACTCAGATTTTCTGTACTGCCACTGTTCAGGGAAGGGGCACTGTGCCAAGGAGAGCAGCTGGTATCCGTGCCAGGTTAAGCTAATTCTAGTTGACTGCTTTTACGGAGAGAACAGCAGACCTAACTGTTAAAACTTAAAAAATAATTCCAAAAATTTCGGAAATTCTTCTCAGTTATTCCAATTATTCAGTTTAGACCTTATAGAAAAAACTAAAACATTTGATTCCTGCTCATTTCAATGTACAGTATGATGATGTCCCACTTTAAGACCTTTTAATAAAGACTTTCACCTAGCTTCAGCCAACAATGTTGCCCAATTGCCGAGAAACAGTCAACCAAAGATGTAGTACAGATGCTTTGTCGGTTTTGTTGCATGCAAGGCATCTGAGCAAACTCCAGAGCCTATGATACTATTTAACAAACCTGTGATTGGTTGGTAAAAAAAGAAGCGTGCAATGAAATAAACATGGATGACGGAGCTCTGGAGCTTTCGAAAAACACTTTGTCCTCCTCTTATTCTACTTCTAGCATCTGCTTATGCCCTTGAATGCATATCTCGAACAGTGACAATCGTTTTTCAGTGATTGTGGAGCTTAACATCATAAAATACAACAGCACCACCTACAGTTGTGGAGTATATGCGTCGGCCAAAAACGAAACCTGCCTGCAACGCTTCCAATCTTCCAGTCTTTTTTTTTTGCATACTTCTTGCGCAGTCGAGAAGACTGTCTCGACTTTGTGCAAAGCTTGCAAACTTTCGCGGCTAGAATACTGAGACCTTTCGGTGATCTCTGGATGGTCATCCAGACTGCAGTCCTTCTAACTGATGACCTCTGCTCTACAGGGTGTTACATAGGGTAGGCAGTGAGAAGAGTAGGTGTTGGGTAGACTCTGGGAGTGGAGAGGAATATGTCAAATGGCCATCCCTTGAGTGATTGTGCCTCAGTCTTGTGGAGATTTTTCTTTTAGTGGCTCTCAGCATAGGGATAGAGATGGAAAGAGAGAGTGAGAGTGAGAGAGGGAGAGAGAGAGAAAGAGAGAGAGTAAAGGAGTGAGAGACTGTGAGAGAAAAGAGAGGGGGTGGCATCTCGGAATAGATTCTTGATGAGTCACTCTCTTAAAAAGCCTGGACTGCAGGTAGCCTTAGCCTCTCTCCCCCTCATAATCAACCTTCGTCAGCCTACCGCTGAGTCTGTCTGTGTCTGCGCGTGGGGGAGAACTTCAGACATGCGTTTGTCAGTAATGCAGCCCCTGTAGCTCGGTGTAATTGAACAGATTTCCTCAATACAGCCTACCCAGAGGAGCAGATCAAATCCTCGATTTGCAGGAGTAGCGCTGATCGTGTGTCTTGTGTGCTTGGTGCGTTTCCACTGGGCACT
Source organism: Astyanax mexicanus (assembly GCF_023375975.1). Classification (NCBI taxonomy): domain Eukaryota; kingdom Metazoa; phylum Chordata; class Actinopteri; order Characiformes; family Acestrorhamphidae; genus Astyanax; species Astyanax mexicanus. Next base: position 32,567,950 of record NC_064420.1, read on the forward strand.
GGGTACTCTCTCTTTCCAAAGACTCTTACATTCCAAAGACATGTCATTAGCTGGATTGGCATGTTAAATTGGTGCTACGTGTAAGTGAAAGGGGATGTGTGGTGTAGTGCTCTGCAATGAACTGGTACAGTGCCCAGGGCTTGATCTTGCTTGCGCCCAGAGATTCCCATTAGAGAGAGAACGTGTTTTTGTATTTTTTTTTTTTACGTCATCTTTCTGATTACTGCCCAGAAATATCTCTGCAAAATATCATCTTCACAACAGTAAATGGCTCCTTATAGTCTGCCAAACTTCAGAGAGCCTACATTTTTGCATTTCAATGCTGATCGTGAAAGCACAGACTTTCTAGTGGTCTTTTATATTGAGCTTTACCTTGGTTTATTTGTACTTTGTCCAAATATTGCTAAAGTAATGCCCATAAATTGAAAAACTGTAGCTCTCCCAATAAAGGAGCTGCATTCATCAAAGTATGTAGCCTCTGAAGACTGCATAGGCTGCTGTTCACCCTTTACTGATGCCATATTCTTGTGTCCTCACTGGCACGCAATGAATCTTTGGATACTTGGTACTCTGGGTCTTGGAGACTGGGTACTCTTGCTTTAACTTACATTCCAAAGACATGTCATTAGGTATATTGGCATGTTAAGTTGGTGTTATGTGTACGTATGTAGGTATGTGTGGTGTAGTGCTCTGCAATGAACTGGTATCCAGAGATTCCCATTATGTTTTGGACCCACCTTGCAATCCTAAGAAGGAAGCAGCTGACTACATGGAAACCTTGGTGTTCTTGGTGTATTTCAGTATGGTACTCACCTGTACTTTGGCATTGCATGTGAGTTAATAGGTGTGTGTTTTGTGATGAACTGGTTCCGTGCCCAGAGCTTGTCCTGGCTTGCGACCAGTGATTGCTGGTAGGTTTTCGACCCACTGGAACCCAATAAAATCAGAAGTGGATGCGGACATCTCATCTCTTCTAAGACCACCGTGATTCTCAAGCATATTGTTGGCAGAATCATGTACGATTGCCTGCAAATCACTGGCGATTTTTTTGTAAACAATCAAGCAAGATAGAGTGAGTTTGTGAGATATGGAGTAGCCTAATAGGTCTCAACTAGTGCTTAAACCTGTTAGTGTGCTCTTTGGATGGGGTTCACATTCTGATTGACCTTTCTAAGTCAGTATATAGAAGGTTGCTAAATAAATATACCATATTTTTCAGACTATAAGGCACACCTAAAATCCTTTAATTTCCCCCAAAATTGTCAGTGCGTTTTATAATCCAGTGTATTAATTCTACCTGTCAGGTTGTATGGAGCAGTAAAGCTACTATAATGAATTACAGAGTATAAGGGAGTTAACGCTGCAAACCGTGGCTTTCTGTGCTGTTAACTGGGGCTGGGTAGCGCTGCTAACTGTGGCTAAGTAGCCCTGCTAACCGCAGCTGGCTATGCTGCTACCTGCGGTAAGAAAATGTTTTTTTGTTTTGTTTTGTTTACTTAGACGCTTCCCCCACTTCCCCACTAGAAGGGAAACATGGCGACACCCTTACTCACTTCAGTATGGGCATCCTTACTGGTGTCGCTTAATGCGCTTTATAATCCAGTGCATCCTATGTATGAAAATAGACCAGAAAATAGACGTTCATTGGTAGTGCGCCTTAAGATGTAGTCCGAAAAATACAATATATAAATTTATGATTGCCGGTTGGGGGCTCTTTGTGGTACCACTATGAGCTACCTTCCTGATTTTTTTTTTTTTTTGCATGTTGGGATGTCTGTCCATGCTCCACCCATAAAAAGTAAATCTAGCAAGATCAACTGTGGGATTGAAGGTAATCAGAACTAGACGAGTATGAACGTTAGTATGCTGCTAGCACTGACTTCCTGACCAGAAAACGCACTGATATGTGCTGACAGTTTCCTTTCACTCACTGACGCACAACATAATAATGTTTAAAGTGAATCAAAGAAAATGAAAGTTCCGATATTTAGGCATTTCATTAAGCTGAACGGGGTTTTCTTTACAGAGCTTTTCCTCTAAAGCTGTTGCAGCCTTGCTGTAAAAGTATGCGTTAGTGGGTGGAGCAGATATAGGTCTATTGAATTGTATAGAACTGGAGATAAATGTGTTCTCTCCAATGTGACTGTATGAGACTTTGAAAGAGTGTGTGTGTGAGAGAGAGAGAGAGAGAGTGTCAGTCTGGATGTACAGTGGTTATGTATTGGTTCTTTATCAGGGCTGTGTGAATGTGCTGGGTGGAGAGGAGAGAGGTGACATGAAGCTCTCCAGTCTCTCCACTCCGGGGAATTCTATAGTGCTGATGGATTCACTGCCAATAGAGACATTTGCTCTGCTTTTACTGCCTCTCTCTCTCATTCTCTCTCTCTTCCTCTCTCTTCTTTCTCATTCTGTTTCCTACCTTTTTCTCTTTTCCCTCCTTTCATTATTTTTATTCACATTCGTTCTCATCTACCTCATTCTCCTTATTCTTTGCCTTCTATCTCTATCTCTCTTTCTTTCTTTATTCTCTCTCCATCTCCTCTCCTACTCGTTACTTCTATTTTCACTCATTCTGGATCTTTTCTTTCTTACTTTCTTTCTTTCTTTCTTTCACATTTTTAAATCTGTTCTTCGTTCTTCTCAGTTTCTCTCCTTCCTTCCTTCCTTTTTTTAGTTTCCTTTCCTTAGTTTTTTCCTTTCTTTCCATTTCCTCCCTCACAGTTTCTTTCATTCTCTCTTTCCCACTTTATCAATTAATTATTTATTTCTTCTCATCCTTTTTCTCTCACCCTTTTTATTTTCTATTAACTATTTCTTTTTTTAATATCATTTATACCCCTTTCCCCTTCTCTCACTTTCATTTATGTTCTATTTCTCATTCTCTTTTCTTATTTTATATTCTCTTTTCCTTTATCTCTGCATCTCATTATTTTCTTTATTTACTCTTTTACTTTCTCAATTACTTTTTTCCTTCCTTTATGCTCTTTATTTTTTTGGTTTCGCTTCCTTAATTTCCTCTCTCTCTCTGTCTTTGCTGATCTTTGTCCATTCTCCCTCTCTCTCTCGCTCTCCCTCTCTCGCTCTCTCTCTCTTGCTCTCTCTCTCTGTCCCTTGCTCCGTGCACCTTCCTCTCTCCTCACCACTGCGGGTGGAAAATTGGTCCTTTAACTCTGCACACATACATGCCTTCCTCCCCCCCCTTCCCTTCCCCCAATCCTCCAGCACCACCCTCCATCACCGCCCTCCATCACTCTCTCGCTCCCTCTCTCCGTTCTGGAGTGCTCTATTGCGGTCCACCCCCCAATCCTCCCCATCCTCTACTTTCTCTATGTCTTTCTCTCACTCTCCTGTTCTGTATGCTGCCCAGTGTCCCTGTTCTCCCCCCCCCCCAAACCCCATACACCTCCCACCCTCCCGGGGGGTGGGGTAGGGGCTGGGGGGTGGTGTTTCTGGCCCAGTGCCAGGCAACAGGCCTGCCTTTTACTCGCACAGAGGGAGAGCACTTCTCCTGTCTTTCACTCGTGCTGTACCACGCACTACATCAGTCTGCAGCTCATCAGGAACGAGTGAGTACGTGTGTGTGTGTGTGTTCAGGACAAAATGAATACAGTGAAGGCTCTTCATGCTGTGGGAATGTTTTAGAATTATCTTCCAATATGACTTGGAGAAGGATTTTTTGGCTTTTGGGAGATGGGGGGGTTTTGTAAAAGTATCACCTATGTGTTTTGGGCACATATACCATGTGTGTTGGGCATATATGTCACCTTAGTGTTTGTTGGGCATGTATATCACATCTGTGTGTGTTGGGTACTCTATAGTACTGAAAGTTTTTTTTTTTCCACTTGTAACAATAGTAGAACCCAATGCCCCATTGTGGTGGTGAAGGGCCTGTTTACACCTGCATTAATGTTTTTTTTTCTGAACAGATCAGGTTCAGATTTCACTTGTCCACATAAGAAACTAGGTGTGAACTCCTTGCCTTTTCACTAGGTTGTTTTTATTAGTTAATTGTAATTTTTGTGTTTTTTTATAATTGTCAAAATATCATATAGTGTGACTTATAATAGTAGTAACTGTAATAAGTCCTTTAAAAAATGAAATATTTACTTTATTTGATGTTATTTTATTAACACCTTACGCTACTAAGAACTGTTAAGCATGTTATGGAAAAAAAAAATTTAAGATAAGTCATGGATGCGCCACATGACATTTTGTAAGGCTACTGCTAATTGGTGTATAATATGAAAATGTAAAAATGTACAGGTACACAAGATTCTTAGTGTTTAAACAATGGTAAATACGTACTCTTATTTTTTATTATTTCAGATTTGTCCTGTTCTTATATGTCATTGACCCTAATACAAGGAATCTTTACAGTGTATTTTGGCTTCTACCCATCTCCCTCACACTCTCTAGCTGTGTATATCTGTATGTATACCAGTAAACAAGAGATTTAATTTAAGTCAATGACGTTGAGTCATTTTGTTTTGTCTACTGTCGTTTTGTCTACTATCGTTTTGTGTACTGTTGTTTTGTCTACTGTTGTTTTGTCTACTATTATCTACAAAGGGTTTTCACTATTGCAAAGCACCAGTTAAGTATCCAAATGTGTGAGATCAGTAGTTAAGTAAACAGAGCTATACTATACTATAAGTCCTGAGTCTCAGTATAGAGCTGTTTGAACACCTGGAGTACCGGGAGCAGAAGATGGTCATACATAGCTGCTGTCTTTTTTTTTTTTTATTTAACAGGAGATTCTCTTTCTGTCTGTTTCTGACCGCTGTTACTGCCCTAGGCCAGACACCCACTGTCACCTCACATCCCACACAAACACGAACAAGCATTAACGCCATCATATTACAGTAACAACACGGCTATTAAACACAACATCTCCATCATTAACATCTTTAAAAGGCTTAGATCATGCACAGCTGAACTTTCTTCTCTTTTCTGGAGAAAAAGTGTGAAACTTACACTGGAATGTAAAAATTTACCCTGCTCTTTACAGGGCATACACTTCAAGCTGCAAAACAACCAGTTCTTAATTAAATGTTTTTTTAGAACACATTTACCTACAATAAACACGTCTTTTGTTCATGCTTTTAAAATGATACAGTTAAAAACCGCATTGTTGATACCGCATTATGCAGTATTCTGCACATACTAACACCATGGAAACATGTCTACAGATAGATGTTGTACAGTACTGTGTGTACCACTGATCTAATAAGAGACATAAATAGGTAATAAAAATAGCTTATACACTGTATAACACTACTGCACAACACATCACTAATAAAAGCAGTATTATTGCAATAACAATCAACCTTTATTTTCACTCGGGAAGAAACATTGAGGGTGACCCTCATTTACAATGCTGAGCCTTTATAACATCAAAGGGATTGATCACATTTAATGATAATTTAGAAATAATAAGAAATAAAATAATAGTAACAAAAAAAAAAAAAAATAAAAAAATAAAAGTACGCATTTTAAATCAATATTTAATAAAAATATATATGTAAAACAAAAAATTCTAAAATACCATGAAAAAACAAAAAAAACTAATTTGACATAAAAATAAACAAATGTATAAAATATAAAATAAGTAAATAGATAATAGTAAAAGTAAAGTAAAATATTAAAAATGATAAGTGATTAAATTAGTAATAGAACTAAGAACAAGAATGAAAATACAAAACATTAAAATGAAATAAAAAATAAAAGTAATAATAAATAAACACAAAAAAAGAATAAAATAAATAATAAAAAAAATACATAAAAATAATATAAGGAAAAAATATAAACTAATAAAAAAATTGCATCTTGACAGCTTAACTTTTATAGACCTAGACAAATTTTGCAGGACATTTTCTTTTTATAGCTAACATACCAATATACAGCTCTGGAAAAAATTAAGAGACCACTTCAGTCTTTGAATTATTTTCTCCGATTCTGATATTTATAGGTATATGTTTGAGTAAAATGAACATTATTCTGTTATTCTTTAAACTACTCACAACATTTCTCCCAAGTTCCAAATGAAAATATTGTCATTTAGAGCATTTATTTGCAGAAAGTGCTTTCAGACCTCAAATAATGCAAAGAAAACAAGCTCATATTCATAAAGTTTTAAGAGTTCAGAAATCATTATTTGGTGCAATATCCCTGGTTTTAAATCACAGTTTTCACGGATCTTGGCATGTTCTCCTCCACCAGTCTTACACACTGCTTTTGAATAACTTTAAGCAACTCCTGGTGCAACAATTCAAGCAGTTTAGTTTGGTTTGATGGCTTGTGATCATCCATCTTCCTCTGGATTATATTTCAGAGATTTTCAACTCATATTTTTTAAATGATCTCTTTTATTTTTTTCAGAGCTTGTAAAATTACGAAGCATATTACAGGAATAACACACAATATTTGCTCCGTAATTCCGCCCCAGAATGTTTCTTTTTGTTCAGTTTGCTTAAGAATGAGGAGACAGCAGTGTTAGAGGTTCAGGGTTTGTCACAGCCATGTAGGAGTGCACAATATATAGACAAAAAAATGTGATAATGCTGTGCTATGCTGGATATCCTGATATCAATGTGAAACGCAAGCTTCTGTAGGGTTTTTCTGCTCTTGGCTAGTCTGCATTAAATTTTTTCCAGGAGAAGTAGTAGTTTGGGGTGTGGGTGGGGGTGTATGTGTGTATGCATGTTCACTGTGGAGCTCTACCTCGCTCTACCTCCAGCCCTGTTATGTGACAAGAGCACATTAGCACATGAGCTAATGCAGTTTGCAGCTCTTTTGATGTGCATATTGTATCACAGTAATGATGAAAATACAATTTGTCGTACAGCTCTATTTCCATGTGCTGAACTTTTGTACTTTTTATTTAAATGTGGCAGCATAAATACAGTGTGCTATTCTTTATTAGTAGGCCAGTTTTGTGATCTGTACAGACTGGCCACTCTCTCTGATCTAACAATCTTGGATGCATGCCTCGTGTGAAAGGTACATGATTTGTTTCTCGTTATTCGAGAAATGAATGTTAAAGTTATGACAGGGCAATTAGTGTTTTGCTGACTCCGCTCTGATTGCAGGCGAGCACAGGCAGTAAAATTAGCTCGCTTAATGGCAAAAATGCACTTTAGATATAACACCTCTATATTTCACTTTGCTGCCTACGTCCTCTTTCTGTACCGCAGCCCAGATGCCTTTGATCCTTCCACAATCACTGACCAGCGATGCAGAGTCTCCTCTCGAGGAACTCCTGTCGCATCAGGATAGAGCTGAACTGCGGCTGACCCACCTGACAGAGCCCATCCCCCTCCTTACTGTTTCTCTCTTTCTCTCTCACTCACTCTCACACACACATCACAGCATCCCAGGCAGCTGGCCAGGCTCTGGGATTCTGTGGTAAAATTGTCTGAGGTTTTAGAGTAGTCTATGAATCCAGTGAGCTAATTGGACGCGAGGGCTGGACAGGAGTAGGTTATGGTCATTCTTTATTCTTGTGTATTGTAAAGAAAAGTGACGACATTCAGTTAAATTATGAGCTGCATTGTTGGAACACCCAGCACTAATTAACACCACACTCCAGCACGTTCCTGTCGTGTGCCACACTTCTTCTTTCTTCCAATCCTGTCTATGTTTAATAATTCTGCACCCACTGAGTACAATTTTCTTTGTTCTTTATTCATATATATTCATATAAAAAAAACATGGTTCCAACACAAGTATGAAAAGTAGAAAAAAGTATGGACTTTTATTTTATAAATGTCCAGGTCTGGAAAAGTATGGATATGGAAACTATTGTATGTATGTTTCCAAGACTAGTGGTAACAGGTTTGTTCTATTTTCTAAAACACAAAATTAAGAATGTCTAAAAATATAAAATAAAGGGATGGATCTGCTATTTTAAAGTGCTTGGTAGTGCAGCTGTTTCTGTCAGATGTGCTACATTACCTAGCTACGATGTTCTATACATTTATTGGTGACATATATAGCTCTGGAAAAAAAAAGAGACCACTTAAACATTGTGTTCCTTTGAATTTACTAAATTTAAAATCTCTGGAATATAATCAACAGGAGCCACCATACCAAGCTGAACTGCTTTAATTTTTGCACCAGGAGTAGCATAAAGTTAACTGAAAAGCAGTGTATAAGACTGGTGCAGGAGAACATGCCAAGATGCATGAAAACTGTGATAAAAACAAGGGTTATTGCACCAAATAATGATTTCTGGACTCTTAAAACTTTATGAATACGAATTTGTTTTCTTTGCATTATTTGTTATTTCAGCCATTTCTCATTTTCTGCAAATAAATGCTCTAAATAACAATATTTTTATTTGGAATTTAGTAGAAATGTTGTCGGTAGTTTATAGAATAAAATAACAATATTCATTTTACTCAAACATATACCTATAAATAGCAAAATCAGAGAAACTGATTCAGAAACTGAAGTGGTCTCTTAATTTTTTTTCCAGAGCTGAATATTCAGAATAATTAAAATCAATTATTAAATGCATAAATTATTTGCGTGATATGCATTAATTCACAAAAATGCCAAATTCTAAAAAAAATAAAATAAATAAAATAAAAATACAAAGAAGTCTGGAAATTAGGGCCTGGAAAATATATATATTTTAAAATGTAGGAACCCTGAAAAAACTGTAAATCAAATTGTGGACGTTTTCTAAATGTTACTGTGGAATTACCAAGGTCAGGATTGAGCTACACAAGTAGCACATTGTTTTTGTGGCTCCCATACAAAATCATATATATATATATTATATATATATAACATTTCGCCATGTTTTTATTCCAGTTCTTTCCATTCTATAGAAATGAACCACACATTCTGCCATGTTGTCAAATGATCCACCAGAATCTACCCCCTTCTTTCAGACCAAGTGTCTCAGAATGCCTTCATTGAGTTTATTTAAAGCTCAGCCTAAATGACCAGAAGCAAAGCCCTGGATACCCACTTTGACCAATGTGTATGTACTGTGTCAACAGCAAAAGTGCAGTTCATGCATTTTAAAATAAAACCATTTACATTTCCATCAAATTACAGTACTGGAGCTTAGCTCTGTTTGCCTTGTGTGCTGCTAAAATGAATGAGCTGCTGCTCTCCATTCAAATAAATAGCATAAGAAATACAGACTGAATTCAGACAGGTTCGGAAAAAGCATGTTGTGTATCATAATAACAATGTTACTATATGATACAAGTCATAATGCCCAAATTTAGTGTACCCTATAAATAATCTGTATTGATAGAAAAATATGTTAATATTTTGCATATTTTGTGGGGCATATACTTACATTTAAGCTTACATAAAATTTACAGGGAATCTGAAAGTCACGTCTGCCTTGGAATGGAGCTTGGAATTCATGCCTACTTGTTTTCTACCGACAAACAAAAACTGAGACCAGTGCATGTAAAATACATAAATAAATAGATGGTTTGCATATTGTTGGAATCTGTATCTGTTTAGAATGTATAATCTGATCATTTTGAACAATGTATTCCTACTTGGTTACATCCCTAGTGTATTGTGAAAACTAATGACTGTAGAAAAGCATGCAGAGTTCAGCGTCTCTCAAAACTGAAGTCGCTACAGGTCTATCTGCTCTGCTGGCTGGTTGGAGTACGATGTATAATGTAGCTCTGCCCATCCCCATATGTTACATAATGGTAAAACTACCCATTTTTCTACTCTAATCTGGCAATTCATCTCCAGTTTCTAATTAACAAATCCAAATACTCATTTTTTGTTTCTCACAGCTGCTTGGGATTTAAATGGCTCATAGTTGCTTTGGGATGTCTTATGCTACGTTCACATTACCAGGCTGAAGTGATGCAATTTTTTTTTTTTTTTTTTTTTTTTGCACAATGTGGGTCAGATCTGATTTTTTCCTGGCTGTGTGAACGTGGTCTACAATGTTGAGTAGGCGAGTCTGGCTCAGCCTTTAGTCTCTAATGTGTAGACACTGGTTGCAGCTGGCATACATATTTTCTTTTTTTTTCTTCTTCTTCTTCTTTTTTTTTGCAATAATAGTTTTATTTAATTTTCAATTATACAAAAAAAGAAAATTACATGCACAACACAAACTGAAAAAAACAATAACAAAAAAAAGAAAAAACAAGAGAAAGCTATACCGACATGTTAGTAAAAAAAACAGAAATACTTCAGCCATATATAGACATAACCATGTAAGCCTTTTTTTTTTCTTCATAGACTATTACTTTTTGCCCATATCTGAGTGCATTCAACAATACTGTGTATATGATGTGGGAGACTGGATCTTTGCCATATCATTCACCTTAACTATATTGTAATTCAGGGGATGTTTGAAAATGTACTGTATTTTTAGATTTTTTTCTCAGTACGCTTATTGAACTTCTGGTCTGGTGGTAGCGATTTTAGGTAACTTATGCTCTCATATGCTTTTTCTTTTTTTTTATCAATCTGTTTATTGTTTTTTTTTTGCAAAAGAGAATAGAAAAAAAAACATATGTTAATAAAGTAGAAAAGGACATAAGATCATACACAATGTTAAGGTCAGGTTCTCTCGTATGCTTTTTCCCCTGTGTGTTCAAGTCAGACAGAAAGAGAGAGGGAGAGAGGGGCTTTAAAATTTGCATTTTGAATGTACAGCAGAGAGTGACTGGGTGGTGTTCCAAATGCTGCATTTTAACACTGACTGAAAGCTTCCTTTCCCATTTCAGGCCTATTTAGCTGCTGCTGACTGTCTGCATCAGTGTGCGCTTTAAGTGGCAGTTGTTTAATAGCACCTAAATACGGAAGAATGTGTCATTTTGTCATTCGCTGACAGAGATGAAACCTCTCCCCCTCTTTTCGCCTCTGCCCCGCTGTGCTGTGCTCTGGGCTAGGCTGAGCCGTCCCCTATCTGCACAGTTAAATGCTCTTTTTGTCTTTTGTCTCCCCTAAATACAATTATATCTTGTATATATTCAGAAGTGAGACTTTGCCTTCTGCCTGCTCCTCTGTGCCTACACACACACACACACTGTACACACACACACACACACTTCTCTCTTCTGCTCTGGTCCTCATTATCTTATTCCTACATACACACAAACATCTCCGTCTGCGCCGTCTCTTTATTACTCCTACACACATGCAAACTCCTGCACACTCGCCGCCTTGCCTGCCTCTGTCTCGCAGCTTCGCCAGATCAGGGATGGGCGTGTTTCACGTGCATTTGAAGTGAGTACTTTGTGTGGAATGTGTGTGGATTTGTCGATCGCTCTGTTTTTAGTATGAATAATAGGCTAAAAATAAGATTATGATATTTGAAGGAATCGTTTGGTTTAGTTTAAAACTAATAAATGAAATTAAAATGCTTCATCACCCCAATGCAGTTGATTAAGTGTTTCCGATATTTGCTTGGGTTTTGGGGTTTTGATTTAGATTTGAGATGCTAAGCTAATGTTGGTAATACATTGTAAACCTGGACTTCGGTAAAAACATTATCTTACTTTGGGGAAAAAAAAAAAAAAAAACATGCCCAAATGTGATTCAGAAAATTGATCTACTTAATTTATACATTCAAATAGAATAACAGAATGGCTGCTACACCATAAATCTTTGCAGAAAAGTTATTTTTTTGTTTTTCTAAATTAAGTCATTTCATTTTTTTAACCATATATATTTGTCTTCGTAAAACACATTAAGATCAAGTTTTGTGCTGAATGAAGATACACTGATATTACATTTCTAGGCCGAAAGTCAATCAGTCAATTAATCAACCTTTATTTTTTTTAGTATATTGAGGGCAACCCTGATTTCCAGAGTAGCTGAGCATTTACAAAAACAGGAATTGACATTACAGTTAATAAATACATTTAATTATTTTAAATTAAAAGAAAATTCTAAATAACAGTGATTAAAACAAAAGTAGATTAAACAATAAGCAAACAATAAGTGCAAACAACAATCAGTCATATTAAGCCTATGGTTTGTGTTTTTTCTCCTGAGTCTCTTGTAATTTAACTATGTATAACCATAACCAGTCATATTAAGATAAAGGGGTCAGTGTGTGGGATGGTCACTACCCAACCTCATCCCTGACTTAACCTAAAAGTATTAAATAAAGCATCATCATTCCAGAGAAAACAATTAGACTGTGCCACAGCTCAATGCTGGGGTCTTTAAACCTCTCTAGTCCATGCCTGGCATTAGACATGATGCCAACAAGTTCATGTTTGTCTGCTCCACAGAGTCCTAATCTAAAGGCAATGCTTGTCTACATGGACTAGCTTTTTAATATTTGCTTTCTTATTGTTTACACTAAGTCAAATCAGTCACATTACTAAATAACCAATCACACAAGTGCACACTTACGATCAGGAGCGTTTGGCTTTGAAATGAGCAGTCTTTTTCACTAGAGTTTGCTGAAAGCGAACCCCAAACCAATTTCAGAAAGGACCAGAGTTCACTTTTATGGACCGATCCTGAGCTTGAAAACAGCTTTCACACTTAATAAAATATAAAATGTACCAAACTCATAGAGTAAGTGTTCCTGAATCTGGAAAAAAAAACTCATATTAGGGTCTCAGACTGAGGGCATATATCTGGAACACTGTGTATGAAAACTGAATTTCCACACACCTTTTTTACTTCAGCCCTGGCCTGCAGACCGTATAACAGGTTGGACTTCTGTAAGAAGCAGGAAAAAGGCTTATTTATCAGCAGGCCTGTCCTCAATCAAGAAGGGTATGAAATTCTGGAAAGTAAAATCCTGTTTTGCAAAAAGAGGTTCCTGAGACATGGAGGAAGATGGAGAGAATGTAGAAGGTGGGGGGAGAAAAGAAAGGAGAAACCACTTAAACAAAGAAAGGAGAAGCTGGTCCTGCACCAGTTTGTGGACAATTTCCTATACTGCCCTATACTCTGCAGTGATTGGTCCAATCTTGAACCACAGCTTTTTTTTAAAGTCTGCTTTAGATTCATTAATTCTGAATCTGAAGGCTAAATCTAAAGCCATGATAGACACAACTCTCTCAGAACTGTCTTGTGGGTTTGCACTCCCAGCTGTATAGTGAAAGTCATCAGGGAGGCTCATAGGTTTTTATGGTGTGTGTGTATGTGTGTCTCATTGAGGAGTCAGGGGTGAGAATTATGTGCTGTGTCAGGAGTTCTAAGACAGTAGAGGACAACCTCAACAGGAGCTTGCTCTCTCTCTCTCTCTTTCTCCCTCTTTCTCTCCTCTCTCTTCCCCCTTCTTTACTTAATCCTTTCTCCCCCTCCCTTCCCCCTATGGTACCTCTCTCTTTCCCCTTTTCACCTTCTGTCACATTAACTCTTCATCCACCTCCATCTGTCTCTTTCTCCCTCATCTCCCCCTCCCCACCTTCTATATCTTTACTTCAGTCTCCCGCTTTTAAAATCCTCTCTCTCTTTCCTGCTATATTCCATCCCTTTTCCCCCTCTCTCTTTCTCTTTCTCTATCACCCTGTCCCATCCCTCCTTCCCATCTCATCCCTCCCTCTCTCTCTCTCTCTCTCTCTCTCTCTCTCTCTGGAAGGGGACAGCTGCTTCTACCACAGCAGTAGGGGGATAGCAGCAGGGTTAGGCTCGTTGCGATGGTGATGCCAGGCCCTGTCCAGGCATGGGGAGCAGCTCGTGCTGCGTCTTAGCAGGATAATCCATTGTAATCCCGCGGAGGGGAGCCTGGGTGCGCACACACACACACAATTGCACACTCCCCGCGGGGTGGCTGGGGAAGTGGGAGTGAAGGAATTAGCATCTGTTACTGCTCGTGCTCAGGTCAGCTCCGCAGAGGCCGGGAAAAAACCCTCAAGCTGTCAGAACCTACCGGAGCCGCAAATGAAAAACGACAGGGCCAACACTAACCCCTTTACACACACACACACACACACACACAATGTGCGCACGCACACACTCTTCTCTGGACACTTATCCCAGTCCACCAGTAGCACATCTCATCAGCACCTCTCCTCACATGCACACAGCTCATCGATTGGTTGTGAGCACTCGAGGTGGCTAATAATGTAAGTGTAATAGGGCCAGCGATGGCACAGTGAGCCCAATGTACAGCTATGGCCATGGCATGGAGCAGAGCTGCTGCCGTAGCTTAAGGCCATTGAAGTCAGTCATAGACATTGACTCACAATGCTGCCATCTCCTCTTCCTGAGGCAGCTTCCTTAACGCATGTTTCTAAATACACAAACAGCTTATAATTTCTTTAGTTGCTGCAGTGTTGTTCCTTGTCCAACAACTAGGTGGTAAACCTGATGGCAATAGACATCACTTGGCTGCAGAACCCCATTAAAGCTTGTGTAGAAATCTGCTTTGAGTGCTGATTGTTTTTGCAATATCTGAGTCACTCTATTTGTTTAATATTTTGTGAAGGAAGCAGAATAAAGAAATTTAATACCACTAACTGGATAGGCTTAGCAAAGGGAGTATCACAACAAGTCGGCAGGGTTGGCCTCTGAACAGTTATCCCAGTCTGTGAGTAGCCATCTCAACAGAGCCTCTTCTTACACACACACATTTAACCACTTTGAGTGCTCACAACCAATCAATGAGCTGTATAAGTGTAATATTACCAGTGATTGCATGGTAAGCCAGTTGTATAGCTATGAGCCACGGCATAAAGCAGAGCAGACGTGTAGCTTAAGGCCACTGGGGTCAGATCTAGACACTGACTGCGTGGCGGCCATTGCTGCCATGCCCTCTTCCTGAGGGAGCTCACTCAAGCAAACGATTCAATTACGTTTGTTTAGTAATTGAATTTTGTAACGTTTCTGTTACAAAAGATGTTTGTCAACAATCATCCTTACGGAAATCCAGAGATGATATGCTAATTGACCTCTCCATGCTCTGCCCGCTAATTACTTCTTTCTTAGCAACTGTTGCCGGTTTGGAACAGCTTTACCAAATGCTGGCAAAAACTCTGTTCCTCCTAATGAGAGAAACTTGCAATGTAAAATGGATTGTGTTTAGTTAACATGTGAAAGGTTGCCCTGTTGGGACAATGCACTATATTGACACAAGTATTGGGACACCTGCTCATTCATTAGTACTAAATCTCTGTGGGCTCTCTGCTAATTTTTACTACTAAAGCATTGCTGTGAGGAACGTCATTGCTCCGGAGAACACACATTTATTACCCTCTAGCCCAAGCGTGGCATTAGGCATGGTGCCAAATAGTTCATGTTTATCTGCTCCAGTGGGGAACTGTGTGTGTGTTTGTGTTTGAGAAAGAGAGAAAGAAAAAGAGAGAGGAACTGTGTTAGTGTATAAAACATTAGTGTGTTTTAGAGGCTGACATGTTACCAGCACATTGCTTTAGCTTTGATAGCATTGCACAGAAAAAATGCAATGGCTAAAAAGACAGTAAAAGCTTTTAGATTTTATTATTTTATTTTTTTTACATTTTACTGTAAATCCTTTTCAACTGTATCCATAAAAGCGCATAAAGCATGGGTAGGTGAGTCCATGGCAGTCTAGCTTCTAATACTAACATGTCTTGTAAGGGGGAGCAAAGTAAAGACTTTTAACACTACTACTAACTGGTTAGCCCTCTTAAGAGTACATCATTCAGCCCAGTACATTAGCCACACTTTAAGATACACAGTGCAGCTCTGTTGTTGACTGCACTAACTCTCTCAACGAAAGTACATTTTATTGTAAAAGAAGATTCACACAGTTACAAAAGCCCTGCACGATGATGCATTACCAGATTTTCCTGGAAAGTTTATTGTGGCATCAACTGGCATTGGCCAGTCATACTGAAAGGAGGAGCTTAACTGATATAACCATCACCTGTTACTCCTTTTACTTATATAGTGGTTTTAATGCTTAAAAAGTCTGTACTTTTGACAGAATGTATGTGGTAATTCAGTAAGAAAGAAATGATTTTGCTTGTTGGGAAGATAAAGGCTGTGAATCAAATGTTTAAAACAGACTTGCAGATCACACAAGAAGAGAAAAAAATCATAAAGAACTCTTTCAGAAATAAAGATCTGGGCGATGAAAAATCGTGTCAGATTTCTGGGCGATTTCTTTTTTTTTATCTATCAGATCTGCCGCTGAGCACGCTGCCACAGTGAATTCATGTGTAAGAGATCAGGCAGTGCTGGTGAACAGTAGAAAGCTGCTGCTTTGCTGCTCTAGCATGCTCTCTTTCGTTTGGTTGAGCTAAGCTTTAAGTGCAGCGGTGCTGCGGCGCTAGCTTTCCAGCCGGCGCTGGGGTTCGGTCCCAGTCGGCCCTGATCTCTCATTGTCAGTCCTCACACTGCAGCGACTTTAACATAACATACATAATACATACAGCCATAATCGCACTCAAATACCTGCATACAAATCTTGCGTAATGCATACCGCACTGACGTGCATGCACACACAAACACACACATGTATCATTTACACAAGCAGGCACATATGCATGCATATATACATGTGTAAGTGTGCGCCGGAGTTAGGCCGGGTGAGTGCCTGAATCTTGTGTGTGCACATATATTATGAGAGTGAGGGAGAGAGAGTGATTTGATGTGTTACTTGTTTGTGTCACAGGCTGAATCATATGACCCAGTCACTCCATGTTAAGTCACAAGGCCCCTATAGAGAGCCACTGTGTGAATGTGGGGGGATTCAGTGGGTGTGTTTCAGTATGTATGTAAGTGTGTGTGTGTGTATATATATGTATGAGTTGTATTCCAAAAACCCTGTATAGCCTCTCCATTCACCATCAATATACAGTACCAGTCAAAAGTGGACTCTGGACACACATTCTCATTAATAATTGTTCTTTATTTGTATTATTTACTACAAATAAATCATTGTAGATTCATATTAATGGTTTAAATGAAGGAACACATCTAACAGGAGTATCTAACAGAGTGGACAGTAAGTAGACACAGTGTTTAAAAACTCCAGCAGCATTGCCGTAACTGTTCCACCAATTGTATTTACTCATGGTGGTCCTGTGAGGTCATGACCAATGAGGAGCAGGGAGAAAGTAGGCCAACTTGTAGAAGAATGCAGAGAAACAGAAGGACTACTGTCTGTATTTATGGAACTACAAAGTGCTCCTATATGGAGTGATCTGTGCAGCTGATTATATGCACAATGTGCATTTTAGTGTAGAAACATGGAGTAGGTGTTAATGTTAGAGCTGATTGGTGTAGATAAATGTACCTTTTAATCAGTGATGTTCAAACCTGTAACAGTGTATGTAATAAAAATTAGAGCATAAAAGCATGATGTGCAACAGCATACACGTTCCATATGCTCTGTAGTGGTCTAATACAACACGTTTGCGTGTGTGTGTGTGTGTGTGTGCACTTGTGTGTTTGCCACATGATTTTGATCTGTATTTTCAGCTCACTGGTTTCATGCTTTAGCTTTTGCTTTATGTTGGATTGAACTGGTTGAATGGTGATCTAGATTTCGCCATCTTGTCTCTGTTCTATGTGTGCATGCACTCATAAACACACACACACACACACACACACACACGAAGCTATGGGCCGTTTTGTGTACATGGCAAAGTGGACTTGAATTTATTGTCCCGTTGCTACATTAAAGAAACAATTCTCTTAATTAATGCCCTGCTTTAATCTGCACTGTTAGTTTAAATCAATGTACTCGGACCAGACTACAATGAAACCATTGATTTATACTGTCTACTGTATAATACACAATCACTGTACCAGATTAAATCACACTGATTAGAAGAGTTTAGGCCGAGTGACGTTTGATATATGGTTCATTCTTAAATTAAAGTGTTGTTACTTTGAATTCTATTGGGAAAGACTGCTGTTTCTTTTTTTTTATCTAATTAACATGAGGCAGAGATCTGTGATGTAATAGCCATGTTGTGATTTACACTAGTAAAAGTGCTGCTTGTAGGATGGATAAAGAATTTCTGTCACTTTCACATAAAATCCTGGTTTCTCTCCAGCAGTAGCATGATAAAAAAATACAAATCTCTTTCAGTCTATTTAATAGACAATTCTGACATGATATACAGTCCCAAATCCGAAATTTGGGATGCCGTCTTTTTTGCATTTGCTTTGACTTTTTTGCATTTGCTTTGATATTTACTGAATTTCAGGAACAATCATTCCAAAAAGAGTTTACACAGTAGAGCATGGGACGGCAATTAAATTTGGCCACGAGTCAGATATTTTCCAAGCCATTACGTGGTGGGTCACAAAAAATGACAATGTTTTGGAAAATGAAGTGTAATGGGATGTAGTGCTACAGACTAGTAGCTCTCCAGTCCAGAGGGTTGTTGAACCCAATTGCAGAACAGTTGATCTCAAAGCAGGTAAACCCAAGAAGAAAGGAAAAAATAAATAAACACACCACTTCTCGCGCGGAATGTTCAGTCATGACTTTGTGCAGCATGTGGTTTTGCATTATCTTATTTAAAAAATGCATTGATGTTCCTGCAAAAAAATGTTGCCTTATAGGCTACTTATATTGTTCAAGGTTATCTGTGTACTTTTCTGCATTATTGTTGCTATCACAGAAGTGTAAAAAAGGTCAAAGCACACACATCACAGGTGTTCAACCTACTGTAGGCTGAAGAAAACAAGGTTTTGCATGATGTCGGCAATACAGCTCTGGGAAAAAAGAGACCACTTTTAAATGATGAGTTTCTTTGATTTTACCAAATTGAAAACCTCTGGAATATCATCAAGAGGAAGATGTATTATTAGAAGCCTTCAAACCAAACTAACTCCTTGAAATTTTGCACCAGGAGTGGCATAAAGTGATTCAAAAGCAGTGTGTAAGACTGGTGGAGGAGAACATGCCAAGATGCATGAAAAGGGTGATTAAAAACCAGAGTTATTCCACCAAATATTATTTTTGAACTCTTAAAACTTAAACTTTATGAATATGAACTTGTTTTCTTTGCATTATCTTTTTGTTATTTCAGCCATTTCTCATCTTCTGCAAATAAATGCTCTAAATGACAATATTTTTGGGGGAAAAAACATTAATGTTCATTTTGCTCAAACATACAACTATAAATTGCAAAATCAGAGAATCTGATTCAGAAACTGAAGTAGTCTCTTAATTTTTTTTCAAAACCGTATATATAGACTTATAGACTTACAGGTTTTGGTGAGGAATTTTGGTGAGGTTTACTACAGCTGCCCACAGATGTGAATGGATGTGTGTGTGAGTGTGTGTTGGGGAGTGTGTTGTATGCTGTGTTGAGTGTGTTGGCAGCTAGTGGCTGATGCAGCACTCTTCTGTCTGCCCTATGACAGCCCCCTACACAGCATCATGGGTAATGCATTGATTGACCGTTTGTGGACCAACCTCACAACCTGACAACATCCTCGCAGACTCAATCGAACTACATTTGTGAGCATGAGTGTGTCAGTATGGCTCTGTGTGTGTGTGTGTGTGTAAGTGTGTGTGATGTGTCCTTGTGCCTCTTAGACCCTCTCTGTCCCTTAAACACACACCCTCCCGTGTTATTCTGTCCCCCAGCGTGCTAAACGGCTCCATGAATCACAGTGACATTCAGAGCCGCCGGACCGCACCGTCAGCTCTCTTCCCCTCTCTTTCTCTCTCTCTCTCTCTCTCTCTCTCTCGCTTTCTCTCTCACATGCTCTTACTCTCTTTCACTCTTGCTCTCACATTGCACTCATAAAAGAGAGAGGGAGTGTTGTGTTTCTTTTTAAGAAGGGGAGTGAGGAAGGAGTGCTGGAGGAGAAAAGATTGGGTGGGTCTCTATTGTGCAGTCAAACGGAGGTGGAGAGATGGGGAGAGGTGGGGGAGGGGGAGGGGCACTACGTTCCAGGAGGGGAAGAAAGACTTGGGCAGAATGAGAGAGAGATGGGCTGGGTGCTACAGCACGTGTGTGTGTGTGTGTGTGTGTGTGTGTGTGTGTGTGTGTGTGTGTGTGTGTGTGTGTGTGTGTGTGTGTGTGTGTGTGTGTGTGTGTGTGTGTGTGTGTGTGTGTGTGTGTGTGTGGCTGGCGGCGCTTGTTTCAGATGCAGTGATGCGGCAGCAGCTCTAAATGAGTGACAGGATTGGCCCAGTCCCATCAGAACGGCCGGCTAATTGGAGGTCATCCGCATGAGTTACAAATCTGCCAATTACTGTGCCGTGTAGGAGGAATTTGGTACATGTGCACAAACATTCACACACAGCCACAGTCACACACTTACACACACTCGCGCACACACACATGCAACACACCAAACATAAACAGCCTCTGAGAGGCTCTCACTCACATGATCTGTAGATTTTCCAGCCATGCTGAAGCTGTAAATGGATTTTTGACAGTGGGGACTAGACTGGACTTTATAATCATTAGTATTGTGTGTGTGTGTGTGTGTGTGTGTGTGTGTGTGTGTGTGTGTGTGTGTGTGTGTGTGTGTGTGTGTGTGAGAGAGAGATTGTGAGAGAGAGAGAGAGAGAGAGAGAGAGAGAGAGAGAGATTTCATATCCCTCAGACAAAACCCAATACCAACAAAACAATGGTAAAATCTTGTTTGTTTTTTTTACATTTTTTACATTGCTTTTGTTTCTCTTTTTACAGCCAAACAATTTTAGTAGCTGAATAAAAGTTTTGGCACCATTGGCTTATAGGGGTGCAAAATCCCCCAGCTTCGTTGTTCTTTAGAATGATGGTGCTCCACACATTACTTACTAAGGACAAGTTGGGGATGAGCTGGAGTTGTGATCGTCATCCAATATCCTCACCTCACTAACTTTCTTTCCATTGAATGTGATCAGATCCTCAAAGTAATTTTTCCAAAATGTAGCAATAGAAAGTATTATTTAGGGCAGTAGTGACTTCTACTCCAACAATAGCAGGACAAACATTTTTTAATACTCATGATTTCAGAAGAAACCTGGGAAGAGCAGGTGTCTTCATAATTTTGTAAGTTGATGATGGACTACAATAGCAGAAGACCACACTGGATCATGTGATGATGTATGATGTATATATGATGTTATATAAATTATACATATGGAAACATTACATGTAGTCTTGCCTAAGGACTCTTATTGATGTAGGTAGCATGGTGGTGCCAATGATTTAAATCTATTGAATCTATTGAATCTACCAGTGCTTTGGTCCACCAATGGACCATTCTGTCTAGGCCTGTGTAGAAACAGAAGCAGAGCAGAAACAGGTTCTTCTGTGACACACGGCCCATTCAGGCTCTCAGAGAGTGATTAGAATGGGGGGCTGGCTAAAGCACTGAGCTGGCCAGCTGCCAGCTGAGTGGCACGAGCCGGGGCTGGTCATATTACCGCTGGCACCCTGTAAGAAGCTTTCATTGGGAGCTCATTGTTCTCCTGAAATAAGAAATGAGGCTAGAGAAAGGAGCTGCCTGCTCTGCTGGATTAGTGCGGTGTGCTACTTTAGAAGCTGTTTTAATGGAAAGCTGAACAACTTTCAGGTTTGTTGTTTACTGGGAGACACTTGGCTTGTAGGGGGGTTGTGTGTGTGTGTGTGTGTGTGTGTGTGTTTGCGCCTGACGATGTAATACAGTGTGAGCATTGTTTCCGCCTGCCTCAATACAGCATGTGCCAGAACCCCCTACTCTCAAAATATTTCAGACTGTGTCTTTGTCTGTCTTTGTCTGTCGGTCAATTTGATCCGGTGCATGCTTAATTATCCAATTAATATCCAAAATAATAATAATCCATAATATTAATTATTCAAAAAAATCCAAACAAGCGGTGTGAATATTTTATTAGTTTTTTTTTTTTATCTCTAACAGGTAATGGTTCAAATTAGGATAATTTAGGATTTTTTTAAGTTTAAAAAGAGGAATTTTTAAACTTAAAAAAAAATACTTTTTACTATTTTTCATAGATCTTCAAAGCTTTAAACGGGTCAATTTGTCCCGAAACATAACAGGAGGGTTAACATATGAACGTGTGCAAAAGTAATGGCCCATTAATTAGTTTAGATTTTTTTGTTTCATTTTTGTTTTTAGTTTAGATTTAGATTTACAGTATGTTGAATTCACAAAAAAAAAAGTATGAGTAAGCATATTTTAGTTTTCAGTTGTACTGGTTGAAGTGCTAAACTAATTGGATTTGTATCTTTTTTTTGTGCAGTCCTAAAAAAGGTTTATTAAAACACTATGGAACATGTGTCTTCAAATTACGTCACGATTTATATTCATCGGGTTCCAAGCACTGTACACCATTGTGAAGCCAGTAGAGCAGAAATACTGGGCAGTGTTTTCAGACTAGCCTTATTTATAATAGATGGTGGAGTCTTGAATGCAGATGTCTAGACATGAATTTGCATGGTTGCTGATTTCCACAGTAATAATGTTTTACTGAATCAATTTCAAAAGATTTTTGTTTTAAAACCTCTAGGAATTATTTCTAGGAACGACAATCCTGGAGCTGTTTACAGGGGCTTTGTTTTTGAACTTTATGAATAAAACTGTGTGTGGGTAGATACTGTAGATATAGTTTTGTATCAACAGATACCAAATAGTCAGTGCCAGATATCTTCTTGTTTGTCATTCGTCTGTGAAGGAATTTAAGTTTACAGACAGAATTTAAGTATACATGCAGGAATGCTCCTCCTGAAGTAGTGACTGATCTGTCAGAACTCTCTAAATCAGTCTGAATCCGTCGCTGAGAGGAAAACGGCAGTGCTTTAACAGGCACATCTGCACTTCAAAGATCCACAGACATTCCTTTTCTGCAGAGAGAGAGAGAAAAAGAACGAGGTAAATAGTGCGTTCAGCACCTCACAGCGCCAGTGACAGACAGACACACACTTTTTAACATGCATTACAACTTGAACTGTCACAGCAGTCATTAAAAGACACTTTCTGAAGACACATCAGTGAGTCAGGGAGAGAAAAACAGATAATAGTTGCACGACTGACTGTAGTGTGTGTGTGAGAGAGAGAGAGAGAAAGAGAGCGAGAGAATGTCTATGTGCTTTTCATATATTTTCAGGGGACAAAATGTAGGCTGCGATTAAGCACATAGATGGTTACATACACACAATGTATTGGAGGACACATCTGAGTGTGTGTGTGTGTGTGTGGTAAAACTGGAGGGGTTTGGGGCAGCGCTGGCAGGCATTTGGCTGGCCCTCCATCTCCACGCATGAATACTCTTTATACTCTAATAAATAGGCGCCTGCCTCCGCCATGTTTACCCCTACCCTCCCTCTATACATCTCTATCTCTCTCTCTCTCTTTTACTGTCTTCTATTCTGCTCTTTCCTGTGTTTCTCTCCCCCGTCACCACACTATCCCATTACCCCATTCCCATTCTGGCTGTTCTTCCCCTATGACCCTCTGGATCTGGTTTCTACTATGCTTAAAAGCATTTTTGGTTGTTTTTTAATCTGTTCAGCTCTGATCTCTATGGGTAAAATGATGCTAAATTTTGGTTCACAATTCAATTAGTAAATAAACCAACCTTTATTTTCTCTCAGGAATACATTGATAAGAAATTAGACATAATAAACAAAATAGTAAAAAAAAGAACAAATAAAAGGAATGCAAATTTTAAATGAATAGATAAATAAAATATATATGTAAAAATATATAGGAAATTCTAAAAAAGACCATTAAAATGGGTATCTAAATAGTTAATTTTTTTTATATATAAAATGAAGAAAAAGATAGTAGTAAGAGTAAAGTAAAATGAAAATGATAAAATAAATAATAATGAATTAAGAACATAAGAATCGAACATACAAACATAAGAATAAAAAAACAAACTAGATAAATAAATAAATAAAAATAAATAAAACAAATCAGAAGTTAAAAATAATAAAAAAAAAGGAATAAAAAAACTACTTTAAAACAATCAAAGGCTTTCTGATGGTGACTAGAAACTAAACATTTAAATTCACATTCATACATTTGCATTCACACATGCAGAATTTTAACTTATGTTAAACCCTGTTGTTAATTGAAACATTTTTGGGTATACATAAATATTCAGCTGGTTTGAAGTAAGTGTTATTTCTAGAACACATATAAAACAAAAGAGTTGCACTAGAGAGCTTTGCACAACTAGAAATAAAAAAAAAACCAAATCCAAATTAGAATCCTGTGGATTCTAATAATGCAGTTAACTAGCCTGTCACTACAGAGTTTAGGTGGTTGGTATGGTGCTGCTAAATGTTTGTGTTGAATTGTTACTACTTGGTTGCTGTTGTGGTTAATATAGATTTGTATGATATCTGATGAGTGTATGTGGTAACGCTGTTGGATATCCCCAATATTGATGTGAAGTATGTTGGCGATGATGTTGCTAGGTGGTTGTTATGCTGTTTCTAATTGGTTGCTAGGTTTATTAATGGAACCAAAAATGGCATTTCTACATTTTCTTTCAAAAAACCCTTTATAGCCTATTTTAAGAGTGGAAAACACTGTCTGAACATTTTAAACATATAAATTTAATAATTTGAAATGATTATCACTTTTTTGTCATTTCTAGCCGTAGTTGTGTCAAAGATTCTATTTTAATTAAATAACTCTTGCAAGAATCGGTATGAGAAGGTGCACCTCTAGAGACCAAAATATCAGCTATCTATCTGTCTATCTATCTATATATATATATATATATATATATATATATATATATATATATATATATATATATATATATATATATATATATATATACACTTTTCTCCAGTTCTCAAGCTACAGAAATGTTCTGTTCGTGTAAATTCATAATGCTCAGATCACCAGCAATTTTTTTTTTCTGTCATTTATGATTTTATACAGAATCAGAGTTTACTTTGACCATCTCTCTCACAGTAAAACACACACAGAAACAGCCAGAGGCAGTCAGTCAGAGAGAGAGAGAGAGAGCCAGACAGCAGAGTTCTGTGATGATCCGACAGACGCTCTGATGGTTTGTTTCTCATGTGATCTCTCATGAGATTTACGCAGTGACGTGTGGGGATATATGTTTTATCTGTGTACAGTGTGCCTGTGTGACAAAAGAATTCAACAGTCTATTAGACAGGGTTTCCTGTATCCTGGTCTTATATGGCGGCATATATTGCTTGACATGAAACACAGATGACATACATAATACAGCCTAATGAAGCGTATGTCACTGTCTATAGCCTACTGTTAAGGTCAATGGGAGTTCCATTATTACTGTAGAGGCATATGTTACGTTCTTTCTTAGAACATTTAAAAATATATAGTTACTGTGTTTTAATGCTTTAATATGTAAAATGTATGCATCATCGATCAATGTAAAGTGCTTAAGTGCATGTTCATGTGTTACAAGTTGCTTTTCCAAAACAACTAAACACACTGCTATGGACTTATTGTTAGGGACATGATGGAAAATGCAGAGTATGTGGCTGTAATTACTTGAGCTGATGTTAGCTAGACCTACATGTCCGCTACTGTAGCTGGTGTTAGCTAGATGTTAACTAGTCTAAAAAATATTTTCTAGATGTCTACTACTCTGCCTAACATTTGCTATATGTTAACTAGGCTAGCTAAAATTGGATAGATATTAATGACTCTAGCTGATATTTGCTTGTTGTTGACTAGTCTAGCTGTTTGCTAAATCTACTCTAATTATTGTAGCTGATGTTAGCTACATATTAACTAGCTAGCTTTTGTACCTGATATTTTCTAGATGTTGACTCTTCTTCCTGATATTACATGGGTATTAAATTCTCTAGCTGCTGTTTTCTAGACCTACATCTTAACTAGGGCAGATACGATTAGCTAGGTGTTAACTCGTCTAGCTGATGTTTGCTGTATGTTGACTAAACCAGCTGATGTTTGCTAGACCTACATCTTAACTAGTTTAGATGATATTAGCTAGAGGTTAACTAGTCTAGATGATGTTTGTTAGATGTTGACTACATTGTTGTCTTCTAGACATACTTCTTAACCTTTCTTGCTGATATTGGCTGAATACTGGTCTTCAGATGATATTAAATAGATGTTAACTAGTCTAGATGATGTTTGCTAGATGTTGACTTTGTGTACCTGATATTTTCTAGATGTTGACTCTTCTTCCTGATATTACATGGGTATTAAATTCTCTAGCTGCTGTTTTCTAGACCTACATCTTAACTAGGGCAGATAAGATTAGCTAGGTGTTAACTAGTCTAGATTATGTTTGCTAGATGTTGACTACACTATAGCTGTTGTCTTCTAGACATACATCTTAACCTTTTTTGCTGATATTGGCTGAATACTGGTCTTCAGATGATATTAAATAGATGTTACCTAGTCTAGATGAAGTTTGCTAGATGTTTTCTACAGGTTAAATAGCCTAGCATGTGTTAGATACTAGATGTAGACTATAATATCTAATGTTTTGTAGACCTACATGTTTAACAGTTTAATCAATGTTAGCTAGATGATAACTAACGCATTGATCTTAGCTAGACCGACATATTAAACACTAGCAGATGCTGTCTGAAAAACTGTTTTACTGTTTCTGGATCAAGCCAACATCACATTTTTGCGAAAAAAAAATGAGCAAAAACATCTTTCTTTTTTTTCTTCTCTGCATGTCTATACTCATTTTCCTTATTGATTTCTTCCTCAATCTCCAATCCTACTCACCCCCCCACTCATCCTCATCCTTCCTGCTTTATCTGCCGGCCTTTCGTTCGTTCACTCCTTTTTTTCTTTTTTTTTTCCCTTTTCTCTTTACCCTGTCTCCTTTGACCTGGTTCCCTTTTATTTTATCCCCTTTCTTCTTTTTTCTTTCTCTTCTTTCCTGCTCTACCCCTCTCCACTGTCTTGTTCCTGCACCACACTCCTCCACACCACCACCCCCCACTCCCTAAATGCACCCAGCCTCCAGCCCACTCTCTCTCTCTCTCTCTCTCTCTCTCTCTCTCTCTCTCTCTCTCTCTCCGTGCCTGGCAGCTCCTCCTCTCCGAAACAGCGCTAGCCGCACTCCCCAACCCCCCAGCACTCTCTTTCTGTGACATTGACCTCCTCCCTCCTCCCGCTCTCCTTCTTCCTCCTCTTTTCTCTGGGTTGGCTCTGGAAGCCGACCCTAGCGCTGCCCTTGGCTCACTGTCTCACTTTTCCTCACACATATATTCAGCTTCAGTCAGTGTGACGGAGGGGCCGGTGAGATTGGGTGTTGTGGGTATTGTGATAGATTTCATTGTGACGGCTGTATTTATAGTATGGGGGGGCGGGGTTAGAAGCATCCTCTTCCAAGCGACTGCTGGCTGTGATTTAAACTTGCTCTCTTAAATTAATTAACGTGATTCAGTCATACATGCCTTACACACTGCGCTAGGCTGAGCTGCATATATGCATGTGCACACACTCGCTCTTGCTCTCACACGTGTACCTGCACACCTCCACATCCACATTACACATAGGATACTGTACTGTATACACACACACACACACACACTGTTGCAGTGAGTCACTGCTCCACAGTGCCCTCTGCATGCAGCAGTGTGTATCGGCTGCTTGGTTGCTTACTGTACTTTCAGTATAGAATAGAAGGCAAGAAGCCACGTTTAGCTAATACGCAGTTATGCACAAAGGTGGCACACTTTCAAAGCCTTGAATTGTAAGTGTGTGTTCCTGAGCTGTTTGTTGCCGCTGGTATGTTTTTTTTTTTTCTACTCTCAACTGCTGCAAAGTGTTTTGAAGTTTCAGACCAAAATGAAATCCGATTGTTGTAATGAAAGCAGAAAAGAACCAATGTGGTAATTATGGACAGATGATTAAATAAAAAATGACACACAAATGCTGTTTAGTGCTGGGCAATTATGGCCTAAAAAAATGATCTATTTTTTTTACACAAAAATCCGATTTTCGATTAGAATTGATTATTTTCTCCCCTACTAAAAATTACACTATAGATTGACAAAGAAATGATTCAGAACTAGGTATACCTGTAAAAAAAATTATATATATTTTTTAATTAGTGTTTGGTGTTCAGACACTTTGGGTTGAGTCGCAAGATTAAATCACAGAAGAAACTTTGAAGGAGCGATTACTATTTTTTTCCACAATTATTCACAAAGCGACGAGTAGCGTTTTAGGATATTTTAGATTAAAAAGATAAAATGTCGGATGTAAAAATCGCGATTGACCAAATTGATCGTAAAAAGTCATCCAGCACTAGAGCTGTTAATTAAGTTTCAGTTAATTAAAAGTTCCAGTGGCTGGGCGTATTACAGAGAACATGGTCAAGCTGATGTCAAAAGCCAAGCTCTTCAACCATGTTTGCGTCTTTGGTTAGTTTTTTGATTTGCAATAAACATAAATTAAATAATTTTTAAGCTTTTTATTTAACTTTGAAGAACTTTCTAAAACAAACTGTTCAACACAGTCACAGTGTCAAACATAGAGCGGTTGCGATATATGTCTTCTTAATCTGTTGGTCTTAACTATTTGAAGTCTGGGAACCTTATTGTCCCACCACTGAAAACCTTCCTCAATGCTGTTGTCTATTGAGTTGGATTGCCGCATATTGTTTATGTATTGCCTTTTTGTACGACTTAGAAATGTGGCCCACGTTGGAATAAAAAAAGATTCCACACAGATAACACATCTGTGTCACATACGACAACTAAGGCCAGACCCGTATGGGCCACATTTACATGCTAAGTTTGAAATGTTGACCAAGATTCACTTTTAGCCCCAATTTTGTCATGTTTATCTTGTGACAGGACGTACTCACAAATTAAACTGAATATATTTGTGGTTTGTGTTGTAACCAATATATATTTATTTTATTTTTTGCAGATGATTCATCCTCAGAAAGTGGGAGTGGCAACGGAATCCACAGCATGACCCCTCCTTCAATGGCCGCGGTCGCTGTGAGTGATGGTGCAGGGGCTGGACCGGTGATGGCGTCGTACAGTCAGGTGAATGGTAACGGGACGGGCACGCCACTGGACTTCAGTGTGACTTCATCCTCCTCATCCTCAGAGGACCAGCAGTCAGTGAACCTCAGAGAAAGAATGAGCCAGACTCTGCCCACCGCTGCCGCCATGCTGGCCACATTTAACCCTGAACACTCAGAGGAGCTTCGCAGAAAATTTTCAAAACCCCCGCAGGCCTCAGACATACGCCTTGACCGAGACATCAGGGACTACGCCAACAAGGTACACAAACACACTCAACAGATGTAGTACTAGCTGTAGAATTGGCCCTTTCTTAGAGGCCTTGGGCGTTCATGCATTCAAAGGAGATAAAGAAAGAAGTGACACTAATGGCAAGCAGGAATCTGATGTTAAGACATATTAAGCGTGTTTTTTTTTTTTCCATCAGCCAGATCTATAAAGAACAGTATTCTTTCATTTAAACCACCGTCATCTTGTTTTCATGTCAAACATACATGTATAAAGGCTCACTTTAGTGTTGTTTTTGTGTGTGTTTACAGTCTCCACAGTATGGCTCAGGGAGCTTTGACTCCATAAAGATGGAGATGTGTGCTGAGGACCTGACAGTCAGTCGTTCTCAGGCTGCAGATGATGACGACGATGACCACGACGACCACGATGACAGTGACAAGATTAACGACACGGAGGGAGTTGACCCAGAGAGACTGAAGGCTTTTAATGTGAGTAAAACATACTCACATTTTTCTTTTTGATCTTTATAGCTTTGTAGGCCAAAAGCCACTGGTCAAGTGTACATTTCAATTGATTGGGTTGTACACTAGTCAGCCATAACATTGAGTGATTGTAGTGGCATCTGTCAGTGATTTGGGATACACATATTTGGCAGAAAGAAAATTGAAGTTCTTGAAGGTAAACTCTGGGCCAGTGTTAGATCTGAGCAACTTTGACCAGAGCTAAATTGTGATGGAGGTGTTCCAATATACAATGATTAATACTGAGCCAAAGTGCTTCAAGGAAAGACAACCTGTTAAACTATCATGTTTGATTGCACAGAAGAGCTGTTGAAACCCACACAGGTGGATGTATATGCCACTGAACATAACAAAAGTCATAGGACATAAATGTCTTGCTATGTCCCTTGTGTGTTTACATGGACAATTTTAGCCTAATGGCACTGGTCACTGTAGCCACTGATGCCTCGCTTAAGTTATGATAATTCGTGTCATCCTTGCTGGCTTTGTATAGCCTCACTCACAACTGGAGGTATAGGTATTTCCAAGCAACCCCTCCTGCTATCCCACAACTTATGGCATGTCTTTGTACAAGGTCATGCCTACAGCTTGTTACAAATATATATATATATATATATATATATATATATATATATATATATATATATATATATATATATATATATATTTTTTTTTTTTTTTTTTTTTTTTTTTAACTGGTACATTTGAATTGATTAGAGATATTTACTATGCCTACAAAATGAGCGCATAAATTCCAGCTTTAATCTCTGTTTTTTTTTTCTTCTCATCTTTGCATGCTTTATTACATTTTCCTCCTTACCTTTGCTTGCTTTGTATAAATACAAATGCAGAGAGAATTGCAAATTCAAGAAAATGAGCACAAAATTCTATGCACTAATAGCCTTAAATTACATTACAGGTCTTGATTTATGCAGTCATTCATTAGTGTTAAATGCCTGTAGTGCCTCAGTATATTGTTTAGTATTTATTGTAATAAGTAATAAGCAGAACTTTATTGTTTGTTTGTTTTTTTGTTAGATGTTTGTGCGCCTGTTTGTTGATGAGAACCTGGACCGCATGGTGCCCATCTCCAAGCAGCCCAAAGAGAAGATCCAGGCTATAATTGAGTCCTGCAGCCGCCAGTTCCCGGAGTTTCAGGAACGCGCACGCAAACGCATTCGCACCTACCTCAAATCCTGCCGTCGCATGAAGAAAAACGGCATGGAGGTACAGTGTATAATTATTATAGAACTGCTTACAACTGTGTGCACGCTCTTATATGTATCCTGTGAGTGTAAATGCATGCTATAAACATAAGAAACTAACAGCTGGAAAGTTAAGTTTAGGGCTTAAAAATTGCAAGCTTGAATATCAGGTCATGCTGCTTGGCCATCAGCAGCCAGAGCCCGAGAGAGCACAGCAGACTCCTGCTGAGATGCTGGCCAGCTCAGAGGAGTGTGAGGGCATTAGAGATCTACTGGCATTTGTGCACTTGCATATTAAGTACTGCTGTAATAAACTGGAGAAGTGCATCTCCCCCTTCTATACAAAAAAAAAAAGAAGAAGATGATTACGTGTACATTCAGTGACTGGTGAAATGTAAACATAATTGAAGCACAGCTGACTCTCTACCACATACTGACCCCTTGTGGCCAGTATGGCATCATGCCATTACATGTTTTGATTATTTTTTCCCCCATTAACTTTAGCTTGTCTTCTTTAAGAGTTTGCTGGCAGTGCTCTGAAATGAAAAGTAGAGTTGATGGCCTTTCTGAAATGCCTAAGCAGTGTTTTTAAAACTTTTCTGAACTTGTTATTTATATGTTGACGGTAAAACTCTGTATCTGGTACTAGACTCGGCCCACGCCACCACACTTGACCTCAGCAATGGCAGAGAACATTCTGGCTGCTGCATGCGAGAGCGAAACACGAAATGCTGCCAAGAGGATGCGGATGGACGTCTACCAAACACACGTCAGTAATTTTATGTCTCTTTTTATTTTATCATTTGGTTTTAATGTATGTGGTTTTAATGTGTGTGGTTGGGGATGGAGGTAGTTTTTCCAGTCCTGTTGCAGTCATCACAAACCCCTCCCCACCACCACCCGATCTGCTTGGTTTTTGTGGATAACCTTGCACTAATGCAGCTCGTAAAAACCTAGATAATTAGCTGATGAGCTGCACCAGAAGTGCAACGAAAGCACTAACCTATCCAAACTGCACTCTGAATGAGCCTGATCAACAAAATAAGCCTGTGTTTTTTTGCTTTCTCACTCTCTCCGTATGTCTATTAGGAGGATCAGATAGCTCTGGATAAGGCTATCTCTCGTGAGCCGGTGCCCTTGACCCACTCTGCATATTCTCTGGCAGCTTCAGCCTACTCCCAGGACCAGCTGTACATCAACGGAGGCCTTGGCTACACTTACCGTGCGTACAGCGGCCTGGGAAGCAACCTGCAGCACCCGATTTCTCTGACAACCCCTACAGCTCAGAGCAATGGTAAGAAAACATGTAACAGTCTGTGTGTTGTAAGTCTAGCCATTGTTATTGTTGTCACAGTGGGGAAAGTTACATCAGATCAGTGTTAAATACACAAAATATACATTTTGCACATTAATCTTAAGGGCAGATTAATTTACAATATTTTTCAGTAACAAAATCAGAATAGGATTTGGGCTTTGCGTGTTGTTTAGGTTTAATTTGAGGGGTTGAAAAAAATATTCTATGAAGCGTTAAGGAATTACAACCATTTTTTTCTACAAAGCCTCTTTATTTTAGGGATTTAAAATTAATTGGACAAATTATCTTAAAAGCTTTTAAAGACTACAGGTGCTACTCCCTAGTTAAACCATCATCAATTAAGTAGGTAAAAGGTCAGGAGTTGTGGAAGCCCAACATGTGGTCAAAGAACATCTCAATGGAAGTGAAACCATCAGCAGGTTACCATCATCACATGCCATCAAAAGAAATCATCACAGATGTCTAGAAATTTTAGGAGTCTGAGCTAAGGAACTCAAAACACAGTGAAAGATGATCCCAGAATCCTTTCCATGGTGAGAAAAAACCCTTTACAACATCTATCCAAGTGAGGAACACTCTACAGGAAGTAGGTGTATTAGTATCTAAGTCTACAATGAAGAGAAGATAAAAGCAAATACAAAGAAAAGATGGGAAGAAAAAAGTATGGAGATAGCTTGGAATGGCTTGACACAAAGCTCACCACATCCTCTTTAAAACATGGTGGTGGTATGGGCGTGTATGGATTCCAGTGCAACTGGGTCAATACTTGACAGCAGTAGTAGACAGAAGCAGAAGGATGACTTCTGAAGTTTACAGAGATTTACTTAATGCTCAGATTTAACCAAATACAGCAAGTTAGACAGTGCTTCACAGTACAGATAGACAATGAGATTAAGGCTAATTAGTATAATTAGTTAATTTCATAGACAACTTATTAAATGTGTAATAAAGGTAAGTTAAGCATTGTGAAAAGTTACCACTGACTTAAAACTACAAAATTACTATAAAAGTGACTATGATGCTTCGAATCCCAGAACACTACATCCCAGATTGCCATCAGCAGCCACAGGCAGAGAGAGTACAATTGGCCACGTTCTCTCCCCACATCCCTTCCGGGGTAGTGTCAGTGTTTCTCTTTAACTAAAAAAAAAAACGTTTTCCATCACTCATATTTTGGCTTTAACCATTTGTTTTCTTCTCTTTTCTTAGGGCCTACTGATCTCAGTATGAAGTCTCTGGCTTCTAACTCGTCTACGTCGAGCAGCAGTAGTCTCGGACGGACTGGAGGCGGGACCTCTGCTCAGCTCAGCCATACTGAAGTGTCAGCTGTGCGTCAGCTGATCGCTGGCTACCGCGAATCAGCAGCCTTCTTACTGCGCTCAGCGGACGAGCTGGAGAACCTCATACTGCAGCAGAACTGAACCGCACATTCTGTCTCTCTCTTTCTTCTCTCATTCAAACACTTTCAAGCTCTCTCTCTATTTCTCGAGCTCCTTTCCTTTATCTCTGTTTCTCCCTCTCTCTCTGAGTCACCTCATTTGTATTTGCCCGCCATTCTGCTTTAACCCAGCTTGTTGCCAACCATCTTTCTCATCGTCCTCAAACGCTGGCAGACCTGAAGAGATCAGGGGAGAGAGAGAGATTGCATCATCAAGCTACCCCATTCCCATTGACTGGATGGAGCTTTCAACTGGAAAGAAAGAGAAGAGAAAACAAGACAGGAGAAGAGAAGAAAGAGGAGGAGCTGATGAATATAGTAGTAGGGTGAGTGGGGGGTTACTGGAGGGATGCTGCAGCACTGCACTGGAGAAGAAAAAAAAAAAAACAGAACACTTGTACAGCTATGTGCGCTGATCCTGTGAATCATACACCCCCTCCACCCACCAATGCCCCTCGGCTTACTTACTAAAACACTCTTTAACCATGTTATTTTTTTCTTTAAACCCACCCCTGCTTTTGAGAGCCATTGATTTCTGTTTTCTTTTGTTCTTAACCTACTTAAAAGGAGGCATTACGCTGTGCCAATACTCCGGTTTAGCACTAACTAAATGAGACACTTTTTTGAGTCGACGCTAAGGAAGATGCCTGGAATAAAAAATAAAAAAAAGACTGAACGATTAAAGAAAAAATTGAAAAAAGAGAGAGACCTTTGCATTCGCTGTAAATAAATGCGCTCTGTGTTCTGAAGCACTTTTTTTCCCACTCGCTCTGACCTCTCCTCCCCTAACGACTCTTTTTGCTGCGGGGAGAAAATTGTGTAACTTATGCATTCAAATACACAGGTGGAGCTCACCTGGAAATACCTCAGCCTGTCCAATTCCCCCCTCCCTAAGAAAAAAAAAAAAACTGTGTGTCCCAATCCCCTCATTCTTTCTGTCCGGGGAAGGGGAGAGGGAGAATTTGAAAAAGGAAAAAAGAAAGAAAGAAAAAAAAAGCTCCCTCTCCTCCACTACCTTGTGTGTCCAGTGCCTAACCGAGATCTGCAAGAAAGAGGCAGTACATTATTTACAGGGAGTGAGATTTCTTTGTTCCTGTAGTTATTTAATTGATTGGGTTTTTTTTTTTAAGTTTGTTTGCTTCTATAATACCTGATGTACATATTCAAATCTGAAAGTATTGATTAAAGAAGTACACTGAAATCACACTGGAATCGAAGGACTGAGAACTGAATGAAGTTTAGTAATGAAGTTTTGATGAGGTAACTCATAATCTCCCACATTAACGATTTCAGGCCTTTTTGGGCCTGTACACTTGCTGTAGCCCCTTTCGAGGCGTTTCATCTCCGGATGCCAACTCTCCATTCCACTTCCCCTCCTACGGGTCACCCCTTTCGTTTTTGTCCTTTGTTTTAAACGTCCTTCTGCCTCTGCATCTCCTCAACTTCTCATCCCTCTTTGATGCTTGCTCTGCATTGTAAGCAGTGGAGGGATGGAGATAGATAGAGAGAGAAAAAGAGCGATAGAAGGAGGATCTGTTTTGCGTCTTTTTATCTGTTGACTCTTCTTGATGGCCATTAATCCACTCTGCTGCTAAAGGACTTGGACTTTACGCCACAGACCTGAAACCTCAAGCCTCCTACACAACCTGAGCACCTCAAAGAAGGAAAAAAAAAAACAACGAAATTGCAAAAAAAAGAATGGAAACTGGATACGGAAAAACTGTATCGATTTGAGTCCTTAATAGAAAAAATGAAAATACTGCCGTCTTAGTTTCATACCGTTTTTGCATATTTGTTGGTAACATTTGTTTATCTCTGAGGGCTGTGTTTGCTTTGCGGTTGCAATTTCTTTTTTTTTATTTCTATTGTTTATTTTAGAGTTGAAGTGCTTCAGTGTTTGCTTAGCTCCAGAGATCAATAGGGATGAGCTCTTTTGCGCACACACACACAAACACACACACACATAGATGCGCACACACCCTGAAGGGGCTCTTCTGTCTCCTTTGTGCAGTATCTGGGGAACCGAATCTGTAGAAGGGGAGAACAAAATAATGCAAGCTGTTTTGAGATGGTGAGGCAGGCTTGTGTAGGGGCGGGCTGACTGGAGTGTCACTGTAATTTTGCTCCTCTTTGCACACTGAGGCGGTGCTGGTCTGCTACTGTGGAGCTCCTACGTTTTAAAAGGCTGGAGGTTGCACTGCAAGTTAGGAACAAGAGGAAAAGAATCGCAATGCAAAAGATAATCAAGAAGCGTTCCTAGACCTGAAGGAGAGACAAGGAAAAAGAGAGAGAAAGATACTAAGAAGATCTAAAACTCGAGGGTTGTAGAATAATCATTCATTGCAGTTTGCTGCAGGATCACCCTACTACTGAGGGGGGAAATCATTTATCTGTGCATGTAGGCGAATGCTCTATAATGTAACCCCTTGACCTCCAAGCTTATTATTTATTCATCAATGTTAAGACTTGTTATTTAGAGCTGTTGTAC
The DNA here is from genome assembly GCF_023375975.1 of Astyanax mexicanus. Lineage (NCBI taxonomy): Eukaryota > Metazoa > Chordata > Actinopteri > Characiformes > Acestrorhamphidae > Astyanax > Astyanax mexicanus. Next base: position 32,603,983 of record NC_064420.1, read on the forward strand.
TGAGAACTAGGGTAGATGGCACTCTCTCCTCGCATCACTCCTATTGTGATGCTGGCCAGCACAGGCATCTGTTGTGGCGCTAAATTTGTAAGAAAAAAAACATGGGGCAGTTTTCCATCCAAGAAACCAATCATAATGGTTTAAGGGGTTACATATGTATATGGTGGGTGTATGCCTATATGCAAATAGAAAAAAATACCCCCTCGTAGTACATACAACAAAATGCAAAAGAAATCGAATGAACCTTGCAGCATCCAATCTACTGATAATATTCAGTAGTTCATCAGTAGCTAAGTTAAATACCCCGTGTATCTCTATACTGAGATCATCCTCTCTCTGTTAGTTTGATGTTTCCGAACTAACATATAAATAGAATCACTCTTATTTGTGTGCAATTATAAACCCTCCTCTCTAAATCAGAGAACAGGAAAAGTAGTATGCTCTTTTCAATCGGAGCACAATTGGTGAAATTATCAGCCGATTGTCAAATAGAGGTTTGATAGTCTGAATAGTGGCAAAATGAAAGAAGAAGAAATATGCAAACTGACCAGTCCTCTCCTCACTGTGTGTGTGCTGGGTTTATTTTTAATAATGATATCAGTTTTAGTGGATCCATCCCTCTGGCTCATGGTCTTATACCTCTCTATTTGTTGTGATCTTTTAGGTTTTGTCTCCGTTTTCTCTGTTTCTCTCCCTCCTCAGGCCTTATTCTGTCAGCATTACACTATTGCATATTAAAAATGCAACGATATGGGAGTTGTGGGTAAATGCTGATGTCAGATCATTTTTACTTACATATCTGGCACGATCAGAGAAATACAACCTAATTAATATTTATTTCTGTGTCCATAAATATATGTAGTAACCCAGAATGCTCTAAACCTTTTGGAGCCAGTTCTCTCTAAAGCATCTTAAGCCTAATCCACACCTGTCTAGATACTTTGTGTAGATGGAAAAGCTATGTTCCACCAACACCATATGAAGTGATTCTCCAAGATAAAGGTTTTTAAGAACGTTCTCTCCAGGATTAAGATTTTTGAAAATGCTCCCCAAGGTGCAGGTTTTTGAGAATGCGTGCTCAGCACATTTGTTTCAACATGTTCCATTTTTGGGGAAGGCAGCATGAAATATGCAGAAACAAGTATCCCTAGTTGTGAAACAAAATGAGTTCTTTTATGAACTATACTTTGTGAAGTCACAGAGAACCCTTTCTGACATCTGTATTATTATTTCACAGTACAATGTAAACTAAGGCCAGGTCTAAGGACTGATATTTAAGGACTATTCTATTTTTTTCCCCCACTTTAATGGGTTTGAGTGAAGGAGGGATGGGTCCTAATGCTTATTAAAATGACTTGTTAAACGCTGCTGAATTCCTACTAACCTCACATACTTCTACCAACCTCACATGCCACTGAGCTCTGCTAACGGTTTCTTGAATATTTTAAGATTGTAACAGTTATGCATTTGTAATATAGACGAGGGACTGCTAACGTCATTTTTGGGAGAGGTGGTGAGATCACAGAAGAAAACAAAGGCTCTTGGTAAAGGCTCCCGAACCACTCATGCGCTTCTCTGGAGATTGCTCTCTCCTGCTCATGGACTACTTCTTAAACGGATACAAACTGTACAAAAAGAAACTTAAAAAAAAAAAACTAAAAAAAACAAGGCAAATGACAATCTTGGAAGATGTAATTAGTTCACTGTTTGGTTTTCCCTTCTCTGTGTTCTCCGTGTGCAGCTATTGTTTACAGTGCATATGGAAGAGTGTGGGGTGTTTTAGCTATAATCAGAGCATCTCTCTGGAGTCCTGGACGTCTGACCCTTCTCACTACCTGTGGTGGACTCCTAGCGGCCCACTGTCGACACTGTCTTTTTAATCTGATTTTTTAGTATAATTCTCACAATTACGGTTCTTCTTTTTAAAATTCCTTTTTGTATTGCGAGTAAGTGGTCTTTTCAGAACTGTTTTGTATAACTCCAACATCCCAAGTGACGTTATCCTGTATGCCTATACATTCCAACGAAGGATGTCAATATATGTGAAGCAGTTAACCAGACCTAAAGAGTCACCAGGCACTAAAGATACGCTAAGGACAGTCTACTACTTAAGTGCATTCTTCCTCTCTTTTTTTTTTGGCCATTTTTTTGGACACAGACTACTAAACCATTGACTACGCTGCCATGCCAGTGTGAACATCGGATTTAGTCTAGGCCTAATCTGGGTCTGGGGAACCTGGCACTCTGATAGAAATCCTAATCAGTGATTGTTGAATATAGAGGTTTGGGAACCGTGTTTAGACCCTTAAAATAACATGACTACTAGACTATTACTACTACTACTAATGCCCTGCTGTAAAGTTTGTCAACCCTACCCTTCCCATGCTCCCTGTTGAACTCTAAACTAGTGTTGGGGCAGCCAGAACATTGGTCTCTTTTCCACTGCAAGGCCAAACATGTACTAAGGCTGTGTCATTATTAATGTAGCTTTTTTTTTTGGCTGGGTTGCTAAATCAGAACCAGAAAGTTCATAGCATCGTAACAACTATGAGAGACAGTTGTGTTTAGATTTTACAGAGTTAGCATGTTAGCATTTTAATTTGCTAAACTGAGCATACTTATTCAACGAGAAATAGAGAACTCTGAGTTTTATGCCAGCTATCAGCCTCATCCCTCATCACTACCACAGTGTTAGCACACTAACAATGAGCCTTGCCCCATTTCCCGGACTCATTCAATATCGCTATACCAAACAGTTTTGTGGACCCAAATATGGCTGGCTGAGAAAACAAGGCTAAGCCCAGTTTGCATTTGTAAGAGTTCAGCACCGTACCCTCAGAAATCATACCCACTGAACAGTGTTCAGAACCGCTCAACCCTACAGTGGAAAAGAGGCAGGCTGTTTAGGCAGTTTCTTATTTAGTGGGAGAGGGAAGGAGTCAATTCCCTTTAACCATACAAAGGCAAATGGCATTTACCAAGGCTTTACAATCAATTATAACTCCACTTTTTTTTTTAAATAACTAAGATCATGTTTCAGAGACATGAATACTTTCTGAACTGTTTTACCACAAGAAAAGGTTCAATCTGGGTCTGGTAATCCAGCACTAAATATTTAATAGTACTGCAGCTTCACCTTTATAACTCATATTAAAGCCTAATCTAATATGAGCAGGGGCCCTGCTTGGTTTCATTTTTCTGCTGCGATGACACTTTGCCTTTGAGGAGCTCAGCTTTCTGTTGTTAGCACTCCTTACCATATGTCTGTAGATATGTCCATTGCAGGCCTAATCTCTTTATTTTTATGGAAGTGACAATATGGAAGATCCGTCAGAGTAGATGGCCTTCAGGGCTTTGTTTATTTGGTGGGTGGAAATTAACTGTACAAGCAAGTGCAAGTGTGAGCTGTCTACCAGTCATGTGACCTCTTAAAGGCACAGTGACTACATGTCATGTACAGTGTGTACACACACACACAACACCTTACTTGCATATACAGCATATATAGACATACAGAGATTGTCCTTTGTTTCAGACTGTGCATTCAGGTGTGACTCTGGTTACGGTAGCTGCTAAACGACACACTTAAAAATGGTCCTCATTGGGCCAGATGTATAGCTCAGCAAAAATGTAAGGAGAAAAAATAAATGACTTTTTATTTTTCTACTGCGCTGGTGTACAGCTACAGTCCAATCATCCTGGGTTCCTTTCATAGTCGACTTTAGTTCCCTCAGATTCTGTTTCCTCCTCTGTTCTCCTGCTTTACTGTGTCAGGAGCTACTGAAGTCAGCTCCGCTTTGGGTAATGTACCACCAATGGGAAACACTCTTTATTTCCTCTTCATTTTGGACTCAGTGGAAGTGTGATGTTTACATGTACAGATTTTTGAAATCTTGTTTTCTCATTGTTTGGTTTGACTGAAAGCAGTTCTTTATTTTCTTTATGTTCCTTCTTCTTCTTCTTCCTCTCATTTCTGTGCATTGCTTAATTTAATCAAATACCTTCTTTGTTGAAGGGAAATGGGCCTGTGTCAAGTCGATTTCAGCGGAGCTTAGGCAAGTCCTGTCCTTGAATTGAGATGAAACCTCCAGTCCCTTTCTCAAACTGCTGACAGCAGAAAGACAAAACAAAAAAACGAAGGCTTACTGTAAAACGATCTTCTGTTCTGACTACTAGCCGGGACACGGCACTCCATTCCTTTTGTGATTAAAAGCCATTTACACGCCCTTCACTGGGCTGACGTCAAGTATTAAATTACAAAAAACAAACTAAAAAACCTCAGGTAAATGATGACTATTTATGTAATTGTCAGTCTTATTGGCAGCCCATTTCCCTCTTTACTACCACATAAATTATTATATGAAAAAATGATTCTTTTTCTTTTTATATTTATTGTGTTCTATATAACAGTGGATACTTTTTTTCCCAGTACATGTGGCTAAATATTTTAATTCTTTAGAAAAGTGTTGACAAATATATATGTGAAGAAACTGAAAGATACGAAAAAGAAAAAAAAAAAGAACAAAAAATGAATTTCTGTTTGTTTAATGCGGAACAGCATGGGTGGCTCCTAACATATCACTTTGATTAATGAAAACCAATGATTTGAGATGAAGCTTTCTCCAGTGCGATGGCACTGCTGAGGTAAAATATCTTCGAAACATGACATTGTGATTTTTTTTTTCCCCTACCAAGCTGTACGTCACAAAGCTAAATATGCTAATAAAATCGTGTGCTATATATCAAACAGAGCCAGTGAGCATGTTTCATTTGTTCAGCACGGGCGGGTTACAAAAGGGGCTTCTGCAGTCAGGTTCCTATAAAATATTTCTCAAAGGCGGTCAAAGGGTTTGATGATATACAGTAAGGTAAAGTCAAAGGGTCAAAGAGCTCCTGTTTAATGGACCTAAATCACTTCGACTTGACTTATGACGTATTTTTTCAATAAACGAAGGTGGGTTTCACATTTGTTTGAGTACAGTTTAAATACATGTCAGACAGTGACAATTTATAGATTCTACAGAATATATATATATTGCAGGTGGTGATTGCTGAAAACAATATATATATATATATATATATATATATATATATATATATATATATATATATATATATATATATATATATATATATATATATATATATATATATGATAGCCATTATTGATGGCCAAATACATTCTGGATTATACCAGCAACCTCACCAGAAGAATGTAAGTATATCTGTTAGTAAAACAAGTAACTGCAAATGGTTAATACAGCAATATAGTGTGCACACACAAATAGATAAATAAAGAACTGGCTAAAACATTTTCAAAATGGGTATGTCCATGTTCAGAGTGCAGACCAATAGAAATGTTCTAAAAGAGCAGTCCATGCAAGACGGCTTGCCAACACCTGAGTCAAACAGTTTTATAAGCAGGAATAAAAGATATATTTTGTTAATTTTGCTAAATAATAATATAATCAATTTTTGATAGGTTTTATGGAAGTGGCATTAAGCAACTTAATGCAAAGTATTGTTTAATCAGTAGTGATCATCTAATCCTGAATATTGCACATTAGCTGGACCATGAATGACTTAGTTAGTGTTAAAATAATGTCATTGAATCAAGATTCATTTAAAAGGTTTTGAATGGCCGGTGTTCTGAATCTACACTGAATGATTTTAGGGGAAAAGTGCTGCCCATAAATAATAATAATAATAATAATAATACATAATAATTTATTATTATTATTATTATTATTATTTAAATGTTCTGTTCTACACTGGAAGACTACAGTACAGGCTATAAGAGTAGAATATAAAGAAGATATACATTTGTAACATAGGTTTAAGTTTAATAACAAACAAAACCATCAAGTTAAATTAATGTGCACAAATAAATGTGAGCGATCAGCCTTGTTTCAATTCTTTAGCGATGGACAAATGAACGTAGATTCAACATCCTTCTGCTATCTGTGACAAAATTGACCGAGCCTATAAAGCTATAACACAATACAACAACAATGCTTACACTTGAGTTTAGAAGGCAGAGTACCTTTTATTTATGCCTCCTATTTTTAAGCTGTTAAATGTGGAATATGGAGCTACACTAGTGTTAATTTTCTCCATAAAAGCTCTTATTTACTCTGTCACTCAAAAAAAAGTATCTAGTCTGCAGGGTGTAAATCACACTAAACCGATACTACTGCTGTCCCCTTCCACAAATACAGATTAGTACCAGCATTTAAAAAATGTAATCATGATTTTATCCATGATTTAGTCACAGAATATTGTGGTGATTAATAATTAAGGGATTGGCACCAAAAACACAAATCTACAAATAGACTAACACACATACATACGACAGATGCATATCGTACAGAAAATGTCATTATTGACAGCGCCAAACAGTGTTTATATGAGCGTATCTCTGCTAGCTTTAAAACAAAGAATTCCGCACTCAGGACCACTGAGCGAAAAACGAAGCGCAGTGAATAAAACACGTGGTGCACGAAACCCACCCTCCCTCCTCCTCCTTATCCACAACAAGACAGAGCGTCAGTATAATAACTAGCTAGCTGCGCTGTTACTGGTCGGGCTAATACGCTTACACACTGCTTTTCTGCTAAGAAAGAAGGAAGAGGGGAACGCGGTCCTGATGCCTCTCGCTCGCGTAATGAGCGGCGGTGCACGCCGCAGTGGAGGAGCGAGAAAACGCGCTTTCAGCAGCCTGCACTCATCTGCCGAGGAGGATGCTCTTCGAGGGGCGCGAACTTGCATCTTCCATCTCTATCTATCCATCCCTTTCAGTTCTTCTTTGGCGGCATGTTTCCGCATTCCCAGTGCGCTCTAGCTAACGTGAGTGTGGCTCTATCCATCCCTTCCCTACCCTACCTACTTACCTATACACACACCAAACCGGTTTCACCTGATCCTCCGCTGTGACTTCTTAGCTGGCTTGGCTTCCTCTCACAGCCGCGCTATAACTGACTGACTGACTGACAAAAAGGAGGAAAAGAGAGAGAAAGAAAAGAAGGAAACCCTCGAATGGACTGGGATAACGTTAAGCCATTCATAAAGCTCAAGCAGAAGCTGTGGAAAATAAGCGTGAGTGAGAAACTTCCCTCAGAAGAGGGAAAAATATGCTTAAAGTAGCTAACATAGCTAGTTAAACTAACCAACATAGCAAATAATAACCCGTATGTGAACGTTAACCTAAATCTCAATGTAAAATTCAAACGTAAGATAACCTAACTAAGCAGCCGTTGGTCGCTAGCTAACCCTAACGTCTCGCGCCAGCTATAACTATAACTATATAGGCTAGGCTAATTTTTTAAAGAAATATCCCCAACCGTCACTGTGGCTCTACGGCTAACCTGGCTAATTCGGCGGGGCTCCGGCACACAGGCTGGGCATGGAGGGCTGCTGCCGCGGTTGTATGCCATGTCTGAAGCGCCTTTGGGACTGGATATGGCCAGAGCTCCACTACCCGTCGCCCACCATCCCCGAAATCCGCACCGTTTCAGGTGACCTGCGGATCCCCGCGCCCAGAAAGAAGCCTGTTCAGCTGTACGCCGCCCTCTTCGACTTCGAAGCCCGCAGCGAGGAGGAGCTGTCGGTAAGAGAGGGCGACAAGCTGTCCGTCATCGAGAAGAGAGGAGAATACGTGCTGGCCAAGAAGCTGACGGGCACCCTGGAGTCCGGCCTGGTGCCCGCCAACTACGTGGCGCTGGTACAGGACGAGTTCGCCAAGTACAAGTGAGTGATGGACTGGAGAGATGGATCGATAGGTTAGCTAGCTAGGCAGATGTGTGTGTGTGTGTGAGAGAGAGAGAGAGAACACGTGTGTGATGGGTATAAGTGTGTGTATGGATGTTTGTGGGGGTGTGAGGCTGCTCTGCGACCCCTGCTGCTCAAAATGAGTGGTCGGTCGGTAGGTATGTAACTCATAGGTACCACTGGCAGTGTTTTTTTGCCTTTATATAATAACAACAGTGATGCTAGTATGGTTTCAAGACAGTTCTTAAGCTGTACAGATCATTGAAAGAGGCTAACAATAGCATTCAGCCATGTGACAGGTGATATATGAACTGATATGAACCAATCATAGGTTACTGATGCCTAAAATTATTAAAGGAGAAATCCAGTGTGAAATGGACTTATGGTGTAGTGAAACATGATAACGATAAAGACCGTTTGTCAAATAACCCACCTCAGTTCACCCCCAGCATTCTGAAATACAGCGCTTTTAGCCCATGTTCCCAACTGGCTTACAATGCCAGTGATAGGGGCATAGAGTTGCCCATGCAAAGGAATTACTATTTTTACACCATTAACAAATTCAAAGTAGCTCCACACTTCATTGGTAGAATTGCTAGATTTGGTAGAAAATGAGCCCTGACATTTAAAACTAGGCACTCCAGTAGTGGAGGAGCAAGCAGGGAAATAACACAGGTTCCTGGCTTCTCTAGAGGCTCACACACAGGACACACTCTGTGCTAGGTAGAAGATGTGTTTAATGAGGCAAAGTCACCCACGCAGCTCACCATTACTGTCTGGAATAACTAGGATAGGCACATCAGACCGGAGGCCATGTTACAGCTAGCTCACTGCCCCGCACTGAGCACTACAACTCCAGCGTGCATGCACAGTAGTACAATACATGTAAAACCACCATTACAAACACCTTCTTGATAGTAAGTCATGATAAGTCAATAAGATGTAGTAATGTATGAATAATAGCTGTCGCTCAAAATATTTGTATAGTATTCATGCATTTCCAAGTTCATGTCGACTAATCATGACTGAGGTGGGCTGTTCAACAAAAGTTTATACTCGTTATGCTGCACTACACCCCAAGTCCATTGACCCCGGAGTTCTCCTTTAACAAGTTTCAATACAAGAAAGAAATAATACTAAAGTGGACAGTGTAAGTAAGATATCAGTCTTCAAGAAGGTGTATTTTCTAATCTTCTGACCTTCATCACCATGATATTAGCTGTGTTTCATAATACTGGTTCTGTAGCAGTCAGCTTTCACTGTTTGCTTTGTTATCTTAAAGCGGAACAATGCATTTTCAAGGAGGCCGCCACCTGCAGAAGTGGTCAGGTAAATGCCAGGCCACGAGGCCTTGTGTGCACCTGTCACAGTTTCACTGAAACAACAATGCCTCATTACTCAGAGCAAGTATGTGCCTCACCCATATATATTATAGGATCATGGCTTCTCAGGTTAGCTTGTTTGTTATGAAACCTGTACAGTGCAGGCACAACACACTGTCTACAGAGTTTACACACTGCCACAAGGCCACCAGTCAGCTGTCAATGAAATCCATGTAAAGTAGTTCAGTATGATTTGTATCTAATCTTTTCACCATAGGCAAAAAAGAGTGTTAAGAGTATTATCAGAGAATTATGAACACTCCCTTGTTTCTACAAGCATTGTCTGTAGTCCACCACCTGTTTCACTGCATAATCTGTTATCCATCTTTTCCCACAGGACCACCACAGAGCAGGTATTATTTGTGTGGTGTGTCATTCTGACATTGGTTGCAGTGTGTTAATAGTGCTTATATACGCGGATCACTTCTCTCTGAGAGTTTTCTTGGTCTTCCACGTCAAAAATTAACCTCCACAGTTCCCCTGAATTGCCATACCACATATTTCACACTGTAGAAACTGCAACGTGAAGATACCTTCCCTTTTTCCTAACAGCATTCCCAGCTTGTGGGCATAGATTACTTTTATTTACTGATCTTAATAAACAGCTGCTTACAGTGGTTTGAAGACTGCTGGTGCAATGGGTTCTATTAGAATTAGAGTTCCAAATACATTTGTGATTTGCCTCTCTTATTTGCCACTCATGGTCTGAACCCTTGTCAAAAAATCTGAGCTATTGTAATGCTTAGGGTTTTCAAAATTTTGCATTGGCCAAACCGGTGAATCTTATTTTTAAAACATGAAAATCAGAATAAATGTGTAATAGGAATTGCTGATAATATAGTGTTTTAGATTTAATAAATTACATAGTCCTGTGTAGGGTTGCAACGGTATGAGATTTTCACGGTATGATAACCGTCTCGGAAAATACCGCGGTATCACGGTTATCACGGTATCACAGTTTGTTACATATATTATTAAACTGACCCTTAAAGAAATTACAACAAAGTTTTTTTGTTCAATTAACTATTTATTGTAGAAACTACACCATCAGGTGAAGGAAACCATGTTTTTCCACTACTCTTAAGGGCATTAAGAGTGTATATACAACCCCTGGCAAAAAGTATGGAATCACCAGTCTTGGATGAGCACTCCTTCAGACATTTCATTCTGTAAAACAAACTCTGATCAAAAACATGATACAATAATAAGGTCATTCCAAAGTGCAACTTGTTGGCTTTCAGGAACACTCAAAGAAATGAAGAAAAAACATTGTGGAAGTCAGTGAATGTTACTTTTATTGACCAACCACAGGGAAAAAAATATGGAATCACTCAATTCTGAGGAAAAAAGTATGGAATCACTCAAATTGAAGGTAGAAAATAAGGACACACCCAGTCAATTTCCTTTCCCTAAATGGACACCTGCCTCAGATTAGATCTGCTCGTTAGTCTGCAGTTAAAAACACCTGCAGTCATGACACCTTGGAGGGCTGCTGGACGAATTAGAGTGGCAAGAACCATGGCTCCAACAAGAGAAATGTCTCTTGAAACAAAAGAGAGGATTGTGAAACTTCTTGAAGAAGGTAACTCTTCACGCATGGTTGCTAAAGATGTGGGCTGTTCACAGTCAGCTGTATCCAAGATATGGACCAAATACAAACAGCATGGAATGGTTGTTAAAGCCAAGCGTACTGGTAGACCGAGAAAGACATCAAAGCGTCAAGACAAGCAACTTAAGGCCATTTGTCTTGAAAACCGAAAAAGTACAACTAAACAGATGAAGCATAAATGGGAAGAAGCTGGAGCCAATGTATGTGACCGAACCGTAAGAAATCGCCTAAAGGAAATGGGATTTCAATACAGGAAAGCTAAAAGAAAACCATCATTGACACCTAAACATAAAAGAACAAGACTGCAGTGGGCTAAGGAGAGGCAATCATGGACTGTGGATGACTGGATGAAAGTTATCTTCAGTGATGAGTCAAGAATCTGCATTGGACAAGGTGATGATGCTGGAACTTTTGTTTGGTGCCGTTCCAGTGAGATTTATGAAGAGGCCTGCCTGAAGAAAACAACAAAATTTCCACAGTCCTTGATGATATGGGGCTGCATGTCAGGCAAAGGCACTGGGGAGATGACTGTGGTTAATTCTTCTATCAATGCACAAGTTTACATTGACATTTTGGACAGTTTTCTCATCCCTTCAATTGAACAGATGTTTGGAGATAATGAAATAATTTTCCAAGATGACAATGCATCGTGCCATAGGGCAAAAACAGTGAAGGCATTCCTTGGAGAAAGACACATTCAGTCGATGTCATGGCCTGCAAATAGTCCAGATCTCAACCCAATTGAAAACCTGTGGTGGAAATTGAAAAAAATGGTCCACAAGAAGGCTCCGACCTGCAAAGCTGATCTGGCAACTGCTATCAAAGAGAGTTGGCACCAAATTGATGCAGAATACTGTTTGTCACTCATCAAGTCCATGCCTCAGAGACTGAAAGCCGTTATAAAAGCCAAAGGTGGTGCAACTAAATACTAGTGATGTATTTTGAATCATCTTTTGTTTATCTGTTTTTCATGATTCCATACTTTTTTCCTCAGAATTGAGTGATTCCATATTTTTTTCCCTGTGGTTGGTCAATAAAAGTAACATTCACTGACTTCCACAATGTTTTTTCTTCATTTCTTTGAGTGTTCCTGAAAGCCAACAAGTTGCACTTTGGAATGACCTTATTATTGTATCATGTTTTTGATCAGAGTTTGTTTTACAGAATGAAATGTCTGAAGGAGTGCTCATCCAAGACTGGTGATTCCATACTTTTTGCCAGGGGTTGTATATATAAAAAAAAGTTGGTATATAACCAGATACTGCAGAAAGAGGGGATTTATTTCTGACATGATCCTCACAATAGAGATTTCTATTTTAAGGCTTTCACACCTTAAAACCTTCAACATATGAAAAACAGGCACGTCAGAATTTGAAAATTAACGCATGTAAATGAATGGCGTCTTTCACGGCCAGGACCTTTACACGGACACGTGAATCCATCGTAGCACGCACTTCACGCCTGTACCTGCGTGCCCAAATTTCGGATAACTCAGCGCTTTTGCGGGCGCTTACCGCATGGGTTGTGCACGACTACAAAGAAGTTTTATTTAGGTTATTTAGGTAAAATTATAAACTGAACACATACTTTGCGCTGCACAGCGGGGTGGTGTTCTCGGAGATGGGAGAACAGGTTTGATGTATTTCCTCCTTTAGCTGTGACTACGGCCACATTGATTACAAGCTTGTTGATTACAAGATTACAAGTCTGTTTTCAGGCTGTTTGAATGAGCGAAATATGATCAGAATTATGTTAATTAACACCAACATAGAAGCATAGAACTATTATTTAATAAAAATGATTTTTAAGAACAGCTAAACACAGTGCGGAGAAGTTCACGTGCGAGAGAGAGAGACACAGAGAGAGAGAGATTTGCGTGTTCTGAGCTACTCACAGGTAAAGGTTCTCTTTTATCTCCTCGTGCTCATTTTAGTCCAATTCATAATTCTGCAGTTTCTCAGTGTTTTCTGTCGTATTTTGCGGCTAGCGCGAGCGCTTACAACTAACACCGCGGACCGCGAGGTGCAGCCGCGCTGCCGCTGTTATGCCGAATCCGACTCCCTGCTCAATCCGACTCCCGCTTCGCGGACAGAATCGGCACAACACCTCCCGCTGTAGAACTGCGGTAGTGAAAACAGCGCTTATAAATAAGTTAGTTAAGTTTCACTTTCAGTTTTCGTTATTTGGTTCGTTTTCATTAACAATAATAATTGGTTACTTAGCATTAACATTGTGATTATCACACCAGAGCTTTATTTAAAAATAAAATATATAATTAAAAAACAGATGCCTACATCTCAGACTATTTTCTGGAGCCCAACCCGACCCGGCCCGAGGAATGTGGTGGGAAATCTCGGCCCGAACGGACCCGATTTCGGGTCGGTCCTCGGGTCAGGTCTGGTTCGGGCAGAGAATCTAAGCTCTAGTCTGATGCACTTTCTGCCATTCTCAACGCTGTGTGCTGAGTAGCTGAAGCGGAGCAGAGTTGCGCATGCGCGGGTGACTTTCTCCGCTGGCTTGAGTTTTACCGGTAATAAGCAAACACACACGGTATGATAACCGTGCATTTTAATACCACGGTATACCGTGAAACCGGTTACCGCTGCAACCCTAGTCCTGTGTTTAGTTTTACCGTTTCTAAATGAAAACAAATGACAGAGTGCCCAAACTTTGTGTAAGACAGTTTATTGCATGTTTACAATGCCCAATAATTTAGCCTACAGCGTATTATGTGTTTATATAGTGCGTATGGTACTGCAAGTACAATAATGAATGTGCTGATAAATGGTTGTGTGTTTGTGTTTGACAGGTGGTACTATGGGAACATAAACAGGCAGAAAGCTGAGAAGCTGCTGTTGGCTACTCAGAATAAACCAGGTTCCTTTCTGGTCCGAATCAGTGAGAGCCACAGTGATGAATACACCATTTCAGGTCAGCAAATGTATTTTCTTCCTTTATCTTCTCCCTGTCTGTGAACCTTCTAACAACATGTATCTAGGTTATGTTCATTTGCTTTACTGCTTATGTTCAGACTAAGAGTACTACCAACATCTGATGCCTAGCGCAGATTGCTGCGCTAACAAACAGACACATTCTTCACTTAAGACCAAATAATATATTCAGTGCCAGATCCACAGCACAGGAGACAGCACAAGCTAGTAAAAGAGAGAGAGAAGAGAGAAAGAAACTGTCTAAACATCAACAGCACAGCAAACCATACTTAGTGTCAGTAAGAAGCTGCAGAACTCCAGAGAGACTTGTGGCTCGTTGCTTAATCCACAATGCCACCTAGACCAGCACCGGTTTAATGATGCCTGTGGATCCCAAGCTCATCTCCCCAGGGCCCACTAAATACTTGCAGTCAAATAATTCGTAAATCTAACACTACATATCGACATGCAGTAAACAAAATCCCGAGTGAAAAAAAAAGTATCCTAAGCAAAACTTCTGCTGCCCTCTCCCAGTCCCTATATTAACTTCCTGTATTTCCCTGAAAGTCTTACCCAGTTGGCTGATATGGTCCTGATGTCTTTTGATGATGATGGGAAAAATCAACATACATCCATAGAGTAAAACATTATTTAAAATGTTTATATAAAAAATATTTTTTATATATAAGCATAATTTCTTACTTTCTTTCAAGCATGCTTGTTTGGAAAACTACTGTTGCATTGTTCTGCTTGAAACTAGTAACTACACAATTACACATAATGCTGCCAATTTCCTTCTTCTTAATAGGTATTGGAATCAGCAAGTACAAAAATACATGTGCTCATACTCTGTTGGAAAAAATGGTATTGATGCATCCCTAAATTTAATTAAATGATTTTGGCACAGTTTAATATAATTTGGGAGTTACATAGACATGTCACTGATGTGGAATGTTGGAGCATTTTCTATTTAATTGTAAAGAAAGGCAGTTGTTCTTTATGTTTTGATTTCATGATGAATGGGCTTATAGAAATTATGCAGTTGCTTCCACAGAATTGAAGAAGGTTTTTCTAGCCAACAGGCTTTTATTGGCTTTTTATGGTCATCATCTCAGTAAACAGTGGAGCAAAATGGTACAACATACAACAGTATGATATAGACAACGACATAGTGACTTCTCAAATAGTACTGTCCTTCATCCAATTAAACAGAACTAATTACACTAATTATAGTTCTTTAAGCAGTAATGACATCAATATGCTTGAAATGCTCTGTGCGGAAACAAAGATTGTACAACACTAGAATAAATACGATAAATATAGCTAATAGGCAGTTAACAGACAGAACAGTGCAGTGCCAACAGTACTTTCAGTGTGTGTGTTAAAATACAAAAATAATATATCAAATTGTAATTTTATATAGAATTATTTATGCATTTCATTATTTAAATAATACATCATTATGTTATAAGAGCAGTGCAGCTGAATCAGCTCCTTCAGATGTTACCCACACTCCTCCCCCTCTCCCTCCTCTTTTTCTGCTCTGCTGAACAATAGCTCACTCCATGCCTCTGCAATTGTCTCAGGATTTCCCATATTACACACTCCCCCCATCCACCATCTGTGTGTGTGTGCAATTCCTCACTCCTTATTGGTCGACTTTTGCCTGTTACTCACTGAGTCAGCAGTTCTCCTTCCCCTTTGGAGGGCAGTAGAGTATGCTCTATAATTGTCTTCACCACCCACAGTAAAATCGCTAGACTCACATTACAGATACTATCACAAATCAGAACTGATTTATTGACCAAGTAAGATAGCACATTACTTACAAAAAATGTCCTGGCTATAACTCACACTGTCACATTACTTTATTATTACCTAATTAATATGTCACATATATACTCATACTTTTATAGAAACACATTTATAATGCTGCTCTTAATAAAGTATGAAATTGTTTGTGGCATGGATTTAGAAGTTGTTAGAAACATCTGTAAAAATTGGGTCAGTGATAACATGATTGCATTACACAATTCCTGCAGATTTTACACTCCTGTTTCATCACATTGCTCAAATGTCCCTACTGGAGTCAAAGGCCAACTACTGAACACTGAACTTACTGTTGTGTTTATGAAACCGGTTTAAGATGACTTTTGTTTTGTGACACAGTGGAGACGATAAAGTGTGGTCTTGTGAATTATGGCCGTGAAGGGATGCACAGTCAGCAGTAAAACTCAAACTGATTGATATTAACAGATCAAAACATTCCTCAAATCATTGTGCCAACTTCACCAGCCTGGACTGTTGACTTTAGGCAGGTTGGGTCCATGAATTAATGCTGTGGATGCCAAATCCTGACCCTACCATCTGTGTGCCTTAGAAGAAACAGTCCGGTGAGCCCGTGTCCACTGCGGCCTTAGCTTTTAGGTTTTGTTCCACAGAGGAGGAAGCCAACATGGTGTTTTAGCCTCAAGGTTTAACCTTTGTGTTTATTCTGAGATGCAACCACAGGTGTATGTATATATATCAGAAGATCAGCAGCTCTAGAAAAACTCAAATCAGCCCACCTGGACAAACAATCAAGCTACACTGAAAATCAATGAGATTACTTTTTCTCCCATTTTAATGGGAAACAATATCTGAATCTGCCAGTAAATATTTATGTATTGAACTTCTGATACATAAATTACTAATTTAGTCATGAATAATTCAAAGGATATGCTTATTTTAATTAAGAAAGCAATGTCTACCCTTATTGAACCTTTACAAAACGTATTATTTAAGAATGTAATACTGTTTTTAAGTTCTATATAATTTTTTTAAGTAATAACTATTTATTTTGTATTACAAGCATGTATTGTCCTTGCAGTCTTGTCTTGTAGAAAGACAAACTGTGTGTTTATCATTTTTGCCACCAGACTTTTTTTTACACCACAGACAGACACATACAGCCGCTAACAACGAACCGAAGGACGAACCTTTATAATAAATAAAAGTTGTGATACCTGTGTAACTCACTTTCATCATGAAATAACATTAAAATACAATATTCAGTATTAATTAACATTTTGATTGGTTGGGTAGTGTATATATCTCAATCTTATTATTTTAGGAATGTATTATCTGAATGGATTTTGTTTTTTTTTGTTGTTTTTTTTCACAGCCAGAAGCGACAAAAATGTCTTCCATTTCCGTATTCACCGCTCTACAATTGGTGCCTACTTTGTATCCGATAAGGTATCTTTTGCCACTCTGGATGAGCTTATCAGATACTACCAGAACAACCCCAGGAGCCTGGGGTGCCCGCTGGATCAGCCTTGTGTGCAGCAGGTATGATACTTATTAGTGTGTAATAATGTAAGAAAACTAATCATGCATGATATTTAATATATATTTGATTTGTTTAGATTAACTTAAACACATGCTTCAGGGATTTTACAAGAAATTATAAATGGTCTTTATTGACAAGCCAGGAAACCGATATTCATTTTAGCTATACTAGGCATGTAGGAGCAGTTTGTAGTTCTATAATTATAGATTGTAGTCCCTTGTATTTTTCTACATAATTTATCCTTTCACATTGTTCTTCAATGGTCAAGACCCCACAGGACCACCACATAGCAGGTATTATTTGGGTGGTGGGTCATTCTCAGCACTTCAGTGTCACTGCTGAACTGAAAATAGCTGTAAATATCCTCTGATCACTGATGAAGGATGACCAACACAAACTGTGGAGTAGCATAAGCCACTGTCTCTGGCTTTACGTCTATAAGGTGGAGCCACCACCCAAAAAATACCTGTGGGGTCTAGACCAATGATGAACAGGGTGAAAAGAGGATAAGAAAATATTCAGACTACAGGCTGTAATTATAAAAATACAAAGTGCTTCCATATGGTAAACATAGCTAGTAAAATGCACAGTAAGTGTATAAAACATACATGGCACTCTCCTCCAATTGGTGGTATAGGAGAGGTGCATTACAAAGGACTATGTGAAAGTGGGGAGCGCCAAATATAATGATTCATAATGACATTATGGACGGGCTTGTGCAGAGGGAGCTGTTTGACATGGAACCATGGGAGAGGCCGAGAGAAGAATTCCAGCTGAGCAGAAAGCTTGGGGAGGGGCACTTTGGTGAAGTCTGGGAAGCTTTATGGACTACCAAAAACCAGAGAGTGGCCATTAAAATGCTCAAACAAGGTAAGTTGCAGAGCACAAAACATAATACAGAATACAATACAATACAATACAATTTCCTTCTCTTGTAACGTTCCCACAAAATTACTGTACAACTGACAGCACAGAGTGGAGAGAAGCTTCCGGGGGTTTGCTGCATGATGGACAGCGTAGTTTGTAGAAGTTCATAGAAACGCGTGAAAACCCAGTTTAAATAGAACTAACAAAACATGAGCCATCTTAAGTAAATGCAGTCAGCCTATTAATCACTCCATGTTTGTTGAAGACTAAAATACTTTTCATGAATACACTTTATAATCTGGTGTAGAGATAATCAGTGTTTTTGGAGCTGATGCAAGATTGCCAAATATCTGTCGATCACCAATAGGATCATGGACAGAGCTGGGTTCTACATTAACTTTTCCAGACAAACCACAGGGCTTCTATACATTGACTCCCTGCATGAAATGTACCTTTTTTTCTGTAATTATTTTGAACGTAATTTCTTTAGCTGTGTCTGCTGCTGCTGTACTTATGGTCATGCTTTTGGTCTCATTCTATCCATTTTTTTTCATTAGTTCATTTTAAAATGTCTAGTTGTGGTCTCTAGTATAAATGAATGCCATGTTTGCTGTTTGTGACAAAAAGTGCTCAGTTGTTTCTATTTAGGCCTGCTTTAGATCATGGAATTACTGGTCTCTGAAGAAAGACAGGATTTCGGCTCTTGCTCGTGAATATTCATAAAGGCAAACATAACCCCCCCAGTCAATTTAACAGCGCTAAAACTCAAAGGACGAAATGCACGAATCCCCATGCCTCCCCACGGCCACACAGGTCTCAGAACCTGTAAACAGAGCTTTAAGTTCCTTGTGCTGCATCCTGAGTTTAGCGCCGCCTGTGGGCAGTCCCGAGCCGAGGTGGAAAAAAGGCCATGAACTCACTGGTTGACGTAGACTTCTGAAAATTTTAGAATCGACTAATTTTTCTGAGGATGTTCTGTTACTAGCTACTGCAGACAAGGGAGGCTGAGGAAAAGTTTCATACGCAGCATGCATATAAAACTCAGAGACCTATAGTATTTCACAAAGAACAAGTATTTAAGTAGGCTCATCACCTTTTGTTTGTTATGTCTGCTGTGTTGTGCTAATACACATTATATATGTGCTAAATTACATACTCTCAAGAGGGTTATCCTGTTAGTGGTGTTAAAAGTCTTCTCCACAGCACGTGTATTCTACAAATAGAATAGACATTTACATCAGATATGGGGGATGCTTGATATTTGTCTCAAGTCGAATTTCCATCTTGAGTCTGGTTAAATCAGACTTTTGTTTTTTTATCTTTGCTGCAATTTGTTTGGGCAGGTGTGAATACAGTCTTCACACTTGGCTACAGAGCAAAACATTTGTATTAAGACCCAAGAGAGGATGTGGTCTCAGTCCAGTCGCAAACAAACTCTAGAGCAATTAATGTGTGGTTAGAATGTGTGATAATCTGGCCTATATCTGGCTTCAACCATCAGCTATACTTCACAAGTTTGAGCTATAAAGCTCTGCAGGTGTAGTTTAACCTGGTATATAACCCAGATAATTACCACAGCATGAATGAATGTGATTTCTGCTATTGCTCCATGTTAATATCTTGGACATAAGCAGTAGTCCACAATTACTCAACGTATTATTTTTTTTCCCAAACACAACAGATTATATATTTACTCACTAAATCAGCATGTTCCACATTTAAAGCGATAGAGAAATACAAGAACAGGAGCCATGTCTACAAGAAGAGATGACAGACAAAACATTTTTTTTTGTAATCAACTAATCAAAAAATTAATCGCCAGATTATACAAACAAAATAGTCATTAGTTGTTGCTGCAGTTTCTGACACAGTGTGCTGTCATTGGCTAACAATATAAGCAAACGTCCAACATCACAAATGTCTTGATTGACTGGCTTAATCACATTTTTGCTAATTTTCTGTTTAACAGAAGAGATAACTGTGCTTTAGCTCAGTATGGCCTAAAGGGAAAGAATGCTAGAGAAGGAACTGAGAGAAGGATTCAACATAACTGACAACACTTTCCAGCTTCTCACACTAACTCTCTTTCTCTCACACACAAATAAATGTACACACTCAGTCACACCTGTGTAGCCACAGCGGAAAGCACAGAGACTCTGTTACCACAGAGAGGAAGCGTTGTGTAGAAAACTGGCAGCCAACCACAGAATGCCATCATCCTTCCTCATTCTTCACTGTCCATTTTCGCTCTGAGGACACAAGCTTGTACACATAAATCAACTGCAGTAGAACAGCAGCGTGTTTGAATGAAGAGTGTGTTGACAGAATGTACATGACAGGCACATTGTCTGACTCTGCTTGGAAAAAGCAGTTCTGCTGTGGTCATTAGTTTTTGTCCTGTAATTGGAGTAATATTATGAGTGGACTTCAGCCACTATGCTTATGGAAACTGTCTCTCTTCCTCTATTTGTTTATATATATATATATGTTTTTATCTCTTTAAAAGTTTGCTTGTCTCCTAAGGGTGAAGTGCAGACTCTAGCTACCTTTTGCCTCCAACCTGTGCTCAATGCTCAATGTCGTCAAGTCAGACGAGAAAGACCAGCACTTCTGATACCTAAAACGGGTGCAGCTTAGGAGTGCAGTCTGTATGTAATGGGACAGTGGTCTTCGATTTCTGATGTTAAAGGGCATTTTCACATAATTTAGAAACTATTTTAGTTAAGTTAAATCAGACTCTGGTTTTGTTTTTGTCCTTTTGTCCAGCAGTTGTGAATGCAGTGTGTGGGATTCACCAAATTATCATAACATGGTTTGTTAAAAACACATGACATTTTTATGCAAGATACCTACCTCAGCAGTGCTATTCTAAATCATGGCTTTACTTCAGCAGTGCTTTTCTAGTCACACATTTAGCCTAGCTATCTAAATACCTCAGCAGTGCCATTCTAATCATGAATGTAGTTTAGCAGTGTAATTAACATTTTATAAATTCATACATTTAGCTCAGTGCCATTCAATCCAAATATGCATATGCCATGTTATTCAAGTAACACATTTAACAAGCTAGCTACATCAGCAGTGACTACAATGGAACGCAAGGTTACTGACAAAAATAATCATATGTACCTCAAGTCACGTGTTACTTGTACCTAACCTAGCTAACTTTGACTTTACACAAAGACAGGCTGCTAGTCTTCTGGTAAACAAACAGATGCTAAGGCTAAGCTAACTAGCTAACATTAACGTCCTAGCCCTGTACAGCTTTAAAAAAAAACAGCCAGTTTTTGAAGAGGTATGAAATGAGCAGACCAAATAATTTGGTTAATGTTGTATACAGCACTACTGCATCATGGACGTAGAAGCGATTGGACGAATGGACTAGGACTAATAATACCTCTTTCTTTTTACTAATACAAATATTGGCATATATTAAATAAATATTTCTATGATTAATCGGTTATTTTTCAACAACCAAGCACATTCATGCCTTGCATCCAGTAATTCTGAAAAGATTATTGTCTGGACCCACTGCAACTCTGACCAGGAAGAAGTGGATAAGAAGATGAATGAATGAATAATTGAAGCACTTCACTTAGGACAAGCATCTAAATGTAGACTATCATTCTTAAACTACTTATACACTCAGCTGCTCCACAGAAAACACACCATTATATGACTATCTGATTGAGCATTGTCCAAACAAATCAGCCTGCCATTAAATTTTAAAACCTCCAAGCATTTTTTTTTTAATCTCATTTTAGTGAGTGATTGTAGATTCTTTGCATTTAGTGATCGTCTCAAGACATCACAAAGAACTGAGTATTGTCAATCTAAGCTGTTGGTCAGCAGTGTCTTTTCTTATTTTTTATGGCTTGTTTCAGGAGCTAATGCAAATTATATGAATTGTCAGGTCAAGTGATCAGTTTGGCCATTTATGAATATATTTTTGCTTAACAGGCAATGTGTGTAGCCACTACTGCTAGCACTCTTCCACACGAGATATGGATATATTAGGCTGCATGTGAACTAGCAACTAATGTTCCCCCAAAGCTTTTTGATGCAATCAGTGAATGCCAAATCTTAGAGGACCTAAAACATGTGATGCTAATGTTAGTCTTGACACATAAAAACACATAATACTTAAATCAATGCTGTCAGTAAGTAACCACACACACTTTGTACTGTAAATGTCAGTTCAGCTCTTTCAAAACATCTGTTATGTGCCCAGTCGCAAAAAATAGCAACCTACCACTACTCTGAAATAATTTCAGCCTGTGGTCCTCACACCAGTTAACAGCAAGCATTCTGCAGACCTGCTATCGCACATACTGTTACTCATCACCTTAACAGCATGAGCGCAAAATTAGATTCACAGACGTGCACCGGCTATGGAGCCTTATTGCTGTGAATGTGCCAGTCAAGCCTGTTTACCAGAACTTGCTGGAAAAGTATATTTTATCAAAGCACTAGCTGAAGACAGTACAGTTTATTTTCAGGGTTTGTCAGTTTGTCTTCTTTAACCACACAGAAACCTGTACACTGTACACTAGAACTGTCTGTTTGTATGTTCAGTGCAATTGGTTGATCACCAATTTCAAATAAACCTTTCCAGGCAAACTTGGTACTAGTGATTAGCCGATCCACATTGTTTCAGTACATATTCGATGCTCATACACAACTGCCAATACTGACACACATTACTATTGCATATTTTGTTTACTTCTTTTACATTTTATATACAGTATTGTGCAAATGTTTTAGGCACCTGTGGGAATTCCAGTAAAGAAAAAGCTTCTTATCTGGGCAGTAAGTGTTTATTAGTTCAGTAAAACATTATTAAAACAGCATTACAATAAATACAAACAGCAGTGTTTTTACAGCCCTGTTTTCCTTAAAACATCACCTAATCTCTCTGTCTGAGTTTAATAGAGTTATTTCTAGTTCTCATCATATCAACACCTGGTTTGGTAAATTGGTAAATGTGGTAAATCAGGTGAGGCGCTGACAGAACTGAACATATACACATGCTGGCTGAGGAGCATCCAGGAGAAATCTGGAACTATACTTTATTCTTTAGCTTGGCTCACAGGATATAACATACTTAGTTAAAAATGAAAATTCCTTGTTACTTTTTACTGTATGTTTATTTGCATCTGTTCAAATCATATATGGTGCTTTTCAGGTAAAAACACTCGTATTGCTGAGATAAATGGATTAGTGTAATTTGCTTTGGTGCCTAAAACTTTTGCACAGTACTGTATATTATCTCTATATTATTGATATTGTGCTTAAAGTTGCATCATGATTCTAAAATAGACCATACAGCACGTCTTTTTCGAAGAGCAAAAAATATATACACAAATACACTATGTTTAGATGCAATCCAAAGCAATGTATTTATAGGTTGATGTATCTGGATGTGATCCAACAGACAGAGTAATCTTGGTATTTTCCACTAAACAGTGTCTGTTGATCGAGTATTATGAAAATAAGGACATTTTCTGTAAAGTCTTTGATTGCTAAAGTTTAGCACATTCCAGACTAAAATATCTCTTTAAAAAAAGGACATTTTACACAAACATATCATGTTTGCTCACACAGTGTCTGAAGCTTCTCTGGGTACATGGCAAGACGTGCACTGGGATTTGCATCAGACGGGTTTATAGTTTAGCACAAGCTGTCAGTCGGATCATATACCAGATACAGGATCAAAATGGTCTAAATCGGATCTTGAGTTGGCAATGTATCATCATGCAGGGCCTGTGTATTGTTCCTGCCTTGTCTCTCAAGATGAGATGTACTTTACCTTTTGGAATTACCAAAACTCTGAACCGTAAGCTGTGAGGACCTGTGAACTGTCATGCAGAACCTTACTGTGAAGCTCCATAATGATTTTTTTAGCAGTTAGATGATTGAACCATAGCAGTACAGCAGCAACTGTGTGAGAGAGTGAGAGAGCACAATCAATGTGGTCTGCACCACTTGCTGTCTTGTGTGGTTAGTGGTGTTTTAGCTCTGCTATGTGCATATTCTCATAGTACTTGGCTGAGAGGTTTATCCAGTTAGTGGCGTTAAAAGTTTTTATTCTCTTACTCCACAAGGTTCATTAGTTTTACATATTCCATAAGTAATTTCCAGGTTTCTCACAAGTGACCGAGTGGAGTCAGCACAGAGAGCTGAATACAACGCTGGCCTTAATGAGTTCCTGCAGTAATGCTTGAGTTCACATATTTTGCCTGATGCGATACACAGCCAATCGATTTTTCCAACTCAATTTTGTACAAGTCATTGGTGTTTAACATGCATTATATTAATAAAACATAATATGTATTCTACAGCACCATTTATGCTGTACATAATCCAGCATGTTTTGATAACAACGGCCAAAGTGGTCTATCTTGATTAAGCAGCTTAAGGAAACCTGAGACACTCCAGTTAATGATGTGTATGTGGGTGTTTTTATTTTTTATTCATTTAGTTTATTTTATTTTTTCATTTCATGGTAGAAATTCTTACTTTGCTTGTGTTTTACAGCCTATTCTTCTTTCAACCACCAACATTTAAATACACTAATCAGCCATCTCATTAACACCATAACCTTGTTTCATTTGCATTCATTGTCCATTTTATCATCAGTTTAACTTACCATATTGGAGCACATGGTTGATCTATAATTACAGACTATAATCCACCTCTATAGAACTACAAAAAGCTATTATATGAGCTGATACAATACACCACCTTAAAGAAACTGTAGTTTTTTTGCTCCTGTGCAAAAGCTCACCATTCTCTCTCTTTATGTCTGATGTAGAGGATACTAAACTGGATGAGTTTGTGAAGGAGGTCCATGCTCTGAAGAATCTTCACCATCCGAAGCTCATTCAGCTGCTAGCACTGTGCACAAGAGGAGAACCTGTCTTCATCATCACAGAACTCATGACCAAAGGCAGCCTCAAGTCCTACCTTGCCAGTGAGTGCCCTCAGATTACTCTTCCTTTCAAATGAGCATGTTCTAAAATTAGATCTCTTCTTCTTTTAAATGCAAATATCTTGCTATTTCTGGAACAGAGCTAATTAAATTCTGCACATTCAGTGACAAAGCGAGCCTGAAGTCTTTTGTTCCAGATTTAGACACAAGTCAGGCGTGTTCTTTCTGCACACTAAGGCTTGTACAATACATGCAATGTATGAACTGTGTACATTAAATAAATGCAGCATTTGCTTGAAAGGGAGGGTCATGCAAACCAGCAATGAATAAGGCGGCAGTGTTAACATAAGTCACATAAGCCAAAGGTATAGGATTTAAAGATGTGCTGTTATAATAACAGACACTATGGGGCAGTTTCCCCAGACAGTCTATTCTTCCACTACACAGCAATTTAAATGGAGAATTACCATTAAAAGAAAACTATAGTCTATGACAAGGCTTAATCACTGTCTGGGAAATCAGCCCTATATATCTACGCTTGTAGACATCCCTCAGTAAGAAATCCACTCGTTTTCAGACATGAAATTCTAGTTAAATCCAATAGACCTTAAACAGCTTGGATTGTGCATCTCTCTGGGACCTTAATTTCCAAATGAAATCCAAATTGCACTGGTTAGTAAAGGGTTTGGGATAGCCATGTCATCAGCTGGTGTTGGTCCACTGTGTTATATCAAATCCAATGTCAGCTCAGTGTCTACCAGGAAATCTGTGAGCACTTCATGCTTCCTTCTGCTGACCAGCTTTATAGAGATGCAGATTTTATTTTCCAGCAGGACCTGGCATCCACCCATACTCCCAAAAAATACCAAGTGGTCTTACATAACATTCTAATTTTCTAAGATACAGACTTTTTGGGTTTTTTAATTAGCTGTAAGCTATAATTAATGACAGCATTTTAATACTGTAAAAATATATAGTTAAATATATAGTTAAAAACAGAGGACATAGTAAATCAGTATTTTTACAGTATCATGCTGTTAAATGAATGTAGAGTTCTTGTGCATGTTAAAATAATTAGACTGAAAAAGCTCTGTGGTGAATAGCCATAGTTATACGTGGCTATTGAAATACTTGACCCACTTTTTCAGGCTTACAGACCAGATTCAGACTGTCAGCTTGGTAAGTCCCACCCTTTAAAAGGTGTGGTGTAGGCTTGGTGTACACATTTGGAACAAATAAGATTTGTACCTGAATGAACACATGTCAAACAGCTGCTTATCAGTCTACAAGTGAGGTTCCTTCCTGGAAGAGTAATTGTAGGAGGGTATTAGATAACTGTGTGTAGTTTAATGTATGCAAATGAAAGGACAAGTAAAATGCCTGCCTCTGTGATTAATGTAACGTTTAGTGCTCCTTCGGTGCTCTGTTACTGTTGACACAAATATTCCTCCCGGAAATGCCACCCTCTTATGATTCACTATAAGGAAATAGTCACTTTAAAACAGAAAACAGAAAGATGATGTCCCACTTGTACAATCACCAGGAAAGCACCTAGGCTTTAAATTATGTGGGTTACAGTTTAAAACTGTATACTGCACGAGACATGAACTGAAGAACACTAGAAAAGAAGACATGAGTGTCTACTTGCAAAAAAGCAATTTAACATAGCAAAGTAGCTGGATGTGCCTTTGAGAGCAAAGACCACAAACAATTATTCTATACAATAAAATCTCATACCTTAAATATCTGAGATATTCTGTGCATGTATCACATTCACAATTTGATTTTACTGAAATCCTTTCCTTATGCATGTAAAGAGCAGCTTCAGCTCTATGTAATCTGTTTAATTGGAGCCGGTAGCTATACTGCAGTGACATGAGCACATATTGTAAAACATGCGTAGGTTTACCTAGCCTCTAATCTGTACTACAGGAGCAGAGTAATGAGCTGCTTCGGCTGTGTTTGCATTGCCCAGTGGTGAGGTGAGCAATTTAGTTTTATTGGCTGCTTCCTCTGGGTTTAGAGTTGGGGCCATTTGTCATCAACCAGTGCCCTTGAGCTCTGTGGTTCAAGTGTATGTTCAATCTGGTTCATCCTATTCTTCATTTACCAGGTTCTATAAATCTTTAAAGAAGATTCCTCTTTTAGAACAGTCTGCTTCTGGAAAATGATAGATACTGTTTCTGTTATAAAATTGATGCACTATAAATAGTGTATTTCTTGCTACACTAGCTAGTGTTAAATCTGATGTTTCCATTTGTTATTGTTACAGCTGATTCGGGTGTCTGTGTGCTGTCTCATTAGTATTTATCATGGAAGCAGCTGTAATATCTTACAAATTGGTGCTACTTGCTAGTTCTGACATAATGGGAGAAATGACTACTATTACTATATATGCACCAAAAATGTAGCAACTGATATATTGCAAATATTTGCAACCAATTTTTTTATTCAGAAAATGTATTTTTTTAAACAGTGACAGCAGGCCATTCCTCCCCCTGTCCCCTCCCCAATGCCTCAGTGCTACTGTGTTAGGTACATTTTAATTGAATGGCACTGTTGAGCTAGCTAGCTCAATGTGTTACTTATTACTGCTAAGATCAATTAATGTCTGGAAAGGCACTGCTAAAATACATTTATGGTTAGAATAACACTACTGAGGTAAATTTATTGTGTTTTGTTGGTATGCCTGCTGGGATATTAAACAAAAACACACACAAACAGATTGAAACTGTCTCTGCCGCGATCATCAATATTTGCTGCAAATTCTATATTCCACAAAGTAGTGTATATTCTCTACCTCAGTAACTGCTGTGATCATGAATGACCTATATGTTATAGTTTGTTACATATATCTGCACCTTATCCTCATCGTGCACATTTAGTACATTTACACTGTATTGTGCACAGTTTGTTGCATGTTTACATTTTACTCAGATGGAATGACCATAAAAGCCTCTTGACTTGACTTGATATTTTTAAATTGTAGTTTTGTAATTTGTCTAGCTTTCAGGCTATGTCACTTATTTAACTGTAAGCAAAATGTTTCATACAAGTTTCAATTTTGGCCTGGAAATTTTATTTTGGTTTATCCCCAATCCCTAATGATTACCTCTGGTAAGAATCTATCTAGTTTGGTTCTGTTATATACTGAAAATATACAAAGTCTTGTCTTTTATGACAGTGCTATACTCATCTATGCTGCACTTGAAATATGTTTAAGGACAATGACCTTGGAGTCAGTAGTCACAATCCTGTAACTATAAATTCCATCCTTATGACCCTGAATTTTCTTTCTTTTTCTCTACCCCTTACCGTGCTATAGCTCCTGAAGGACAGGTTTTGACCTCTGCTCATCTCATCTACATGGCCTGTCAAGTGGCAGAGGGCATGGCCTACCTGGAGGACCGGCACATCGTGCATCGAGACCTGGCTGCCAGAAACATCCTGGTGGGAAGTGAGCTGGAGTGTAAAGTGGCTGATTTTGGCCTGGCTCGTATTATAAAGGTAAAGGTTATGACTTTCCTAGACCACAATTTCATCACAGAGTGAACCATATTATAGACTATAATTCTGTAAATATGTAAACATTTCTCTCTCAATGTGTCTGTGTGTGTGTGTGTGTGTGTGTGTGTGTGTGTGTGTGTTGTGCACTTGTAGGACAGTGTGTACACAGCCAGTAGGAATACCAAGATCCCTGTGCGTTGGACAGCTCCAGAGGCAGCTCTGCACCAGCGATTCTCAGTTAAATCTGATGTCTGGTCATTCGGAGTGCTGCTCTACGAGATGATGTCACGAGGGAAGATGCCCTATGAAGGTACGAGACAGGTCCAGAGCAAACTTTCGTCATATATACATGCCATGTGATCTGTTTAGCAAACAGCAATCATATCCAGATCTAGACTTTACTCTTGGGCTATAAAGTATTGGGACTCCTACTGTGTCCTACATTGTTTTTGATATCCAAAGTATGAAAAAAGGGTTGGTACTGGTCAATCTCATCAGATTAATTTATTTTTTATTATTACCTTTTTTGCTTAATGTTTTTCCACTATGATGTACTTGCTGAAATAATCTAGTGCAGTGTCTGTGGCATAGCTGTAGCATCTAAACTAACTTTTTTTTTTTTTTTTACAATTAGGTAATAATACACAAGTTGCTTTAAGAGACCCTTACACCAAGCGTAGCTACACTAATAACGTAGGAAGGCAAAGCGTTGTTTTGCTGTACCACTAGACCCACTGGACCCATGCTCCTTAATTTTGCTTATTTTATTTTCATAGTAACGCCTTATATGTGCTTTTCGTGTCTTCTTAGTTCATGTATGAACTAATAAACCAGTGGAAAACCGCCAGAGTAAGTCAGAGTGTCTCATCTGCTCCAGTGTGCTTGGTGTTTCACCTGCCCAAAGGCTCCCTACCCGGACTGGAGCATTACAACTGGCGCCCAAACAGGAACTTAGTAGACACCAAAAGCACATATAAGGCATCTCTGCGTTATCAGCGTTAGGGAACAGTGTACACATACCTAAATAATGGCCATCACACTGTACATGGTGGAGTAATACATGGAGAGCTTCGGTTACAGTGCATCACTTATAATTCGCCTCTCAGCCTGCATCACATTGCAGGGTCGGAACTAACCGTGGTATAATTGAAGATATGTTTTTCTTCTTCCACAGGTAAGAACAATAAGGAGGTTTTGGAGATTTTAGCATCGGGCTACAGGTTGCCAAGTCCGAGTCGCTGCCCTCCCAACATCTACCGCATGATGATGGAGTGCTGGGCTGCGGATGGCTCCAAACGGCCCTCTTTCCACGCCCTGCACAGCCAGCTAGACAACATCTACTCCAGGATCTACTACAAGACTATTGAGGTGTAGAACCAGAGCCATTAGAGTCATGCACATCAACAAGCTATAGCTCTAAAGTAACTCAGAAGAGGATGAACAGGTGCAAAAGACTTCACTCAAGATTGCACTCTTCCTGAATCTATGTCTGATGTCAAATTGATGGACGCTTCTTGCCAAAACGGTTTTATTTTTTCCTCTCGTATTTGCTAATGATGTTTTTATTGATTGTATTGTATTACATCACGTGCAATAATGACTCTTCCTGTGGAGGAGAAAAGTGAGAAAAGAAAAAGAAGGGCAGAGAGCGGATTGAATTTACAGTGCCAGATATACTGTTATCTATACCCTGAGCAACAACAGCATCATGCTAAGTCAGTGAGGGCTCTGTATGGGTTATGTACAGAATCCATCAAAAGTTTGGACACACCTGCTTCAACTGTTTTTTTTTTTTTGTACCATTTTCCACGTTTCAAATAAGATTTTAAAATGATAAAAGGCTAGTAATTTATATATCACATTTCATACAGTGAAATGAAAGTGCTTTATATGACTAAATAACAGAATCAGCTTTATTATAATCAGTCTTTAACAATATATTTCATTCCTAAATAAAAATGATACAGAAAATGGATTTTTTAAAAGATGTGCACTTGAAAAATGTCTTATCACAGTTTTTCCTTTTATATTTTGGAAATAAATGCATACATATGCTTCATACAATAGCTCTTTAGAAAACAGAATAAACAGTACAAATCCCAGTGCTTCTACAGCATCCATGGCCAGAAATATAAGAGAATATACTCTTCTATTTCTATTTTTCCTTAATTTCATGCAATGCTAACTAATCATGGGTGTCTGTTAACTCGGGTATACTGAACTAGGCAAAGACAGATGTGAAGGAGTCATGTACAGACACAGAAGCATCTGCCAGAGTATTTGCCCGATTCACACAAGATATGCAGAAGTCGAGAACTGAATACTTGCTTATCTGCTGTAGTAATATTTGAAGATGGGTGTAAGTGTCAAACCGGTTTTGCCAGTCAAGCTTTCGTCTGCTCTTCTTTGATTACGCCCTCGGTCTGATTCCAGCTAACAGTTGTTTCGGTCTAGTTTTGCCCTGCAGCAGTATCGGATATCCAATCAGCATTTGCTTATGTTGGAGATATTCTTCGAATCAGGTGTGTCCAAACTTTCAATATGTGTGTTGCATTCCCTAACAGTATTTAGCCGGTGTTGCCGTCTGCCGTTCATGTGGACCTGCAGACACTCAGACGTTCAGGGTCAGTTTCTAGAATAGGTAGGTCTAATCCACTTTCAGGTGAGTGTTTTGTTTACCAGTGATTCACCTGCCAACTGTGGATGTTCTCACCTTGAACAAAAGTCAAGCAAATGCAAAGACTGTTACACTGAATGGAGCATCTGTGGACATTTATTAGAATTTTTTGTTGATGCTCTGCTACTAAAAACTAAAAAAAAAAAAAAAAAGAAACCTAAAAAAAAAACTTGCTTGCATCAGTTTTAGATATGCACTCCAAGCACTTGATACTGTGTTACAAAATTGAAAAGAAGGAGCCATAAGAGTTACAAACAAACTCTCTTGCACTTCATCTGGATGCCTCATACTCCGATTCATGGAAATCATTTCTGTGATCGACGTCTTCCTATTCATGGGGTGGTGAGGTTGGGGGCAGGGGGTATTACCGTGAACTTTGAAGAGATTTTAAAATAAAATATTTTTGAATACATGTTTGTATTATTTATGGAATTATTGTACTGCAGGTATTACAGGTTTTATACATCATAGGTATGACCTATAAAAGTAAGCCACAACAGGCCTGGTACCTGTACTGGCTCTGTCCATCCCTATACATTTCAATGACAACACAGTTTGGGCATCTCTAAAAAATCCATTTCTCTTTCTGTGAAGAGTTAAATGAGTAGAAGATGAATTAATCTCCAAAAGACACAATTTTTAACTTTTTTTAACACAGTTTTAACTTTGGAACAGCTCGGTCTGTTTGTATTGGTTTGCATGTGTTCACCAACTACTAATTCTTTATAATGTGTAATATGTGTAATAAAAGTTAAGTACCATAATGGGTTAAATAGCTTGTTAGAGATTTTACTTGCAGCTGTCTAGCATTTTTAAAAAATGAAATATTTGATGCCACAAAGCAGAAGAGGACTACAATAAGAGAGTAAAAAGCTTTCAGGTTGCTATAAAAACAAATGTCAACAGAAAGAGTGAGGGTCAAGCTGAGGACAGGAAGTCCAAAAAAATAAAGAAGAGAACTGCAGTTGAAACTGATACAACGACAAATCCAAACCTCTGTTTGACTATAAAAGACCATATAATAATTCTTCTACACATTATTAAACAAATATTTCACTTTTTCTATCCTACACCTAATCAAAAATCTGTGGGCAGACCATAAAAAGATCAGTGCATGTAAGACGACATCTCAATAATTTTACAGAGCTAGAAGCCTTTTGCAAGGGGAAAAGGCAAAAGGTCCCCCAAACAAGAACTGAAAACACTTAGCTGACGACAAGTTGCGTATACAAGCTGTGATACTGGCAAAAGAGGTTAAGAAAAAGTGGTTAAGTACTAAACATGACCAAGGTTCCCAGACTTTTGCTTTGTACTCGTTTCTCCTTTTTGTTATTTTGAAACTGTAACAAAATGGAAATAAAAAATTGTCTACACATTTTTCAACTTCAGCCTATTATTCCTTTTGGAAATAAGTTAATATTTTATTATCTTGGCTATTTTGCTATTCACAGTAACATAAGTTGTTGCCAGAGGTGCCCAAACGTTTGTATTTAACTATATATTGTTGCTGTGAGGGGAACATGTAAACTGTAACTTTACAGGAGAATGCAAAACATGTTGGCTCGTTTCTGTTGGTAAATCCTTTAGAAAACGTTCACTTAATATGAAGAGCATATCTAGTGAACTTCTTTGCATATTGTCGCTGTCCAATGAAAAACACTTATCTCCAAAACAGCAACTTTACAGGAAAGAGAAAAAACCTTGTAAACTTTCAATGGAAGTAAATGTAAAAATAATTTATTTCAGGCAATTTTGAAGAGTTTCTATTGGTCCGTTCATCAAGAAATTTAGGCACAGTATAAGGGACAGTTTGCCTGTTCAAATTATGTAGTAAACTTTATGTAGTAAAAAAAATTATGTAGTAAAAAAAAACCTGACAAAATGGAGATAAGTGTTTTTCATAGGACAGCAACAATATAAAAATTAGCCAGTGTTGGACAGTAGCACAGTGAATGTAATTTGTAACTGTATTAAGTTTTTCAGTTTTTGGCAACTTTCAAGGGTATAATATTTTTGAATATAGAATGATTGTTTCTTATAGTTTTCATCTAAAACCGCTTTACTTATTACTTATTACATGTGTATTTATTTTTTTAAACTGTTCTTCTTCCTGATCAGTACAGTACAGTATCATTATCATCTATTTTAAAGGCCCTACAATAGGACCTTGTGGAACTCCACGGCTCTCACTGGTTTCTGCATTAGAAATAAAAGCTTGTGTAATAATTAACTTGGGGTTCAAGGAGATGCCATGTAGACACTGTTGTTTACAGGCTACATTCCCTTGCACTTCTGATATGTCCCTCATTGAGCATGATGCACTGACCAGCAATAATAATCAGTAACAAAAAAGCACAAATCAATAAAAGCAGTGGTAATAGGTTTCCAATAACCACTGTAAGAAAAAAAAAACAGTGGATAATAAATCAGAGTAGCCTGTTAGTATTTTAAAAGAATAATCTGAAAGTAGTTTTTTTTTTTACTGAGGAGCTGAAAGGCTGGTTCCTACCTTGTTCACTCAGATAGCTGTAGGCGTGGTAGAAACGAGGAAGTTCTCTCAGTTCAGCTCAGAGTCTCGGTTCGCAGCACCTTATCAGGGACGTTCCTCGAATTCCTGCTACTGAGGAACCTGTCCGACCCCGGGCTTCACTGCAACCACATGGGGCAGTGCTGCCGGTGCTCCTGCCCGTGGCTGACGGCGCTGTGGGACAGGTGCTTCGATAAGCGGAGGGACGTGGAGCCCGGCGGGAAGAGCGAGCCCTCCAAGCCCGAGACAGAAGACATGGACCCCGTCCTCAATCACACTCAGCCGGACCCTGCAGCTGGAGCTGCTGGAGCTGTGTACACGGCGCTGTGGAGCTTCGAGTCTCGGGAGGAGCACGAGCTGAGCTTCCAGGTTGGAGATCGCTTCAGGATCGTAAAGAGCAGCGGGGACTGGTGGACCGCGGAGAAGATCGACAGCTCCGGGACGGTGCTGAACACCGGGATCGTCCCCTACAACTACCTGGAGATCGAGGGAGACGCGGTGGACTCGCAGCCGTGAGTAACGCGCTGTTTTATTAAATAGGAAGTTCGTATTACTCAAACTAGAGAGTGAAAATAATGTGAAATAATAAATTTAAAAAACTAGAAAAAGTTCGATTAAAAGCTTTAGGTTAGCTTGAAAAAGCTCGCTAATAACTTAATAACAGCTAAAGAAAATAGTAAAATGCAAATTTATCAGCTAAGAGAACAGTGTCCAAAATATTTAGGTTAATAATGGAATAAGAGAGAGAGAGAGAGAGAGAGAGAGAGAGAGAGAGAGAGAGAGAGAGAGAGAGAGAGAAGTAGAGTAAGAGGGGAAAAAAATAAAGAAAGACATAAGTAGAGGCAGAAATGGAGAGAAAGAAAAATAGAGAAAAAAGGGAGAAGTAGAGAGAAATGGGACAAGTGGAGAGAAAGAGAAATATGGAGAGAGAAAGAAAGAAAATTTGAGAGAAAGAAGTAGAGAGAGAGAGAGAGAAATAGAGAGTGAGAGAGGGAAAGAAATAAAAAGAGAATTATCAGTAGAGAGAGAAAGAGATGAGGTTATGTAGTAGTTATATATGGTGTGATATATATTGTTTCATTCTATAGACTACAGACAACATTTCTCCCAAATTCCAAATAAAAATAAAAATAGAAAAAAAAACAGAAAAATCAGAAATGTCTGAATGAAATGAAATGAAGCAGAGCTTTCAGACCTCAAATAATGCAAAGAAAACAAGTTCATATACATAAAGTTTTAAGAGTTCAGAATTAAATATTTGGTGGAATAACCCTGGTTTTTAATTACAGTTTTCATGCATCTTGGCATGTTCTCCTCCACCAGTCTTACACACTGCTTTTGGATAACCTCCCACTTATGGTGCAAAATTCAAGCAGTTCAGCTTGGTTTGATGGCTTGTGATCATCCACCTTCCTCTTAATTATATTCCAGAGGTTTTCAATTTGGTAAAATCAAAGAAACTCAATTTTCTTCATATATTTCATATATATTTCTGGGACAATATACTGTCAAATCAAAATAGCTATTGTGACAGGCCTAACCATGTGTAACATATCAGTGTATGTCCATCTTTTATATAAATTGCATTCAGTGTTGATTTATCGAAGTTATACATCAGGGCATATTATAGGGAAATATAATAAGATGTCATATAGTGATAAAGTACAGTGGTAACTTAACACTCTTTGATACTGTGTGTAATAGTGTATTAACCCTTTTACATACATTTTTTCATTCATAGTTTATTTATCTTCATCATTAGTTCTTCCACTTTCAAATTATGAAAGTTATTAATGGATGTTAATCGGTCAGCTTAAATTACAATATCAGCTTAGTTTGCAGTTTTAGAATTCCTTTGTGTAATCTATTCCATTTAAAAAGCACACAGTTAAATAAATATCAATTTCATAATGACACAAATCCAGGATATGAAACTGATTTGGGTACTGAAACTGTGCACTTCATTATAAAATCTAATAATCTAGTAATCTTCATGCTGGCACTGTTTATTCTTTCCAGATGGTTCTTTGGCAAGTTGAACCGGTTTGAATCTATCAGTCATCTCATGTCAGCTGAGAACGGTGACGGGGCTTTCCTGGTGCGACTCAGCGAATCTGACAACGTGGGCCATGTGCTCTCAGGTGTGCATGTGTGTTTACATGCGTGCGTGCGTGCGTGTGTGTGTGTAAAAATTAGTGTTTTTTAGAGATGAAGACAGATAAAACAAGAAACATGATAGAGCGTTTGCTTCTGGTCTGATTTTAAATATTTCAGGTTTCTGGAAAGTATTTGAAGTTTTTGGTTGATTTAGTTGTAGCCGCTGGTGTAGTGGTGTTGTTTAATTGTTCCAAAACTTATCCAGGCCTGGAAATTGCTTTTTGTACATTCCAAAACTTTTTTCCAGGTTTTTAATGACTGTACGAACCCTGACTACTGTTTTCTTTTTAATTCTGTCATTTCTAAATATAGCTGAGGCATAAATGTTTGGTCTGGACTTTCAGACTTTTCAGTTTGGTCAGAAACAAATAAGGTTTTGTTTATGTACAGCTATAAAAAATTGGGAAGGTGCCTCCATCACAGAGTTCCTCTTTCTAAAGCTGTACATTAAAATCTATAGTAACAGGTTTAAAAATTTAAATAAGCATTGATGACTACTATAAACACCTGTTAAGTCAAAACGTCATAAATCGCTCATAGTTGAAGTAAATAACACTCACAACAGATTTAGCACTACATGGCGAAACGGGAGATAAAAAAATGTGTACTTTAGAATAATATAGAATCGTACATGATACAATTCAGATTCTGGTCACACGATGTACTGCAGTAACAGCCTCTCCTCTTTAAAGAAAACTCTTCATTAAACATGGTAAAGCCAATTCCCACAATTTCAGTCCATTCAGTTACAAGCAAATTAGTGAGATTTAGAACATACTGCTTTCACTCTTCCACAGAGAGTGATTTGCACAAAATTGTACACCAATGCTTGGTGCTGATGTGTAAAACATGTTGAGCAAAAGCCCTATTGGGTCACAGTGAGTGCGCCACGTCAGTCAATTTTATGGACAATATTTAACGCGCACCAAATTGTATTTAGGTCACAATCGCTTCCATGTAACCTAGACATGCAGACTGCTTCTACAAACATTACTAAAAGAATGGGGCGCTCTCAGGACCTCAGTGAATTCCAGTATAATACAGTGATAAAAAAAAATCTCCACCTCCCTTGGTAAAATATTCCCATCTTTTTCTGGGGTTACTCTTTTACTGCCAGTGCTTTTTTATTGAGAAAATATTAAAATGACTCTCAGCTCTAATTTTATAGTAGATTAAGCTACTACTAATTAGAAAGGGGGTTCATTAGTTCATCTTATATGTTTTTTTCAATTGATCCATCTAATTGTAACACAAAGTTTTTCTATGTTATTTCTTCTGCATCAGTTAAGGTGAACAACAGAGCGAAGCACTTTAAGATTTATAAGATGGACAGTGGATTCTTCATTGATCAGTCGAGGTGTTTCCCCACGTTACAGAAGCTTATAGAATACTACCAGACTCACCGACTGGCTTCTGTGGACAGACTGGGAAAACCATGCATCAGGGTGAGACTCATCTCTATCTCTCTATCCTTCTTCCTCTCATCTGGGCCCTATTTAGTGCAGTGTACAACCCGGATGTGGCCCATATATGAAACCAACAAAAAGTTCTTACCTTTGATGAATAGCACACCTCCGTTCTCCCACAGCGTTCAAGAAATTTTAACAGTTTGTCCAAACACCCTCCAGACTGGGTGACATGGGGCATACTTTGCCCCAATAAATGGCTTTTTCCATTGTTATCCAGGCTCAAAGTAGCTCCACACTTTCCTTGCTAGAATCTGGAAAGACCCTAAAATATATATTGAGGCATTATTAATTTAAAAAATTGCACAAAAAGCTTTTTAAAAACACTTTACATCCTATAACGCTAACTTTAGCTCTGTGCGCCGCCATCTTTGTACTGATATATATTCTAGCAAGGAGATGTGGAGCTACTTTGAGCCTGGATAATAGTGGGAAAAGCTATATATCAGGGCAAATTAGGCCCCTTGTCACCCAGTCTGAAAGGTGTTTGGTCAAATTGTTAACATTTTTGGATCTCTGAACGCTGTGGGAGAATGGAGGTGTCCTATTCATCAAAGGTAAGAACTTTTTATCATGTTTTACTACAACAAAAGTCCATTTTACACCGGAGTTCTCCTTTAAACCCTCTCTGGTCATTATATTATGTTTATTATAAGGCATTCTCTAATCACACACTTTAAAAAAACTGAAATAAGTGTAAATTTTCTTGATTTCTTCTATTCTCAGAAAGAGCCGCAGCCACAGGACCTATCTCACACCACGGTGGACGAGTGGGAGTTGCCCAAAGATGACTTTACGCTGGAGGAGCAGCTGGGAAGCGGCTTCTTTGCTGATGTTTATCGTGGCAAGTGGAAGAACCGCATCAATGTCGCCATTAAAATCCTCAAAAACAATGGTGAGCCTACATTTATTCATCCTGTAGTGAAATATTGACTTAAGATCCACAACTAGAGATAACACAGAGCTGTGACTCTGAGTCTCGAGGTCCACACTTGTGGTTTGTGGTTTTGCTGAACTGCACGCTATCCTGGTGTATTTTCACATGTATCTAATGAGTGCTAGCACGCATTAAGACCGCAAGAAGTGTACTTTATCTTTGTGGGTGACTGTGAGAACACTGTCAACACTATAGACAAGTTAGTATCTGAAAGTAACATCTTTTCATTTTATTTTACATTTCATTGCGTTAACATTGCGATATTTCTGTGTCACGATATATTGTATACAATATAATATTGCCCACCCCTAGAGGTTAGGGTTACATTCAACAGAGAACCATTTACATTCAACTAAGAATTCAGTTACATTTAAGGAACATTTATTTGAACGTTAGTTGAGTATCTACGTAAATGTAACATAAAAAATATTGTAACATAACAAAAAGAAATTACCAAAAAAAACATTGTGGTTTATATGAAGTGCATTCATATAAATTACAAACATGAATAGTGGAAGAAATACACTTAAAGCATTACAGTAAATAACAAAACAAATACAATCTAGATTTAAACAGAATATTACTATAATCATATGTTTTCTTTTGTTGTTTAAAAAATGCTAATGATATTATTGGCTATGATCTGATTTGGCATGTCCCTAACATGGGTAATATACTTAACTAGTGGGTGAGATATGGGTACAGTGTCCCTTCTATTGGTAGATTTATTAAAATAATATGCCCCAGTGTGCTCATTTTAAACTAATGTACTTAAATCTACTACCTAGAAGAGGATGTTTGAATTGACTTAACTAAAAATTGAGAGGCGAAATATTCCAGGAATG
Source organism: Astyanax mexicanus (assembly GCF_023375975.1). Taxonomy (NCBI): domain Eukaryota; kingdom Metazoa; phylum Chordata; class Actinopteri; order Characiformes; family Acestrorhamphidae; genus Astyanax; species Astyanax mexicanus. The sequence continues at coordinate 32,642,916 of NC_064420.1, forward strand.
CCATTATGACACTTGCAAGCAGTTCTGGCTGCATCATGTGATCAAGAGAGACTTAGCTAGTGGATGACGTTCAACACAGTTTGGGGAAAATGGGGTGAGAGCACATTAAATGTTTCCCTTTTTTTTTTACAACAAAAGAATGCTGTCGCAAAAGCATTCCAGAGTGACATTTACGCTGAAGGTAAGCTGGAACCCTCTTAGTGACAGAGACAACAATGTCGTCTCTCCAGTTCTTCCAGATTTTTATTTATGTATTTCTTTTTGCAGTCTTCTCAGTTCTTACATTAAGCTTTTGTGTGTTTGAACTAGGCTGATTATTACTTTGTATGTGAGTCTGGTGCAGTCTATGAATTAAAAAAAAAAAAAATTCTCATGTGACCCCCAAAATAAAAGTCACAGGCACCTAAACAAATAGTTCAAATCCATTGTTTTCAAAAAAGTAGTTGAGAAGTTGTGAGTCTGTTAATAGAATGCAGGTTTGGTTCCTGATCTCTCCTCAGTGCCTCCAGCCATTGCAAACATTTGCAATAACTGAGTTGTTAACTCACGCAATCAATAATTAACCAAACCAGGTACTGGAAGATAACTTCTAGACAAATCCAAAAAATAAAATAAAATAAAATATTTAAATAAAAATAGATTTTGCCACCTCGACCTTAAAATCCTTAAACTACAGCCAGTTGTGCTCTCTCAGGCTCCAGCTGCTGACGTGGGATAGCATTGAATGTAAATGCTATTTCAGTGGAAGCTGCTTGTCTGTTCACATGGACAATTCTAGCCAGATACCACCAGGTCACAATAAATAGATTTTTACTTACACTTATCTCATATGACCAAAACCTTTGCATAGTGCTGTAAATATCTTATGCACTTGCATACTCTAGGCTTTTTTTTATTCTGTTGTTGTTCCTCTTGCATTAAGAATAACACTGTATTTGTGTGTGTGTGTGTGTGTGTGTAATACAGTTTATTTGTGGTTTATGATCTACTCATTCTTGTTATTTTCTCTTCACCTTCTCAGCATCTCTAAACCAGCGCGAGTTTCATTTGGAGGTCCAGGTTTTGAAACGATTGCGTCATAGACACCTCATCTCGCTCTTCGCTATTTGCACATCCTCTACACCCTATTACATCATCACTGAACTGATGGAGAAGGGCAACTTGCTTGATTTTTTGCGCAGTAAGTGATTAATTACACCCTGCTCTGAAAAAAATCCATAAGGGTTGACACTACAATGATCCATTATATATATATATGTATATATACATATACATACATATATATATATATATATATATATATATATATATATATATATATATTTATATATATATTTATATATATATATATATATATATATATATATATATAAACACACATATATATATATATATATATATATATATATATATATATAAACACACACATATATATATATATATATATACGTATATATGCATATATATACATATATATGCATATATATACACACTGCACACATAACTGATATCGTCCATTGTGTTAGCACTCACAAAATGAACCTGCATATTTTGTGATTGTGGGCTTGACTGCAGTGACCCGGCAGTGTGGAAGCACAGAGACACACAGACACAGGGAGTGAATTAACTCAAAATGTACCTTTATTTGGAAAAATTGCCTCTATTAACACCCAAAACTAACTTAAAGAAACATAATAACGGCCCAGTGCGGCTTTAGTTGCTTAACTTTAGCGTATCTGGAGTGAAGACTAAGACAGGGTCTTTATGCCAGTTCAACACGGGCCAGCAGGGACAGACTGGGGCTGCATGTCACGGTGTGGGGCAAATCTGCGGATCCGCTGCCTCCGCACATCGCAAAATTAGGTGCGTGAACAGGAATGGAAAGTTTATTGTATTTAAAAGGGTTAACTCCTTTGTTTTTATGTTATTTTATTTTAATAATGCCAAATTAGTGGTCTAAAAATGGCAACAATATCGTTTATCACAATAATTTCTGGGACAAAATATAATTTGCAAAAAACAATTATCATGACAGGCCTAGGCACAATATTGCATTAAAGAAGCAAGATGGTCAGCTGACCAAGTTCCCACACGCAAAACAACTTTTACAACAAATTCTGTTTCGTTTTGGAAAATGTTTTGATCCAATAACAAGCGGGTTCTGTATCCAGGATTGTGGCAGCCCAGCAGGGTAATAGAGAAACTTTTTTAGTTTTAGTAACAGTTTTTCCAGTTAACATATTATTTTACTTTAATATGATAATCACTTATTTATCATCATTGCATTCATGCAAACATTTTATTCATTTCATTATTTCTTGGTGCATTATTTTTTTGTCAATGGGTGTAGAAAATATTTTGCTGTATATTTTAAAAGACTCAGGATTGTACTGTCCTAAATTGTGTCTTGTTCAAAAAAAACAAAACAATTGAACAATTGAACAATTCTATTTTATAACTTAAAATAGAATTGGTTGGGCTTAACTGCTGTAGGCTGCGTTAGTGAACTTACACTGTTTGTCCAAATGTTTGTGGACACCCCTTCTAAGGCAAATAATCAGCACCTAATTACCAACAGAATAGATTTTCTAGAGCAGTAAAAAACAAGACCCTTTTGGGTCAACATGTCTAATGCCAGGTCTGGGCTGGAGGGGTATAAACCCCAAGTATTCAGATGTGCTCCATACAACGTCTTTGCCCCACTAATGCTCTTGTTGCTGAATGTAATCTAATCCTCCCAGCAATTCTCAAACTCTAGTAAAAAGTCATCTCTGGACAGCAGTGCAGTTACTCAGACAAAAGCAGTATAAACTTTTTCATAATATTCTTTAATTCAGGAGAAACAATGAATTAGCAATTATTTTCTTATTTATTTGTTCATATTGTGTTTGTAAATATGACAAAACTCAATTTAAATTACAATTAAATTGGGCCTGTGTTTCTTTTTTTTTATAGTATGTGGTCTTTAAATGTGCCTGGAGTAATGGTCAACTCACTGTGGGCCCATATCACTAACTTGGAGGTTCCAAGTTGGCTCTTAATGTTATTTAAAACATATTTTACAGACTAATATAATTTGGGGCTGCTTAGCATAGTGTTTTAGTATAGGGATCTAGGATTCTATTCCCTGGCCAGGGCAGCACACCATGCTATGAGTTCAATTTCCCTGACTATTCTCTCCGTTCTTGCTTTATCAGGTACAGAAGGTGGAGCTTTAGACCTGGTCAGTGTGATAGACATGGCAGCCCAGGTGGCTGATGGGATGTCGTATCTGGAGGAGCAAAACAGTATTCACAGGGATCTAGCAGCCCGAAATGTTCTTGTTGGCGAGGGATACATATGCAAGGTTGCTGACTTCGGCTTAGCACGATTCATCAAGGTGAGTTCACACAGGATTTTTATACAAATAATATTAAAATTGTAGCTACATCCCATAGACTATACAAACTATACTGTAGAATCACATACAGCTCTGGAAAAAAATAAGAGACCACTTAAAAATGATGAGTTTCTTTGATTTTACCAAATTGAAAACCTCTGGAATATAATCCAAGAGGAAGATGGATGATCACAAGTCATCAAACCACACAGAACTGCATGAATTTTTGCACCAGGAGTGGCATAAAATTATCTAAAAGCAGTGTGCAAGACTGGTGAAGGAGAACATGCCAAGATGCATGAAAACTGTGATAAAAAACAGTGATATTCCACCAAATATTGATTTCTGAACTTTTTGTAATATTCTTATTGGAGAATTTTATGCCAGATTGAGATTGAGAGGTTGAACACAAGCCAGCATGCTCATGACAAGGTGATGAGAATTATCCAAGTTTGAGCGAGGCCTGATAGTAGTTGTGAAGTTTGAATTTGTGCAGGCATTTATCATTCCTCGATTCACAGCATCACATTTACCAGAAATATGTCAGACAGCATTATCACCGACACCGGATAGCACAATGTGTTGTAATGATCATGATAATGATCAGTGTGTGGTAATGATAGTGATATCTGTCTAGAATTGCCCCTGTGAACAGACAAGCAACTCTGGTAGGATCACCTTCACATTAAAGCATGCATATCCCACAGTTCAATGCATCATTCTTTAGCTTTTATAGGACATAGTACAAGTCCAATGTCCCATGACATTTGGCACATCAGTGTATTACAAAGTTCATATTTCATACAATTATTTCTGATGTTTATTTGTGCAATGCTATTAAATGCAAAAGTGCTGATTTTACACGTTTATCTTGATGTCCCTGGTCTTAATCTACTTTTTAATAACTTTAAGTGTGTGAGTATGTAGGTATTATATCCTAAGTCATATTCACAATACATATCTTCCTCCTGCAGGAACCTATTTATATTTCAGAGGAAAAGAAGATTCCATACAAGTGGACAGCACCTGAAGCTATCACTCACAACCGTTTCTCTAACAAATCAGATGTTTGGTCATTTGGCATTCTGCTGTATGAGATCGTTACCTATGGTGGAAATCCATATCCAGGTAAACTGTGGTCCACTTTCAAATATTATATTATACTACTCATAATACTTCTCAAATAACGTGTATTTGTGAGGAATAGACTAAAATGTAACTAGAATCATGCCTTGTTCAGCTCAGGCCTTATTATTTAAGTCTGAAAGTGTGTCAGAAAGAGAAGAATGATGTCTAAATCAGCCACTGTTGTAATGCTGGATGTGATAAGAGGTTCTGCTGAAGTTTTTATAAGTTTCTCAATACCTGCACTAATCTTTCAGACATTAAAATGTAAAGTCATTTAGAGTAGTTAGTTGTGAAATACGAAACGTTTGAGAAATTAATTGAGTCAGAATAGTTTACAGTGATGGGAAATAGAACCAAACATGACATAAGGGCACTACACAAAACAGTTATAAATAAATTCCCTTTGATGGCTAAGTATTTTATACTAGTATTGAGAAACAATTTAAGCAAAAACAAAAAAGGTTTTGTTAGAGTTTAATCCATAAGAGCTGAGACCCGGTTCTGAATATTGACACTAAATGTATCATTATTAAATGAATTAAACTGTTTATTCTTGTTTTTTTTATTGTTATAGAGAGCACATGACTAAATATTCAAACTGTTAAAATCCTGATGCAACAATTTCATAACTGGCATTTTAACATATTAAAAGCATTTGAACTGTTAAATGAATCACATGCTGTTTTTTAGCGTCTGTCACTTAAGCCCTATCTGGACAGGATAAGTTTCTCAGTGGGTCCTGGGGTCATTTTACTCTTGTCCGGAATGACCATGTATGTGTTTTCTCAGACGTCCTCTGAGAAAATTACAGGCTGAATTAATTACTGTTTATCTCTGAACTCCGTGGTCCTCCAGTAATTTTAGAACCGACTGGACGCACATCTCTGAGTTTCCTCCTAGCGTTTAATAAAATAGCTAATTAGCACACTTTGGGCGCGATTCCAGGGAGATCCACTGTTTTATCACTGAGTAGAAGTGTAAAATGTTTTTCACAGACGTCCCCCGGAGAAACTGATCCCATCCGGATAGGATTTTAGGGGGACGGAGTGAAGGACGGAGTGCCGTTAGGAACTTTCCACATCCATATTCAATGCAGAAGGCCTTAATTATATATAATTATATTTCTCTCTTTTTCTTTTGTCTGCTGTAGGTTTCACCTCAAGTGAAGCAGTGCGTCAGATCACCCAGTATAACTACAGGATGCCGGCCCCTCCCAAATGCCCCCGCTTTGTTTATGAAATCATGATGTCCTGTTGGAGCACAAATCCAGAGGATCGTCCTGATTTTAAAAGGTTAAAATCTGATCTGGAAAATGTAAACCGCTACACTGAACTGGAGTGATTTTTCCTACTGGAGTCTGGATCCATTAAGTCTTTCCATTAGGAATACTGGCTAAGTGCTGAGATCACCAGCAGAGGGCAGCACAGACTGACTGTCAGAGTGGAATAATAGGCCTGGATCAAATGAAAGGTGTATGATGAAGTTTTTATTGTGTCAGGGAAATCGTCACGGGTTCACAAGTTTGTCCTGTATTTGTCTTTGTCCGTCATCGACGGCAATTTAAAACTTTACAACTATGACACTCAACGAACTAAAATCACACAACAATCACTCGATTGCCTTCCATTTGAATGTAAAACTACATAAAAAATGTGAGAAGAAACAAAAAGCTGCACTTTTTTTAAATATAACTTTTTGTATACTTGTATTTAGTACAGTTATACACATTACTAAGGGCTGATTTATACTGATATGAGAAATGTATTCGTTGTTCTCAGTTGACTTTGAAAAGCACACCGAAATGCAAGAGTCAACAAAGGTGAAATGAATGATTCTGATTTTTTTTGTTACATACTGTATTATGTGTACTGATATACTAACTTAAGCTTGTAATGGAGGCAGGCAGTAAGTGAGGTTTTAATTGTTGAACTGTTTATTAAAACACTGGAACTTTCTATAACTTGTTGTCTAGGTGCAACTTTCTTGCCTTTACGTATTTATTTATTTACTTATTTTTGATCTTTCAGACAGTATTAACTTTTTGGATACTTTTTGGAACAATGAATAAGATATCAACCTTCAGCTGTCAAATAGGCAAATCCACAAAAACCTTTGTCTTGAACATATTTAAACATATCTACAACCTTCTTGGATCTCACCAGGACAATACCACTCACTTAATTAATCAAGACTAACCCAAACTAAATGTCTGAGGTTTAAATAAGTCAGATTTTTAATTAATTTTTATTTAATAATTCTATTTTTCGGAAATCATACAAAAAAACATTTAAAACATTTTAAGTTGTAATACATTTGAGGGTGTCCTAACTTTTAATGCAGTTTTGTTAATTATATGTAGAATATCATTTTTTTTTACCCAAGTAAGTTTCTAGCTCCAACGCAACTTTAAGCCCAGTTGTTTGTGCAGTACTAGGCTTTTTTGCAAATTTGCAAATTTTGCAACAGTTATTTTGTCCTTCTTCATCCTATAAAGATGTAGCCATATCAAATAACCTGCACTCACAGAAACCAGTGATATCTAGTCCTTTTTTTAATGTTTATGCTTATTGATTGTGCAGATAAAATTATCCAGGACAATTAATTAGTAGTATTAGTAGTACTAATATAAGTACTAGTATTGTTACCTTTTTTGAGATAATAATTAAGACCATTTCTCCAGACATGCACTACTCATATCACTGCAATGAACTTTAGTGGTGAGGAGTTATTTTTGTGCAGTACTTCCATCACGCTGGCTGATGTGTGCAAGCAAGCTGTCCACTAGGTGATGCACACAGTCATAGGCTGCCAGGCAGCACACTGTGCATGCAGTGTGAGCGTGTGACTGAGTGTAAGAGGAGTTTTGACATGTAGCTGCTGTCATCATACCAGTCAGAGCAGGCTCAGACATCCTGGGGGAAACCGCCACATCTGCCAGCATTGATTCAGTCTTATGTAAACCGCATGGACACCTGACTCTGGCAGGGTCTCTAAAAGGGCTTGAATATTAAAGATGACATAGAATGCATTTATTGAGTATTTTAAGTTGTTCTTTTGATGTATAAATAGTACGGCATTGGGTTTAGATGCCTGTAAACAGTTTCTTTTTCCATTTATGATGAAAATTTGATAAGCAGTGCTCTGACAGCTCCTACAGAAACATAGCTCATCATTGTAAAGGTTTCTTTTTTCGCACTGCAACAAGAACATTGTCATTTGTCATTTTTAAGTCTTATCGGATAGTGCTGACAACTGTACCTGAGCATCTAGCTTAAGAAATGATAGTCAGTTGGTTGTAGTTAGCTTTTAGCCTAGCACATGTATCTACTCACATTTTAGCTTCTGCTACATTGCATGTCATGTTTGAGCTTTCCCTTTTGAAAAAAAAAATGTAGTGTAATGTAAGTAAATATTTTTCACACTATAAGGCGCACTTAAAATACTATAATTTTCCCAAAAATCAACAGTGTGCCTTATAATCCAGTGCACTATATTGTGGCGGCTCTGGGTTGTGTGTGTGGCTGCCTGCAGGCATGTTTCTGTTCTCCTGTGTGCGAGGATGACAGTGGTGTGGCATCTCCCTTGGGAGGGGTTATGCAGAGAGGGTGGGCACCACTCTGTATCTGCCATCTGGGAGACACACAGCTGGGTTGGTGGCCTTTGGGCTATTTTAGCTCTGTGGGGTGATGGTTTTAGCTCTCCTAGTCTTGTTAAAGACTCACTCACTGTAAGTGAGTGGCAAGCCGGTTCAATAAAGGAGCTGTTGAGCATTCAGCATGAGTCTCACGGGTCTTCCTTCCTCTTCCACGCCACAATATGTATGAATTTTACCAGTCAGTGAGCAGTAAAGCGACTCCACTGAAGTACAGCATAATAAGTACTAATAAAGGACTTTCAGTGAAGTTTCTCCTGCACAGAGGATGGAGCATTTTTAGCATTAGCCGCATACTGCAGCGCAAGAGGTAAGTATATCGGATTGTAGCTTGCTAGCTTACCAGAACACTCAGGGTTCCTCAGTGTAGTGCTGTCAGGCAGTATTTACTAGCACTCAGCTCTGCTAACTGTGGCTAGCGCTGCTGCTAACCGCACTACTAAAAATAATAGAAATCTAAGCCTACTGTAAATAAATGGAAGCACTTTACTCACCAAATAAAATCTGTTTAGATTAACATTCAGCACTCACTTAACTTATGTTTAAAAGTTTAAAATTATTATTATTATTATTTTTTAAGAATTACAGTTTTATTTCATTTAAAATGAGCGAATGTATGAAAATAGACCAGAAAATAGATGTTGCACCTTAAAATACGGAAACCCTTATCCGTCTGTAAAATACAGTATGTATACATGTATATATGCATGTATGGAGTGTAATGCTGCGTTCTTTTGGAATCTGATGTCAGAATTTCCAAGTACCAAGTAGGAAATTTTAGCTGGAATGCTCCAACTGGTCAGATTTCCTACTCGGAAAGTTGGGATGGCCTCCTCAACCCAGAGATCAGAATCCAAGATGGCTCTCTTGCACATCAACAGTGGGGAAAAGCAGTAGCTCTATACACAAACAATAACAGTGCTGTTTTCATTGTGTTTGGATTGGCAAAACATGTATAATGAGTACAATGATAACCTCACTTATAAAAATAAGAACACTAATGTAAAACTCTTGTTTTAACATGTTTTCAAATTGTGTTTAATTATTGGAATGTTTAACTGGAATGAATTGTATTTACAGAATTTGAACTATGTTGGTCACGTGTCAAATTTAGACTCTAGTTTGTAATTTCCTTCATGTTGTTTTCTTCTATGAATCCCAAACACTACTGTATATGTAATGTATACATGAAGAAATGTACATTACAAAATATTGTGGAAAAAACTGGTAAGTCCTCCAAAGCGGTCAGCCCATGTGATTAACTTTAAAACGAAGTTAATGTTTTATAATAAACATTAGAAGACTCATGCTGTGGGAAAAGGGATCACGTTTGAAATGATGCAAAGTTAATATAGCTATGTCTACAGTACAGGCCAAAAGTTTGGACCTTCTCATTCAATGTGTTTTCTTTATTTTAATGACTATTTACGATTCTCACTGAAGGCATCAAAACTATGAATGAACACATGTGGAGTTTTATGTACTTAACAAAAAATTACCTGGCCTCCACAGTCACCTGACCTGAACCCAATCCAGATGGTTTGGGGTGAGCTGGACCACAGAGTGAAGGCAAAGGAGCCAACAAGCAGCCCTTCCTCCAGAGAATGTGGACATTCTCATCTTCTTAAAGAAAAACTTGAAAATATAAAAAATAACAGTTGTTTTGTCTAGTCTCAAATATGTTAATAGTTTTGGTACCTTAAGGAGCATCTTTCTCTCAGATAAAGTTAATAATATATCTTTATTACCGAAAAAGTCTTAAAGTCTTATTTAGAGTTCAGTTTGTTAAGGCTCCAACTGTTCTATTATTTTTTACATGACTGTTCCTGTATTTTTTGTATTATTTATTTTGTTATGTGCACACTGCTGCTACCAAAAAAGCCACTAGAGGGCATTACAAATATATCTTAATTAAATTATTTAAATTTGACCATTAGTGCCTCTAGTGTTGTGTTACAGAACACTTGTATCACTTTGCATCACTTATATCAAGCCCACCTTTTGAAATAAGATACTGTAAATTTGATGAATCAAACCAATGAATGACCATAGACTAATCTAAAACTGGCATAGGCCTCTCTGCTGTAAAAAAAACAAAAACAAATCGAGAATCGAATCGCGACACCCCGTATATATATATATATATATATATATATATATATATATATATATATATATATATATATATATATATATATACATACATACACAAATATATATATATATATATATATATATATATATATATATATATATATATATATATATATATATATATATATATATATATAAAGAGAAGGTGTGTCCAAATTTTTGGCCTGTACTGTAGATCCTCAAAAGACATAAAAACTTTTAATATTATGAACAAAAATAAAAACACTAGATAATTATTATTTCTATCAACTACTATTATAATACTAGGATTTGCATGATGGCATAAAAGTATAGTATCATGATTACTTATTTTCCCCATTACTGCATAATTCCCTAACTACCTCAAACCATACTAAACTGTTTAATAATCTCAAATTAGAGTTTGTGTTATCATAACAGCTCAAGAACGGTCCTTGCTCGGGAATTTTTCAGCTGTGGGAAAATGTGTCACATGGGCCGAGCCTGAAGGCTCAGATGATTATGATGTAGAATTTTACTGGGAACTGTTCATAGCTTTATTAGTATCTCACAGCCAGTGTAAGCGAGAGCTGTGAGGAGTAAATTATAGTTATTGACAACATATTGCTTTAAGCAAACTCATGCAGTGAAAACAGGCCAGGCCACACAAATAGACCAGAACCCAGTAACCTCAACGACCTTGCTGACACTCCAGTTTTTACACTGTGGTGAGCAGCACGTGGCTCAGCTAGTTTAAGCCTGTGTGTTTGTGCAGAACCACAGTGTACTATCAGTGTATAACGTACAAATGGATGAAGGAGTAGTTGCAGATTTGATATCAGTCTTTTTATGCTAAATGGCCATGTGTATGAATGAAGTTGTACAGTACATATGAGACTGATCTCTTCTTAAACACTCCTGTATAAGCCTCTGGGGTGTATCAACTCTCTGCATGGTGCGTTTAATTAAAGTCAAAGATGTCCTGGCAAACATCTCCTGGCACAAACTGAGCCTGAGCTGCACCCATCTGTTCAGGCTCATTCTGGGAGGACCAACACACACTATCTACTCAGTGTGGATGTGGTTACGGTCTATAAACAAGGTGAAAGATCATACACGAAAATAAAACACTATTGTGTTGTTCACTTGATGTTCTATTCTTTAAAAATAAAAATAAATAAATATCAGCCTTAAATAAGAGCCATTTAAAAAAAATCATATTTTGTTATGTTTAATTCACACATTTATAGGTCCAAAAAAGAGGGATGTTTTTTTTTTTTTTTTAAAGGAGTACGCAGACACCCTAGCTATGGAAAACACTCTCATTTAAACATCTCATTTAAAATGATGCTGCAAAAACGAGTTTCCCACCTGGAAGCAGCATATGAACATGACATTAACAATCTAAAAATCTAATTAAATCTAATATCAATGCCTTTCTAATCTTCTACTATTAATCCTACATGTTACTTAGCTCAAACTACATAAAAAACAAATCATTCATTAATTAAAAAAAATAAATAAATAAATAAATAAATAAATATTTCACACAACCAAGTCAGATAAGAGTTTCACTTCAGAGAAATGTACTATCTGACATGCACCTGAAGAGTGTGAAGCAAAAACATACCTATACTAGTAAATATTACAAAAAAAAATATTTAGCTGTAAAGACAGCTGAGAGGTGAAACATTAAGTACAAAAACAATGAATCAACATGGCTAAAGGAGAGTAGAGAGAGAAAAAAGGCTAAAGCTAATGCTAAAAACAAACAAGGCAACACAGTTCAGGTCTAGCAACTACAGTTTACAGCTACAGCCAATTACAAATCACATTACAAAGACCAATCAGTACCTTCTGTATTAACTCACATATTGAAATGTTTGAGTCCAAAGTAGGAAATTTCAACTGGAACATCCCAAAAGTCACGTTTCCAAACTAGATTTCAGAATCCAGGACGGCTAATCTGCACATCAACATTATGCCTGTTATTCCAAAGTTTAACCTTCGAGGTAAACAGAATGCAGCATTAAGCTGAGCGATTGCTGAGCTTTAGCTAATTGCTGAGCAGATGCTAAACATGAATATTAGGCAAAGTGGGAAAACAAAAATAAAACAAATATTTTATATTAATTTAATTAATTGTATCATAAAAAAAAACAACAGCTCCCCTTTACACTGTGTAAACATTTCACTTACACAGACAAATCGAGCAAAATATATATTTACTTTAGTGACCTTAAACCTTTTATACTTAACATAGCATTTGTACTGATTAAAACATTAACAGCATTTGATTTACACATGTGCATGTTTCCACTATTGCTAATGTTCTCTTCAGGCAAAAGAAGCAGCCTACTGCATCCTTAAGCACATCAACAGCTAGCGTATTCCTATAACTCTTTCACTGAAGATACGTGCCTTGTGACAGGATCCTTTATCATGCTAAAAGTCTTGACCCGAGTGTGGATACCGTGTAACCATGGTTAGCATTGATGTTCAGATAATTTATGCTGTGTGGAAATTCTTTAATGGATATAAGAAGCCCTAATGTGTGCAATGAAACCATTCCTGACACCAAGACATTGCCAGCATCCCAAACAAAATGGCTCCTTAGACTTATGTTCCATGCCTTCCATCAGCATGATGCAAAAGGAACCTGGATTCTTTGGAGCACACATTTTTCCACTCCTTAACGATCCAGTTTAGATGCCACTGGAGACACACCTGTTAGCATCTTCAGCCAATATATTTAACGGTTTTCCTTTCTAGCCAAAGTCTGATTACTACTACTACTACTACTACTTTTCCAAAATACAATTCTGCTCAAAATTGCATAACTCTAACTTTAACCCATCAGTGACAGTAAATACACATACCCACATGAGTGTGGTAAGGGCATCATGATGGGACGCAACCTAGGACCCCACCAGCAAATACAAAAAACAGGGTCTGTCATGGTGTGGAAGTTGTGTCAGTACACTTCTGTGATGCAGCATTATTGCAGTAGTACATTGAAAAATACAAAAAGCAATATACTGTATGTTGCTTTCAACACCAACATTTTTCAGGCCTATGTATTGGCAATGTAATGCAACGCAAAATCACATGCTGCACAAATTACAAAGGAATAGCTGCAGAAGTAGAGGGTACAGGTTCTAAACTGGCTTGACTGCAGTCCTCACCTGTCCCCTATAAAAAAAAAAGTGCGATATTTTTTAAATAAATTGCACAATGCAACTATACTGCTGTGTTGAGGCAAAATAACTTCTAAAAATGTTCATGGCTTTTTATAACCTGAGCCAGAAGGAATGGCAACATTATAAATTATCTGCAGTGATTTCCAGGCCGAAGACCACACACCGAGCCTTGATGGCCAGACACTTGTAAATCTAGGCTAATTTCTGACCAAGATGCTTGACATACATCTGGAGTGCTATATAAAATACAACAATCTGGCCAAGTTGCATGTGCCAATACCTCAGTTGCAGAGTATAATATAATAACTGGAAATGAGCCGCATGAGCTCCACATTTCTCCCAATCCCGCACTGCCAATGCTGTTCTGTTGTTTTATTCTGTTATTTGTTTGTACTGAGTGGGTCGACCTGAGGCGAGTGGGTTCCTACTAAGGTTTAATCCCCTTAATATAAGGGTGTTTTCCTTGCCACTGTTTCACCACAATAATTGGCATATCTGTGGTGCTGCTGATAAGAGACCTGTTTTTCTCTGTAAAGCTGCTTTGTGACAACTTTTGTTGTAAAAAGTGCTATATAATTAAACTTGAATTGATAAGAGTTAATAAAGGTAAGAAACAACAGTTTTATTTGTTTTAGTCTTAATAATTAAACACATTTCAGTGCAATAACATTACACTCCGAGATTTTACAATCTATACTTAGCCCATACTTAATGTTACTTAATGTTTAATAGGAGTGTTCCACACATGCTTGATGCAACACATGTGGGGACTGTTTTGGAGTCTGTTTTGTAAGCTCCATCAGGAATCTGCTCTGTAAGCTCTTGGTAATCTCAGCTGTTTCTCAGCACCCCCCCCCCCCCCCCCCTTCAGGGCTGCTGTAACCTTTGTACAGCATTAACTTTAAACCCCACCCCCTAGCCATCAACAAAGACAGGACTAACTCTGTACTTGCAGATCCCAACACTGACCTGCCACAAGACTTTGCTATCTTTGTTATCTTCGCTTTCTTGCTTTTACTGTTTCTCTGCAGGGCTTTAGCTTTTCACTAACTGGCAGATTTAGGTCACAGACATTTGTGTGTGTGTGTGTGTGTGTGTGTGTGTGTGTGTGTGTGTGTGTGTGTGTGTGTGTGTGTGTGTGTTTATGGTGTGAAGTGTGCCAGGGCTAGCCAACTAAGAGGCCTTTGTCTTGGGAGGCCTGTAGAGTTGTCTTGCCAGGGAAATGGGTCACTTTCATCAATTTAAAGAAAAACAACGAAGAAATTATTAGAGCAAAAAACACTGGCTACCGGCTTTGCTGATTCAGCAACAGATCTTTGTCCCCCCATAACATCTTGTGTTTTTTCTTCTCAACAGCAGAGTAAACACAGCCTTTTTACTACCGCATTCTCAATATCTACATATATAACAACAGTAGCACCTTCCGCACAGTGCAATAATACAGTGACACACCCTGCAGTTATCAGTTATCAGCAGAGAGCAGACGCAGCCTTCAGAACAGACACTCCAACAAAGAACCAGAAGCAACATATCTTCCATTCAGGAGCAGCTTCAACTGCTTGGATATCTCAGACAGCCCAACTAAGCTCTCTCTTAGTTGGACCCTCTATTTTATACCCATTCCCCTGCCTCAAGGTCTGAGGGGCCCTCCCAAAAGGTCAAGAAAGCGGATGGAGGCGGCTTCTGCACCTAAACCAATCCCTCCTTGAGGATCCCTGTGTGTGGAAGGGGCTTGATATAAGAATCCCAGCCTCTGGCTTGTGTGGGTATATTCCCTTCCACAAGCCTCTCTGGCTCATAGCATGCAGGAAGCAGCTGACCTACTCATCTAACAAAACACAGCTGCTGCTGTTCACTGAGGACTTCTGTGCACCATGGATTGAAGACGCTAAAGGTATGACTATAGATCTGTACGTTGAAAGTAGCTAAATGATCTTTTTCTAACTAGATACAGCTCACTGTGGTGTGTGTCAACAATGTTATGATGCATTAGTCTTAATGCACTGTCATTCTGAATATATTGCAATGTGGCTTGTTGTGTATCTCATAGTAATCAGCACTCACTAACCTAGCCTAGCATAATGCTAACACTGAAGCAAAACAATAGTCTCATTGTTTCATAATGAGGGCAAGCAGAGTGTCAGGAACTCTGTAAACTTGGTGGCAGTGGCTGGGTCTCCCACCTTATTTGTTATTTACAATGTGGTGGACATTGGGTTTGGGCAAGATTGCTTTAATGATATTACAATTAATCATTTTCATATTTATTTTAAGAATATTCTACTGCGGGGCTCAGAGTGGTCAAGCAGACTAAAATGCTGCCACTGTGATCAGGAGATTGCTGGCTCGAATCCTGTTCATGTAGCTTGCCATCGGCATTGCTACCGGAGTCCTGAGAGAGCACAATTGGTCTTGCTCTCTCCCCACATCACACCAAAGGGTGATGTTGATCAGCACAAGGCGTCTGTGAGCTGATGTATCAGAAACGAGTTGCTGCACTTTCCTCCGAGCTCGCTGGCTACTCAGGAATGCTGCATCAGCAATAGTGTCGTTCACATGTATCGGAGGAGGCATGTGCTAGTCTTCTCCCTACTGGTGTTGAGGTATCACTAGTGATGGGGTGGAGTCTTAAAGAGTAGGTTGGGTAATTAGCTGTGTAAACTGGGGAGAAAATGAGAAAAAATAGACAAAATTATATTTATATAAAAAAGACAGTTTAAACATACAAATCCAGAGAACATTTTGAATTATTTGTAAACAGCAGTAACTTACTAAGACTCTGTTTTTTTTTTTTTGTATAAAATAATAATGTAACCAAAAAATCTACCTCAACATTAAAGTGCAGAATATTGAGTGCATGCATTTAAACTGCAAACATACACATTTAAACAGAAAATAGCACTGAGGCTTCAGAATAGACAGATACAGATTATTGATCCTAAATGAAATTTAGAAATAATAAATAAATTAATACAATAAATATAAAATTAGACATAACACAATATAGATTTTCTGTATCATTTTAAAACCAATAACAGGGCACACCCCTAGTGGAACCCAAATTTACTTTGTTTTCCTCACTTTGGGCAGTTTATATAAAATACTTGCTGTTCCAAATTATGCAGAGCTGACAGTCACATGATGCTGCCTTTTAGGAGTGTATTTAGTGGCTGCGTGCCAGTGAGCAGTGCTCCAAAACAAAAACTCCATTCTCTGGCCAAAACATGGGCAGGAACCCTTCAACCAGAGCAGCAACAGCACACATTCACACTACGAAGTCTACAAAAGAACACCATCTAAAATATGTTATAAAGTGGAACGTACTGTTTCGAAAGAAGGATGGCACAGTCATATCAGAGGTATTGGTTTTGATTTAAGAGCAGCTACGGCTTTCTGGACAACTTCATGGATAAGCATTTATGTCATCTAGAGTCCGGAGTGGACACAATCACCCTCACATGCATCCACATTATTCTATGTTGACCAGAAACCAGCATTTCAAAACACAAAGCTTTTTGCAGATACTTCCCATGCAAATAATTTGCTATTTTTACACCATTAATAAGCTCCAAATAGTTTCACGCTTCATTGGTAGAATTCAGAGAGCCCTGACATTTAAAACACTGAGAACACACCGTTCTTTGAGGTTGTCCTCCAGTCTCAGCCATCTTGAAAATAAGTCAATTGATGAGCACAAACGAATCAGTAGAATAAAGGAAATGCATTAATATTATAGAAATATTTTCAGCAACAGCGGGAATTCATGCAGTTCCACCAAATTTATTTTGCAATCTGTTCCTGGAGGTGGAATCACTACACCTCAATTTCACACCAGCTTTCTCCTTTAAATAAGAAAGAATATCTCAAATTTATCAGCACAATCCTTCATCTGCACTGATTTAAAACACGTTTCAAAGCACTCTGCTAGCTAGTGCTTTGTCTATGGGACTGTGTTTAAGAAAATTTTTATATTTAAAGGCATATTGGTTCCATCTAAAGCCCAGAGCAGGTAATGCATCTAGCAAAAACGCCTGAGATCTTGTTTTTTATTTTATTACTTATTATCTTATAAATCAGGTGACCTTACCCTGCCGAAAAAAAAATTGAATGGAGTCATTTTACAAGCAGGCTATTTAAAAAAAAAAAAACTATTTGTTTAAGAGGGGTTGTTCCTTCCTGTGCACGTAGCATGCACTTTTTAACAACAGCAGCAAACTTTGGTTTTGTTTACACAGCTACAAAACATTACATGCAGACCGGATCACATTGTTGATTATACACCATCAGCTGACAAAATTTACATTTCAAACACTGCGCTCCCAATGTCAAAGACTCCTTTTCATGCTTGATTTGTGGTTAAAAAAATCCAAATATTCAGTATTGAGAAAAATAACAACAACAAAACATGGGGAAAAACAATATGATTATATGAACTGTGCACATGCCAGTCATAGTACTTGAGTGAATGTAGCTTATGTGTGCCCTACTTGCACATTGATGATAATTCAATACCTGAATATTTACATTCCTTTTAAACAAACAGATATTGAACCATTTTTAATGAACACAGTAAATCAGTAAACCTCTCCCAAAAACTAATGCTATTCACTCCAATTTCCCTTTTGCCAATTGTCTTTTAATTGGTAAACCAACCCTAATAAAATATATTGTTTATACTGTATAAGTACAAGAATTGTTGTTATTATTATAACACTAACAATGTGCAGAAATAAATGTGCCTACAATTCTTATTGCCTTGAATGGTTCTAGGGGACAGTGTGTCAAACTAGGATCCTCCCAGACCACAGTTTAGCCTCACATCAGCTAAATAACACAAAAGAAAGCAATAAATCAATAAATTAATTAATTAAAAAATAACTAAATTCAGACAGGAATACGAAAATTCTACTAAAATGTTACAGAATCTAAAACAAATCTGCTAAACTGGGAAATTTCATATTACCTTAACCTTAAAATGATCTGTCAAATCTGATCAGATCTGTATGTTATGCTCATATTTACAGATTTCTCACACAACAAAATACATAAAAGGCATGAAATTAATATATACATGAAAAAACAATCATTCACCCTTAAGCCTTACAATATTGGTGGCTTTTGAAATAATATTTAAGGCTGTGTCTCTCAAACTGGTATTCAGAAATATCTAGATGGTGTAGATTGCTCCAACCAAAGGATTGTGGACTTTTTGAGGGTCCATGACGTCTAGTTTTAGAACTACTGTTTCATGGACACATTAGTCATACACATACAATACATAGAAAAGTCACACTGCTTTGATACTTGCCTAAACATGCATTACCAGCTGTAATAGCACTTTGTTTTCTATCAGTTCTTTGAGTTTATCCACTTTTTACTGATAGGCAGTGCTTAATCGCCTTTAAATACTTTCACACTGTATTTCTCTTTAAGACTACTGCTGTCTGTATTTTGAGTGTCATCAGCAGACTGTTTGCTGATAAACTGTAGCTCTGAGAGGTCTGCGTCATCGGGGATTATGCATCCTTCTGCTGTGGCTTTGCACAAAGGCATTAGTGCTTAAGGCCAATTCTGTGTTGCCAGGTTATGGGTTTAGTATTTGAGGCTAAAAAGTGTGTTGCATAAAATCTTGGGCCAGTGAAGCCTTTGTGTAAAACTGTGTCAAATTGTATTATTCTAGGCTGGTAGTGTAAACCATAATAACCCTCCCTGCACCTGAACTTTCTGCATGAATTGTATGATGTAATCATGTAAACATGGGTCACAATCTCAAAAGAAATTACTTTAAATACTGTTTCTTGTGAAATCCATGTTAAGTAGAACTGATGCTGTTTTAATATACACAGCCCAGTCAGAATATTATGACCAGTTCCTTATTTCTACACTCACTGTGCATCTTATTAAATCAACTGACCATACATGAGCACTATAGAAAATATTATGACCTACATCTGTTTCTTTGCATACTGTATTATCCTTTATTCACCCTGTTCTTCAATAGTCAGGGCCCCACAGGACCACCACAGAACAGCTATTGTTTAGGGTGGTGGTATATGAGGTGTTAGTGTTTGTTGTGCTGATACAAGTGCATCAGACACAGCAGTGCTGATGGTGTTTTTAAACACCTCAGTGTTACTGCTGAACTTAGAATAGCTCACCATGAGAAATATACAGCCAATAACATCCTGGGAACATTGATGAATAACTAGATGATGACCAACACAAATTGTGCAGCAACAGATGGTGTAGTAACTGTTTAAACAAAACTAACGAAAGAAACCTAAGCTACTACATAATGAGAATGTGAGTTTGACTTTGTTCTAACTCTTGGGAATTCAGTATCATAAATTCCATACCTTTGAAACTTAAGATATACAAATCCATTTATCGTTGTTAAGTCAGCAGATAGTCCACACCCCAGCAGCAGTAGTGAACAAACACCAGCGAAGAAGATATTTAAAAGTTCCCGCTAACACAAAGCGTTCAGACAGGATACGGTTAAAATACTGTTGCTTTCCTCACCAACCCCACTCTCCCTGCTAGAACGATAGAGCACAACACACCAGCCCTTAAGTGTTAATGAAAAAAGGCATAAACAATTCATTAAATACAAAACCAAAGTATGGAGCTAATTCATTAAAGTAATATCATACTTTAATATACAAATACAACATACAAAAAGTAAGTACCCCTCTTGTAAAAAAAAAAAAAACTAAACTTTGTTATTGGCCTTTGTTATGAAGCAGTAGAGTTAAGTATGTGGGTTGCACCCATGAAAAAATTGCCAAAAAATTTCATACTCAGCTCTGCTGCTCATCCAAATGCACGTTCCTTACAAATGGGGCACCATTTAAAAGGAAAATTAACAGGCCTTCCAACACTATAAGCCTTACTGCCAAGAAGGACTGTTACAACAAAGAAATGAGTTTTACACGTTAGTCACACGTTTCTGTTTTCAGCTTACAATACACTGATTCTAAGAATACTTGTTTGAGTCCATAGACATTTTATCACAGGATTGTATTAAAAATGTATATGACTATATTTTCCAGTTATATTTTAGCCTGAAGAAAAAAAAACACCGTCAGTGATAACTTTGAGAGTTTAAAATCTGGCTCCTTTTTTGTCAGCAGGAACACAGTCTTAACTGAGCATGTGCACAGTGAGCGTAATCACTCTAGCTTGTTTCTAATTGGAGGAATTCAAGGTAATACAACCCTTTCATGTTACAAATGTCCTCACCCTGGGATTGAACAACAGCGGGCACAAGATTTACTGAATACTCGTTTTAACGGGTGTTAAAACATAGTTGCCAGGTTTGCGGTTTTCCAGCCAAACTGGGGTTGTTTGCGAATCCATTCGCGGGTGAAAATACATGTGTGGCGGGGTGCGTTTTTGTTTTTGAGCCACTTTAAAAAAAAAACGCGGCCGCCAAAAAACAAAAAAAGTGGAAGATTCGTTGGAAGATTGATTACAATAATAAGAAGCAGGAGAACATATGGTAGGTCAGAATGAAAAGAAAGAAAGAGAGAGAGGGAAGGGGGAGAGAGAGAGAGAGAGAGAGAGAGAGAGAGAGAGAGAGAGAGAGACTCATAGTTGTTTTGCCATTTGCTTCAAACATGTGACTAATTTAAGCTTCTGAAGGGCGGGTTTAGACTGACTATGGGCTGGATATTTTTGTAGGACCCGACAACCCTCTGGTAAAAGTTATTTAAACGGCCATTGCGTATTTTTAAGGTAGCGCTACCATACCTCTGTATCCATCGACCAGTCAGTCCGTCGCACCAACGTAAAGAATCCTTCCTAGCCCTTAACGGCAAACCGTGCAGTCTCCAACAGCCTTCGTCCAAACGAAGCTCTCCCAATTTCCACTTAAGAGCAAAACGCCAGCGTCCAAACGAAGCAGCAGCTCAACTTCAGCAAACAGTCCGTTTTAAATTCTCAGTCACTTTTCTGACTTAAACTTGCAGTGACTTTTTAATACTAAACTAAACGAACCTAACCCTGAGCCACTAGGGTGGCGGTAGCGGCTTTTGACTCGTACTAATTAGCGGCAATTAGATACCATAAAGTCCTTACTTCTGAAACTTAGGATATAACGTTACCAGTCTATTTATTCTATCAGCAGATAGTTCATACCACAGCAGGCAGTAGTAAAAAAAACAAAAAAAAAACACCCGCTATTAATATATTTAAAGTCACCGCTCAAACAAGCAAACAGGCCGGATACGGTCAAAATACTGTTGACCTCGTCGTCAACCTCCTGTACCTGCTGACCTCTACAGTGACCGTTACATGTTAGAGCGCCCCCTGGTGGTAAGAGGTTAAAATAAACCTACATTTAAACAGTACATTTAAAGAAAACACAAATGGCTACAAGGAACAAGGTGGACCAAAACCCCTCACAGCTGGCACACAACCCACCTTCAACGTTGAAATATGGTTGAACTATAGGTAAAGTAATGTCTGTTGTTGTTTCAATGTTGAAACAGCCTTGAAACAACACTTAATATTAAATGGTAGTGCAAATGTTAAATTTTTAACATTGAATCAACATAATGTCCTCAATCTTCTTTACATTTCATCTCCATACAATTTCAAAAACTGTTGGATGGGGGGATGAAAAAGTGGTTTTACTTCCATTGGCAGTAATTGCTTATTAATTTGGCACAAATTCTTTGCCATACCTTGGGCTATGTTCAATTGTTTTGTTCTATTTGTTTTACTATTGTGTTTTTGAGATCAAATATTCAATCAGATTGGTAGTGGGGAGTAACATTCTTTATAACCAGCTTTACTACCGTGATGTAAGTTTATTGTTAACACTCTGTTAACTATAGGATTTTCTAGTTTTAGCTTCTTGTAGTTATTTTTTTTGTTTGTAGTTGTGCAGTTCCTACTGTGTTTTCAGAGAGAGAGAATAAAAATAAAATTGGTAATTTTTCAATATGGCATGCAAGTTTTTTTTTCTCTTTCATACAATTTTGAGCATCCTGAATGTGAGCTATGGTTTGTTAATGTTTGAATGTACGTTGAAACAACATTACCATATAAACGTTGGTTCACTTTTCAAAATTAACACAAAATCTACCATTGATTTAACCATAACGTTGGAATGTCAGCTGGATTGGTTGTTTTCCTTATGAGGCCAAGAGAAAATGTTTACTCTTGTGGTGATGTTGGACTAAACTGCTTTTATGAAGCAAGTTTAGCAAATAGCAAGTGACAGAAAGGCTGAAACAACAATGCCTAGCCAGCAAGCCAGCTATCTAAACCAGGGGTGTCCAAACTACGGCCCACAGGCCATTTGCGGCCCGTTTCCTTTTTTAGAGCGGACCGCGAGGTATTTTAGAAACAGAATTAAAGTAGGCCCGCTGTTAAGCAGGTTTTTATAATGTGAGATTCAAAGTTTGAACGCTAGGTGTCAGAAACGGGGCAAAGAGTCTAAAAGCGGAGAGAGTGCTCAGTTGTAGCGCAGAAAAACGGGCCAAAGAGTCTAAAAGTGGCGAGAGTGTTCAATTGTAACGCAGAAAACAGGCCAAAAAGTCTAAAAGTTGACGTAATTAAGGAGTTTAATATTCATGAAATGAAACATCAAATTAAACATTTTTTACACAACACTGTCAAAGATAGATAAAGTAAAATGGTGTGTAAATAAAAGTAATCAGGAAAATGTTTTATTTAAAGTGGTATTTTTCATTATTTGTTTTATTACAGAGTCTGTGGCCCGTGACTTCAAATATATTTCTCCTTCTGGCCCCCAACAAAAAAAGTTTGGACACCCCTGATCTAAACAAACATCCCCACCAGCCACTTAACCATCCAGCAACAGAAGAGATCCTTAATTTGCCTTGTAATTACCAATTTAATCTATAACAGTATGAAACACATTAACTGAAAAAAGTTGCACAGTGCACAGTAATTCCTTTCATGCATTTCCTGACCTAACACACCTGATTCTGCTAATAAAGGTCTTAATGACTGTTTGGGTCAGTAAGTTCTCAGGGCAGTTAAGAATTACTGATCTAGGTTAAAGTGGAAAGGTATTATCTACATCAGGGGACATCAAATAAAGTTACCTGAGGTCAAATTCTTACAGTGCAAATACTCTTTGGGGCAGACCCTCAGAATGAACCCACACACACACTTGTTTTTATCAGACATGCTCTTTCCCACATACACTCTTTACACAACAGGAATTAGCATTTCATTTGATTTAACTGATCAATTATGAAACAGCTAATAAGAAGACGTTAGTGTTGGGATATCAACTACATCCACTTCCAGTTTTTAGTATTTGCTCATGCTAGGACAATTACATGAACATTGTGAGTAACCTGTGAGGTTACAACTATACACACAAATAGCTGTGGCCAAAGGCTGCTTATGTTTGTGTTCTACTGTTTAACAGCTTCTCATAAATTTCCACCAGATACATAAGGGGGGAATCATTTGTAGTGTAGTTGCATTCTTGTAGTAGAAACATGGCAAACTTTTCAATCTTTGCAGAGTAATTTCAAATTTAGATGTGAGGTGTGAAGAGATGTGAAGTTTTCTATGGTATTATTGGCATGTAAAGACAGAAAAAAACACGTTCTAATTTTTTTACATTAAAAAAATGTTAAATACAAATGTGTAACAATTGCTACAAGAACATGAAACACGTCCTGTTTTGTGGATCTAGTTGTACTTCTTAGCAGTGAATTTTTTAAGCCTATTTCATAATGCTGTTCATAATCATAACCAATGACTGTATATGAGCAATGGCTTAAAATGGCTTAAAGTGTCAGAAGGCATTTAACAAAAAATATTCCTCATTCATATAATTACATACTACTTTTACTGCAGTTAGTACATTTTATTTAAAGAAATATATATATAATAAATAATAATAATCAAAATAATAATAGTGCAAGAATTTAAGTTGATCAAGAAGCTTTTTCCTGTCACCTGACAGATCTATAGTGGAACTAACACTTTAAGTTTTAAGAGCAACACTAAGGGTCCCACGTTCCCTCTCAGTTTATATTTAGAGAAGGTGGTGCTATGTTTATGCTAAAGTGATTCCACACACACCCTGCAGAAGTAGGTCAGACTGAGAGTGGGCTAAATGCTAAAATAAGGTGTCAGTTGTAAGTCTGAGTCAGCTCTCCAAAAAGAAGCATAATGACAATTGTAAAAGAAAAGTACATACTTTTAACATTAAAATTAAAACGTACTTAAATACATACTAAATGTACTATTTTGGAACAATTTATGGCAAGTTAAGTATATTTCAATTGTGATTAAGCTATATTTAAATACAATATGATAGCATTCGTTTGTGCTTTTGAGTGGTTTTTTTTTTTCATAAAACTTCTGCAAACCTTAGTAGATTTAAGTATGTGTTTTTAACATCATTTTTAATACACTCGATGTATATTGTAAATGTACTACTTTGCATATTGATGCATATATTGTGTACACCTTAATGCTACTAGAAAAAAAGTACACAAAAGTTCACTTTAAGCAGTATGTAATGCCAAGATTTTCCTTATAAAGTAAATTAAATTGAAGATATACTTTAAATATTCTTTACCTAATTTGAAACATACGTTTAATGCTTTTAAGTATACTTCCTTTTTACAAGGGGATGTATGTAACTCTGAAGTAAGGGAGTGGAGCAAAGGTGCATTAGACACACACCTGTAAAAGTTTATGTACATTCCCACCCCTATGTACATTAAATGTAATTTTCAAACCACGCTTCATGGGAACATGGCTGTTTGGGTATTTAGACTTGTTTACGCAGCAACCAGAGCACAGGAGAGGTAACTGGAGACTGTTGTAGAAAAGAAAATGAAAGGTGGGTTAACCCCCACCTCTCGTCCGGGGTACAACTCCCCTACGTGTTCGTTTGATAGAGAGTCGTAGGCAGGTGGAGTGAAGTTGAAAGCAAACCAAGTATTTATTACTGAATTCAGGAGAACCAATACATACAAGACAGTTAACAGCCGTCCCAGTAGAAGTTCTGACCCCCCTCTGATCTGACTCCATGTTTATACCCCAAATGACGTGAAGCCTGCTGATGAGGCGTTGCTAAAATCATCTCATGTTAGTATGCATATTCTCACGTGTTAGTGTTCAAGTTTCACAGGTCTGACCGGACCACTAGTGTTTGGCCTTGATTGTGTCCAGCCGGACAGTGTGGTATTGTTTTAAGAATTGACTGGGTCCAGTCAGACAGTGTGATATTGTTTCAGTAATTAGACAGTGCCGCCCTCCCTATGCGCGCGGGTCCTCCCGCTTTGGTAGGTGAAGGACTTTGCACGCACAGAGAGAAAGGCCGCACTGTTCGTCCCGAAGCCTCCTTTGTATCAATTTAGTTCATACAGAGTGCACCAGCTGATGATTGATGGTCGTTAGTCAGAGACATGCAGTAAACGAAATGCTTCAAGCATGAGCTACACTGTTACTGGTGAAAATACAGATCAGGGTTGGGTTTCCCAAAAGCTTCTTAGCACAAAGGCAATTCTTAGATGGTTGAGTGAGCATAATATTGAGTTTTTTTCACTCTTTCTCTCTCTCTCTATCTCTCCATGATATAAAATGTTCTTAATGCTAAGATGCTTTTGGGAAACTGGGGCCTGTTGTGTAAAGGAACTGTTTTTGTATTTATTAGTAATAAGGTTCCAATGCTATAACACAAATCTTCAAGGAAGCACCTTTATTTTGGCACTATTTTCTAGAATCCTCCCAATGACTTAGCAGTTTGTAAAGCCACAACACCACCCAGAAAACACCAGGTAGGGCATGACAGGATTCCTAAACTAATATGCACACAAACAAAACTCCCTGCTGAGCTTCCCTGTTATTGTTTTTGGAAAAAAATGAAAGTACCATGCCCAGTGTTTTATAATGGTGGTTTGATAAGTGTGCTTAGAGGTTTCTGGGAGCTGTGTTGAAGGAAATCCGCCATGTCATGTTGCTTTGAGCAAGACCTATATGGAAATGGAGAACATGAATTTCAGGTTAGAGAAATTCAGGATAACGAAGAAAAGAAAAAACACAGTGACCTTGACTATGAGAATGGTGCTATGTTCATGAAATATTTTTTTTGTAGGATACAAACATGTTAATATTCTTCATATACTTTATATGGATAAATAAACAGTGTTAACACATAGCTTACTGAAACACCAAAATAGTCAAATTATTCTGCTCTCTGTTAAGATCTTGTAGGAAATGTAGTTCTCATTTATTTGTATGTTTTGCTGGGAAAATGTTCACATATTTGATTGTTAACAAGCCACAGTTTCAGCTCATCAGTAAAAGCACGATGAGTATTCATTTCTCTAATATGGACTAGCAATAAATTCAATTCTTTAGATGCTGTTGCAGATAACTGTTACAATGTTAAAGATTTAATAAAAGCAATTCTTCGAATAGAAAAGTTTCCTAGTACTGCTAATAGCCTAAACACTTGTTCCTTGCATAATTGTGAGGCTAAATTTGGCTTCTTCTGTTCGGCCATCTCATTAAGACTTTTTGTTCAACCCTAAATATGGCTTGTAAAAGGTGAAATATCAAACTATATGTGAGAAAAAGATGAATAAGAAAATTTACTTTATAGGGCTTGAGGAATGATTGCTTGCTTATGTTTGTCCAACACGAAAAGAGTTGATTTGGCCCTACTTTGGGCCTGCATCCCAATCTACTTTGTTTATCTCAAAGTTGAGGATTGTCCAATAACAATTCCCCTTATCTTGGCTTAAATTATTTGGCTAAACTCACAAATTCTGCTTGGCGAACATAGAAGCTCAATACTGAGTAAAAATAAACTGTCATGTTTTGGTTCAGTTTTGTTAGATGAGTGCCAGTTTTTTTGTTGTTTGACGACCTGTACAAAGTTTAACTCAAAGCAGTTAAGTCAATTCCATTCTGAAAGATTCAAGTAAATGAATCAACAGTTTCACAAAACTACAAAAATAATACTTAATAAAGTTTGAGAGACATAATTTGGAGGGAAAAGAAAATAGATTGGTCCTATAGATAAGTGACAAAACGCACCACGCATGCTTTTTAACGCTGACCAGAGGTCTGTTTTGTCAGACAAACAGATGTGTTGCAAGCATCTAGAAATAGAACAGATAACTCAGAAGCACAGGTAATGATTCAGTATATATGTGTGCTGTGCGTGAATTGGGATTAGTTCTCATGTAGAAATCATCAAGTTATAAAAACTTGCTCCAAGATGTTCAAAAATATTTGTTTAAATTTCCATTCCATTTCTATTATTGTTCTATATGTCATTACCTTCCTGTCTGTCTGTTTGATGCTGTACTGCCGCAGACAGACAGGCAGGGCACTCTTTGCCAGCCCTTTGGCCCACTTTAGATAAGAGGGCTTACACTTATCTAAAATCAACTGTTTTATTTTATGTCAACACATCTGTGTCTATTTTTAGTGTTGTGTGGGATTGGGGGCTTCTAAGCAGTGGAACTTGTCCTATGTGCTCACTGAATTCTCAGCAAATCAACGATAAACACATCCTGTTTTTCTACTCGGATATGAGTGTTTGTACAACGTGTGCCTGGTTTGCCCAGGCTGCACTGACAAGGACTTATTCGTAACTTGTTTACGCGAGTTTGATAACGATGATTAAGTGCATGATTAGTGTAATGGTGTACACTGTGCCATAGAGTGACGCCTTAAAATGCACACACTGAGCCATATTGAGATCTACTGACTAGACAAATGGTTGTGTATAGATCTGCATGGTATTACTGGAAATCTTTAATACATGACTTCTACTACTACAATTAAAAGCAGTGAAAACAGCATCTTAAGCCCTATCCAGACAGAATTATTATTATTATATATTTTTTTCTCAGATCCATAAAAAAAATTACAGGCTAAATTATCTACTTTTTCCCCCTGAACTCCATGGTCCTCCGATAATTCCCGTATGGTCGCGCATCTCTGTGTTTCGTCACCTCACATTTAATAAAATAGCTATTTGTCCACTGCTACGCACCATAATTACACTTTGGGTGCGCGTTTCCACAAAGATCAATGTAAACACAACAGCAAGTGGAAATGGAGGAGCTACTGAACGCGATGTCATGTGACCGAGAAAGCCAAAAAAAACTCACAGGTCCTCCTGTTTTTTCAATTACAGCCCAGATGCAAGAGTTTTATCACTGAGTAGAAGTGCAAAATATTTTTCACAGACATCCCCCTGAGAAACATATCCCATCCGGACAGGGCTTTAGTCATTTCCACTCCAGGACTGAAATGCAGCTAACTGCAATATGTAACTCTGGTGAAGCAGGCATAACAACACTGCCACACACTAACAACAGAAATCTATTTTTAATGTTCATACCGACACACAGATAACACATCTGTATCATGTGATGAAAAAGATTGAATTTAGACATGCTCACTTTAAGTTTTACATTAACTTAATGTAAAAAAGACATTTTGGCATTTATACTTATACAAATTTTGTATTAACATTTAGCTTGATGCCTAATATGTCAATCCCACTAATTGGCAGCTACTATTGTACTTATACTTAAGCAAATGATCTAGAGAATATTATTGTGTGTGACATTTTTTCTGGGCCAGGCAGTGTATTATCAATGTTATTTACTTTATGCGTCAGTGATTTTATTGTAATGGCAGATTGATGTACAGGCCTACATAGCACTTGAATTTGGAGCATGTTCCATTTTCTGCAAGGACTGTCCTGGGAAAATCAACATCTGGGGATACTGGAAAATAGCTTAAAAAGCTTTTTCATTTTGTGATGTCTTCACAATCGAAAATATATAATTCTTGACAATTTGTCTATATAAATCTGTTTTAAATGTTAAAATCTAAAAGAATGACCAGTAAACATAGAGGTTATTAGAGTTAAAGCAGCATTTCCAGTACTACAGTATACTGATACTGAAAAGGCTTCTTCTGTGTGTATATAACCCTGTCAGGGTTTCACAGCATTTCCAGGAGAGGACTGTTCGTTGACCCTTCTCTTTCCTGTATCACGCTTAGGTTCCACAGAGACCACCAGCCAGCAGCATGAGCAGTGTGAACTCCCCCGCCTGTCTGCTGGCACGGAATCACTTCTACAGGAGTAAGTTAGTTACCTGCCCGGTGTTTTCCTACAGCTGCACTTTGACACGGCTGAATTCGTCCACATGAAAACAGCACACCGTGTTCACAGTAGAGCCTTATCTTACGCTGCATAATTTCAGTCACACTATTTTGATATGTTGTTTTCAGAATAGCCGTGATTAGTCACAGAGTATCTGCAGGTATGAGGAAATAAAAAAAAAATCACCTCTTTAACAAAAACAAAATGGTAAGAAGGCACATAAAACCAAAACAGACATAAAGTCACAGTTTTGTGCAAACAAAAATGGAAGAGTTTTTACACAGAAAATAGTTTAGGTTTAGTGCAACATTTGCACTCACCCATGCCAACAGTACCATCTTTATTTAGTCTGAAGTTAATTCAGTAGCTAACTAAGCCAACTTGGATATGAAATTTCTAAAATAATTAAAACCAGAATTGTGGTTAACCCTTTCAAACCCTGCATCCATTACAGTGGACATCATGTATTTTCTTTATTTTTAAAGGTTTTGTTGCACATTTTTAACACTTTTAACACTATTTGAGAACTGTTGCCCATCAGAATAGACCATTAACCAGCCAATGAACAAG
The DNA here is from genome assembly GCF_023375975.1 of Astyanax mexicanus. Lineage (NCBI taxonomy): Eukaryota > Metazoa > Chordata > Actinopteri > Characiformes > Acestrorhamphidae > Astyanax > Astyanax mexicanus. The sequence continues at coordinate 32,673,098 of NC_064420.1, forward strand.
TTTATAAACCAATGAAACAGAAACGTGTCACTGCCCACTGCAAAAACAGATTTAGAACACTTTTTAATCATGTTTTTTACTGTTTAGGGATGATTTATAAAATAAAATATAACACACAGGCGTCAAATGCAATGGGAATATAAAAAAACTATTACATATTTGAGAATTTATTTGCAATATAGATTTTCTAGTAGAATATTAGATTCTTTTTTTTTAGTTTTTTTTTTCATTACAGACAAAAACAGCATTCTTTCATTTTTTTTTCCATCGCTGGAGATAAATCAGGACTAAAAGGGTTAATATATTGGGAATTTTATGGCCAATGGGAGGTGGATTTAAGAGATTTTAAGACAAATTAACACTTTTTTTAAAGCTAAATGAATTTAAGACCTTTTATGACTTCTGTCATACGAGTCATTACGCTGACGGATAAAAAACGGAATAATCATTAAATAAATAAATAAATACAGTCATGTAAAGACGTGGGCATTTGATCATGATTTTGAAATACTGAGAGATTGAGGTAATACAACTAAACACATTAAACTAGCTGTTAATTCCCCCATTTAGTTTTTTTCCGGTAACCATATACCAGTTTTTGACCTCGACCAAAGCAGAAGTCTTTCAGATGTTTATTTAATGCACTGCCTAATTTAAATCACCCCAGAGCATTTTTAAAAAAAATTAAGATTTCATCACTGAGAAAGCAGCCCCAAATCATAACATTTCCACATGCTTGCTTCACAGTTATGCTCAAATGCTAACTTTGCTAGGACGACTGCCTGACCTGGCTTTACTGGCAGTTGTTTTAAATGTTCTCCGCTGGTGTTTTGTTGTGTTTTTTTTTTCCTTCACAACCTCCAATACATCTACAACCTTCTTTCTGAAGGCTTTAGAGAACTCTTTGGATCTGGTTGGTCATTCTGATCCACTCACTTCAACAATCAACAGCAAATCACACAAATGTCTGAGGTTTAAATAAGATTAGCTTTTCCAAAACCCTTTCTAACCATGTTCTAATCATTTGCAGGTAATGAGCTGCACTTGATTATTATTTAAGACTTTTTTTTTCTTTTTGACTAAAAAACTTTAGATCAAATGTTTCACTATGTCTAAAAAGACAAATAAACAATAATATGGACTTCATTGGACAAATTAATGCCCTGACTTTAGTTATACTGGTTCTGGTTTTAGACACCAACATTTTGTTTGGCCTAAAACATAAGCAGCCCTAAACCGATTTATACAATTTTATAAACATACCAGCTGCTTACAGTGAGCAGATTACTTTTTGTCTTGGCTTTAGTGCCACGTGTCTGTAGAAAATATACAGGTAACACTTGTTTATATGGTTGTTTGTTTGTTTTCTGTGCAGGTGCCAGCCCCACTGAAAAAGTGAAGCCTGTGTTCAGTTTGACACAAAGTCAAGTGTCCATCTGGGTGACCACATCCTCACACCAAGGTACAAGAGAGTCAATATCAATACAAGGTGCCTTTTTTTATCCGAAGCTTTTGTCAAGATTTACTTTGCATGAACACATTATTACACATACAGCTCTAGAAAAAAATAAATAAAAGACCACTTAAAATTGACGAGTTTATTTGATCTTAGCTAATTGAAAACCTCTGACATATAATCAAGAGGAATATGGATGATCAAAAGCCATCAAATCAAGCTGAACTTCTTGAATTTTTGCACCAGTAGTGGCATAAAGTTATCCAAAAGCAGTGTGTAAGACTGGTGAAGGAAAACATGCCAAGATGCATGAAAACTATTATTAAAAAACAGGATTATTCTACCAAATGTTGATTTATAAACTCTTAAAACTTTATGAATATAAACTTTGTTTTATTTGCATTATTTGTGGTCTGAAAGCTCTGCATCTTTTTTGTTAATTCAGACATTTCTCATTTTCTGCTAATAAATGCTCTAAATTACAATATTTGTATTAGTAATTTGAGAGATAAGTTGTCCATAGTTTATAAAATAAAACAACAATGTTCATTTTACTCAAACATATACCTATAAATAGCTAAATCAGAGAAACTGATTCAGAAACTGAAGTGGTTATTTAAGTTTTATATGTAGAAATGTTGCCTTCACTTTTAAAAACATTTTGTACTTTTTGTACAGTTGTCTTTGATGTGGGGTATTGAGTTTTTGTTCTTTTGTTATAATTGTTATATGGTCTCTAAAAGAAAGCTTTAATATTGTAAGTTATTTTGCATGTATTTGAATGTGTGGATACTTTTTCTTTTAAATATTAATTAAATTAAAATGACCTAACTAATATTGTAAAGATCCCATTTGTTCTGACAGAAAAAAACTCTTTGAGTTTATTTAGGTCTGTAAGTTAGATAAATTTTTGTAAAAAGAAAAAGAAGAAGAAGAAAAAAATTGTCAATGAAATTTATGTCATCTGTCAATGGGTTTTTAATGTTACAGCTAATCTTCGTATATTTCCATCATGAATCAATCTCATAACTCGTATGAGTATCGTAAAATATAATCAATTTCTGTCTCTCTGCAGGAATTCCTGGACAGGAGACCAGTAAATGGGTAGTGAATGTGGTTTTGAAGAGTCCAGTACGACCTCCTCCAAACAGCTAATGCAAGCTGACCTGTAGGAAGTCTAGTAGACCCTCTTCATATGGCTGAAAAGACTCCACGCAGTGTTACAGAGAGAGAGAGAGAGAGACTCTGCTATTCCTCCTTCAGGACAGTGGTTAAAGGCTTTGGACATGGATGAGTTCCAGTTATATCCTAAATGTTAAATGCACTTCTTCAATGCATCAAAGGAAAAATTGTCCAAACAACTTGCAGCTAAGTTTGTCCACAATGCATTCCCACCCTACCTACCTTTCATTTTCCATGCTTTCCCCAGAGGCTACCATGTAACATACTTGTTTTAAAAGTATGGCTTAAAGAGACTGAACAGTAGAGGCTCTCAGCTTCTGGCACTTTCACCCAGCTTTCTAAAGTGGACCTGTTGCCAAGCACAGAGGAAGAGGGATGGAAAGAAACGAAGGACAGTTTCATCAGAGCACAAAATAGCCTTTTCCATCTCTCCATCTATCGGCCCTCAGTGACCCGGAAAATCTGCATGCACACGGGAAAAAGAAGGCACTTTGAATTAGAGAGCTGTACAAATAATCACCCTGCTTTAAAAAGTAATGTCTGTACTGTCTGAGCTCCTTTTGTGCCTTTGATTTGATATGATGTGATTACAAAATGAACTGAATTTCCTTTATTGCCCATTATCTGTGTCGACTGAAACTGCTACCCACATTCAGTAATGTTGTATATATATTAAATAGATCTGGTATTCAAGTCTTTTACATTACAGCAAATAAATTACTGATAATTGAATTGAATTACTGCAATACTACAGCTACAAAATAAGCAGTATACTAGAAATTTAATTTATTTCTCATGGAACCTCTTTACAAAAAAAAAACAGAAATGGATTTGTATTTGTATTTGTATTTTAGGGTTCTATTGAGTATGTTGGCCATTTTTCAAGTGTCCAAATCAAGTGGAATTTTAAGAACACTCATAACGTATAGTGTTGCTTTTTAAATACGCTGAGTGATACAAGTGCTGAAAAACTGTATACTGTATTGCTTTTACTACCTGCTTTTACTATTTACCACTACTAAGCCAAGTTTAAATGGAATGCAGCTTAAAAACAGCACACGGCAGGGGCCAAAAACTTTTTTCCCCAAGGTTAGGTGGCATCTGCCTGGAAAACCACAGAGGTGTATGGCCCAGTAAAAGACTAAATTGATCAGACTACAGCTGAGCAAAAGAAACAGCTGATTATTTAGCCTATAGGTTAAAATAATTTAAAACCCTTTCAAGGATTTGCTCAAAATGCTTAATTAAGAATGAATTTTAAGGCATCATCTGCTTTTGTGTTCATGCTGGTAACAGTTACTAATAATAATAAGACCACAACACTGCTTTTATTGAGGTCTTATTCAGAAGAGGCCTGTGTTGTCTGTTAACTATCGTCATTATTTCCACAATATGGGCACATTGGCGCCACATGGTGTAGAAGAGCATTCTGTGGACTCTAAAGCCAGGAATAGATACCACTGAACAGGTTTGCTTTTCCATAAACTTCAGGTTCACTGCACTACATAAGCACACAGTTTGACTCATTTTGGCCTGAGCATTTGTAGTGAACATACAATAGACAGCAGGGTTGCACAGTGGAATGTCTGCAGTGAAGCTCCAGTGAAGCAAAGTTAACATGGTAGTTATATAACAGCTTTTCATGCTCATTGCATGAACACTGCATGAACAAGTGCTAATTTGGGAATTGATGTTTAGTAATATTACAACAAAATGTTATAATAGCATTGTTCAGTGGGAGAATCTTAAAACTCGAGCCCCAGCGGATTAAGGAAGAATAAATCTGAGATTAAAACTCTTGATAATACCCCAAAAGATTACAAATATTAAAAAAGAAGAAAACAAATTTATAACTTATCCCAATTTTTGTGGTGCATCAGACACACGTGCTTACAAGAGATACTGAATTAATAACCACCAGTTACTAAGTCATTAAATATGCATAGTCAAAAGGTTTGGCTGCTTAAGACTTTTATTGTTTCCGTGAGCACATGGTGACAGTGGAAATAAGTAACAAAAACATTTAAAAAGCAACCACAGTGTTACAGATGTGTAGAAATGTACAAAACCTTCACTTTTTAAAAATTGTATTTCAAGTCAAAACATACAAAATGAATTCAAAAGAAACAAATACTAAAATGCAGCCTATTCTACAGATGGAAAAATACTAAACAAAACAAAACATAAAAACAGAGCCGTTTCCGTCTCCTAGCGTTGGTCCCCCAAAGCTGGACTCATGAAGGGGGAGAGGTCCCCGCCTCCGACTTCCCAGCATCACTGCTCTCACTGGCCTGCCTCTTCATCACCATATCCCGGGCAATGCACATCACCTGCCCGTCACTGACACTCATTACTCCTCCCCTGCAAAACCAAAGCAAAAAAAAGTGTTAGTCAAGGGGAAAAAAAAAAAAAAAAAAAAAATTATATATATATATATATATATATATATATATATATATATATATATATATATATATATATATATATATATATATATATAATAATAATAAATATATATATTTTTTTTCCTATATATATATATATATATATATATATATATATATATATATATATATATATATATATATATATATATATATATATATACACACACACACACACACACACACACACACATTTTGGACTATGTTTAGTTTAAACTGGAAACATGCAAGCATTTGGGCATCACAACAAAGAATGGAGTAGAAAGACTCACTTTTGTTGTGCCTCCTCGGTCAGGGTACCCATGCCTGGTTGGTTCGGCTTCCCAAAGAAGAAACTTGACCACCAGTGACCAGAGTCCTGCTTGGGCAGGCCTAGAAAAGAAGAACAATAAATCCCATGAAAAGAGACTCAATACCAAGAGAAATGCCAGAGTACATAGCAGAAAATGTCCATGTGGTCAGGGTCAAGGTCCAACGATGTGTCACAGGTAGGCAATCACAAGTAGCTTTACAGGTGAGACACTCATTGTTTACTCAACACTTGCAAGAATGATTGCCTTGATTACCTTCAAACAGTCTATTGCATTGACACATAAATGTCAATAACACTTTGGTAGGGGTAAAGCTTCTAGACTATTCCAGCCATGCTGAAATTTATTTCAGGCAGAGGACTCAAGTAGGAAATAAAAAAAAACTAAACAAATGTACAAGCCACAATCTGGCTTGACCTGTTAACAGTTAAAACATCAATGCTCACCTGGGTGATGTGGGATAACTTCCCCGCTGTACTCCGAACTGCCACATGAGCTGCTACTTGAGGTAGAACCCAGGCGCCCTGAAGACAGACAAACAATGAACAAAATGCACACTACTAAGCTAAAAGACTAATCTAACATTATATAAAAAGTAGCTACTGCAAAGCTACTGTTCTGCAAAATCTCTTACTTCGATAGTAGTCAGTGGTGGCTACAAGAGAACCGCTAGATGGGATTGCTGCCATGATTGCTCCAGACGTCTGCACCAGTCCTTAGATGGTAACCTTTAAAGCAGAATGGAGATATGATTAGACATTAAAAAAAAAAAATTAGTCTAAACTTTACAGTATGGCTGGGCAATATAATTTAAGTTTTTAAATATTAACAATATATTTTCAAACAAAAAACCTCAATTATAATCAAGAGGAAGACAGATCACCACAAGCCAGGAGTGTGTAAGACTGGTGGAGGAGAACATGCAAAGATGCATGAACGTTGTGCCTAAGAACCAGGGTTATTCCACCAAATATTGATTTCTGAACTCTCAAAACTTTATGAATATTAACTTAGTTTTCTTTGCGTTATTTCAGCCATTTCTCATTTTCTGGAAATAAATGCTCTAAATGACAATATTTTTATTTGGAATTTGGGAGAAATGTTGTCTGTAGTTTATGAAATAAAACAATGTTAATTGTACTCAAACCTAAACCTATAAATAGCAAAATCGGAGAAACTGATTCAGAAAGTGAAGTGGTCTCTATTTGTTTTCCAGAGCTGTATATTGCAAAAGAAATGTCTAAATATTAATAATATCATGCTATAGAGGGCTAATTTTCAGAGTCAAATTCAATCCAGTCCAGTATTAAAGCCGTTTGGTTGACTAATGTCACTTTACAGTGAAACTAAACCAAACAAACAATGGTTTTGCTGTAAACAAAGCTGAAAACAACTAAGCTAGCTAGCCAACTGGCTAACGGTAATTCTGCACAAATTTGACAGAATTTACTTATTATTATTGAACTGGAATTTTCCTTAAAAAAGGAAAGCGAATGTTTATAAAAAGAAATGTTTGACACGACCAGCTAAACCGTTAACAGCTAGGTTATGTTAACTGGCTAACAGCATCAAAACAACGCTTTCTCCGTGCTGTGACTGTAGTTCATAACTGGGTTAACTAGCGTTAGCCGACATCTCCTCAAAAATAACGGAAACAAACGCGTATCTCCACTGAACTCACCTTCTTTCTGCTTGTGCTGAGGGTGTTAAAGCACAATGTTCGGCTCAGTCGGAGGCTTTGGGGAGTTAACGCTAGGCGACGGGGCCCATTTGTAAAGGTTTGGGTGGCTGAAACCCTCCACGTCCAGTGAAGATACCGCAGTGCTGTCTGAAAACAGCCCCGGAGAGCGGGGCTTTATACAGGGAGGTGACGTCAGCAGGAGCCCCTGCCTGGTCAAACTGGCTCAAACCAGCTTTCTGACGAGTCGCGAGACTCTGTGTTTGTTGTAGGTTGTGCAGTCAGTAGGAGAGAGGACTGAAGGTGTAAATATGCGGGAAGAGAGAATATAAGGGAGTATAAAGACGTACTGACTTTATTAAACCGTTATTATTACTTTTATTGTAATTGTGAGGTATAGTGCATTACATTGTGTTCACGATATAACACATGGAGTTCGGCGATATGCTACAGTCCCTGGTGGTCTAGTGGTTAGGATTCGGCGCTCTCACCGCCGCGGCCCGGGTTCGATTCCCGGTCAGGGAACGAAACTTTTTTTGTGGAAGTTTTTTTTCCCCAAAATTAACTGTTTCTTTAACACAACTCACACGTTACCTACTTAGTTATGGCTCATAAACACATCGTTTTATTCATTTTATGAAGTATTTTGCAACTCACGCCCAATTTAACCTGCTGACAATACTTTAGAGCCCACATATGTTTTTTATTAGCTGTTAACCTTCTATGACATCAATTATATTTTAGGGGTGGAAAAATATTTTTCATTTGGTAAGCGTAGGAGTTTAAGCAAGCTTAAATTTAGATTTTTGCTTTTTTTGACAACAAGCTGATAATTTGAATCAGGTGTTTTAGAGCAAGGACGCACCTCAAACATGCGGGGTCAGGACCAGAGATGAGAATCACTGCTTTTTCACGAGTAATCCAAACAAAAGTGCCCTAACTGCACAAGGCAACAAATAAAAAAAAACCCTCTGTATTAGTAAGTTTACAGCAATAATTTAAAAATATAGTAAGAACATAAACAGGGAAATATCCTTCATTACATATTTTTGTACATACAGATTATCTTTACTTATTTTTATTTTTGACCTAATTGTGTGTGCCTTTAAATAAAAAAAAAATGGTAGTGTCTTAATAATTAGTGTCTCGCTTTTCGAACAGAAAATTGTGCCATTACGAATTGTGCCTTCTATGCCACCCTCTAAAATGGCTAGAGTGTGGCGCCGTATATAATTCTCCTACAGAAAAAACATGATGAAAAATATAAATATATCAATAAAAGTAATATTATATATATATATATATATATATATATATATATATATATATATATATATACATATAATGACAGTTAATGTATTGCTGTAAACTCAGGAATTATTTTGATGTAAATAATTAACTACTCTCTCTTTCTTCCAGGGTTACTTCTGTATTTAGATACTAAAATAGCTCAGTTGCGGGACACTGATAAGGGAGGACATTTCAGGGAATCAGGCCTAACTTTATATTAGGTGCATGCCAGGTGTGCAGTCGCATGCAGGTTTGGACCACACTGTTCAAATGACATGTTCTCTTGACCTTATGTGAAAACAAAACTTTCTACCTTTTTTAAGTAATTACTTCAGTTTTAGAAAACAGTTTCTTTTTTATTTAATGCATTTAACATATTAATAAAAACATAACATTTAAACATATACATGTGCCATTATCTTTGTACATAACACATTTCACATTCCTATGTTATGTTTTTTTTTCCAAATAATACTATATAACATAAAGGCAGAATCTTTCATTTAGACAGATACTCCTAAGGTAAGCGCTGTCCAATAGAAATGTTCTTTAGCTCTTATTGAGCTATTAAACATTCAATTATACAGATAACAATTACACAAAATAAACAATTTTGCTTAGGGAAAACAGGTAAAATGGTTATACTGAAATTAGAGATTAATGACAAAAGTCTTAATTTATCTCTGGAAAATCCCAGTGTGATAAATAATTTCACCTAATTTTCACCCAACAGAAAAAGGACAAGATGAGCACTGTGGAAATGAGAACATTTCCATCCCAGAAATAGCAGGCACACAGCAGCTTTAAGCTTTGGCAATACTCATGTTCTGTGTCTGAAACGTAAGACACATTTTATTGCCTTTCAGTTACAGATCAGACAGACAGCAAGGCATTAAATCAGCTACCCAGCTTCCAGTTTCATAATCAAAGTAATAATATAAATATAATATTAATAAAAATGTTAAATGAGAAGAACATAACCAGTGCTATGTTTGAGAATGGAGGTATAAACGTTTTTAAACAATAAACAAATAATACTGTTATCAATGTCAAAGAACCAATCAAAGTAAAAATAACAATTGGAACATCATTTACAAACAGGTACGTAACACTGAATTCCTTTTAAAGTTTCATTTTGAAGTGCATAACATTTATATCAATTAGGATAACTTCCAATTTGGCTATATACATACACAGAAAACGTCTCCCATCACAATGATCTAATTTGGAACAAAAAACTATACAAAGATGAAGAATGTATTAATGTTAATCAACTCCCAATTAAATCAATTTGCTATATGATTTGATGCAATGTCAAATGGTGTAAAAGGAATATGTATTTTCCCCAGGGGTTCAAATATTCAATCCAAAAAAGCATCTATGATAAACTATTTATATGAGGATTTTACGTAAGGATCATTGTATACCAAATGCAAAAGTGATATGGAATTTCAAATTTCAAAACATACAGTTTAAAAGTAAATATATTGAAAATTAATTGATGAACGTCAAAATTATACAGAAATTATCAACCGTGTTTTTTACATTTATGCCAGAATGTTTTGGATACAGAGTTTGGTTTAATATTACTTTCAGATCCATGAACGCTTTAATAATAGTTATGCTGCCATCTACAGGCAGTTCCATGCAGTTGAATATATTCAGTATTTACACCAGTTACTTACAAAAAAAGAGAGAACAGCTGTTGTTTGAAGGAATGCTTTATTGATATACAAACATAAACACAGACGTGAACATAAATGATAAGTATTCATTCCACCAATGTCTCAAAAGAAAACCAAATTTTTTCATGTTGTACACCTAAGCTATGATTCCTAAATTAAAGCAATATGGTGCTCGTGCTCTCTACAACAGCCAGTCCCATTTGCACACATGTAGTTCAATGGTTTTCTAGCACGGTTTCCATCAGAAAACATGCTCCGTACACTACATATTTCTCTCCTAGCTAACAACTAGAGATAGAGCCTTCTATCTAATAAATGCCATAAGATGAACCCAATAGCCAAACTTTACAACTTTCCCCTGCTGTGTATTACTGGCAGCATAGCTGTACATATTTCTGGCACACAGATATAACAAGTCCCTTGAACTTCAGCGTGGTCTATGATAAATGTTGTAAACTACTGATATAATTCAACCCACCGACACTTAGAAAAAAGAGATAACACCAACAAAGAATAAAGGAGGCAAAATAAAAAAGGCTTAATTTATCCAAACAGAAGAAATGATAAGAAAATTTGGCCAATGATGCAGTTTATCTTATTGGGTTTCCAAAAAGAAAAAAAAAAAGTGACTGTGCTACCATACAAACTGCACAAATATGCAGTCTTGTATAATTTAAAAGAAGATAACAAGATAACAAAAGGAGTTTGACACCACTGATCTTTTAAACAGTGTTTTGTTTTCTTTTTACATTGTTTTTTACATTGTTTTTTTTTACATTGGGTTACGTTAGATTAGGTTAGTGCAGGCTAACGCAAGAGTCATTTCATATTTCATAGTGATACCTGTGTAGTAGTTAGTGTGAGTGTAAGTGCGGTTTGGTGAAACAGCTCTTCGTTTCAACAGCAGAAGGTCTTTAAAATGGCCTCAGTTTGCTCTTAAAGCAGTGGCACAAAGCAAAGGCTCGCAGATTTTAATCTAGACAAAGCACAAACAAAATCAACTCCATCAATTTCACACTAGAAATCAAAAATTATATAAGTAGGAGTAGTAGAGGGCTGAAGAGGACGGTGAAAGGGAAAACAACCTCAAATGTAACATGCCCTGACCAGCAAAAAAAAAACAACAACCGATAAAGCAAGAGTGTGCAAGTGTAAGGCAGACAGAGGATTAGACATTCACTAAATGTACAGCAAAGTGTTGCTTCACATTGTACTGTATTGGAGTAAAAAAGGACTCAAATTAAAGATCAGCAGCATAGAAAACTGCAGCAAGTTCCTCTTTTTCCTTCCCACTCAGTTTTCATAGGGTGTTTCCTCTCTATTTACCCCTTTTTTTTAACCATGTGATGAACGCTGCTCGGCAGTAGAGTTTAAATATAGTTATTTGTATTCACTTATATTCATATTCCGATAAAAGTTATGTAAAAACATTATGCAAAGCAGTGTAAAATACTTTATAATACAAAATGATTTAACATTTTTCTCTTTTTGTACAACCTGTTTTGGATGACGCTTTGTGAAGTTAGCTGTAGTGTGTAAGTGTAAGTACAAGTGTGTGTGTGTTTGTGTCCATGTGGTGAGATGAGACGAGCACATGCAAGCACTGGTGGAAGAGGGGCTGGAGGAGAGAGGAGGATACAGAGAAAGAGAGAGAGAGAGAGAGAGAGAGAGATAAAGAGAGAGTGCAAGAGAAGTTTTGGCAGCTGTAGAGGGTCAGGCTTTACTAAGAGATGAAATGAGTGTCCGGGTTGGGAGTGCTGAGGCTTAGAACGGAGCTTTGTCCTGCACAGGGTTCGACTCGCTGGACGGACTCTGGATGCCATCACCGTTGGTTCTTCCTCCAACCACCTTGGTCTGCAACAAAAACCCAAACAGTCCATCAGACAGAGAGAAGAATGGGACTGAGCCACATCTGTATTATCACATTGAGTGATAATTAAGGCTAACCAATAAATCACCTTTTGTAGACTCACCACCGTTTTTTTTATTGTCTATGAAATTTTGCACTCCAACATACTGCATAGCCTGCAGTCTATCAATTGCAGGAGCTATGTAAATGGTATAAAACAACAATATACAGTGTATGCATTAAAAAAACTCTAAATATGATTTTTTATGGAACCTAAAGTGAGTCTTCTATGGTAGGAGAGGGCAATGGGGCCTGAGTCCAGCACAGTTTCCCGAGTTACCTGCTCCAACAGACCTACTAAACCTGGCAATTAACAAACAAGTTAACTCAAGTGTGCTTGAGCAGGAAAGGCACACAATTGTAAAGGAATCAAGTCCTCCAGGACCAGAGTTGCCCGCCCCCGTTTTAAAGAGTGTGCAGGAAAAAACATAAATATATTGTTTTATATCTTACAAGCTTCTAATGTCCAAACAGACCAAACAGAGTGGGACACACCACATTAAAAAAAATACCAATCAGCCACTGTTTTGCAATATTTTCACAACAAACAATATTTATCATCCTATTTTCACATGCACAAAATGCATTAGAAGAAAAAAAATCTCAAGAGTTAAATAAATACTACACTTATTTAAATCTAGAAATTAATAAAAAAATTTAATTTTAATTTTTAAAAAATTAAAATAATTACACACATTGTAACGAAGTGTGCAGTTGAGCAGTGTGTTGTTGAGCACTGATGAAATCCACCATATAATCAGATGTGAATCATTTATCACAGTACCAAATTTATCATATATTTGTTACTTGTCATATTGCCCAGCTCTATTTCTGACAGATTTTTAAACTTTTATTTAATGATTCAACATATAATAATATTAATAATATTAGAAATACTTTAGTGATCCCAGAGGGAAATTTGGGGTTGTTACAGTTGCAACCACTTCTGTACACTGAACAAATGATTACTACTAACATTAATAATCTGAAATAAAAAAAAAATAAAAAATGCTAACAAATACAATAAATCTAAAATATCCTGTATAAAACAAATATATATATTTTTTATTTTATTATTACTATTGCTCATATGAACTGTATGATAAGAGGCATATTGTCACACATTAAGAGAGGAGCTGTAGAGTCTTATTGCCACAGGAAGGGAGGCACCTCCTGTGGCGCTCTGTATTGCATTTTGGCAGAAAGTGCTTCTGTGACTCACCACTGTGTCAGAGTGGGTGAAAGCCAGTGTCCAAATTGGCCTGCAGCTTTGACAGCATCCTCCTCTCTAACTCTGCACTCAGCGAGTCCAGCTCTACACCCAGCACACATCACAGGCTTTGTGGATCATTTTTTATTTTATTTTATTGGTGCTTGCCACACTCGGCCTGCTGCACCATGATAGCACTCACCACCACAGGCTCATAGAAGATCCTGAGCATAGTCCAGCAAATACTGAAATACGTCAATGTGCACTTCCACATATTTATAATCCTTTACAGTGTCCACACTGACCCCTGATGGACACAAAGGACACTAGTGCCTTGTAGGGGCGGGCGATATGGCCCTAAAATAATATCATGACATTTCAAGGCATTTTTGCGATAACGATACTCTTGGCGATATGACAAAACACTGAATAAAAAAAAATATTTTAAGAATACACTACTGCAACAAAATTAAAATTAGATGTTATTATTGCATACGATACGATGTGGCACACCAATAACTGAGATATTAAAAAATACAAAAGTTTAATCTGAGTTGTCACAGAAGTCAATAATCCAGAATGTCATGATACTAATGCACTCCAAATATATCCATATGTGCAGGATTAAAGTAAAATCTACTTCATATAGTAGATATATAATAGGAAATGAGAACAGTGTTAATGTTTCTTTTGCTAAAAACAGCAAAAAAGTAGTACCCTGATGTGATAATTGGGGTGGGTGATATGGCACGATATTTTAGGGTAAAATATAATTTACGATATTTAAAAACGTTGGCGATATTATCGCGTACGATATGATATGGCACACCCCTAGTGCCTTGTCTGTGCCTTGTCCTTCCTCAGACTCACCACCAGTTATTTAGTCTTTTTTACATTGAGCTGCAGATGGTTGAGCTCAAGCTCTATAATTTAGGCAAAATAAATAATATTGTAAATCATAGGTCTACAATATATATCTGTAGATCATAGGTCATAAAGAATATGAATTCTCAGTCTGTATTAAGCAAATTGTAGCATGACTTGGTTGGTTTAAAATCCATGTCATGCAATGTGACTATTGCACATGTGCACATTGCACTGACAAATCCTAAAATATACGGTGAAGAATTCATGAATGTGTTTAAAAGTTTTCTGAGTCACAGATCTTTCCTTTTTTTTATCAGTACATTGAGATCTATTAGATCTCATGTTTCTGACTGCATGGTACAGATGTACAGGCAGTTTAAGTGGACATCTCAGTCATGCCTTACCTTGATGTTTCCAACTTTGTCCTCAAACGATTTGAAGGTTGGGGAGTTCCTAACAAAACAAAGCATTAGAATTGTATTAGTGCTCACTGCTGTAAGAGGCAGATGAGCGCCAGACATACAGAAAGTCCAAATGAATCTGTTCCAAAGACAAAGAGAAGGAGTTCCACATGTAACACACATTTTCATCCTCTGTAACATTGTATGTATTCAGTGTTAATTAGGTTAAAACTTCAGGCAACACTAGACAACATTGGTTTTATTTTAAATGCTCTGAATAATAAACATTAACTGTACATAGGCAAACAGAAGGGTACTGAAGTTGACCTGGAATACTTTACCTCATGGCTGGCATACTTATCGAATGGCGAATGGAGTAGTTGCTACTTTGAAAGCGTTAAAAGGAGACAAGAGGTGCCAGTGTTAACAAGCAGGTAAGGTAGAAGCATTCAGAACAAGAAAGATGCAAAAGCAAAGCAACCATAATTGACCTTTAAAGTCAGTACAAAACATGTTTATGATAATCTAAAACTCTATGCAGTTTTACATTGTATACACCAATGAGCCATAACATTAAAACCACCTGTCTATTACTGTTTATGTTCCCCTTGTACCATCAAAACAGCTCTGACGCACTTCTACAAGGCCTCTGAATGTGTACTGTAGTATCTAACAATCTAGATCAATTAAGTCCTGCAAGTTGAGACTGGAGGCCTATGTCCATCAAATCATTGAGCCTTCATCACACCTGTTGCTGGTTCATTGTTAGTCTTTTATTGGAGCACTTTTAATGAGTACTGACCATGGCATACCAGGAATACCCCACAAGACCTGTCTGATGTTTTGAAGACACTCCAATCCAGTCATCCAGCCAGTGCAAATTGACCCTGGTCAAAGTGGCTCTTTTAAAGTAAAATTTAACTTAAAATTTAAAGTACTGATTCTGTTCACATGCTGCACATTATGTACAGTACATCCCGACCCTTGACAATCAAGTTATTCAGTGGTTTGAATGTGTGAATGGCTGATCGGTTTACATATATCATGCAGAAGCAACTGGCCGAAGAATCAAGCAGGGCAAAATTCATTCTTATATTAGAGAGTATGAACATTGCTGACAAGACCTCATATAATATATAATGCAGCGCTAAACCTGAAATCCCATGACACAATACACAATATTGTATCTTTAAATTTATCTACAATATGCTGTTTCTGATAACTAGTCAGTCTTACCCAAAGGAGTTAGAGAAAGGCAGAGCTCTGCGGGCCAATCAGGTGCATCGATTAAAAAGAAAAAGGGAGGGAACACAGAACCAACCAGGGTGAGCGTTAGGCATCAGGCAAGATCAGCACAAGCAGAAATAAATAATTAATTAAATAATTAAATAAATAAATAAGAGATATAAACAATATAAACCGAACCTCACAGTAAGTCTATTTTTGAGAATGCTCTATACTGTTTTACAGCACTTACACTGTTGACTATAGCCCAGAATGACAGAATAGTGACAACTAATGACGGATAGATGAGAAGAATAGATGTGCATATGGTCATGGAATGGAATAAACACAAAGTGGAGTAACTGCACTAACTAAACTGCTAATGAATTGTGGTTCACACTGCAATAAGCACTATGTACTATGTAGTAATATGTAACTTTAGATTTTACATAGAAGCCAAATTCAACAGCAAACTATTCAAACAAGAACACCGATATTAATAAACTGCCTGCTGCTTTTGATCTGATAAATAAAGTTACCAGCTGAGCTTTAGACTGAAGTCTGTACTAAAGACTGCTTGAAAGGACAGCTAGAGTTACTGCTAATCCTCCAACATAGCCTCAGTACAGACGTACTGACAGCCTGTCATGTAGAACTGCCACAAGGGAACTGAATGCTTGGAGTTTATTGGACTATAAGCAGAGGCTGCTCTGAAAGAGTTCAGATCAAAGGCTACGCTTTTAAAGCTCTATGTTCTCCTGCTGTCATGTTGATAGCTGTACTATTCACTATCAATACTATGGATGTGGCAGTGACTAATCAGGAGTTTGCACAAGGAGTGGCTACGAGGATCCTGAAAATCCTGACCTCAAGATAAATATTTGATCAAGTGTTAAAAATAGATTTAAAGGAATTAAATAAACATGGGTTAGAGAGAACTTGAAAAAAAAAAGGAAGCTAGGAATGCGTCTTAACATTTGACCATTTTTGAAGGCTTAATAAAACAGGCTCTCTGTGTTTTAGATAATGGAATAAAAGACAGCAGTGCTGCAGAGATAAGGCACAAAACAGAACAAAAAACACAGTACAGGAAGACCTTGGCACAGCACAGGAAGGAAGCCAGAGCAAACGCTGGATCCGCAGCTGAAACAGAGCAAGCACTGACGGACTACGGGAGCATGCGAGAATAATGCAGATGAGCAAGACACAACAGAGACAGACAGACAATGTGGACAGTGATGATAGTTTGACTGAGAAAAGAACACAGCTCTCTCAGTTGTACTGAGAGAGAACGAGTTGGGATGGGTGACTGTAAATAAAAAGTGTATTATACAGCCTGATATCAGCATGAATAATAAATTGCCGTATCATTTAGAATGACAGGATGATGAACAAACAAATTCACACAGTTTTCTTCGTGCCCCAGATGCAATCAGTCCTCTGGGGAGACATCTTTGCTTCTTACGAAAAACACATAGTATCTGACTGAAATAAGTATCCGTAGCACGGAAAAAAAAGTATCTGACATGAAAACGTTGTATTGTGCCACCACTAAAATCACATCACATAAATTAAAATATATTTTATTTTATTATTAATACACATTAATTTTAAATATTTTTTGTTTCTTTTGTCTTTTGTTTTATATTCTTTGTCATTTATACATATTTTTATTGTTAGTACTAAAAACAGGTATAATTCTGTTCTATACAACAAATCTTAATATGAGCCGGAACGTGTCTTTAAAATTGATATATGTAAATGACTCCTGCTCTGACTGGATGCCCTGTATCAGGCCTCATTTAAAAAGGTCTAGATTGGAGCCTCACTTATACTAACTATAGTCTGAATTGTTGGTTATATGCCAATAGGTAGATTTTCTTTACATCACAGACTAGTCTTTTTACTTAAGACTGTATGGACTGTAATGTACAGTACGTTTTAAAACATCAAAAAGTTTAATTTTTACATAAATGTTTGGGAAAAAATAAGATTGCTTTGTTAATTAAAGTTACCTTAATGACTGAATACACTTGAGCAGATATTAAGTGACTAAATCTATTTGATTCTAATTGAGTATGTACAAAATCCTCATGCAGGTAGATGAAATCTTGAAGGTGCAATGAAAGATATTTTATATTTAATTGTATTTATATTTTTTTTAATCACTTTTGAAAATGAAGAAATGTGTATTTTCAGATTCTCAAGGTGGTCTCTGACATTTGGATCCTATTATATACAGCATGCTTTTATCAATGTCTACAGACATGCAAAACAATGCCATAAAAAATATAAACAGGTCTATAAATCTATTTGACATAAACTTCCGTTAATTGTCAGCTACAATAGCCGTTCAGTTCCAGTGTAAATCTACAGAAGCAAACACTTCAGACAAAATATATCACTATATTTTATGGTATTTTCATGATAATGATACTTTTGGTGATATGACAACACTGAATTAGAAAAAATATTTAGAATTGTATTATTGCATGCAATACGATATGGCTAACTGAGACATATTGTCAACCAACTACACTTAAAGTGAGGATAAATTTGTGTAAAATTTGATTTAGACAAAAAAACATTGGCATGAATTATCATGACATGAATTATTATTATTGGCATGAATAATCATGACTAGAGTAAGAGATTACCTCATGTCTCCTAGTTTCCTACTGATAGCAGAGCCCATGGTGGTGAAGGCGGCGGAGGTCTTCTGTCCTGCCTGAGACAGTGTTTCCTGAGTCTTCTTGTACCTGTAAGAGGACAGGAAAGCAGAGAATGGAGTTTGTTCATGGAGGATAGACACAGAAGTGTCCAAACATTCTTTTGTGAGTGAAAGCCGTGCGTCCACCAGGGGGAGATATACAGACTCAGGACCTCAGGACAGTCAGACACACATTTATTTGCTTTAGACTGAGAGAAACTAGCATTAGCGCCAACCCACTAGCAACAGTCTCACCTTTGAAGATTTCTCCATAAACTCCATAAAGTCAACACCAACAGAAGCTCCTTAAACAACTCCGAGCAACATATCCAGAGGCAGCAGTTTTTTTTGTTGTTTTTTTTAAATAAGGCCCGAAACACAGCAAGCAACCATGACAGCAGTTTTACAACCTCCCTGCTACAACACGAGAGAACGAGGCAAAGCAATGTCGGAGCAAAATAAAAAATAAAAATAAAATAAAACCATAAAGAAAGTAAAAGAGCTTAAACAAAAAGAGCAGAAAGAATGAGAACCAAAACAACTCACACTTCAGAATGGGCAATGTCATCCAGAGTGCTGGAGGCTGAAAGATATCTACAAACAAACAAGGTGAACATGTTCAACATTTCATTCCTGCATGCACAACTGAACTGGGTTGGTTGGACATGCATCACTAACATAACATTATTACAGGGATAAAGAAGAAAGACATGACCAGTTAGGAGCAAGACTGTAAACACAAGCATTGAAACATGCAACCTCTAAAACGGAGAAAAAAAACAAAATGCAAAGTCACAGCAACATCAAAATCTCTGATAAGCCTTCAGTGGTGCAGTTAAAACACATCAAATGCTAAAGACATATAATCAGGGGTGCAAGAGAAGATAATTTGCTAATATTGGCTCATAACACATACAAAGCAATGCCATGTCCATCATATACATGATCTACTCATCTATTAAAGAAAGATAAGGGCTGCCAGTCAAAGTCAGATTACGCAAAGCATTGTCATCAGAATGTGGACATGTGCAACAGACAAAAATCGCAAGACGTGCAATTTTATTAGATAAACTAAATCGAACACATTACGCTACATCTTGCTTAATATAAAAGGACTTTTGGACTATTCTCATTTTCTATGACATATCCACTCAGTATAATTTATTTTAGTACTATGTATGTATATTAACGTAATGTCACATTTAGTAATGAACTTATTATGAAATCTTTCAAAGATTTAAGAAATTGTTTTTTTTTTTTTTCCAAAGCCGAACAAAAGGAACCATTTTGCTAGAAGCTAAATACCGAATACCAAACATGGTTTTTCGCAGGTTTTCATTAATTTAGTATTTTTTTTTGCTATTGATTAAATTGGCTAAATGTATTTCTGTCTTGCTTTTCAATAAAAAAAAAGCAATTACAAAACTACAATCTAAAATATTTATCGAACATTTCAATAAATCGAACAATCGACATTTTTTTTTATTCAAGCGCACAACAAAGCACATGATGACTTAAACATCAAGAACATCATTAATTGGTAGAAATTATTCAGTCTTAGGTTACTGTAGTAATTTTATGCAAAATATAAATCGCAAAACAACAAACTATCGCAATGTTTTTTTTCTTCAATATCATGCAGTTCTAGTGTACTGGCTGTGCACATTCTCAAAATATAAAGTTACGCTTACGCAAAAACGGTAGGGCCAGTGCATGCACCCAGTGTGTTGTGTTTTAATATTGTATATTGTGATTTATTGAATCGTAAAAACATGCATAGTACATACATAAGCATGAAAACAACTGTCTATGTGAACACACTGCTAAACAACAAATGTATCTTTAGCCCAACAGACACCCACACTGCCTAGCGTCACACTGCGAGATGAGTGCAGAGGGATGGTCATCCAACCTCCCCTAGAGAAAGCATGGCCAATTACGTTTCCTTTGATTCTAGGCCTTGGATGGCTGATGCATCATTGGAGACTGAACTTGCATTGTCCTGATAAAATCTAAATAAACAATGTTATCTGTTATTCTACGATTTGCTATAAAAACATGCACTGGTCAATTTCCAATAAAGCAATCAGAATCGGTCATAAAAGGTAATGATGGGTGCACCTCTAATTTATGGTGGGATGTAATAAAGGAGCATTTTCTACATGCAGTTAAATACAGCAGAAGTTGTTTGAAAAGCAGAAGTTGCTACACAAGGTAGAG
Organism: Astyanax mexicanus; assembly: GCF_023375975.1. Classification (NCBI taxonomy): domain Eukaryota; kingdom Metazoa; phylum Chordata; class Actinopteri; order Characiformes; family Acestrorhamphidae; genus Astyanax; species Astyanax mexicanus. The sequence goes on from NC_064420.1 coordinate 32,693,685, forward strand.
CAGTTGTGAACAGATAATGAGCTGTGCTATAAAGCATTATATGCTGGTGTTAACTCTTTAGGTTCCAGCTGCAGAACCTAAGCATGATGCTTTTTAAAGCTGTCTGTTGACTGCATTGAGAGCTCAAGCATAATAATGTATCCCAGAATAATCTGGAGAGGATAAGCTGGCACAAAAAAAAAACAACAACACTGCCTCTAAACTTACACTCCTCCTCTTATTCTCAGCAGCAACTGTAGACTGCTCAATTCTTGCCAACTCTGTGAGTGTGTGTTTGTTAAGAGGGAAGTGGGAGATCTCGCACACTCATGACCTTGTAGCCTTTTCAGTCTTCACCCCACCACACTGAATAATATTTAATCAGTGGAGTTAGAATGTCTGTATGTATGTCTGCCATTTTTAATGCAAAAAAATAGAGAATAGACAAAAAAGCGTAGACATGGGGTTTAAGATTGACTTGACCAATTTTCTAATTTTTCAACAATTCCACTACTATCAATTTTCCAAGCTATTCTGTTATTCTATGACTGTTTACACCTGATCACTTTCTGAACCTTGATAATCAGGATTATATCTAAATAAGGAAAAAACAAATTAAAACACAAGTGTAAACTCACCCAAGAATTTAAAACAGATACAAATTCGATCACTCAAAACACTTCAGGAGGTGGTCTGAGACACACTCGACTCAAGCTACATGTTATAGCAGTGTAAAAACATTAATCCTTTACAGACTCATTTAACAACTTTTCCTCCTCCCAGTTCAACAAAAAACACCAGTAATGATTGCTCTGTAAATGTGCATATTCTGTAACA